>NC_091416.1:1235980-1848970 GCF_032191515.1 Phaenicophaeus curvirostris | reverse complement strand
ACCCCAGGTGCTCAGCCCCTGTGCTCTGCTTGTAAAATCTGATTGAATAGTGAAGCAGCAAAGGCAGGCAAACGTTTTACTCCTATTTTCCCTTTCTCAGCACTGCACGGTTCTGTTCAGAAAAGCCCCCATTCCTTTAAGGTAGGAAATGCCCGGCCCGGGCTACGAATTAGCTGCGGGTGTGTGGGTGGACAGTACAGAAAAGTGGAAGTCGCTACACAGATACTTTCCTCCCACTGCGCTAATGCCTCCAAGACGTCACTGAACCAGCCCCCAGGGGAAAAACAAGTGCTCAGCCACTCACCAGAGCAGAGCTCAGCACTCCACTCGCCCAGCCCCGCGCCCGCGGAGGATGCTGAGCCGGCATGGCCCCCTGTGCCGCAGCCCTGGCACTGTGCGTGGCACTGCTCCTCGCCTGGACGACTCACGGTGAGTCCCTTACCCACACCACACTGCTCTCCAGCTCGCAGTGTCCGAGCCCCACGGCTCGCGGCAGGATGCTCTGCTCCCCTCCATGGCCAAGACCGCGGCGCTGGGATGGGGGAAGGCAAGGACACGCAGCAAGCGGAGCTGCTGAGGTTTGGAGCTGCGGCTTGGACACCTTTGACTTGATGAGGGCTCAGGTTGGCGGTGCCCACAAGCTCCTGGCTGCTTGGAGCAGGACACAGCCAGGGCTCCCTGCTCACCTCTCACCTTTCTTCACTGTTTGGGAGCCTAAAGGTTGTGTTAGTCCTTGTTTATCTCCATCAGCATGGACTACGGTGCCTCGTATAGCGGTGAAACGCTCTCGTTGCTATCGCTGTGCGGCACAGCGATGTGTTTGCTGGCTGCTGAGGAAGCCAGCACAGAAAGGGTATCAGATGTTTATCGAGTGAAGGTTTGCTGCTAGGTGACAACACTGAAAATTCAGGCAGGAGGTGTGAAAAAGGCTATTTCTTCCAGGCAACAGAGAAGCAAAATAGGAAAGATGAATCCAGAGCTGCTAGCAAAGAGGAGGGGTGGTCAGGGATGCAAATTCAGCAGCAGGATCCTTTCTTGGGCTAGAAAAGCACCGAGATCTTGTTGTCTGGGCTGAGCTGGGCTCTGCCTAGAAGGGAGAGGAAAGCGGGGAACAAGGAAACACCGAGACTTGGAGATGAGCAAATCATTGAGTGAGGTCTGAGTCTCTTTTTGGATGGACGGTCACTGCTGAGCAGAGGGGCTGAGCTCCAGGAGAGACATCAAGGAGGGGATGGATGGAGGGGATCGCAAGGAGCTCTGCCCAGCTCCTGCAGGCACCAGCAGGAGAGGTTGGCATCACACTCGCCTTCGGTCCTGCAGGTGAGAGGCTGGCGAGCCCCAAGCGCGTTCGCTTTGATGCCAAGATAGCGCATCACGTGCTGCGGTGGGAGCCGGGAAACAACCCCCCCAGCGACGTCCGCTACGAAGTGGAGCACAAAGTGTGAGTACAGCGAGGGGGGCATGAGGGGTTCGGCTCCTGCCTGGGGTCTGATACAGACGGCAGGGAAAGTTCCTGACCTTAGAACAGCTTCCAGTATGGAGAGGGGCTCCAGGGAAGCTGGGGAGGGGCTCTTGGTCAAGGAGGGCAGGGATACGATGAAGGGGAGCAGTTTTAAGCTGCAAGAGGGGAGATTGAGATGAGATCTTAGGGAGAAATGTTTTTCTGAGAGGGTGGGGAGGCCCTGGCCCAGGTTACCCATCCCTGGAGGGGTTCAAGGCCAGGTTGGATGGGGCTTGGAGCCCCGATCCAGTGGGAAGTGTCCCTGCCCATGGCAGGGGGTGGGACTGAACTATGTTAGAAGTCTCTTTTCCAAACCAAACCATTCCACATTCTATGAAAATGAAGTGCCTGGCACCTGCCCTCACCTGCAGCACTTCTCCCTGCAGCTACGGCAGAAACATCTCCTGGATGGCGATCCCAAACTGCATGAAGATCCCGGGGCACTTCTGTGACCTCACATACTACACCCTGGATTCTACCCTGCGCTACTTCGCCCGGGTTAGGGCTGTGTCTGGAAACCACACATCCCCCTGGCAGAGAACCAGCTCGTTTTCCCCTCGAGAAGGTAGATCAGACACCCGACTCCACGAGGCAGGAGGGTTCGGGGATGGCAGAGGTCACGGTGCCGAACTGATGGGGAAGAGCTCTGGGACAGATGAGAGCAGGGATGTCTCTGCACCTTCCTGGAGCTGTGGGATGGGGTGGAACAAGCCCAGGATGGGAGGCACTGGTTCTGAGGGACAGTCACAGCTCGTTCTGCTGCTGCAAAGGCTCTTAGGGGAGGAAAACCCTATCAAAGAGGAGAAAACCCTAATGCTCTCTTCCAATCAACTTGTTTCCAGCCACCCTGCACCTGTCAGGCCAGAACCTCTCGGTGATGGGCAACACCATCCACGTGCAGCTGCAGCTGCTCCTCAGGGTGGGGAACCTCACCGTGAGGTACGACGATGTACAGAGGCACGCGAGGAGATACCTGGTGTACATCAGGGCCGAGCAGGACAATCGGACGGTGAGATGAGTTCTAGGTGCCGCGCCATCCGCATCCGTCACACGCGGTGCTGCCCAAGCTGAAAGACACTTTTTAAAAGTCCAGACTTTGTAAAATTTGATGCTGAGCTTTCTCACAGCCACAACAGGGCAGAGAGACTTCTCTGCACGTTTTATTGCAGTAGGTTCCCCAATTCTTGTTGGGGTTTGGGGTCCAGCTGCTGTCAACCGCGTTGCTAAGAACCACAAGGACTTTCCCCAGGGGGTAGTGGAGGAGGAGGGATGAAAGCACAGGGCCCAGCGCTCCCCACAGGGGCTGGGGGCTCTCGGATACCAGCCTGCTCTCTGGTCGTTGCAGTACGAAGTGACGGAGATGGTCCCGGAGCTGAACATCAGCAACCTCTTCTGGGACACCACGTACTGCATCAGCGTGGAGCCCTACGTGGCCAGCCGGCCCAACCGCGCCGTGCGCACCGACGAGCAGTGCGTCACCATCGGCAAGAGGGACAGTAAGTGGTGGAGGATTTATGGAAGGGGACCTAGCGGGGCCCTGGAAGCGTGGGGATGCACCCCCACTGGCTGCGTGGACTCTGCCTTTCTCCTCTCACCTGGGCACGTCCTCTCTTGCAGAGAGCGCAGAGCTCATCCCGAGCATCGTCAGCTCCTCCTTCATCACCGTGTTTCTCATGGGCCTCCTGGGTGTTCTGCTGGTGTGCACCTACATAAAGAAACCTGTGAGGCCACCGTCCGTCCTGGTAAGGCAGGCGGGCACGCAGCACGAAAGTGCCAGCTGGGGAAGTGTTGGGAGGGGGAGGCAACAAGCAGGGATTAAGCACCACTCACTCCTCTCTTCTCTTTCCTCCTCAGAAGTCTTTCATGAAGCAGAGCTCACTCTGGATGGAGCAGGAGTCCTCTTCTTCAGGCAGCCTGGATGCAGAGCCTGATCCTGTCCAGCAGCTCTTCCTGTGCCAGAAGGAGCCCCAGCAGGACAGCGGCTCCATTGGCAGCTCCAGCACAGCCCAGCTGCCCCTGGAGAAGGACTGGAGGCTCCCAGCACGGACCATGGACCCCGTGTGCCTGATGGGGCTGGAGACCATGGGGAGCAGAGACAGCAGCGGCACCAGCACCGACAGCGGCATCTGCCTGCGCGCCTCCTCCGCTGAGCTGAGCTGCTCCTCCGAGCCCCAGGGCTACAAGCGGCAGCTGCCCGCGGGCGATGACAGCGGCGTGGGCTTGGAGAGCATCTGCCCTCACCCCCCGTGCTCCTCCGACAGTGGGACCACCAGCCTCGTGGAGCCCAGGCAGCCCTACGGCGAGGAGCTCAGCGCCAACCCTGCGAGCAGCCAGCAAGACGTGGAGTTCCGTGGGTACCTGCAGCAATCCAAGGGCACGGTGGAGCCAAGGCGGGAGCCAGACAAGGAGACGTCCTTGTTGGGCTGCACAGGATCCCTGCAGGATGCATGCAGCACTGACATCGCGCTGGATATCGAGTGCTCTGAACTGGCTGTGTCCAAAGGGTACTTGAAGCAGTCTTCTGAGCATCACCGCACCCATGCACAAGACCTTGCTCCATGGGGCACCCCCCGGGAGCCCGCTGCCTGGCACTTTTCCAGCCAGGTGGGGCTCCAAGCCCCTACTCTGCTGACCTATGGGGTACCAGGTGCTCCCTTGGCCTCCAAAGCTGGCCCCGAGCTCCTGAAATCTCCCTTTGACCTCAGCATCTTCAACACTGACGCCCTTGGGACGCTGCCCCTCGTCTCCAGCCTCAGCCCCAACGAGTGGCTCACGCTACAGATCAACCCGCTGAGCCTGCTCAACGGGGACAGCAAGGACAGCCGCCTGTGAGCCATCCCCACGCGCTGACCCAACTACCTCTTCTAACCACTGCCCGTGGGGAGCAGCTACTCCAATAAGCTACCACCAACTCCTGAGTGTCAAATTTTTGAATGGTTGGACTCGAGGATCCAGTGGGTCTTTTCCAACCTGGTGATTTTATGATTCTTCTGGGGCTGCTTTGGCACTGGTACCGCTGTGGCCACCTCTCTGCACATCCCGCACCTTCCCCCCAGCCAGCATCTGGAGTAAAGCTGACAAGATGCGGGGACAAGAAGGGGCTCATCCTGCCTCCTCTGGCCACCAAGCCCAAGGATGCACACCGGGATGTTTCCAAAAGGTGATCCTGCCTCGTCTACCCTCCCCAAAAGCCCCGTGTGGGCGTGATGCAGCCCCCGGGGGCAGGGGCAGCCCCACTTCCCCCTTTCACAAGTGAGCTCTGGGCTCCTCCGGCTGACGTCCTCGCCCACGATGCCGTCCAAGCCTTTCACAACACCGGCACCAAAAGCCAAGAGCAGCCTGACGTCAGCCATCCCGCTGCTGGGAGCGCGGAGGAGCTCCCACTCTGGAAGGAGCCCAAAAGATTTTCTCTGACCCCACAGAGACCCCTCAGCCCCTACGACAGAAACTAGGGATGCTGGCAACCTCCAAGGGGTGCAGGATACGAGCCCAGCATGAGCCAGGGCAGCTCTACCCACACTATGATCCATGTTCCACCACTGTTGTGTGGAGACATTATTTATTCTATTTAATTTGTAAATATAACAAGGATGCTGTGTTGTTTATTCGCTCTGTTCAGCTGCACATCCTCTTTTAAGGTCAAGCTGCACATTCCGTTTTCGGACACGGACTTTCCCCTGTGGTAAAGGGCAACGAGCCTTTGCCTCACGCAGGGAAAAGTGCTTCCACTTCACAGCTGGGAGCAAAAAGGAGAACAAAGCCAGCCCACCGAGAGCTTCACGCTCATCTGAGACACGGGGCAGTTGTCCCAGGGCGGCGTTGTGGGAACACGCGGTGGAGGAACAGCAGGGAAAAGGCCCTGGGTGGCTTGTGGTGGTTCCACAGGGATGCTCTGGGCGTTCTGGGAATCCCACGGGACAGCAGCGCCGGGACCACGTGCCAGGGAAGGACGGGAGCACCTCCAATGCAGAGATGAACAAGTCAAAACTCAGGGGGTGGGGGAATAATTTCAGTCATGCTGGAAACAAGCCTGAGGTGGGAACAACTTACCACGGGCTACGTCTGCCAGTGCATGGGAGAGTGTTTCCAACAGCCACTCGGCTTCCAAAAAGCTTTGCGGTGAGATATTCCCATTAAAAGCGATGGTGAAAACCCAGCTCGGGGAGTACTTTGTTTCAGGTGAAACCATGAATCACCACAGCCAGGAGAAGGGTTGTTGATGCATTGCTGTTTCCTTCTCTTGTGCCTAATGTTGCTCTGCTCACGATGGGTGCCCTGCTGCAACAGCATCACCCGTGCCAGGGGTGTGCATCCTCCTGCCCTTCCAGTCCCACCATCTCTGGGTATTTTGGGGCTTTTCACTTTGTTTTCTTTTATTCTATTTTTTTTTTCCGACTTCCTCTGAAAAACAGTCATCAAAACTAAACGTGATTTCTTCTAACGCTGCTGACGTCAGGCTCTGTGGTTGGATCCTGTGCCGGTTCCTGCTCATCGTGAAAGGCTCCAGCCAGCAGCATCCAAGGGCAGCGCCCAGGGCCAAGAGAGGCAGCGCTTTCCACTTCTGCGAGCAGCCGGGGCTCTCCTTCCAACGAAAAGCAGGAAGCCACAGACCACGCACTCCGGCTGCGACAGCAGAGAGCACACAGCCCCTTCCGATTCTCTGGAAATCCTAGCTGCTCATATTTTCCTGAATTAAGTCACAGCCTAACACGTGGGGGATGTTTGGCTCCGATTCCTCCTGTGAGCATCTCTCCTCTGCACCTCGAACACCCCACGAGGGATCGTGTGTGTGCAAGCCCCTTTCCTCCTCAGCACCAGCCTTTGCAAACATCTCCAATGCGTTTCCAATGATGGTCACCGAGCCCCCAGCATCACCCAAACCCTGCGAGGAGCAGCGTGAGGGAGGAGAGAGGAGGGGACTTGTTGCTGACCATCATCTTCCTCACCAGCTGGGGTGCAGACTGGGGGTCTCTGCTCCATCCTCGCTGGTTTCCACACACGCAGCCATGCGGTCTCCAGGGCTTCTCTTCATTTTCCTTCTGAGAAACAGTCTGTAAAGGAACAATCCCAGTGCCTCCGCGCTCACCAGCAGACAGGGATCCCTCTCCTAGGGCTGCAGCAGCTTTGCCAGGGCCGCTCTTGCCCTCCAGGCTCTTCCAGGGCTGCTCTGCCAAGGTTGAAAGCAGCTGGCAGAAGAAAGCCACAAGCAAGCTCACAGGGGCTTTCTGAGGTGTTCGCTTGCACGATTAGCACAGCAGACAAATTTCCACACCAGTCCAGATATTTGACCGAGGAGGGAAGTCTGAAGCAGTCTCATTTCCTTACAGATCTTTTTCCCCTATTGCACAAACCTGTTGTGGCTCATTATCAGCCTTTTTAGCTGGTTCCCCTCACTCCCACTACCCTGTTCTCCCACAGGCTGGACAAGGTCCCCTTGGCACACAGGTCCTGGGGGCTGGGGCATCTCCGAGCTGCGGGGAAGGTGTCTTTTCTCTCCAGGATCCGTGTGCAAAGGGAGCCTGGGATAAGGCAGCTCCCTCTTCTTCCATCTCAAGCAAGGATGGCAACCAGCTCTGGCCACTTTCCAGTGCCTCCCACATCCAGCAGCAGAAACGCAGCTGCGGGAGCAGGAGGAGAAGCTCTTTTAAAAGAACAGAAACTGCACTGTTTCTATTTCAGTAGAAATTTCAATTTCGGTAGAAATCCGGCATATTTAGGGGTAGAGAAGAAATTCCCCCTGGCTGGTTTGGGTTGATTTTTTCTGTTGCTGCTGCAAGGTGGTCATGAGGCTGAGCATGAGGGAGCATCGCAGGGAGCACATGGGCTCCAGTCCCAGCCCCGAGCTGCCTTCCCCCCTGTCTGTGTAACCAGCCCCAGGGACACAGGAAAGAAAACGCAAACCAAAACCTACTTGGGATAGGGGAAATCAAAGCAGAGCCCAGGGAAAGCCCCCGGTGCCCCGCAGGACTGGAGAGGACTTTCGCAGGAAAAACCTTGGGACTGTTTGAGGGAAAGCTCTGATGATGAGGGGTGACGAGGAGGCTCAGAGGCTCTAGGATGCAGCCCCCCTGAGCTCTGGTTGCTCCCAGACACTGCGGAGCAGCCGCACGTGGGCTGTGCCAGGGGGATGCGCGGGCAGGGACCCCATCACCAGGCAAGGGGGAGCAGGGTTTTGCCTTACCTGCACGCCAGCCTGGCTCCCACCTCACAGCCCCTGGTCGTGGCACGGCACGTAGCTGCTCCCTGCCCCACTCAGCGAGCCGCTGATGGTGAACGGTGGCACCAGCTCCACCGCCACCGACCCCAACCCGCTGCAGGGAAGGTAGAGAGGTCAGTGAGCCCCTAGGATGGGGGCTGTTCCCATATAGCAAAGGCTCCCCAGTGTATCTGCCTGCAAACAGCAGAGCTCAGTGGGCTTTGGAAAGGGTTTGCAACACCCCCAGCCCCCCCCCCAGGTCCCCGCATGGCCTCACTCACCAGGTGCGATAGAGGCTGAAGACGAAGTCAGGCCCTGGGAAGGTGGAAAGGAGAGGTGTTAGAGAGCCATGAGCTGACTTTTGCTTTGCTGCGAGTCTGTGCGTCCATGTGGGGACGTGTAGGACAGACAGCAGGACAGCCGGCTGCACCAGGGCATCCCCACACATCCCCCTCATCCTCCGCACGCCCTCACCTTCCCAAAAGCCACCCTGCATGCAGGCTTCCCCAGGGACCAGCAAGCACCAGGCATGCTCCCCACAGCCCAGGCTCCGCATCCCTGTTCTCTGGAGCCCTCCCTGCCCGTACTCACGGCCCCTCTGGTACCATCGGATGATGGCGTAGCCAAAAAACATCAAGATCAGCAGGGCCAGCCCGACTCCCAGCACAACCCCGAGCATGTGGATGGGCTCCTGCCCTGCAAAGCAGAGGGAGAAGGGGCTCTGCAGGCAAACAACCCAGTTTGATAACCCACTGGATGGGGGGACAGGACTGCTGTGAGCTTGGGTATCTCCCTCAACCCTGTGCCTGGAAGGACTGCAGCCCCTGAGGCTGTTGAGCCTCGTGGCACGGAGATTTCTAACCCCACCAGGAGCAAACCCAGGCCCCAGTCAGCTCTTGGCTGTGTCCGGGGCTCATCACATTGTGCTGCAGGGAGTGGGTGGCTGGACCTCATGAATGATGCTGTAGCCCCACTCCTGGTCCCGTGCATCCTTCCAGGGCGAAGCACCTTTCTCGGCTGCACCGGGAGCTGTTGCTGATCACAGCAGGGCTTTGCCATGCAATTTAGCTGCAGGTTTGGTAGCGTAAGTGCAGGCAGGGAGGTAGCAGAGCAGAGCTGGGGCCAAGGGGACACGTGTCCCTCAGCTCCAGTGCTTCTTGTGGGCCATGCCAGCCCAGAACCTATCCGAGTGGACAAGAGCCAGCAGAGCAGCGCAGGGAGGTGCAGTAGCTGTAGGAGCTTGCTGTCCCAGGCAAACCCTGGTCCCTACACATCAGCACAGACCCATTTCTGGACAGGCAGTTCCCTCTAGAGGATGCATTTGTCAGGGCAAGCAGCCTCCTGCTGCCAGTGCTGGGCTTGGACCGAGTGACGAAGGGGTCACGCAGGACTCCGCTGCAGCGCTGCATCTCTCCATCCCTCCTGCCTGCACCACAGGGTCTGGCAAAGCCTGGCACCAGCCAGCACTCCTGGCATTGTCAAGGTGATGTTAACATGCCCAGAGCACAGATATTTCCCTTCTGGGGATGGGTTGCCTGCTGCACAGAGCAGATCTTGTGTGATGTACACCACCGATTAATTAAAAAAGAGCAAACCACACCTCTCTCCAGCTTCTACCAGCCCCTAATCTCTGCACAACCACCCCAGATCCTTCTCCACTGTCACAGCAGGCTCCAGCTCCACCTCACACACAGCACAGCCTCTTGCACACCCACCAGCATCCCACGCTCCCACTGCCCAGTAAGCTACCCAGTTAATCCCAGTGTGTCCCATTAGCAAGACGCAGCAGGTGGGGGAACAGCAGGGTCTGGGCACTGCCCAGGAGCAGGGTCAGCCCTGCAGTGCTCCAGGAGAGCCCCCAGAGCAGCTGGGATGCTGTGCCTTGCAGCATCAGGAGCAAGGAGGCAGGGGAAAAGGGTGACCTCAGAGCAGCTAAATTTAGACGGATGCCAGTGGAATGAGAACATTTCCCCTGTGGTCACGGTGTTTACATAGTGAGCAACATCCCAGATCATCCTGCAACCCACAGCACTTGCTCTACCTGATGGGACGTGGCAAACGCCCAGGGAGCCGCAGAGCATCGCTCTGTCAGTGGCCGAGCTGCGCAGCCGATGAGCAGGACCAGGCTGCCCTTCCCTTCTTCCGATCCCTCACAGAAGGGCTCGGGAGACCAGGATAGGTGGGCACACTGCTTTCCTGGGCCAGGGGTGAGCAGGAGCCCAGGTTGCGGTGGTGTCTGGCATGGGTGAGGTCAAGGAGGCTGCTGAGGGGTGACTCACGCAGCAGGAGCTGCTGGACAGGAGGAGCATGGTGCAAGAGCCTCCCTGAATCAGCTGGCTGCCGAAACTGCCCTCTCCCCACGCCTACCACTGGTGGGAAGATGATGGCATCGTGCCTATTCCTGGCCTCGTGCCGCGTGTGGGAGGCGCTCCCTGCCCTGACACCTCTGGGAGCAGATGTCCTCAGACCCCAGTGAGATGCCTCCAAGTACCTCGCAAGCAGCGCTGCTTGATGTGGAGCCCCACAGGTAGCAGAGGGGAAGGGAAGGTTACCAAGCCCCTGCCTGTGCCCTAAAACATCCCCACTTCTGCTTTATAAGGGGAGAAAGATGCCACCCACTCACCTGCCCGGTGGTCCATGTCCTGGTACCCAGCGCGCTGCCGCAGGACCTGCTCGTGGTTATCCCGGGTCAGGAATTGCTGCTGCAGAGCCCGGCGTGTGCGAGAGCCTGGCACGTCCTGCCCGTCCCTCCTGCCCCAGTGACACAGCGAGGCCAGGCGCCGCTCCTCACCTGCTGGTTCAACTGGTTTCCAGGGGAGAAAGCAGACGAGCCCTGGCAGGCATCACTCCTCATGTCATGGGTGTTGTGTCGCCTGCGCCCCAGCCCGCGACGGCTGCTCCCAGCTCACCCTCTCCATCCACACGGCGTAGAACCACGTCCTGGGCTGCACCCACAGGGCGGGCAGGGCGAGGGAGGGGATTGTGCCCCTCTGCTCCACTCTGAGACCTCACCTGGAGCCCTGCGTCCGGCTCTGGAGTCTTCAGCACAGGGAGGACACGGAGCTGTTGGAGCGAGTCCAGAGGAGGCCACGGAGATGATGCGAGGGCTGGAGAACCTCTTGTACGAGGACAGGCTAAGAGAGTTGGGGTTGTTCAGCCTGGAGAAGAGAAGGCTCCGCGGTGCCCCAGTCAGAGACACCTCCCACTGCAATGCACTTAGAGCTGGATTTGCTGATCTTCTCGAAGCCCGGAGCCACAAGGCTAGGCAGCAATCACCGCCTGCTTGCAGAAAGAGGAGGAAAACATTTCCCGTAGCTGCAGGTGGAAGGTAGCAAAGAAGGACAGCCATGAACAGCTTGGGAACCAGGCATCTCAGCACTAAGAGCTAGAGGTGATGCCAGGGATTCAGAGGGACACGGACCAGGATGCTGGTCAGGATGCAGATGGGTTGATGCGCATTGCAGACCCTAAAACCCCAGCAGTGCCCAGCTCGGACAGAGAGACCAGGACAGATGCTCTCCAGGCAATGGAGAGGGAAGGGATGGTTGCTCCCATGTGGCTCGGGGAGGCTGGCGGCGGCACAGAGCCCCGGGCAGCCCTGCCTGGCCTCTGCCTGACCCCAGACATAGCTGGGGTGCCCAGCAGCCTGCGTCATGGCACGGCTCTGAGTACACGAGGCCAGGGAAGGGTGACGGGGCTGGAAATGCAGCCGCACTCCAGGAAGCTCAGCCCCGAAGGCGCGTGGAGCTGTGACATAACATCTGCCAACCTCAGCTGCTTCCTCAAAGCCTTCGCTTCACCCCAAAGGAGGAAGAGCTGCTCCCCGCACGCCACCTCCCACCCTGGGGATGCTCCTGGGCTGCTCTCCCTCCCACAGCAGAGGGGTCTGACCCTGGGGTGTGTGGGGCTGGCAGCGAGATACTCCGGGAAGACCTCACGGAGGTCACCATGGCGTGGTACAGGGCTGCAGCTGCACTGCCAGGGCTGGATGCAGGGAACAGCTCGCTCCAGAGCCTCTGCCCGAGCCCAGCAGCACCCACCTCTTGAGCTGCTTTTGCTTTTAGCCTCACTGTTCCCTGACAAGAGACAGGAATGTCCAGCCTCCCCGCTGGCACAGCGCACACCCCTGGCAACGGCAGCTCTCCACACCGTTGGGAAAGCTCGATTACAAAAGGAGGAGAGGGTAATTAGCTGCTTGGCAAGTCCTGCACACCCACCACTTCCAGCATGAGTCTGCACAAGCCCAGGCTCCCCGGCCAGCGGGGCTCGCAGACTCCCTGACCCCTGCCCACTCCCTGCACCAGCCTCCATCCTGCCCCTGCGCACCTAAACCTGAGCCACCATCCTGCCTGGCAGCGCTGCCAGGAGCTGCGTAAAGCAAGACACTCGTCTTCCCAGAGCAATTATTCCTGGACACGCAGGCCAGCTTTGCATCAGACACGTGAGCAGCTCCATGAGCAGCCTCAGCACCTACCTACGGGCACCACGCTTGCTCACATCAGGACTCAGGGGCTCCAAGAGCCCCTCTCACCACCCACTTCATCTTATGCAGCATCGATGAGCTCTGCCAACACGGGGCAGCTGCTCTGCAAAGGGATGAGGGCTGCAGGAGAAGGGCACGGCCACCTCTGAGCTCACACCACTGTCCCCTGCTTGCATACCCAGCCTCAGTGCGTCCCCGTGGATTGCACACCTCTAAATCCCCATGACAGCCGCAGAGCTTTCCAGGGGGGTGGGAACTGGCAGTCAGCATGTCTGCTGTATCACAGCAGGGACGAAAACCTTGGAGAAAGAGCAAGGGTGTTGCCAGAGGGCAGGTAAGGGAGTCTGGAGGGACCACACGCTGCCCTGCCCAGCTTGCCCAGGCACCCGCTGTTCCAGTTGCTGGGCAAGGAGCTCCCATCTGGGAACGACAACTGCCCAGGATGCTCGCCTGACAGAAACTCCCCAGGTAACCTGCCATGAGCACCTCTTCACTTTCCTTCCAACTCCACTGCTGCCAGGAGCGTGCCTGCCAGCCGTGACCCAGGGCTGCGCGGGGACACAGACCGAGTGACCCGGGGGAGAGGAGCTTACGGTGGCCCCATAACCTCATGCGTAAATTCTCCTCCTTTCCTCCTCCACCTACCAAGACCTCTGTTTAGAAACAACCCGGTGCAACACGGAAGAGACGGGCAAGAGTGGGATGGCTGTGGTTCCTCTTATCATCAGGAGAGGAGCAGGAAAAATCGGTTTGCTGCTGATAAGCTAATTTGTGACAGCAGCCCTGCAGGTGAGTCACCCGCCAGTGGCAGATGCTCAGGAGATTACTGCAGGTGAGGGTGCTGCTGCTGATAGACCGGTGTTATATTACAATACAAATCATAATTCCTGTTTCACAACTCCTGTTGTGGGTTTTAAGGAGTGCTTGGGCGGTCCTGCCCCAGTGCGAGCGCAGTGTGGGCAGAGCAGCACAGGGGCCGTGGGAGCATCAGCAGCCCCGGCTCCCTGCGCATCGGGGCACCCGCAGCCTCCCCGCGTCCCCGACCGAAGGATATTGGCCAGGGTTCTGCAGGCAGAGGATCGCGTCGGAGCTGGATGAACATGGTGAGTTACCCACAGCCTCACCTGCTGCTCAGTTCCCAGCCTCAGGAACGCGCTCGCAGCCCGGCTCTGCTCGGAGCGCTTCGCCAGCCACGAAGCAGCCTCAGGCTCGGAAGAGCAGCTGCTCCCTGGTCCTCGTGTCCGGGCCCTTGGGTTTGGGCACGTTTGGCCTCGCACATGAAGAGGGGACGATTTTACCTGTCTCTCTCAACATCCCATTGTGGCTGTTGGACAGGTCGCTTTGGCTGCCCCACGAGCTCTCGCTTCCACATTTCTCTATGGCTTTTCTTGGCCCTTTTCCAGACTGGGACGCGGACAAGTAAGGCAGCGGCTCGCAAGTCTGCTCGCCAAGGGGAATGTGCCCTTCTGGGACATCTTACCCCATCCTGAAAACAAGCAATGCCTGGGCTGGAGCCCAGCATCCCTGCCCACCAGCGCAGCTCCCACCACACGACTGCCGGTCCCTCTGCTCAGCACGGGGGATGCGTTCGGCTTGGCTTCCCACAGCAAAGCCGTGGCCACCAAGCCCCAGGCTGGCATGCAGTCCCTCCCTAGGAGGAAATCCTTACCAGAGGGCAGACACCCACAGCCCAGCACCAAAAAACCCTCCAGCAGCGACACCGCGGGACGTTGCCTGCGTGGGGGCAAGGGCTGTGAGCACCCATGGGCTAAACCCGCGGCAGCCAAGGAGTGAGCCTGGATAGGAGCTCTCCGTGCCCTTGGAGGGTTGTGTAGGAACATCCCACCTTCCCTCAGGAGCAGCTGATGCAGCTTGGAGGGCATAAAAAACAAGAGTCCTGCTGCATCCCTGGCTCTCCAAGACCGTGTGGATGGTGTGGGTGCCAAATTTCCTTAGAAGCCCATGGCTTGTGTGTTGGCTTTTGAGCAGAGTGGCCATAGCAGCATTAAAACCTGCTTCCAGAGAACACGGCAAGGGAGCTCAATTAGTTACGGTAGCCTTGAGGTCTCCAGTAAATCACATGCTTTCACTCCACGCAGTAG
This sequence comes from Phaenicophaeus curvirostris, assembly GCF_032191515.1. NCBI lineage: Eukaryota > Metazoa > Chordata > Aves > Cuculiformes > Cuculidae > Phaenicophaeus > Phaenicophaeus curvirostris. The sequence continues at coordinate 1,834,688 of NC_091416.1, read as the reverse complement.
CTGGGGCAGCTCTTGAATTTAACCAGTGCAGCTCTTGCTCATAGTGCAGCTCTGAGAGCAAGGGGGCAGCCAACGGGAGCCCTGGGGCAGCTCCAGGCTGCGAATCTGTTTGAAACAGGAGTGGAGTGAAGAAAATGCAAGGGAAAACCAAATCGATAACAGGGAATAGGTGGGAAGGTGGCTGGCTGGCATCACAGCATCATCCCCCGCACCGGCACCTGCACCAGAAGGATCCAGATACCGGATAGTGGGATGGGCACAGGCGTGGGCAGCTCTGATACCCCTCGGCCAAGAGACCCAATGCAGAGCCTGGAGGAACCATCACAGGGAACCGTTAGGATCCCATTATCCAGGTCGTGCCCGGCCCTGGCGCACGGTGACGCAAGAGGTCAGCATGAGGAGGACTGGCTGCACGCGCACACGGGCTGGTGTCATAAATCTCCCAGGGCTCCTGCGCGGCAGCGGGGGTGGGATGTCCAGAAGACACAATCCGCTTTTCCCTGCTCCCAGCAGCTCCTTGACTCCCACGCCCCAAGGAGCTCATCGGGAATGTAGTGGCACTGTAGTGACCTCACGGAAAAAGTAAAGATCCAAGGAGCCGTGCAGCTCCCACCCAGGCGCTCGCCACGACTTGCCCACACGTGGCATCGGCACCAGACGAGCCGGGCTGTTCTGAGACAGGCTCCTGGCATTTCCTCAAAAGAGCCCTGCATGCCGGGGCACAGCCACATGCCCGCAGCCCTGCCAGCACCAGGCAGGAGCCCCTGTGCTGCTCATTTCTTCTTCCTAGGCTGAGAGCCTCCAAAATGGGTAGCTCAAGGCATGCAGCAGGTGGGGAGGCAACGCTGCCTGGCTGGGCGAGGGGCAGCGCATGAAATCTAAGCTGCCTTTATATGTTACACAAATAATCGCTTGGTGCGTCCCTGCAAAATCCTGCTGGTAGAGTTTCGTGCCCAAACCCAGGGACCCAGAGGGAGGGCTGCACCGCTCCCTCCCATCATCCTCACAGCTTTTACAGCTGTGCCGCATCCCTGGCCTCGCTGCATCACTGCTTTCCAAAGCTCCAACCTCTGAAACTGAGATTGCACAGGATCTTCTGCTCTCATTTGAGAGGACAAATGCAACCCTCTCCAGCCCTCTGCTGCCCAGAGAAAAGCATCTGCTCCTGAAGCTCAGCAGCCAAAGGAGCGAAGGCTTCCAGCCCCCAAGCTCTCCTGGATCTGGGGTTTATTACAGCGCTTTTAGTCTGACTTCCCCCTGTCCATGCTGGGTCCAGACCCTGCAGAAAAGCTCCTCTTACCTGTCCTCGTAGAGTCCAGAAGCATCAACAAAGGGAAAGATCTCACTGGGAGCGCAGAAAAGCAAGCGTGCTGCTCTCCACAGCCTCAGCAGGGCAGGAGCACACTCTCAAACCACAGGAGGGGAGTTCAACAGCTCAGCACAAGCAAAAGAGGGCAACATAAACAACAAATGTCCACCTGAACCCCCCCAAAGGGGCTCCAGTCTTCGCCCACCAAGGATGGGGGCAAGGGCTGGCTGGTGAGGCTCACCAGACCTTTCCTAACGCCCTCGGGCATCCCTCATAGGAGAGGCTATTGCAGAAAAATGATTTTTAAGAGATGAAGCAGGATCAATGCCTTATCCATCACTTGCTCCAGTGCTGACAGCTACCACGCCGTGTTTACTGCGTGTCCTAGCAGCACAGCCCTCCCTCCCCGCCCCGAGAGTGCCCGTTCCCATGGGCCGGGCTGGTTTCTCCAGCAGCTCCCACAGTCTCTCAGCTCCTCGCTTGTGTTGTGCCGCTCGATTTCTGACCCCACACCCAGCCAGCTGAAGAGCAGAACCCCCATCAAGACAAGTCTGGATGTCACAGCCATGCAGGTGCATGGATTTTGACTTGGGGGTTTTTGGCACATCAGAAAGTGCCCCTTTCACAATGCCTGTGACTTAAGCCCCTGGTGCATTAAAGGCACTAACTAAAATATCAAATACAGCAGCCTCAGTGCGTGCTCAGGCTGAGCTGACAGCAGAGAAGGGTCTGGGATGGTATTTGCATTCTCTGGGATGCCCAGGCTGATCACTTGGCATGGGAATCACCATGGGTCCAGCTGCCCACGCTGCTACAGCCCCTCCACAACTGCTTTTTGGCTGAAGTTTCAGCTCAGTAATGGGTTTTTCCCCTCTGGTTTGCAGGATTTAGCCTCCGAGCGGCTGAATGGCACAGGTAATAGCCAAGGGAGCTGTGGGCGCGGGTGCTGCCAGGCTGGACCCGGCCACGCAGGGCCACGCTCCTCTATGTTGCAGGTCCCTGCACAAGACGCAAAACCTCCCCGACGCTGGAGTCCTTCAAGCGGATCGGCATCCCCGTCCTGGCAGTGGTGCTCAGCATCACCTGCCTGGTCACGGTCGGGTTCCTGGGTACGGCTCCCGCTCTCCTCTCCCCACTCCTCCTGCTGGGCACAGCCACAGCTCAGCAAACCCCGCTCTGGACCCAGGGTTCAGCTGGGACCAGCTCTGCCGCCTTCGTGCTGAGCCCCCAGAGGCGAGCCCGGAGCCCCACGAGCTCAGCGCTCAGCTGCCTCTCTCCCTCCAGTCAAGATTTACCTGGACTACCACTACTTCTTCTGCAAGCAGCCCCTGAAGCTGGTGCGGCTGCAGCGGGTGTGCGACGGGCAAGTGGACTGCCTGCAGGGCGAGGACGAGGCCAACTGTCCCCAGTGGGTCCCCGAGGGGCCACCAGCCGGTGGTGAGTCCAGGACACGCTGCGGGAGCTCTGGAGAGGCTTCAGCCTCCGCCGGCTAAAACCGCTCGTGAGAAAGCTGACTTTGTGTCTGTCTCCAGTCCGTGTTTCCAAAGACAGATCCATCCTGCAGGTGCTCAACAGAAACACCGGAGCTTGGTCCTGCGTCTGCCACGACCACTTCAACCCGGTGCTGGCAAAAGCAGCCTGCGAGCAAATGGGCTACAGGAGGTACGTGGCTGCTTTCTCCACACCTCCCTCACCTGCTTTATCTATCCCTTTCCCATAAAAGCGCTTTTTAAGTGAGGCTCTGTCTGCTTTTAAAGCACTCAAAGCTCTGCACTAATGGCTTCGGTCCATCTGCATCGCGCAGAGTGCTCGGTGTCCCCAGGAGCTGGCTGGTCTCTGTACCAAAAATTCCTACGTAAGCACAGCGATGTGCCCAGTGTCCCCAGCGTTGTCCTCAGCCCACGGGCACCCTCACCTGCTCCCCTCACCTCGCAGTCACCCACACCCAGGGCTGCCCTGCAGCTCCCAACAGCGCGTGTGCCCTCACCCACCAGAGCAGCTCCTCCTGCAGCTCCACAGAGCCCAGCTCGAGGTCCTTACTGCTGCTGGAGCTCACCTGGGGAGAGATAGAGAGCTCCACACCCCCCTTTTAAAGCCCCAGGAGAGCAGCAGCAGGGCTAGGGGTGAGGATGCTGGGCAGCTGTGGGGCAGGGCTGGGTCCCTGCAGCTGCGATGAAGGTCCGTGTCACCTACCTGTGTGTACTTGTCACCTACCTGTGTCCTCCTGTCACCCCACAGTGTCCAACCCCTGCTCTGCCCTGAGTGAGCAGCCAGCATTTAGTGCTGCGTTCAATTAATACTGGTTAGTGCCAAGATTTGGGGAAATATCTCGCTAGCCTTGCATGTTTGGTAGCATCAGCCCTGGATTAAGGGAGAGTTTGAATTAAGATAGGGGTGTTCCAGAGAGGAGGTGGGTGTCTGAGCCCCTCTAGGAGCCCAGACTGAGCCCAAGGTACAGTTCTCAAGTGTCGAGGACTGAAGTTTTGAGCACAGGCTTCAGATGTCACAAGAGGTAACATCAGGGACCTCCCTGAGGTGCAATCTTTCCTCCTTCACGATGCTCTCTCTGGCCCTGGGCTCATCCTGCCCCGACCCGCAGAGCTGTGGCTCTTCCCTCTCCTGGCATCCCCGTTCCTGCACCAAGGAACCCCCTTTTCCTAAGGGCTCTTTCTCTCGCTCGGAGGTGCAGGGACGTGTCCTCTCCCAGCACTGGGCATCCCAGGACGCGTTCCTGACCCGTGACCCCCTCTATCTTTCAGCATCCCTATTTTCCGGGATGTGGAGGTGGGCACGGGGCAGCCCCTGCCTCCTCGCGAGGTCGTGCTGAGCAACGGCAGCCTCCAGCTACCTGAGCCGGGCAGGTGAGTGCTGGCGATGAGCAGAGGTGCCCGCCGTGCCCCTCGCCCTGCACGGGACCCAGAGGCTCCTCTCCTCCACCAAATCCAGCCCTTTTCCTCCCTCTTCTAGGAAATGCCTCTCTGGATTGGTGGTTTCGCTGTTTTGCTCCAGTGAGTATCACGGGATGTTCGCACCTTGGGGCATGTGGAGCCTCCTGCTGCTCCAGGTCCTCAGTTCTGGCCCTCCCCGTTTGCATGAGAGAAGTTGGGTTTAATTACTGCTCACCTTGTTAAGCCAGCGTAAACCTCCCAGAAACAAGACACCTAAGAGAGAAGCTTAATCAGCTGCCTTGGAAGGGTTTACTTTTGCTGGTTAATTACCCTGATTAAACTAATCCGCTTGGTGGGTGGGAAAAGGGCGAGGAATGGATGAACCCATTTCTGGAAGCCTGGGGATGATGCACAAACAGCACAAGAGGAGCTGCCAGGTGGCCCAGAAAGGAGTGATGGGCTGTGTCACGGAGGGATGGGGCACCTGGGATGCCTTCTCATCCCTGGGAGGCTTGGGAATCTCCATCCCCGCTCCCCTTGAGGATGGAGGAGGGTGGAGCGGGTGCTCTTTCTCTCCCCACGGCTGCAGCTAACGTGTTGCTCTGTCCCTGTTCCGTCGCGTGGCAGAAGATTGCGGGGAGAGCATCCGGGCTCCGCGTGTGCTGGGCGGCAGCGTGGCTGCCATCGAGACGTGGCCGTGGCAGGTCAGCCTGCAGTACAGGAGGGAGCACATCTGCGGGGGCAGCATCATCGACCCCAGCTGGGTCCTGACGGCCGCCCACTGCTTCAAGTGAGTCGCCACCTCTTCCTCGGCCAGCACCCACGCACCAGGGCTGGGTCGGCTCCTCGAGGCTGAGTCCTCATGGGATCAAGCCACACGTTGCTTAAATGTCCCACAATTAACACATCTGCACAGGGCTTTGTGCCCCTTGGTGCATGGCAATGATGGATGCTGAGCAGAGCAGTGCATAGGAAGGAAACAGAAGAGTCTAAAGTGCTTAAATATCCCATAATTAACACATCTGCACAGGGCTTTGTGCCCCTTGGTGCATGGCAATGATGGATGCTGAGCAGGGCAGTGCATAGGAAGGAAACAGAAGAGTCTAAAGTGCTTAAATGTCCCATAATCAACACGTCTGCACAGGGCTTTGTGCCCCTTGGTGCATGGCAATGATGGATGCTGAGCAGAGCAGTGCATAGGAAGGAAACAGAAGAGTCTAAAGTGCTTAAATATCCCATAATTAACACATCTGCACAGGGCTTTGTGCCCCTTGGTGCATGGCAATGATGGATGCTGAGCAGAGCAGTGCATAGGAAGGAAACAGAAGAGTCTAAAGTGCTTAAATATCCCATAATTAACACATCTGCACAGGGCTTTGTGCCCCTTGGTGCATGGCAATGATGGATGCTGAGCAGGGCAGTGCATAGGAGGGACACAGAAGAGTCTAAAGTGCTTAAACGTCCCATAATCAACACGTCTGCACAGGGCTTCGTGCCCCTTGGTCCGAGACAGCTGGCGGGTTGGCAGGGTTTTGCTGCCTGTCCCCTCCCAGCAGTCACGGAGGAGGAAGAAGAGAGCACTAACAGACATCTCCATGCTCAGGAACAACCCCATCGTTCAGAGCTGGCGCGTCAAAGCTGGCTCCGACCTCCTCTCGGGCACCGGCACCCTGGCTGTGGAGAAGGTCTTCCTGGCTGACGTGATGCCCGCCTCTCCCAAGGACAACGACATCGCCCTGGTGAAGCTGCGCTCTCCCCTGCGCGTCTCAGGTGAGCGCACGCTTCCTCGGAGCAAGATCTTGTAAAAGCAAAGCTCACGAGGCACCAAGCAGCGGTGAGGATGGGGACACATGCGAGCGGTGCCTTCTGAGAGCGCAGCGGGGAGCTGGGTGCCCGGCTGGTGCATGGATCCAGCCAGTCCAGCACCTTCCCCGCAAGCCTCCCCGGACACCTGGTGCAGCTCGTCTCTCCCTTGCAGACAGCAGCAAGCCCATCTGCCTGCCCTATTTCGACGAGGAGCTGGAGCCGGGCACCTCCCTGTGGGTGATCGGCTGGGGCTACACGCAGGAGCACGGTGAGTGGGGCAGCAAAGGGACGAGCGGCGCAAGAGGGACATTGAGGGGCTGGAGCGCATCTGGAGAAGGGAACGGAGCTGGGGAAGCAGCTGGAGAACAAGGGTTGTGGGAGCAGCTGAGGGACCTGGGGCTGTTCAGCCTGGAGAAGAGGGGGCTGAGGGGAGACCTCATGGCTCTCTGCAGCTCCTGAAAGGAGGTTGTGGTGAGGTGGGTGCTGGGCTTTTCTCACAAGGAACAAGTGATAGGATGAGTGGAAATGGCCTCAAGTTGCACCAGGGGAGGGTTAGGTTGAATGTGAGGAAAACTTTCTGCACTGGGTGGTGAAGCCACTGAGGGAGAAGCTGCCCAGGGCAGTGGTGGAGTCTCCATCCTTGGATGGGCTCAGAAAGATGCAGATGTGGCACTTGGGGACATCGTTTAGCAGACAAGGTGGGGTTGAGCTGATGGTTGGACTGGATGAGCTGAGAAGGCTTTTCCAACCTTAATGATTCCCTGATTCCGAGTGGCCGTGTTTCACACAGGCAAACTGTCAGAGACACTGCAGCAGGCAGAGGTGGAACTCATCGACAAGGAGAGCTGCAACCTGGCCGCCTACCATGGGGAGGTCACCGAGAAGATGCTGTGTGCCGGGCTGCCGCAAGGCGGGGTGGACACCTGCCAGGTGGGACAGAGAGAAGGGCTGGGTGGGACTGCCTGGAGGAGAGGGACCTGGGGGGGTTGGTTGAACATGAGCCAGCAGTGGCCCAGGTGGCCAAGAAGGCCAATGGCATCTTGGCTTGGATCAGAAACGGCGTGGCCAGCAGGGCCAGGAAGGTTCTTCTCCCTCTGTACTCGGCACTGGTGAGACCGCTCCTCGAATCCTGGGGTCAGTTCTGGGCCCCTCACCACAAGAAGGAGGTTGAGGCTCTGGAGCGAGTCCAGAGAAGAGCAACGAAGCTGGTGAAGGGGCTGGAGAACAGGCCTTATGAGGAACGGCTGAGAGAGCTGGGGGTGTTGGGGCTGGAGAAGAGGAGGCTGAGGGGAGACCTCATTGCTCTCTCCAACTCCCTGAAAGGAGGTTGTGGAGAGGAGGGAGCTGGGCTCTTCTCCCAAGGGACAGGGGACAGGACGAGAGGGAATGGCCTCAAGCTCTGCCAGGGGAGGGTCAGGCTGAACATTAAGAAAAACTTTTTCACGGCAAGGGTCATTGGGCACTGGCAGAGGCTGCCCAGGGAGGGGGTTGAGTCCCCTTCCCTGGAGGGGTTTAAGGGACGGGTGGACGAGGTGCTGAGGGACATGGGTTAGTGCTTGATGGGAATGGTTGGACTCGATGATCCGGTGGGTCTCTTCCAACCTGGTGATTCTATGATTCTCCTACACCTGGAAGAGACCCTTCCAGGGTAGAGTTGTCCTCGTGGCTGCAAGCTGCCACCATGCTGGTGGTTGGGGGTCTCCTCAGACCCCTCAGACGGATTGTCCTCGGCAGGGGGACAGCGGAGGGCCCCTCCTGTACGCGGGTGAGCACTGGCAGGTGGTGGGCATCGTCAGCTGGGGCCAGGGCTGCGGGACCCCCAGCACGCCCGGCGTCTACACCAGCGTCCGTGCTTACCTCAACTGGATCTCCACCATCCGGAGGGTGAGTGCCCAACGCCGGCACACGCGGCTGCTCCGGCACGCAGGTCTCGGGGTGTGATGGAGAATGGTGTTTCCCTCGTTTTGAAGCTTCCAATTTCTTCTCTCCCTCTCTCCTTCCAGTCGGAGCTCTGACACCTGCTGGAGCATCTCCCTCCCCTCTCCCCAAAGCCTTTCTCCCCATCCCTACGCCCTCGGCTCTGGCACCAGCTGGGAAATGGATCTCCAGCCACGGCGGGAGAGCGGTGCCACTCAAACCCTCGCCAGGCTGTGATCTCGTGTGCCAAAGCCCAGCCGGGGAGGCCAAGGGCAGCTCGGAGCATCGGCCACCGATACCGTGAAGGAATTCGACTGGCTCGAGCTCCCTTCCGGAGAAAGATTAATTTATTGCCCTGTGCCGACCTTGCAGTGGCAGGGAGGCTCGTGTGGGGCGACGCTGCTGTTGCTCACTGCTGTCACGCAGAGAGAAATGGTATTTGTGCTGTACAGCATCCCCATTAAAAGAAAGTATTTGTTTTTTTTTCACGCCGCCTCTGAAGGCTTTGTCCCTCCTGCCTGCACGGGTATCTCCACAACACCCTGTGCGGTTGGAGCTGCTTTCCCAGCACAAGGCAAGGTTTATTTGCTACCTCCTGTGAAGAAGGAACAAATCACTGTATGGCCCCCATTGCTGACAATAATGGGGTCAGTTTAAATTACTGTATAACTAATAGGGGTGTTGGGCATTATTTAAACTCATTTTTTCCAGCATAGCCTCAGCCCCAGTAAAAATCAGCACCATTCCCATGCAGTGGGAAAGAGAGAGATCCTGTTTTCCAGGCAGCTGCACTCAGGGAGCTTTTGGAGGTGGGAAATGCCCCCAAACACCCTGCAAACACTGCTCCATCCTCTGCCCCACGCCAGGCTGGCTCTGAGCACCCACAGCCCCTGGGCTCCGGTGGGCAATGCACACCCATGGGTGCTGGGAAGCAGCTCCCAGCCTCACCCCTGGGTGCCCAGGAGGAGCTGCAGGACGCAGGCAGAGCAGCAGCGCTCACCCAGCAGGACAAGCAGTTGCAGAGACCGACCCAGGACACGCTCGGAGCACCAGGGAGACGCTGCTCTGCCTCGGCGCAGGGTTTGTAAAGTAGCTTGTGCACCTAGGGCGTCCGTGATAAGCTTAAACAGACACCCACAGCAACTGGAACGAGTTTCTCTAGTAAACAAACTTTATTTCATCCAAGGCAAAGCTAACTAAACCTCTACAGTGCAAAAATGTGCTGTCAGTCATCACACAGCATGTCGCACGCACCCTGTGTTTGCTCGCAGGGATCTCCTACGTGGATTTAGAGATGCTTATACACATCGGTGGCTGTCGCAGCACACGCCTCTCCACTGGGAAAGCCTCTGCAGACCCTCCCAAAGCCCTTGTGACAGCGGGGACCCCGCAGGAGCTGGCACAAGCTCCCACGGCAGCCCCCGGTGCCGTGCACAGCACCCAAACACGTATGAGCATAGAGAGTTACATTCCAAAAACTGGTTATGTTGACTTCTTCCATCGAGCCAGAGGAGTAATCCATGCATAGTAGAGCATTGCATACCCTGTGGTAAGTGGAACCGTGTCCACGTACCGTCTAAAAAAGGCCAAGAAGTTAGGAGAGCTAAAAATAATTCATTAAAAAGATCCCTTCCTCCCCTCACCGTCCTCTCCCGCGGGAGGTCTCCTCCAAGGATGGGCTGGGGGGGCTCTGGGGCAACTGGGAGGTCTCACGCCTTCCTGCCCCCTCTGGTGTGTGACAATGACAATACTCGGCATTTACGGAGCGCCTTTCGCCCCAGGGTCTCGGGGCGCTTTGCCCAGCGATGCGGGGAGCTCCCCACCTCCTGTGAGGTGGGTCAGGTTCACCAACCCCATTTTACGCACGGGGAAAGTGAAGCGCAGAGGAGTCCAGTGATTCACCCGACAGCCCCACGCATCCTCGGAGAGACCGGGATCCCTGGCATCTGATTCCCACGTACCCGTCTAACCAGCAGCCAAGGACACCTGCCTGGGGCCAGGGACCTGTGCGCGTCCCCTGCTCTAGCGGGTGCCTCTGCATCCAGCCTGGAAAAGGCTGCGAGGTGCTCTCTGTGCCACCAGCCTCACAGCCGGGATCCCACCTCTCCCCAGGTCTCCCTAGAAGGCAGCACCTCACCTCTCCTCGCTCGCCTTGCCCATCAAACCCTCGCCTACCTCCCACTCCGGCACCTCTGTCGGGGCTGAGCTCTGATTCCCCGTTTCGAGCGGGGACGGGGGAGCTGCTGGTCCTGCAGCTTCACGGACTGACACCCCCAAACGAAGGAGAAACAGGGAACAAACCGCATCGTGACGGACGTTCTCAGCTTCAGCTGCAGGACCAGCTCGTTCCCTTTGTGTCCTGCTGCCGCCCTTGGGAAGGGGGCTGGTTCGTTGCACCCTCACCGCGGGTACCCTCCACAGAGACCCTCTGCCTTTCTCACCCCCTCATCCACGCCTCTCAAAGCACTTTGCAAATGTCAGCCACGGAAGCCTCACAACAACCCCTGTGAGGTAGGTAGAGCAGTATTATTATCCCCATTTTACAGACGGGGAAACTGAGGCATGGAGAGGCCAAGCGACTTGCCCAAGGTCACCCAGCGGGCCGGCACAGCCCTAGCCCAGCTCGTGGATCGGGGGCCACGGTTCCCCCCGGGCGCAAGAGAAACGCAATCTGCCCGCTGGGCTCTAATATCAAACGTATCCGCGCAACGAGCTAAGCCTTGGTGTCGGAAGCAGCGCTGCTCTGCGTGCCGAGCTCTAAAAAGAAGGGAGGAGGAGGAGCAGCAGCAGCATGAACCCAGGGAGAACGTCCCGAGAAGGCTGGGGACAGCCCTACACGAGGACAAAGTGAGTGTGACACGAGGAGCTTTGCCCCCTTTGCTCCCATGCGGGCGAGCGGTGACCCCGGGGAGGAACCGGGGCACGCAGGAGCGGAGATGAGAGCCCCACCAGCAAGGAGCCTTTCCTGATGTGCTTCCCAAGTGAATTTAACAGGAGAGCCCCGTCATAACAGCCCCGCTCCCTCCCTCCCTCCCAAACCCACCCCTGAGAAACGCAGCAAGGGCAGGAGCCCGTCTCTGCAGCGAGTTTTGTGCATCCTTCTCTGCTCCAGAAGCCACCTGGGCGAGGCTGGCAGCTCCAGCCCGTTCCACCTCAGCACCACCAGCACCAAACAAGACACCCCAAGCTCCTCACGGCCTCAAACCCCAGGCACGCCAGGACCCTTGGAGTCCCTTGAAGCCCAGGACAGCACCTGGCTGGCTGCAGGACGAGGCGTTTCCCAGCACCCAGCCCCTTCCCTGCCCACCCAGCCCCTCTTGCCTTCGCTCAGAGCAGAGCAGGAGGCTCCCTCCATCCCGGCGGCGTCCCAGTCTGAGTCCACAAGCAGCTCCCAGTCCCCACAGTCTTTTTCAAGAAGCAGTGCAGGTCGCAGGCACGTGTGTAATCGAAACATGTCTCAAGCGTTGGCAGTTTGGAAAGAAAACAAAAGGGAAAGGCTGGTGCCCCTGGCCACCCTCCCTGCCGCCGGGCAGGCTGGGGCTCGGGGCGCAGCCGCTTCATGCCTTCGGTGGAGCTTTTTGTTCTGCCTTGGAGCCAGCCAGCCCGTTCTCGGTGTTGTCGTTCCCCGACGAGCTCACGAGACATTCCTTCCTGGGGGAGAGCACACAGGGAAGCTGAGGGCCCCCAACCACCCCTGGTGACTCTCGCCGCGACCCAAGCTCCCAGCAGCACCCGCCGAAGGGTGCCGGGAGCAGCACCCGCACTCACTTCCCATCCTGGGTCTTCTTGATGATGAACAGGACAACCCTCTTGACGAGCATGAAGAGGATGAGGAGGCCGATGAGCCCCCCGACGACGCCCACGATGATGAGCGTCAGGGTGTTGTCTGTCTCCACCACTGCAGGAGAGAAGATGCTGAGGGGCCTCGGGAGCTCCCAGCTGCATGGACCCCCCCCCAAAAAACAGCAGTGACCCCTCTATCAACCGCTGACCCACAGCGCAGAGGGGCGTGTGGCCAAGCCTGGCCCTTCGGGGGTGCCAACCACCTCTGGGAAGCCAGGACATCCCATGCCACTCGTGGGACACGGGACCCATGGCCAGCACTTACTCTTCTGGACCACCGTGAGGAAGATGGTGGCGTTGTGCTGCGCGTTCTTCTCCTTGGGGTTCTTGACGTGGCAGGTGTATTTCCCGGCGTCGCTGAACTCCACGTTCTTCAGGACGATGGAGATGTTGTTCTCCTTCCCGGTGGTGGAGCCAACGAACTCGACCCGCGGGTTCGCTCCCACGACAACGGGCTCTGAGGCTTTGCTCTTTATCTTGCCCGTGTAAATCTGCAGAGGCGGGGATGCAGGACACGGAGTTAGCGGGGATGCAGGACACGGAGTTAGCGGGGATGCAGGACACGGAGTTAGCGGGGCTCCCGGCAACCCCAGCTGAGGGAAAAGCTCGAGTTCTCCTGCCAGTGTCCCTGCCCCAGCTCTGCGCACATGGCCAAGCATCCCGGCACACCCCATTAAAGCAGGAACAGCTGTAGAGTGGAACCTGATGCAAGCGATCCATCTGACTTGTCCAGCAGCAATCATAGAATCACCAGGTTGGAAAAGACCCACCGGATCATCAAGTCCAACCATTCCCATCAATCACTAACCCATGTCCTTCAGCGCCTCATCCACCCATCACTTAAACCCCTCCAGGGAAGGGGACTCAAGGCCCTTGAGAATCACAGTGCTGCCCTGCACTGGGCAAGTACAAAAGGACGTGGCAGGGAAAGAGAAGCAAAACCCAGAGAGCCACCCACCTTCTCTGTTGAGTTGAAATACCATGTGAAGACGAGGTCCTGGAAGCCTGTGCAGGTGGTGAAGGTGCAGGGCAGCAGGATATCAGAGTTATTCAGAGCCATCACAGTGTTGGTCTTCCCCACCGACACCTCCAAGGCGAAGACGATGGCGAAGACGTGCAAACCTGGCAGGGAGAAGGGAGGAGAGAGTGAGGATGTGGGGCTGGTATGCAGCCTCGTCTTTCCTGGAGCCGTGATGCAGCCCGGCCTGCTGCGGGCTCTGCTGTGAATGTGCATCTTCACATGGGGCAGGAGGAGAATGGTGCATGGGAGGGACCACTTCATAGAATCATAGAATCACCAGGTTGGAAAGGACCCACTGGATCATCGAGTCCAACCATTCCCATCAATCACTAACCCATGTCCCTCAGCGCCTCGTCCACCCGGCCCTTAAACCCCTCCAGGGAAGGGGACTCAACCCCCTCCCTGGGCAGCCTCTGCCAGTGTCCAATGACCCTTTCCATGAATTTTTTTTTCCTAATGTCCAGCCTGAACCTCCCCTGGTGGAGCTTGAGGCCATTCCCTCTCGTCCTGTCCCCTGTCCCTTGGGAGAAGAGCCCAGCTCCCTCCTCTCCACAACCTCCTTTCAGGGAGTTGAAGAGAGCAATGAGGTCTCCCCTCAGCCTCCTCTTCTCCAGGCTAAACAACCTCAGGTCCCTCAGACTTGTTCTCCAGTCTCTTCCCCAGCTTCGTTGCTCTTCTCTGGACTCGCTCCAGAGCCTCAACATCCTTCTTGTGGTGAGGGGCCCAGACCTGAACACAGGATTCGAGGGGCGGTCTCCCCAGCGCTGATTACAGAGGGAGAAGAACCTCTCTGGACCCACTTTTCAGCTCATCCTCCAACTGGAGCATCAGCCGCAGTGGGGATCCCCTCCCGGGGAGCTCGTATGGGGCAGTGGGACTCAGCCATCGCCCCGCTAGGTCCTGCTCCTGGCTCTGCCAGGGGCTCGTGGCATCGTCCCGTCCCCCAAAACCTCATCCCCTTCGGCAGGGCAGGAGCAAAGGTGCCTATCCCCAGCCCCAGGGCAGCTGGAGGAAGAGCAGGAGCACCCAGAGGGACAGCGCTGGATTCAAAGGGAACCACGATATCACCACGAATGGAGCAGGGAAATGAAAGCCCTGATTTGCATCTTCTCCACAAGGCCTTCAGCTAAACCTTAAACGGGGAGGGGGGCAGAAAAAGCCCAAAGCAAAGCTGAGCTCTCTGTTCTTCAAGCAGAGGGTCGGAGCACTAATTAGCATCACTGGCCTGGACGCCTGCCACCCCTCCTGCTCCCCAACGCCAGCCACGGGCTCTCAGCAGGCACCGACCTCCAGAGAAAAAGCCCCTCACGCCTGCCTTGTGGAGCTTCGCCTCCCGCTGTAGCTGAGAGATGACCTTCAAACTGCAGAACGCAGCTCTCCTGCTCCTCTCCTCCCCGGTGCCAGGCAGAAACGCTCCGAGGAGCAGGTATGAGCCCAGCCGTGAGAGCCGAGGGCGCACCTGGATGCTCCCAGGGTCCGGCACTGCGTGGGCTGAGCCAGTGGGGTCCACGCAGACCTTTCTGGGGGCACAGGGATGCTTTGCTCCCGGCCAGGGGAGCAGCTCTGCTCCCCATCCCACTTATATGACATGGTACAGCCACGATCCAATATAACCCAGCAAAGCATTGTCCTCCCTTCCCACACCTCAGCCACCAAAGGGATCCGAACATCCCTACACTGACAACAAAAAATAAGGGGATGCAGCTCTTCCTATGGCTACGAGCTGCTTCCTAGCTCCACTGCCACCTTAACTCGCATCCACTGCCCTCCGTTTCGGATTCCCACCTCTCTGCAGCAGCCTCAGATGCTGATTTATTCTCACCCCCCCCCACGCCTGTGCTAACAACTCCCCAGGCACGCTGCAGCCCAAGCCAAGCCCAGGAGCCCTGCATCCTGGGCTCCGGGCCCTGCTGCAGTGCTGCATCGCGAGCGCTGCAGGGAAGGAGTTACTTAACTTTGCAAAGAAGGGATTTTTCGTTTTGCTGGAGAGGCTTGAGCTCACGTCAGGGAGTGGCTCCCACCGGAGGGAGGTCGCCTGCGGCTCCCAGCCTCAAACCAGCCCTGGGGATGCTCCAGAGGGGGCTTCACAGCCAGGAGTGTCCCAGGGGAAGCGAATAAAGCTGAGCCAGGGGTGCCTGGCTCCCCAGGGATGCTGGAACAGGCATGTAAGTAAGACACTTACAGGAAAGACGATTCCTTGCAGCTCGTTACACTTTTAATCCTATCCACCACCGTTATAACATCATGAACGTAACCCGAAGTGAACGCGCGGGGTAAACGGAGGCTGATCTTGTTCCTGTCACGCTGGGGTCTCAGGAAGACAGGAGTGATATGTTACCACTAAATAAAGCACAGAGGGAAACACACGCGGAGACTGGGAGATTGCTGATGGAACCTGCCTCGCCAGCTGCCACTGTGACTTTTCCCTGTGCCCAAAGCTGCTGCGCTTTGCACCTCCGGAGCCCCAGCCCGCAGTGTAAACCCTCAGCCCCTCCTGGGGGCTCCAGGATACCTCTTAGCGGCTCCAGGATACCTCTTAGCGGCTCCAGGAATCAACTCTTCCCAAGGAGCAGGGAAGGGATGCAGGAGCAGCCACTCTCGCTGCTGCCAGAGCCTTGGTTGCCTGTTCCTTGCTCTCACAGCGAAGCCAACCCCCCCCCCACTGCAGGGTCCCAGACCCACTGACCTGCATGCACCTGAAAAGCCAGGGGATGCCTCCCCCCTCTGCGAGAAAGCTGCTCCATAAAAACTTTCCTTGCCCACAAAAATCAATGTGACTCCTGGCACAGACAGCGAGGCTGGCCAGGCTCCTCTCCACCAGGGCCAGGCGAGGGGAGCTCCCACACCAGCCTGGAGCCCCGGCACGACGGCCAGGACCCCCCCAGCCTTGCCTCTCCTGCTGACACCAATGGAAGAAGCTGTGCTGTGGCTCCCAGGTGCAGCCAGGAGCCCGCAGCCACTCCCGGGAGAGCACAGCATCCCAAACACAGCCAGGAACCCTTCCCACCTCACCCTCCAAGCTCCCAGCCCACAAACAACCTTTGGGATGAGGTTCGTACCACCACACTCTGGTCCCCAGACCCCAATACTCCGGTCTCCAAAATCTCTGAGTCTCTCCTACCAACCCACTGCCGAAAGCAGTGCCGCATCTACCCGAGGAGGCACCTTCAACCAGGGCCCAGCACCCAAATCCTGCAGAGATCCAGGTACTTACAAGTCTTTCCGTGGGTGCCTCCAGCTCACTTAAAACAAACTTAAGAACTATGCCCTCTAAAACACCTCTCAAGGGAGTTTCCCAACAGCAAGTGCTGCAGAAGCATCTCTCAGCTTCAGGCTTTCCGTGCCCACCAAGACCAGGGCAACCTCCACGAGTGCAGCCGGTGCGCGAGGGCTGATGCAGGTGGCTTGGAACCAACCTCCAGAAGCTGCTGCGTGGAGGGGATGGATGCAAACTCCTTCCTCCACGAGATGCAGCACGGAGGGGATGGATGCAAACTCCAACCTCCAGAAGCTGCAGCGCGGAGGGGATGGATGCAAAATCCTTCCTTCATGAGATGCAGCGTGGAGGGGATGGATGTGAGCTCCAACCTCCAGAAGCTGCAGCATGGAGGGGATGGATGCAAACTCCTTCCTCCACGAGATGCAGTGGGGAGGGGATGGATGGAACCTCCAACTTCCAGAAGCTGCAGTGAGTATGGAGGGGATGGATGCAAACTGCAACCTCCAGGAGCTGCAGCATGGAGGGGATGGATGCAAACTCCAACCTCCACGAGATGCAGCACAGAGGGGATGGATGCAAACTGCAACCTCCAGCAGCTGCAGCGTGGAGGGGATGGATGGAACCTCCAACCTCCAGAAGCTGCAGCATGGAGGGGATGGATGCAAACTGCAACCTCCACGAGATGCAGCACAGAGGGGATGGATGCAAACTGCAACCTCCCGAAGCTGCAGCGTGGAAGGGATGGATGGAACCTCCAACCTCCCGAAGCTGCAGCGTGGAAGGGATGGATGCAAACTCCAACCTCCACGAGATGCAGCGCGGAGGGGCTGGATGGAACCTCCAACCTCCAGAAGCTGCAGTGAGGGGATGGATGCAAACTGCAACCTCCAGGAGCTGCAGCGCGGAGGGGATGGATGCAAACTGCAAACTCCAGGAGCTGCAGCGTGGAAGGGATGGATGCAAACTCCAACCTCCAGCAGCTGCAGCATGGAGGGGATGGATGCAAACTGCAAACTCCAGGAGCTGCAGCGTGGAAGGGATGGATGCAAACTCCAACCTCCAGCAGCTGCAGCATGGAGGGGATGGATGCAAACTGCAAACTCCAGGAGCTGCAGCGTGGAAGGGATGGATGCAAACTGCAACCTCCAGGAGCTGCAGCGTGGAAGGGATGGATCCAAACTGCAACCTCTGCAGCTTGTGGGGTCGCAGGCATCCCCGGGCACAGCTCTGGGCACCGCGCTGCTGGGTCCGCGGCGGCGCCAGGTGGGGTGAAGCGCATGCAAATGGTTGTTTGATAGAATCAACTGTAAAAAAGAACGACCTGTCGGCAGGCGTGCTGGCGTTGAAGCAGCGCATTGCCTCCCCAGGGCTCCCGTTAGCAGGCAGGCAGCAGCCCCCCGGGGGCAAAGCGGGGTGCGGGCGCAGTGCTGGCAGCTCTGGCGATGGCAGCGGCCGGTGCGGGCAGGGCAGGGGGCTGGAGACGGGACTTCGGAGCCCGCTCCCGGCTGCCAAGTCACCTTGGCCGAGTGACATCCCCCTGCGCTCCGGGCTCTCGGTCTGCAGAGCAGAGACAACGGCGTTAGCGTCAAATCCACCCCCAGCAGCAGCACCCGAGCCCTGGGGGTGCAGGCAAAGCGGCCGGGGGAGAAGGGATGGAGGCTTAGCCAGGGTCCCCCCCGCTCCGGGAGGAGGAGGAGGAGGAGGATGCTGGCAGCCGGCGGTGCCCCCCGCCCCGGGCTGCGGGAGATGCTCATCCCACGGAGGGCAGGGAGGGGGGTCCCCCCGGGTCCCCCCTTACCCAGGAGCGCTGCCAGCAGGCGGGGGGACATGGCTGCGGCGCGGAGAGAGGCGGAGAAGAGCCGTGCGGGCTGCCCGCAGCGCCCCAGCTCTGCCCCCCCTCCCCCCCCCGGCGCCCAGGGACCGCGGAGACGGGCGGGGCTGCCGGGCACCTCCTCCCTCCACCCCGAGCATCCTCCGCCCCTCTTGAGCATCCTCCGCCCCTCCGAGCATCCTCCGCCTCCCTTCAGCATCCTCCGCCCTCCTCGAGCATCCTCCGCCCTCCTCGAGCATCCTCCGCCCCCCTCGAGCAAACTCCACCTCCCTCAGCATCCTCCCCCCCAACCCTGAGCATCCTCTGCCTCCCTCAGCATCCTCCAGCCCTCCCCGAGCATCATCCGCCCCTCTTGAGCATCCTCCGCCTCTCTTCAGCATCCTCCCCCCCAACTCCGAGCATCTTCCTCCCCTCTGAGCATCCTCCGCCCCCTCTGAGCATCCTCCTCCCCTCCGAGCATCCTCTGCCCTCCTTCAGCATCCTCCTCCCCTCCGAGCATCCAACCCCCCAGCATCCTCCGCCCTCCTCGAGCATCCTCCGCTCCCCCAAGCATCCTCCACCTCCCTCAGCATCCTCCCCCCCAACCCTGAGCATCCTCCGCCCCTCCGAGCATTCTCCGCCCCTCTTGAGCATCCTCCGCCCCCCCAGCATCCTCCAGCCCTCCCCGAGCATCCTCCGCCTCCTTCAGCATCCTCCTCCCCCTTGAGCATCCTCCTCCCCTCCCAGCATCCAACCCCCCCAGCATCCTCCGCCCCCCCGAGCATCCAAGCCCCACAGAATCCTCCGCCTCCTCGAGCATCCTCCAACCCCGCCGAGCATCGTCCACCCCCCAGCATCCTCCAGCCCCCTCCCCGAGCATCCTCCGCCACTTTTGAGCATCCTCCGCCTCCCTCAGCATCCTCCCCCACTCCGAGCATCCTCCGCCCCCTCAGTCCCACCCCGCGCATCCTTCGTGTGTGTTCCCCGTGCATCCCCTGTGTCCCCTCCTCACACCCCCCCGCTGCGACCCCTCTACCCCTCTATGCGTCCTCTGCGAGTCCCTGCTCCTCTTCCCACCACCTCTGCCCTTCCCCGTGCCCTCCCTGAACCCCCCAGACCCCTCTCCCCAATCCACCCCCTCTCCGGATTGAGGGGAGGGGGCGGCAGGGCTGGCACAGGGGGCTCGGGGGATGAGCTGCCCCATCCCTGCATCCCTGGTGATACCAGCACCCCGAGGAAGACACCAAGATGGGAACCCAGAGCCCGACACCAAAGCTGCAGGTGGAATCCACCCAGCGCCACACGGAGAGCTTGGAAAAGTTATTTTTCTCACCGTGAGCTTGTTCTGGGATAACTGGCTGCACATGAGTTCATGTTTCCACAACCTTTTCCAGGCTTTTAACAGGCTGCCCAGGGAGGGGGTTGAGTCACCTTCCCTGGAGGGGTTTAAGGGACGGGTGGACGAGGTGCTGAGGGACATGGGTTAGTGATTGATGGGAATGGTTGGACTCAATGATCTGGTGGGTCTCTTCCAACCTGGTGATTCTATGATTCCATTAGAGCCAACCTCCAGCAGAACACATCCAAGGGGCCCTCCTGATGGAGGCTTCTGGTGCCGCGAGGGGCCAAGACCAAGCTCCCCTTCCCACCCAGCCTGGGAAATGAAGCAGGAGGTGATGGACACGGCTTTGAGCCACAGGTCCTGGTGACCAGGCTGAGCAGGAGAAATGCTGTGTCTGGTGGAGCCTTGCTAACTAGGGGGGGACCCACCTTTGAGGAGGTGCCCTGGTGCAGGGAAAGGCCGTGGGATGTGGGGGATTCCTTCCTCAGGTGTCTGCCAAGCGTGTCTCAAAAAAAATAGGTGAAGATGGGATGCCATTGTGAGTCCCCCCATGCAGAGCCCTGAATCCCTCTGGAGGCAGGGAGGTTGGGAACAGCAGCATCACCCAGCCGCGAGGGGCAGCCAGGAAATTCTCCTGCAGGCACTGGCACAAACCAGGCACACTGGGCACACGGGTCCCCAGTTTTTCCCACGATGACACATCCCTGCATCCCTGCTGAGCATCCCTGCGGAGGCAGGTCTCCGTGTGCCCTGCCTGGGAGAGGTGACGAGCCTGGCACCATGCTGCGTGCCCAGGGCTCGGGGAGGGATGCTGCCTGTCACAGGAGCCTGATGGAGCTGTCACACGCGGCAGCTCTGGCCAATTTCCTCGGCTTGCTGATCCCATGAGACATCTGCCACCGCCACCAGCCTTGGAAAGGCTCTGCTGTCCCACAGCCCAGCCTCAATGCGTGTCACTGCCGGAAAGAGCACTCGCAGCAGCTGGCCCTGGGGTTTTGGATGATTCTGAGGTGCCCAGCGTGGGATCTGGGGTTATTGCAGCTCAGCGGAAACTTGTTTTGCTGAGTCCAGCGCAACACTGCTGTGTCTGGTTTCAGGGAAGGTGAGAATCCCCTGCTCGGACACTGTCACCTCCCCAGAGGGACAGGGAAAAGGGCTCCAGAGTCCTGCCAGCTGGCTCGCAGCCCCTGTGCTCCTCTCCATCCCTCTCACCTTGCACTGGTGGAGCTGGGAGGGTTAAGATGCCAGGCTGCTCTCCAAGGAGGGGTCCTTCTTCCCTCCACGTGGGTACCGAGCGGGGTAGGGCTGAGCAGAGCAGTTGGGCTGCAGCTCATTGCAGCAGGCGCTGCGCTGGCCCTGGAGCATCTTGCCAGGGGCAGCCCTGGCCCCAGTCCCAGCAGCAACGCGAGGACAGCCCCGTCCCCCTCCCGGAGCTCCCCGAGCCAGGGGATGCTTGGCACCCAGACTGGGAGCAGGCAGAGCTCTCCTGCCCACGGAGGAGGTGGCGATGCTGGAACACAGCTTCCCATCAGCACCTTATATTTACTGCAAGGTCCTCTGGCTGTGACCTTTAAAAGACAAGGCGGCCCAGGAGCTGGCAGCGAGCAGGATGCGCTGGCATCGAGCAGACGCGCTGCGGGACTGTCCCGGCTGGGAGCTGAGGAAGAGGTCCTGGGCTCACAGACTGCGGGTGAGTGCTTGGCTGCCTTTGCCATTCTCAGCTCTCCCTTGCCTGCAGCTCGAGCGATGCTTTCCCCTCTCCCTGCCTCCTTCGTTCTGTGCAGAACCCTCCTGCCCACTGCCTCCTCCGCACCCTCCAGCAGAGCTGGCTGCTCCTTCCATGGACCCTTTAATACAATCAGGGAAGGGGAGCGGAGTCCCCAGGCAGCCGCTGCAAATGCAGTTGCAAGAAACACTGAGAAACCATCCTGTGTGCCAGGAGCAAGTTTCTTGCTGACTGGACCCTCCCCAGCTCTGGCTCTCCCAGTGCTGCCCTTCACACCCCTCAGCTCCCAGAGTTCGCTGTCCCATTTCCAGGTCTTTAATTCCAGTCCAGGCTGCAGGCAGCATTCCCAGGGACAGCAGCACTGGGCTCCCACCAAGGCAACCCGGTGGTCCCTCGTGGCTCGCCGCACAGCACTCTGCGGTCTCCCCAGCACAGAGAAGGGTCCCCACCATCTCCCGAGCTGCCCTCTTGCTCTTCAACACCTCTAACCCCACCTGGTCCAAGGGAGTTGCTGTGGTGTGTAAAGCTGGCTGTCACTGGTCCTGGAGGAGCTGCGAAGCTGTGGTGCTGGGGGGGTTGCGGTCACCGCTCTCGGTCTCTTGTGCCAATGACAACTCCCCCCCACTGTGTCTTGTAGGTCTCTCCTCTCCCACAGTGCCCGTCTTCCTCGCGAGCTTCTTGCCAGCGACTTAGAATCATAGAAGGGTTTGGGTTGGGAGGGACCTTAGAAAGATCATCCAGACCCTCCCAGAGGCACCTCCAGCCTGAGGGTCCCCAAAACTCTTTGCCGGGGCTGGTTTTGCCTCTCCCTGGGGCTGGAGCTGGGTGCTGGGCAGCCGCACTCCCTGCTCCTTTCCGCGATCGAGGCCATCGGAGGTGATTTTGGTGCCCTTCCTCCAGGGAGGAAGAAGTGGGAGCGATCCAGAGCTAACCCCACCGGCACACGGCGAGGGGCCAAGCGCTGGGAAGAGCTGAGGCTGCTGGTGCTGCTCAGCTGGGCTGAGTAAGGAGGGGTCTGTGGGGCGTGGGGGGGGACTGGCAGGCAGCGTTAGCCCAGCAGCGAGGCAGATGCAGGTGCTCAAGGGCTGCTGGACAGCCAGACCTTGCCTGTGTGCGGATTTGGGATGCGCAGGAGTTCCGCAGCCCCTGGGAGAGGCAGGATGGAGGGCAGCTGTCAGAGCTCCCATCGCCCGCGTGTCTCCACGGCGGGTAAATTGATGGATGTGCCTATTAACCGTGCCCCAGTTGTGCCGCTCCGGTGCATCGGGACTGCTAAGCCCGACACCAGCCCGGGTACAGGTGTCGATCAGCCGGCACATGCCCTGGGCTCCGTTAGAGCCCGCTGAGCATCACCTGCCATGCCCTGAGCAGCTCCCAGCCTGGTTTCTCTGCAGAGCCAAGGTGGGGAAGCCAGCAGGCGCAGCTCCCCGTAGCAGAGCACCCTGAAATCTCGGTGCGCGAGGACTCGGGCAGCACCAGCTGCTCTCCCACGCCCCAGCCCTGCCCTGCCTGCACCTGCACCTGCAGCAGCTCCCAGGGACTGAGCTGCAGAAGCGCAGGCTGCCCTGGCTCCTCCTCAGCACCCAAACCTGCTGCCCCAGCGGGACTGAGCTCCGGGCACAGGGGATGCTTTCCACCCCCCTGGCCAGGCGCAGAGGCAGAGCAGAGGTGAGGGACCCTGTCCTGCCCCTCCAGCAGGCAGCAGCACAAAAGCATCGAGCGCAAAGTCGGCTTTTTGTCGTTCTTTTGTTTGTTCGACTGTACAAAGAGCAATAAAAACGTCCTAACGCTCAGCGTGCTTGGCCAAAGGAACCCAACAGAAGGCGCAGACCCAACCCTGCAGTCACGACCGCTGACAGCGCCTCCTGTGTGAATAGATCTGTATTTGTAGAGCTTCTCTCTGCTGTGGGCAGCTACGTACAGACAGACGCGTCGGCAAGTCGCAATCCGAGGAGAGCGCGTGAAAGAAATGAAAGGCAGGTGCAAGACTGCTCGTGTGCAACAGTCAGAGAGGCCTTGGGCTGCGAAGGTGCCAGCTCGGTGCCACCCGGAGCCGCTCGCAGCCCGGCTTCGAGCTGCAGGCGGCTGCGGGGAACCAGCCGCATGGGGAAAGCCATCGGGTGTAGGGGTGCGAGGGGCCAGGCAGCCGCAGCCCAGCTCTCTCCAAGCAGGTGAGAAGAGAGGGGGAAGGCACACGGCGAGACACGGCGCATTCCTGCTGCAGAGGGGAAGGCGAGCAGCGCAGAGCCCAGCGAGGTCGAGCAAGGTGGAGAGGGACAGGATGCGATGGGGGCAAAGCAGGGAGCGCACAGGTGTCCCTTCGCTCCCAGGGTCTGGTGGCACCCACACAGGGACACGGCAGCCAAGGTGTCCCCTCTCCCCTGGCAGCACTGCTCAGGGGCGAGGGGGACCTCACCGTGCAGCGCCCCACTCCTGCCCCACACCCCACCTGCCGTGGGAGAAGAAAAGCCCAGCACGGTGCAGCAGGGGACACATCCCTGGGTCATGGTCCCTGTCTGACCCACAGGAGGCTCCGGGGCGAGCTCCCTGCATGCGTTGGCCAGCACAGCACACCCGCCGGGACTGGTGCAGGAGGCACGGGGCTTGCCCAAGGCCATGAGCCCGAGGAGGGCAGGGTCAGCAGTTCCCAACCCTGGGACTCAAGGTGATGAACCTGAGCAGGGCAGGAGCAGCGGTTCCCAACCCTGGGACTCAAGGCAATGAGCCTGAGGAGGGCAGGAGCAGCGGTTCCCAACCCTGGGACTCAAGGCAATGAGCCTGAGGAAGGCAGGAGCAGCGGTTCCCAACCCTGGGACTCAAGGCGATGAGCCCGAGGAGGACAGGAGCACTGGTTCCCAACCCTGGGACTCAAGGCGAAGAGCCTGAGGAGGGCAGGAGCAGCGGTTCCCAACCCTGGGACTCAAGGCGATGAGCCCGAGGAGTGCAGGAACACTGGTTCCCAACCCTGGGACTCAAGGCGATGAGCCTGAGCAGGGCAGGAGCAGCGGTTCCCAACCCTGGGACTCAAGGCGATGAGCCCAAGGAGGACAGGAGCAGCAGTTCCCAACCCTGGGACTCAAGGTGATGAGCCCGAGGAGGGCAGGAACACTGATTCCCAACCCTGGGACTCAAGGCGATGAGCCCGAGGAGGACAGGAGCAGCAGTTCCCAACCCTGGGACTCAAGGCGATGAGCCCAAGGAGGACAGGAGCAGCGGTTCCCAACCCTGGGACTCAAGGCGATGAGCCCGAGGAGGGCAGGAGCAGCGGTTCCCAACCCTGGGTCTCACCACAGTGGGGTGGAACCAGCCAGGACCACCGTGCGCTCCCGCCTGCCCTCACTCCTTCCCCAAACTGCACTGGCCCCAGCTCCTAACAAACCTCAGAGGGTGCAGGGCAGCTCCCGGGGGCTGCCGCAAGCAGGACAGGGGCTGGAGCACGGCCGGGGCCGAGGCAGGAGGCAGCCGGGAGGCTGGCAGTGCATTGCCGTGGCAGTTATGGGTCGGGCAGTGCTCTGCGGGGAGGCTGGAGGAGGCAGTTTCAGCATCACAGGGCCGCTCGGGGGATACGGAGCCTTCCTGCCTCTGGACCCGCGGTTGTGCCCAGTCCTTCCCAGCAAGTGCCCGAGAGCTCCTCTTCCTCCCACCCGTCGCAGCCGCGCCTCGCCGCTCCCTGCCACCGCGGTTTGGCACAGCAGCAGGACATTTTCCATTTGAATTCCCCTCCCCGAGAAGGAAACAAGCACAAGAGAAGTCAGCCCAGCGCCTTTGGCTGAGACGCTCGGGCCCGAAAATAACCCAAGAAGCAGAAGGGTTGCATCTGTTACACACCAGGAGCCATTAGCGGCTCCGAAAACCAGCAGAGCTCGGAGGCAGCGCGGGAGGGAATGGCCACTACCCGGCTGCCAGCTTCTGAGCGGGCTGGGACAGTCCCTGAGGAGCACGAGCATCTTGGTGCAGCACCTTCAGCGCTGGCACGCAGGGCTTGCGACGAGGAGAGGGGCAGCTATCGGGGATCCCTTGGGATGGGGACACTGGCACCCGCGCCCCGGGCACAGCCGGAGCGCCTCGGCACGAGATGTGGCGCCGAGGGCAGAGAGGGTGCAGATATCTGGGCATAGAACGGTTTGGATTGGAAGGGACCTTAAAGATCATCCAATTCCAGCCCCCCTGCCGTGGGCAGGGACACCTCCCGCTCGATCAGGCATGGGGCGCCCTGGCACCCCCGGCTCCAGCGCCTCCGAGCGTGGGGACCGTGGTGTCTCCCTCTCTCCTGTGTCTCCCTGTCCCCAGCACATCCCCACGCGAGCTCTGGCACTTGGAGCGTGGCCAGTGGGAGCCAGGATCAGTCCAGCCCCAGCTCAGCCTCAGCAGCAGCCTCGCCAGGCTCCGGGAACCACCTTCTCTCCATGCCCTGCTCCAGGCTGGGTGGGGTGTTTGGATGGAAGGAGGGATGCTCTGGGAAGACAAAAATCCTTGCTCTGGGAAGCACATCAAGGGGGTGACGCTGTACAGGGGCGAAGAGGGGAGGGGCGGGCAGGGGAGGCATTACTTGGTGCCCTCGTCTGGATTGCCTTCGCCATCTGTCTTCCCTTCCTCCTCCGTCTTCTGGTCGTCCGTGTTCAGCCGCTGCTGCTTTTTCCGGCGCACGCATTTCACCACCATCAGCACCAGGATCACCACGGCCAAGAATCCACCCACGGAGGCGCCCACGATGACGGCGACTGTCGAGTCGTGCTTGGGGGGCTCTGCAGAGACAGGGCACGAGCTCGGGACACGCGGCCCCAGCTCGGTGGGAGCAGTGGGATCCCACCCGCACGCGCAACCCGGGGCGAGAGCAAGGCAGGAGGTGGAGAGGAGCCAGGGAGCACCCAAGGGTGCTGAGAGGAGAGGGGACGGCTCTGCTACTGACCTTTGGTGAGCACCTTCAGGCTAATGCTGGCGTGACCCCGGTGCCGGTCCGGGGGGTTCAGGACGTAGCAGTTGTAGGTGCCCTCGTCCTCCAGCTGCACGTTTTTGAGGGTGAAGGACACGTCGTACTTGGTGGGGTTCCCGGTGAACTCCACACGGTTCCCAAAGCGGTCCAGCTGCTTGTTCATGATCTTTGTCCGGAACTGCAGGAACTGGGGGGGTAGGAGAGGAGATAAGATGGTGTCTGGCATCCCCAATGCTTGCTTCCCCCTCCCCTGCACCACGAGCTCAACGAACAACTCCGGCTGCCAAGGGCCAAGGTCTCCTCCCCACCCACGTCTGCTTGTCCTGCTGCATGGGGGCATCTGCCTTAAGCAGTTGGTTGCTGATTTTCCCTGTGGAGGAAGGACTGGACAGCAGGAGCACATATAAAGAGAGGGTTTGGGACCCCAAGGAATGCACACGACTCCTTCAAGCTGACCCCAGGACCCCTCAGCAGCTGATCTCCAAGCCCTGTCAAGACTCACCAGCTCCTCAGAACAGTTCCTGCACTCCTGGTACGTCCAGTTGAGGGAGAATTGCTTATTCTCCACCTTGTAGCAGGAGTTGAAGGTGCAGGAGAGCTTCACCGAGGAGCCGTTCAAGGCGTTGATGAGGGCCGGAGCCATGACCTCCATGCCCAACGCCGTGGGCGCTGCCGCAAGCACAGGGAGCAGGAGCAGAGACGCGGATGAGTTAGAAAGGGGGCACCAGCAGCCGTCCTGCATGCTGAGCCGATCTCCCCATCCCACCCCACGCGGCTGGGGGCTGCACAGAGCCCACCCTGGGGCTGCCTTTCAGGCACATCCATGCGCAAAGCAGGTTTTTCCCCTTGGAGAAGGGACAGGGGACAAGGTGGCCTCTCTCTGCAAGCGCGGGTGGCCCTCGCTGCCATGCCTGGTGCTAAATTCTGCTGACTCCTAGCAGACCCTGCACCTGAGACGAGGCTTTCCTGCTGCAGACGGGGGAGCGCGGTGCGAGGGGCTGGCTGCAGCGTCAGCAGGCAGGGCTCAGCGCCACAGCCAACGAGAAATTTATGGCTGCGCTCATCAGATTTCATCTCCAGCAGGACGCAACGCAGCAGCGAGGTCTGGGATGTGCCAGTGCCAGCCCCCCCCCCAGGGGGCTGCAGGAGGAATGCAGATGCTCCCCTCTCCCAGTGACGTGGACACGAGGATTCTCCACCTGGGAATGAGCCGGTCAAGGTCTGAGTCACCGCTGAGGGGGTTACGGATGGTTCTGCACCCTGACCTCGCTGTGGCAGAGAAACGGGGCCATCACCCAGTGCAGCTGGCAGGGCAGGAGAGCTGAACCAGGCATGGGCAGGGAGGAGGCGTCTGTGCCCTGGAAGAGCCACCTTCCCTGCAGCTCCCCTGTTCTGAGCTCCAAACCCCAGCGCCTGCACCCCCACCCCATGATGGGAGGGTGCACATGGTGAGAGAGGCTCCTGTGCAGCCAGTTTGCTGCAAGCCAAGGCTAAACTGAAGGAAAAAGAGGGATGGAGAGTCCCTGGGAGGGATGAGGTGTCGAGGGGGGCTGTGGCTCCCCGCGGGCAGGGGCAGGGACACTGGCAGCAGGCGCTTTTTCCAATCGCCTCACCTTTCCCCTCTGGCTGCTGCTCTTTGCTCTCAAACCTTCTTCCCGGGGTGCTGCCGAGCCCGGCTCTGGGGCCAAGCTGGATTCATGTCAAGGCTGCTCCGCTGGCTACTGCGCTCCGTCTGCAAGCAGGGCAGGAGAGGGGCCAGGCTCTGCAGCCAGGGAAATAGGCTTTTCCAAGCTGCAGATATAAGCCACAGCTCCTGCTGCAGCAGCCTGAAGCTGGGTCTCTGGGGGTACAGCCGTGCCCTCCAGCTGTGGCCAAGCCCCTGGAGATGTCTCCCTGCTTGGGCTCAAAGGGTACTGGGAGGTGCAGGGATGGGGAAAGCTGGTGGGGATCAATCTTAGCACCCAAGGAAGGGAGGAGAGCCCAGACCCAAGCTGCCACCCCACCCCCTTAAATGCTTTCAAGGGGACCTTGCAAGAGGGGGAGAGAAAAGCCAGGATCCTGGTTCTCCCTCCACATCTCCAGACCCACAGGCCTGGTTGAGGGGTCCCTGCACTGGTTTGTGTGCCCGACAGCCCTCGCTCTGTCCCCTGGGTCCCTGTGGCTGGGTGGCACAGTTTTCTGCTGCAAGCCAGGACTCTGCAGAGCACCAAGGTGCCAGCAGGAGCTCTCCCAGCCTCTGCAGCGACGAGGCAGCCCTGCCACCCGGTCTGGGTGACCATCACGCAGCCAGGGTCCTCGTGGGTAGCCAGCACGCGATGGGCACGTGTCCCAGGAGCACCTGGTCCGAGCTCTGGGAGACAACAGAGGTGGGGAAAGAACCAAAATCCCTGGGAATGAGACTCCAGGCTTCGCCCTTGGGCGCTGCGCATACCCTGTCACACTACACCCAGGGCTCGGGAGGTAAAAATACACGCAGCCTCTAAAAGAGACCTTGCTGGGCTTTATGTCCCCCCTTTCCCAGGCTTTCTCCTAGAGCAGAGCCCACCGGGATGGTGTGAACAGCACTTCCAGGAGGTGAGGCATCCTCGTTCCCAATCGATACGGACCCAGACCTGCTGACACACGCTGCTGGCTGCGGGGCAGGGTAGAAACGCAGCGAGCGGAGTGCCCCCCCAGCTCCATGCAGCACTGCCAGCCCTCAGCCTGCCACCCCAGAGCAGCCCGCAGCATGCACACAGCCTCGTGCGTGGACAAAGCCTCCACAGCAAGCGGGATGCTCGGCTTTGGGAAGAGAAGATGCAGTTGCAGCGTACCTACCCCCCCATCTAGCCCCGAAACAGGTCACCCTCTGCCTGGCTGCATCTCTGCCCACCT
Organism: Phaenicophaeus curvirostris; assembly: GCF_032191515.1. NCBI lineage: Eukaryota > Metazoa > Chordata > Aves > Cuculiformes > Cuculidae > Phaenicophaeus > Phaenicophaeus curvirostris. The sequence continues at coordinate 1,805,999 of NC_091416.1, read as the reverse complement.
CCATCCCTGCGGCACAGCATCGCTCACGGCTTCCCCAGGGGACAGGAGGGGCTTTTTGGGGGCTGGGATGCAGGGAGGGGGGCTCGTGGCTCGCGAGGGTGTTTCTCCCCAGCTGGGATGCTCTCCGTGTGCATGCAAAGGGGTCCAGGCGACACTTACCCAGCGAGAGGAGCCAGCTGAGCCCAGTGAGGAACAAGGTGGGCTGCTGGAGCCAAGCTTCCAGGCTCATTTTGAAGGATTTTTGGGGATGGAGAGGACCTGGTGTTGGTGTGGGTGGTGGTGGTTTGGTTTTTTCGAACGCCCGGGTTATTAGCCGGTGCCATAGAACATTGGAGCCGCTTTATTCCCACAGCCCAATATGGCTGGAGCGGAGCTGGAGCGAAAAAACCCGTCAATGCTATGGTTGGTGGATTTGAGCAAAGCAAGTGGGAGGGCAGAAAAAATTTTCTCCTGAAAGAGAAGGCGACAGCTCCCGGCGTTCCCGGCTCCGTGGTCCGCAGGGCATCCCCTGCCACAGGCTCAGCCCAGGAGAAGGTTTAGGCTGGGATTCGCCTTGGCCGTGCAAACTGGTGCCCTTGGAGCAAGTTTCAGCTGGGATGCGCTTTGGCCGAGCAAACTTACCCTTGGAGCGAGCAGCACTCGGAGCTCCTCTTCCCCCCCCAGGACCCCAGGGGTTCAGCCAGTGCCCCACAGCCCAGGCCTCATCCTGAGATCTCTCCTGGCCCCTGGAGCCCCCCAAGTTCCAGTGGGACCATGCATTGTGCCACCTCCGTCCTGCTGAAGGGTAGTGACCAGCCCTGCTTGCACCATTTAGAGCAGCAGAAGCCGCTCTTGAGAGCCCAGGAACATCAGGAATACCCTTGCAAAACCAGGCAGAGGGGCTGATCCAGCCTGGGGAGGGCAGAGGGGCTCAGGGAAGGAGCCTGCAAGGCAGCACAGGGAGCAGATCACGGCCACGGGCAGCCTGCAGCGGGTACAGCCGCTCCCGGAGCATCTCCCCGCTCCCACGCTGATGCTCCTCGCTTCCCAGGGGTGCCAGGCCCCCCAGCACCTTATCCTTTCCCCAGCAGCGTGATGTCCCAAGGAAACACCCTCTCCTCATGCAGCCTTGGGGATGGAGAGGGTCTCTTCAGCAGTAACAGGGCTGGAGAAGGTTTGCACCATTGGTTACGGAAGGCTTTGGACCCTGGACTCCAAGCCTGGCGATGGGTGCAGGAATGACATGACCTGTGACCTCATGGAGGCCAGAAATCCAGTAATGGAGGCTGCTCAGCCCTGTGGTTCTTGTGCCCCAGGACACAAGGTGGTGGGGCTTGCTACAGCAGCATCAGTGAGGAGAAAGGTAAGGGGTGCCCTGAGGCCAGAGCATCCCTCGCTTCCCATGCCCCAGAGCCCTGGGGAGGAATGGAGAGGACAATAGGGAGGCAGGAGGGATGCAGAGGTGCTCTGCTCCCTGACCAGCTCCAGGAGGGGAGACGGGGCAGCCAGGAGAGGAGGCATCAGAGAAGAGCCAGGGTAAATCTGCTCAGCAAACACACTCACTGCACACACAGCGCGGTTTCCCAGCCGTGCCAGGCAAGCAGAGCCCTCTCTACTCTGCTGCAGTGGGGGCCACAGCCCCAAAAAGGCAGCGGAGGTGGCGTGTAACCCCCCCGATACCTCAAACCCAGCTCTGGCTGCTGATACCTCAAACCCAGCTCTGGCTGCTGGTTCCTCCGGCAACCCCATTCCTTGGCTTCATCCAGGAAAAAAGAGAGGAGGGTGTCAACGTGAAACCAAGGAGTGCGCCCGGAGCAGCCTGTGCTGCAGTCTCCCCTCCAGGAGCCGGTGGGAGGTGGGTCCCCAGCTCCGGCTCAGCACCTGCAGGTGTCAAACATCTATATATAGTCCCGGAGAAGAGCCAGAAGGGGCCTCGGAGGCCCCACAGGGGTTGCTGGGCTCCTCCTGGCCAGAGCAGAGAGTCCTAGGAATATGAGCAAAGCAGGGATGCTCCCTATGGAGAGACGCGTGAACACACAGCTCTGGGGACCCCATTGTCAGTGGGGTCTGCCCCACTCCCCTCTGCTTCCCTGGTGCTGCAGGGGATGGAGAGGATCAATACAGCCTGAGGTGGGATCAATGCAGCCAGGAGGGGCCCTTCTTGCTGCAAAGGGACCCCCTTCCCAGCCCATTTGGCTTTTCCAGTGGGGCAGGTGCAGCAGCTCCCAGGCCCTGGTTTCAGCGCACTTGGACATCACACCCTTAAGCAGGAGGGAAAAGGAACCCAGACACAGGGAAGACTCCCTGGGTTTTATTATCTGCAGGAGATACCGTTGCCACTCCGTGCAGCTCCCGCTGCATCTCCCCCTGCCAAGCTCTCCTTGGAGATTGTTATCGCAGGACCTGGAGCTGCACGGGATCAAAGCTAAGAGCATGGAGCGTGCCTGCTGTGCCCCTTCCAGAGACGCAGGGGTCCCTGCTCCCAAGCAGAAAGCCGGGGTGGGACGTGCCCCAGCAGTGAGCACCAAGCCAAGTGGCACCATTTCTCAGAGGAAGGGCTAGCAGCAGCAGAACACTGGACTGCCCCCAGGAACAAGGCTATCGTGCACGCAGCGGGTGCCGAAGGGGCTTGCATCCCCCGGCACAGCTATTTCTGCTGCTCTGGAGCCCAGGGAAGTGCTGCGTCTGGTCTACTGCAGGCTTTCCTCGCTTTGTCCGTCGCCCTGTCTCCCCTCGCCCATCCATTCTGCTGGGATCACCCTCCTGGCCAGCTCCACGTAGACGCTGTTCTCCCGGAATGGAGAGGGGTGCTGCAAGGAGCAAGGGACAGGGCATGAGTCTCGTGGCACATCTGGAGTGGGCAGGAGGCAAAGGACACTGCTGGTTGCGTGGGGCGTGAGGGGTCAGGCCCTGGATGCCATCACCTGGGGGTCACCCCAGCCCCATACCCACGCTTGCCACAGCTCCTCACCATGGTTATGTAGGTCTCCTCAGCTCTCCTCTTCTTCCCCGCATCCTGTTCAACCTTGGGTGCCTCAGGTTCAGGGATTGAGGAGTAAAACGCTTCCTGGGAGGGGTAGATCGGGACACTGAGAACCGAGCAATCCCTGCGTATACAAGGGCTTTTACCCCACTCATAAGATGAGCACCAAGAGCCACAGCCATGCTGTGCTTGGCCAGTGTGGGATCCCCCTGCTCAGCACCATCTCCCCCTCCCAAGCCTCGCAGCTCCCAGGCATCCAGCTGCTGTGGGAACATTTGCTCCATCAGCATCTCTTCTTAACTGCGAGCTGAACAAAGCAGGGGGACCTGGGGCCCATTTCAAATGCCACCCATGCACAGCCAGCAGCACAGCAAGGAGGCACAGCTCCCCTGTGTGCACTGAGTCCCTTGCTGGGGTGCTCTGCACCTCCCTGCGTGCTCCATCTCTCCCCTTCTCCACCTCTCCTCCCTCTCTCTGCTTCCACGCCTTGTGTTAGCGTCCCAGGTACATGGTGCCCTCCACTCACCTCTGCTCTGTTCTTGCTGGCACCATTTCCAGTCCTCTCCAGGGCCGTGTTGGCTGCAGATCTTGAAGGAAGGCAAGAGTGGTGTCATCTTCAGCAAGAAGCATCGCCTGTTCCTCCTGTTCCTGCCCTCCCTCTCCTGGGACACCAGGACACCTTTCTACGTTCCTCGGCTGGGCCACCCCAGTTGCTGGCACGCCGAGAGCCCAGGAGGTTTGGGAGCCAGGGGGACAGGGTAGCAGGGCACTAGAGGGCAGCAGGAATCTGCACCCTGTTACTGGGATGATGAACCCCCTGATTCCCACAGCTCCAGCTCCACTTGGGGCAGCTCGGCGCAAGGAAGGGCTTTGCTCAGCCCCATCACCCAGCGCCAGCGTCAGTACCTCTTCCTCAGGCTGAGTCCTGCCAGGAAAGCCAGCACGATGGCCACACAGCCACAACCCACAGCCAGAGGCCAAAACCCAGTGGTTCCCAGGGCTGCAGCGTCCTGGGCGTCTGCTGCTCCTCGTCCTGCTGGGAGACACCAAGAAAGGGGCTGGTACAGACAGAGACCGCGGCCCCACTGCCGAGGAACCAGGGTGGGAGGTATAAAAGCCACCCCAGAGCATCTGTAGCCCCTCTGCGTGGGTCAAACAGGGTGACAGGAGGTGGGAGCAGCCCCAGGGCGCGTACCTCTCCGTTCTGTGGGGCTGACATGCAGCACCGTGTGGTTCTTGAAGATGCTGCTGCACTGGAGCACCCGGATCTCGCACACGTACGTGCCGCTGTCGTTCAGCTGTACGTCCCGCAGCTGGATAGAGCCGTCCCAGAGGGTGACATCCCCTTGCCACTGCACCCGGTGCCGGAAACGCCCCACAGGGATGCTATGGTTGCTGTAGTAATAAAACACCATCTCCTCCTGCCAGGGCACAGACAGCACCAGGTGAAAGGAGTCCAGCAGAAGGGCACTGCCCTGCGGGCCTTCCCTGCTCAAGAGCCCTCAGATTCGTGCTGTCTCCCTCTTCCTGCGGAGCGCTTGTCACGCACGAGGGAACCCAGCTCCCTCCCACGCTCTCTTGGAAAGCCCCAGGACGCGGCACCCAGTGCTGCGGTTCCCCTACGGGGGGTGGTGGAGGTGCCCCGCCAACACACAGGGAACCTTCCTCCTCTGCTGGGCTGGGACAAGCAGGCAGGGTTCCCCGCAGCCTCCTGCACGAGGCTGCCTCGCTCACCCTCCTGCCCATCAGGATGGAACAGCTCTCCATGAGCAGCTCTCCTTGGGGACAACTCTACATGCAGAGGCATTACTTAGGATTAGGGATGTCTCATGAAGAGTTGTCCCCATGGAGAGCCGCCCCAGACCCCCAGTCCCACTGTCGTAGCCCCCCCTGCTCCACCACCCACCCCCACGTCCCAAACCCACCTTCTGAGCGCCGGCTCCAGCCATGCGCAGCCAGTCCACTTTGGTCATGGTCCATCCTTTGGCCCCCGGGTCTAGGAAGAGGCACGGCAGCAGGACAGAGTCCCCAGCGCTGGCTCGAAGCTGAGGCTCCATGAACACCCAGCCAGCCGCCCCGCTGCATCGCTCTGCCGGGGACAAGGACAGCACGATGAGTGCAGGGAGGACAGCCAGATGGAACCTGCCTGTCCCCATAGGTATCTCCTCTCCAAAGAAGCCTGAGGCCAACAGCACTGACCAGTCCAGAGCACAATGGGGAGGCCCTGCTCGCCGTGCGGGCAAAGCCTCGCCCTGACCCCTGCGTTTGGCGTGCCCGGGATGCGGGGCAGCACATCCTCCCAGCCGCCAGGCTCAAGGGCTGCTGCGCTCGCTCAACAAGCTGCGCAGAAGGGATGTGGGAACGCGCAACCCCAGCCCTCCGCGTCTCGGAGACAAAGGCTGCAGCTCCTGCAAAGTTGTTGCTGTGAGTCACTGGCCGGGAGAACCAGTGCCGCTCTCATCTGCACCAGGCCAGGGGCAATTCAATCACTTCACATGCGTTACAGTTCCTCTTTCACAACCTGCCCATTTGGCTTCCTCACCTCTTGCTCACAGGCTCCTAACCTGCGCTTGGACCTGTCTGGCCACGTATCTGCTGCTCAGGGCTTCTAGAGAAGCCGGACAGTGGGGAAAACCCAGAAGAAAGGAACATCAAAGAGCACAGAGCTGACACGAAAAGCGCAGGGCTGACACAACCAGCACAAAGCAGCTGCCAACGCGGTGGGCTGCGAAGCGTGCGTCAGGAAGGGGAAACAAGTGGGGCAGAAAACGTTGCTGGAGCTCGTAGAGAGCGAAACCCTGCACGGTTCAGAGTCTGCACAGAAAACACCAAGCAGGAGCAGCAGCTGGGGCTCCGCTTCTTGCTTGTGAAGCACTGGGTGAGCTGATTCCAAGAGGAGCTGCTCCGACAGGGAGGCTTTTCTTGGTATTGCAGCCGCTCAGTCTGTCCACAAAAGCAGGCTGGGCCCTAGCAAAGCACAAAGGACTTGTCTGGTGCCCTGAACATCACACATGCAAAGCACTACAGCTTCCCAAACAGGTTTTGTTTGGGCTTGACCAGCTGTGGAGCTGAAAATGACAAATATTTGCCGTCGGAGAAGACCAAGAGAGCCAGTTGCCTCGAGCAGAGCCAAAATCAATACCTTGGAAACCTCTCCCTGCATTTAGGCTCGGTGAAGCAGCTCTACTTGGAGCCCAGCAGGCTAAGTACAGGGCTCTATCCAGGGATGCCATTGGAATTTGAAGCTCATATATATGTGAGCTCTGCAGGGAGGGACTACACAGCACACAGAGACCAGAGAAGTCACTGCTACCCAGGAGCCCAGCTGCAGCTGCCCGAGCCTGCAAAACCCCAAGGGGTTCTCACTGCACGAAGAGAGGAACCGATGGGGCTTTCAGCATAGGCAGAGGGGAAAGCAGGTGATGCAAATAAACCCACCAGAATGCCTTACAGCTTACCCAGCAATGTCAGCACCAGAGTCAGGCTCACCAACGTTTTCATCTTTTTCTACAAAGAACAGCAGAGGTAACGCATGCCTTGGTTTCCCCTGGGGCAGGACACCAACAGCTTGCAGCCAAACTGAATCCAAGGTCAGAAAAAGCCTTCCTTCAGTTCTTCAGAGAAGGATGCAATCTTTGCCAGCTGGATGTTCGGCCTCTTGAGGCAGCCACTATCCCAGCCGGGAGCCTGGAACTCTGTGAAGCACAGACATCAGTTACATCTCTGGTTTGAGACTGCTCTGAGCCCTAGAGAGGAAGGGAGAAAGAGAAGGAGGGAGGGCTCAGCCTCAAACACTTTTGCATTTTCCCCAAGCGACAAACCTTTCCAGTGGTTTGGGGGTTGTGTCTCTTGCCTCTGAGCTGAGAGGTTCATTGATGTTAACTCTGCTCAGAAAGCAACGGGGACACATTTTCTACTACACATACAGAGAAGTTTGGTCTTAAAACCACAAGTCCCTTACTTTAGGAATAAGTCCCACGCTGTACGTGGTGAGAATTTCTGCTGAGACCCTCAGGGTCTTTCAGACCATGCCATGTTTGATCACTGTACTCAGCTTGAATTGTTGCATATATTTAAAGTAAAGCCAATATCACCTTTCTACACAACGTAGATGGACCCTGCAGCCTGAGAAGGCTCACACCATCAGAGATTAGTGCTCATGCATGGATTGCAGGGAGGCACAAGTTATACCCTGCCTCCATGATTCAAAGCTATGCCCACTCAAAAGCGATAAATATACTTAAGGGCAAAAAGTTACTGCACCATGGAGCGGCACAAACAGCTACAGTGGGCTCCATGGAGCGGGGAAGGCCTCCTCCCTGCCCCTGTTCATCTCCTAGAAAGCTTCCTTCTCTTTACATGGCCAAACATGTTTGTTAATTCCTTTTCCTTTCCAAATGCATTTTTTCTCAGTGCATGAACCTGAGAGACACACTGAGACAGGTTCAGGCAGGGATTACACACCCAAGATTTGATATCTGGAGGACTTACAGGTCTGTTCTAGGCTGGAAAACAGTCACTATGGCCTTCCAGTCAGAGCACGGCATCCCTGTGCCTGCAGCCGGTGATGTAAAACTACCTCTGCCTTTCATCACCCTCCCCTTTCCATCAAAAACATCCTGGAAAGGGGCAGCAAGTCTTCTGGAATTCTCTCAGATCTGCCTTTCCAAAGCCCGTGACCCATTATGGGGGTTGGGTTTTGCAGAGGTGGAAGGGAGAGCTGTGTAGTTTGGCTGCACTGTTTGCAGCTCTGCTGTTTGCTGTACAACCTGTGCTTGTGCATGCATGACCTACAAAAGACAGGAAAACTCTTGCTCTGCTCCCAAGCCCTGAGCTGCTGCAGCACAATCTCAGTGCAGCGGGCTGAAGCATCCTACTTCCCAGCTCCACTGCCAGAGAGCTCCAGCAGAACTAAACTCTCCCAGGCCCACCCCCACGCAGCTCTCAAAATAGGAGCCAGCTCACAAAAAATCCCTCAGCACAAAGAAGCCTGCAATATCCACACTCAGAACTCCAAAGTTCTCCGTAGCCAAGCTCCCGAGGCTCTGGTCCTTCTTTGCCATCAAATCCTTCCTGAATTTATTACCTCGTTTTTCAGAAGAAATTCCAGCCTTGTCTGGGAACCCATTTTTGCAGGATGTCCCTCTGTGGTACACGGCGAGTGGGTGCTGTGTGTGCACCAGCTGAAGAGAGCACCCACTCACCCAAGCTGTTATGCATATTAAGGTGCTGACACATCCAAACCCTCCTGCAGGGTAACCGTCTTTGCTGAGCAGATTAAGAAAAACTATCCAGATTCCATCCTGCCTTCACATTTTCCTACACGGTATCTGAATCTTCAGCACTTCATAGGGAGGGGAAACATAAAAAAGTAAATGTTAAGGTAAAAAATACTCACTGAGCGTGGCTTGGGGCAGGCAGCTTGGCTCTCACACGAAGGGTTCCTCCGTGACTAATTTGCAGTATCTGACAACCAGTCACTGAATTGTCTTGAGGTTGTACGTGCAAGACATTTGTCTCGCTCACTGCTCTGGTTTCAAGTCTCTTAGTTCAGGTTCAGTTTGGAGGTCACTTCCAGTTTGCAAGAGGAAGTGAAGCACTAGACTGAGGTACCAACAGATCCAAATGCAGAAGGGACTGAGGGAGAGGCAACAAGAACCGCAGATGCGTACAGCTGAGGGCAGGTGATGGACATACAGCTTCATGAGGAAAAGACACTTCACAGGGACAAACTGCAGTTCAGTCCCCGTCCTCCCCTCACAGCAGACTGATCCTGTCAGTCATTACGTGAGACATCAAGACCCAGAGAATCAAAGAACAGTTTGGGTTGGAAGAGATCTCAAAGCCCATCCAGTTCCAATACTCCCACTGGATCAGGGGCTCCAAGCCCCATCCAACCTGGCCTTGAACCCCTCCAGGGATGAGGCAGCCACTGCTTCTCTGGGCAACCTGGGCCAGGGCTTCCCCACCCTCACAGGAAAATATTTCTCCCTAAAATCTCACCTCAATCTCCCTTCTTTCAGCTGAAAACTGACCTCCTCATCCTGTCCCCTCCTGTAGACCAGATCTTGTCCTGCCCCAGTATCAGTGGTTTTAATGGTAAGCAGAGCAACTTCTTTACAGCTAGCGAAGGAATAGGAAGTTCAGCCACATCACTCTATATCATTCACGATCCAGAGTGCTCTCAGCCTCAAGGTAGCCATTCAGCTCTGCACCAGAAAGAGATTTACCCAGGATCTGGCCCGCTGTTGGCAAAGGAGGCGCAGCTGAAGACAAACATTCTGCAGAAAACAAGAGCCATTCATGTTCACAAAGAAATTGGGTGATGCGTTATTGCTGAAAGTGGAACAAGAAAGCCACTTCCTCAAGGCTGCACATACCACCAATATCCTTTCTCAGGAAAGTTTTGGTTGGGAGAGATATTGTGTCACCAGGAAGCGTGAGCTTTATAGTAGCTAGGAGAAAACCAGATTTCTTTGTCTGGAGACACAGACCCACAGCTTACCCAGCTTTGCAGCCGGAACTTCAACACAGGGCTGCTAATGGGGGATGCAGAGCATGTTCACTTTGAGTTAAATCTGTTCCCTGCACACCATTAGCCATCATCGCACGACAATTCCTACAGCTAAGCCACAACTCAGGATGACAGTTTGGGGAATTCCGCTCTATTTAGCCATATTTAGCCCCATAAAGAAATGCACAGCCCAGAATGAAACAAAGCAATTTATTGGTAATGGAACAAAGTCAACAGTGAACTTATAAAGCAAAAGGAAACTGTTTGACCATGCTGCATACAGGAAGGAAGGAGAAAGCAGCAGCTGTTGAGGCATCGAGCAGCCATGAATTCCACTGCTCTCTGCTATCCACTATCAGACAAGGCTGGTGAAAGGGAAAGCACTCCTTCTTACCGGGCAGTAACAAAGCATGTTTAGCCATTTCCCTAAACCGGTACCTAGAAGACAGGAGGAACATGACTGTTCTTCCAAACACGGATCCCTTTGGACACTGCTTGAGTCAATGGCTGAGGTAGATGGGGTTGTGTTTCCCCAGATACAGAGTCCCCATTTGCATTTCTCTTTTCAAAAAACTATTTTTGTGTGAACTGTGCTTTACTTCCACAAGGAGAAGGAGAGGTACCCAGTAATGCAGCAGCTGGACAACTAATAAAACAATGAAGGACAAAACCCAACGATGTAAGATAATGTTACCGTGCATGACTTAAAAACAGAACCAGAAACCAGCAGGAACAAAACGGTGATCCTGTAATTAAGTGGCAGATTAAACCAAGAAACAGTTAAACAGCAGCAGGTTCTCCTCGCTCCGAGACAAAGGATGCCAGTACCAACTCAATCAAACCATTTTAAGTCCTTAGCAAATACATTCCAAAGAAATTGAGAAGGACACATTGTCAATGCCCAACCATCACCTTTGAGAGCTGGCATCACTCCGGAGTCCCCTGTGCTTCAGGCAAATTGAATTCACCAGCGCAGGACAAAGGAAACAAATCTACGAGTCGGAGTGCTGGTAGGAAACTGGAGTGCTGGCAGGATACTGGCTGCACAGCCATAGGCACTGAGCATTCTGCAGGCACTTGAGAAGTGAGGTTTAAGAGATTCTTTTTTTTTCCACAATAAATGAGAAAGGCTTCAAAAATCATAATTTTGTGCTTAAATAAAAGTGAACTATCCCATCGTCCATATTCTTCCAGTCTACATGATCAGAGCAGGTCCTTTAATCTGCACGGGTTTTCCAGCAGCCTTCACTCCTATCTAGCCATGATTTCAGTGCTGTAATTTTGTTCTTTATCCAGAACTTTGCTCTGTCATCAGTACAGGTCTTCCTCATCTGTGTCCTAAACAAGGAATACGGAAAGAGAAATTGAGACTACGTATGAAGACATCAACCAAGTTATGTATTCAACAAAACACTGAGTCTGCTGGGCTTCTGACAAGAGCTTAAATGCCTTCCAAAATGCTGCTGTGCTGGAATGAGCCATAGGACTTGTAGTCATAAAGCACTTGCACCTAAGTGTGTTTGACTCACTGCAGATACAAGTCGATCGCCACTGCATAACCAGTACCTGAAGTGTGTTTAAGAGAAGTAGCAGCTACACCTCAAGCAAAAGATGAGCCATAAAGCACTAACAGCCATCTTCTTCCAAAGCGCTGCCAATCCCTACAGAGAAGGTCAAGAGCTGCACAAGGAGGTGTTTTTCAGTTACAACCAATAACACATTCCCAGATCCCCGTCATCTGTTGTTTTAACCCCAGGAATCATTGGACGGCGTCCCCACAATCCAGCTCTGCAGCTCTCGACATGAAAGCAACTCAAACACAACGGCTCTACAAGGAAAACCTCGCTCACTTTCCAGACATTTCAAGTCCAAACAGATTTTCACTGTGTTTCATTTTAACTATTTAGCAATATATTAAGCCTTAAAATGTACATTACAGAAACCTCAAAAATGAAGTCACGAAAGTGAGACAGGATGTTTGGGCATGTGGTAAGCTAAATATTTTGGTGTCAGAGAGCAAAGTATCAGATGACAAAACAATACAAAAGCAGCAGAATTATCACCTTCACATTTCCCTTCTCTCCAAGGACGAGATGTTTTTCATTTATTAAAATCTCCAACCTCCCAACAGCATTTTTCTCACCAAACCGGGGCTCCTACCCTTTCCCACTCCTCCACCTGCAGGAACGCAGAGGTGCCTCCCTGCTCCCCAGCATGGCACTTGCAACAGCCTTTCCATCTCTTATCGCAACTCTCCCTTTTACATAAAGCATTTCTGACTTTCTGCTCCTCTCAAAACTCTCTTTCCTGCTGCATTGTAACTGCGGCACCTTATGAAGAACTGTAAATAATTCACAAGAAACTTGCATAATGGCTTGTTTTCCATTCTGCACTTAAGAAAGCACAGAAACCATCAGCACACGCCTGTCTGAAGGTATTGAACACATTTTAAACCGCTGGCATTAGAAAAGCAAATCAAGCAACACATTTTCAAGCAACACATATTTAAATCCTCCTTAATGTACTTCCTGACCACGTATAAAAGATGCAAAGGTGCATCTGAGGTCAGCTTGCTCTGTAGGACATCAGGAAACAACAAAAACACACTCAAATTAGCTTGTGAGCTGGCTCTGGAATGTGCCACACTTGCATAGATGTGGCTGCTAGTGCCAGCACGCAGAGGAAAGAGACATCTTTTACAAAACAAGTACAGCAGGTGGCAAAAACATTCAGTAGGTCCAGTGCAGCCCATCTGACAAGTTTGCTGAACAAGCAGAAGACAACCCCTCTTTACAAAACAAAACAAAAAGCCAGAAACAAGCAAACCACAAGAGCATAACAGGATTATGTTGTAATGAAAACTGGTTTTGGGGAGCCTTTAAAATCCACAGCACAGCAGCTGACCCATAATAGTGTGAATTTTCATCTGAAAACATCAGCTTTGATTTCAATAAAGTCAAATAAAAGATCAACGTAGCAGATCTAGAGACAACTTTCCCCACCACTGAGGCAGTATGACCACTCCCTAGAGCCTGTGGGTGGAAAACACCAAGGAGCACAACTGAAATATTTGGGACATTGCACCGACATCCAGAAGTGTTGTGACAAGCTCTACCTGCTGCCCTTAGCACCTCCGCTGAACACCAAAGCTGACAAAACTACTTATGAAAACACCAGCTTTCACTTACCACACAGTTCAGACACCACTCTCTGAGCCTTCCCAAGCAGTTGCCTGTCTCTGTCTGCTCAGGCCTGCAGAAAAAACACGGGATTAGGTTGGACTTTGGCCCCAACACATATACTGGTATCTCCGATGGACTGGGAATTCTACCGTTACCATGTTCATTAAAAGCCTTTGACTCTGCACAGAAAATGCAGAAAGAATAAAGACTGTCAGGTCCCTTATTCTGAAGGCAGAGCACAAGAGTAGCTATGTGGCTGGCAAATCTTATAGCGCTGATCAGAACAGTGTACTAAAAACCCGTTCTGCAAGAAATTATTGTAGTGAAATATCACAAACCCAGGTGCAGCTCCAGCAGCAGCAGTGTTACTTTATCATTCTCACTACCACACCTTTCCAGAACAGAATCCTCTCCCCTTTAGAGGGGGATTCAGCCTCCAAGGCCCATTCAGCGCCTGGTGCCTCTACTCAGGCCGCCACAGGAGAACCAGTTAACATCATTCATTTGTTCTGTTGTTACGGATACTTCATACCAAAATGCCCACATAAGCAAAATATCTTGCTGATTTAGGCTGAAATTAACCCCGTTACAGAAGTGAAAGTCTGCCTAACCCCAAAGCACTTCAGTTCCACTGCCTCATACAAATGACAGAAAAGAGGGCTGTACAGAACTTAGTTTATGCTCCAAAATGGGGATTTTCCAAAGATCTCCAACTGCTGGCTAAGTTATGCTCATGGAAAAGTAGATTCCATGCTGAAATGCAGGTGCTAAGCTACATGAAAAGCAGTGGAGAAACTCTCTTGTGGCTCGTGTCAACAGGCCAAGGTGGAAATACAGGCTTTAGGCTGAACTTACTCATCAGAAACTTCGATGGAGGATTTCTTACAGCCAGACTTTTTTTTCTCCTTCAGCACTCTGAATTTCCTTCCCATCCTCACCAGCAGCAGAACGACCACAATGATGGAAGGGAGAAATACTACAATGGACAGCAGCGTCGCTGAAGTTAGCTGGAAGGAGAAGCCTGCAGGAAAGACAGGATCAGTGCAGCTGTACCAGAAGTAAAATACGGCCTTCCTAAGCCTCTGTGACAAATGTTCATCCAGGACACAAGTGGCTGGCCTTGTCACATAAAGCACAGAGCTGGCAGATTTCAAACTGTTTGTCACTGAATCTGTAGGATTCTTATCACACATCCAGCACAGTGTGGTGCTTTATATCCAAAAGAACTACAAAGACAGGTCACAACATAGTTCTACCAGCAGGCCCACGATGCAAATCTGGGGCAGAACTCGCACGCAAGGCAGAAGAGGAAATGAAGTATTACTGAGAATGAGTTATTTTCAGATCAGTATTTCCTAAATGCCTCGCTTGTTCTACTGCTGCAATACACAGAGACTGAACTCCTGAACATATGCACACCTTTGATTCCAGTTATCATCAAAGCTTCCTCTCCCTTTCCCACCCCAACAGTTCTCAGTTATTTAGCTTGGGAAGAACAGCTGAGGTAACTTGCTGGAATTCTGACATGGAACTCCAGGGAACCCATCCCACCAGGTGACACTCAGATTTCCAAGATCCGGACAATGCTGCAGCGTGGCTGTGTTGCAGAGATGAGGCCATGCTACTGAACCAGAGACTCACCCCTCTCTGTGACTATCAGCGTTGTCTGGGGAATGTTATGGTACACGTCTGGAGGGTTCTTCACGCTGCAGATGAACGTCCCGTTGTCACTCAGCACTGGACTTTGGATAGCAATGGAAGCATCACCCTTGGCAACATTCCCAACCCAGGATATCCTGTCTTTGAACTTTCCCACTGTCGTTGGGTATGGAACAGACTGGTAATGAAAAACCTACACGGAGACAAAGACAATAAATGCGTCAATAAAACACGTGTCTAAGAAAGCAAAGTAAGCAGCTCCTTGGATTGTAAACATAAAAGAATACACATCAAGAAGTCAAACAATGCTCCTTATAGAGGAGAACTTTTCAAGATCCTATTCAGTAATTCTGAGTCAGTCCCATTTCATCAGCTCTCCAATACTTCTATCTACCAGCCTCAGCTCCCAGACGTCACCACCACCTTTCTGACCAACTTGTTCCCCTTTGCAGATCTTCAGCTGAGGGGCAGAGCAGGCTTCACGCCCCATGCAAGACAGAACGCTGCAGTTCTTCAGGTTGTGCTTCTTGCACTTTTGCCCTTGCTGTCCTAGAGGCTTAGAGCCCTCACTTCACACAAGCAGCACCCTTCTGTTCCAGATACAAGGACAATTCTAAGAGTTCAGACTCAGTGGGCTCTCAGACTCATGTATTTATGCTTACATTTCAAAGTGCTGCCAACAAACAGCAAGTAGCAGCCCATAAAACTCAGATGCTGTCATCACTGCTGTCTTCAGATTGTCACTGCACACACATTCTTGCCACTCCAAGATATATCAGCATGGGCTGCATGACAACTATCAGGGCAAAACTTCAAGAAAGCTCTAAATCAAACACTTTATGGTCATTCTATCCATAGCTATAGTATACAGTGCAGCACTTGTGTCAAAACCCAGTTTTATCATCATTATGCTCTATTTACATGGAGTATTCCTTGCCCAGAGAACTCTAAAGCAATTACACATGGAAAAGAAGGTGACAATGAGAGACCCAAACCCAAAAGGGATGAAGAAGAGTATCAGACTTTCAGCTGGCACAGAGGCCTGGTCATTCTCCATTAGAAAAAGACTCTGTTCCACTTACTGTCTCCATCTGACCTCCTGTGAGGGGCCGGTACGTCCAGTCTACTGTCAGCCTCTCACTGATGGGAAGACTGGATGTGAATGAGCATTTCAGTGATGCTTGTTCCCCAATGTAAGCTCGCACTTTAGCACTGGCTTTGATTTCCAGGGAAAGAACATTACAGATACCTAATGGAACAAGCACAAAGAGGAGGATTAGTTTCTCAGTTTTCTGTGAGGACTTGGCCTTGAACACTTCCAGGGGTGGGGCAGCCACAGCTTCCCTGGGCAACCTGGGCCAGGGCCTCAACACCCTCATTGTGATGAATTTCTTCCTAACGTCTAATTTAAATCTTCCCCCTTCCAATTTAAAGCCATTCTCCCTTGTCCTATCACTCCACGTCCTTGTACAAAGTCCCTCCTCAGCGTTCCTGGAGCCCCTTTCAGTGCTGGAAGCTGCTCTACGGTCTCCCCACAGCCTTCTCCTGGCTGAACAACCCCAACTCTCTCAGCCTCTCCTTGTACAGGACGTACTCCAGCCCTCGCATCATTAAATATTGAAACCATGGAGCCGTTATGGTATTTAAGCAAACCAAAACCCTGCGGCCTCCTCTGGACCCATTCCAACAGCTCCATCTCCTTATGTTGGGGATTCCAGCACTGCACTCAATTATTCCAGTTTGAGGTGGGTAAAGGCTGTAAACAGAGATGGTTACAGAAACAAACACCTGTTTGGCACAGTTTGCACAGAACACAAGACATTATCATCTTCAAAGAATGATCAGCGTTGGAAAAACACTGAAAGAAAACACGCTCTCAGAGGGACATTCTGTTTAACTTTCAAAAGATACCATCACTAGATGGAATTCTACCTTAAACCAAAAATATTCCGCTTTTTATGACAGAAACTCCTTCTATCGCCATTCCCAGCCCCTCACAGCACAGAGGGGCGAAGGAACGACCGCGGGGTTGGGGCTGCATTCGCCCCACGGCTCTCCCACCATCCCCAGCCCCTCACAACGGCCCCAGGAGAGGGAACAAGCGAGGGGCTGGGGCTCTGCTCACCCCGCAGCTCCCTCGTTGTTCCCAGCCCCTCACAGCGCACCCGGATCGCCCCTCTCTTCGCCCCCAGAGCCCGTCCCGCCGCCGCCCCCCGCAGGCCCCGTTACCGAGCAGCAGAAGCACCACGACCCGCCGAGAAAGGAAGAGGAGACTGAGGGAGCCGCCGCCGCCGCCTGCCCCGCTGCGACGCATCGCGGCCGCCCTCAGCGCCCCAACATGGCGGCCGCGGCCCCACAGGTGAGGGCGGGGCGGGACAAGATGGCGGCCGCGCGCAGGTGAGGGCGGGGCGGGGCGGGACAAGATGGCGGCCGCGCGCAGGTGAGGGCGGGGCGGGACAAGACAAGATGGCGGCCGCGCCTCACCTGGGTGCGGTTTGGCCTCTGCCAGGCTCCCAGAAGCCAATTGAGCGCATTCTGGGTGCCTCTGGGGACAGAACTCCCTCCTTTGAGGGGCCCTTTGCACCTTCTGTCTCACAGCGCATCTGCTGGAAGTCATCTGGCTGCTTTTTAGGGCAGAATCCTCGCACTTGAGGTGACTTGAGGTCTCCCAGCACCCATTTGGGTGCTTTTTGCTGCTTTTAGGGCAGAGCCCCCTCAGCTGAGGAGCCTTTTGCATCTTCCACTTCACACAGTCTGTCACACTGTCACCCCTCTCCACAAGGCACCTTTGTTTACCACCCAGACGATCAAAAACAAACGCATGGAGACAGATAACACAGCCGGCTCATTACACATGGAGTTATAAAGTCATAAAGATACTCATTAAACAAACAGGCTGGGGGATTAGTTTAGTTAAATACTGTAATGGCTCCATGGTTTCAATATTTGGTGATGTGAGGGCTGGACAACCTCCCGTATGAGGACAGGCTGAGAGAGTTGGGGTTGTTCAGCTTGGAGGAGAGAAGCGAGACCTTAGAGCAGCTTCCAAGACTGAAGGGGGCTCCAGGGAAGCTGGGGAGGGGCTCTGGATCAGGGAGAGGATGAGGGGAATGGTTTTGAGCTGAAAGGGGGGAGATAAAGATCTTATCTCCAGAAGAAATGTTTTCCTGTGTGGATGGGGGGACCCTGACCCAGGCTGCCCATCCCTGGAGGGGTTCAAGGCCAGGCTGGATGGGGCTTGGAGCAACCTGGTCCAGTGGGAGCGTGGAACTTCGTGGGCTTTTTTTGGTTCCCTTCCAACCCAAAGCACTCCGTGATTATATGAAATCTGTGGAAGCAGAGGGTACATGCTGAGCGAGCGCATCATATGTGGGGCGGGGGGGGGGGGGGGGGCGAGAGGTGACACCTGGAGAAAGTGGGAGAGCATGTTGTTGGAAGCCAAATAACACGTTAGCAGCCTTTTATTGCTAGAGCATTGCTTGCTCAGGTCAGCCTTTGAGCTCCAGCTGCAGCAGGAGCCACCAGCACCTACAACAATGGGAATATAAGGCAGTGACCTCAGCTCCTGTAGTGCCAAAGCCTGCTGAAGCTGCATAAGAGGGGTACAAAAACACACCCACAGGTAAACATTATCCCTAATACAAAACATTCCCCAACAGTAACACTTCCCATTTAAAGCAGCAAAGATATTTAAAGCACTTTGTAGCAGCTGGCTGCTCCTCTGATCCCTCACCCTGTCAGTCTTGTTAGCGATGTCCATGAGGATACGGAGTGAGGAGAAGCAGGGCAACACCACTGCAACTTGCAGTTTTTAAGGTGCAAGGGCATGTCTGCTCAGACACCTTTAAAATCTCTGTACAGTCAGCTATTCAAATCTTTTGGCATTGTTTTCATCTTCAGAGCACCTTCCTTTGTATTCTGCAGGTGTGAAGATTAAGGAAAGTTCCTTGTTCCTGGGGCAAGCGTCTCCGACTCAGCTTCAATCAAGGAAGTTTACAACTTATGTTAATGCCATCCTCTTTCCTTGCAAGAATTTCTGGTTGAGCAAGGAAACCACACTCACACCACGAGGCATCTGTAGTTCAGCTTTGTTCTAACATCCAGAATTAGAAGCTTTCATATCTGCTTTACAAGTACCTAAGAAGAAAGAGTATAAGAAAAACAAAACAGATTCATTACTCACGGTTATTGCTGAAAACAAAAACAGTAGAGGCAAGCACGACCTCAGTAAAAGTTATGGGTAAAAACTACGCTAAGACATTTCAGCACAGCCAGCAAATCTGGAAGCCGTGTCAGTCTTCCTGTAGCAATTTTAAAACAATGACGATTAAAGGAAACAAAAAGCAGGCTCAAAACTGGTGAAATGGAGCGAAGAGTTAAGAGTTAATAGGCAGTTCTGTCTCTACTGCCTGCTCCCTTGTCAGAGTCTCTCTGAGGGCACCTCAGGAGCAAAGTGTGACTGTTGCTCTCAGTTGTTTATGACCCTGACTGTGAATAGAAGTGAAAAGCCAGAGTAAAGCTGCCTGAGAAAGTCTGCAGTGAAACAGAGACATCGATTAGATAACATTTGAATGGATACCTGCATTGTGTATACTGTTGAAGACCTCTAGTCTTCTAATGGACTGGCTTCCTTTTCTTCTGTCTTCAGATTCTCCTTTTCTCTACTGTTATAAAAAGGATGGAGATAAGAGGAAGAAGCCCAAATCAGCATCAGATGTCCTGAGCAGAAAAGTCACATTCCGAGTTACACACGGCATACATAAGATATTACGAGAAGCTTTATGACAAGATGCTAAGTTTGCTACGTGCTTGGTGACCACAGTGTCAGGTTCATGGAGGAAAGAACAGAGCCATCATCTGTAAACCACCACCACCACAACAACTGGGTCCCTTCTGAGGAGCCTCTGTGAAGGGCAAGAGCAAAATGAGGTCTCCAAAGCTCTCATTCATCCTGGGGCTCTGCTCTTAATGCAAATAAACTCTCAATAATTGCTAATTGTGCTGGCAGTTTTGCATTTTAGGCTCTTAGCATAGGGTCCAAGCCAGTGATTTAGGATAGCTATGAATATATATTTGACAAGCTTTCTCAGAAGCCTTTCTGTCTCTCTTCTCTCCTTACAGTTCAGTGTCTGACACCTCGATCCTCTTCTCTTGCGCTTTCTTTCGACGGTGCCGGCAGACCATCACGACTGTCACCACAATGATCATCAGCACGCAAGCAGACCCGATGGCTACTGCTAGGAAGTGGATTTCTGAGAAACGCACTGCATGGAGAGAAACAGATACCTGTACATGAGGGCTCTTGCTAGGAGGCTGAAAACCTGCGTCCATTAATATAACCGTACCTCAGGCTCCTTTTTCCCCTGTGTATATTAACTACCCTCCTATTTTCTCTTTATAGTCCCTTTTCTTCTATACTTTTTCCCAAATGTGAGGGAAGACCTGCCAACACTTCACACTGGCTAAGTTCACATGGCTTCTGGTGGTATTCTTAGCCTCTCACCTTTCTGCACGACTCTGAGCCGCACTTCACCAACTATGCCAGTAACATCAGGTGGGTTCTTCACCTGGCAGGTGAATGTCCCATTGTCAGTGGGCTGCAAGTTCCAGATAACGATGGAAGCATCGTAACGCTCAATATTCCCATCCCAGGTGACTCGCTCTTTGAACCGTCCAATAGACAGCTTGTAGGGCTCCTTCATGTAATAAAATACCTACAAGAAAGAGAGGTAGCACTCAGTACATTCTGTGAGTCAGGTCAGGTACAGGATGTCAGCTAAGACATAGGGCTTGGTGGTGGTGTGAGCAGGCACAGTTTCATTACAGCCTGTTTATTTAACCTTACTCATAACTAAACATAAAAGTTGTTTCTTTAGCCAGGGTCTGTAAATAACACTTATTGCTCAGAATAATCAATGAGTAGCAGAGAAAAGGCTCAAGATGTACACATTCATGTGCTACAGCTGTGCTTGCCCAACACCTGGAATTGTTGCTTACTCAGTGTTGGGATTTGGGAATGGCTTGTTTGGGCAGGTGTGCATCAATGAAATGGAGCATAAAGGTCTCACTCACTGGCTCGTGAGAGCTCAGGTCCTCAGGTTGGAAGTTCCAGGTCACTGACAGGTTCTGGCTGATGGGGCTGCTGCTGGAAAAGGTGCATTTTAACCGCAGGTTAGTGCCGTTCACAGCATCCACCTCCTTGGAAGTGTAAACTTCCACGGCTGCTGCAGGCCACAGTGCTGCAGGGAAAGCAAGCAGGGGTTAGTGGTAAAGCAAGCTGCTGCCCAGGAGTAAGCTCATCGCTCTTCTTATCTGTATTTAGTCTGTACAGGAGCCTGCCTTATCTATCCCTGTCAATGTTTAACGTGATAGTCACAGCGCAGCGATGTAATTACTGAGGGAGGTGATCCTGCAGCTGCAGAATCCAAGAGATCCCCCATGCCTGGTGGATTTTGTCCGTTAACGTGCAAGCTGCACGGTGCTGGTTTCAAGGGAACCTGCATTCATCTGGACTGCTGGTACAGCGCTTGCTTTGTCGTTTGGTGGCTGCACAGTTAAAGTCGAGCAGATCTGATAACCAGTTGGCAGAGGAGCATGGAGAAAGGCTTGCCCATGGAGACCATAGACCATTTTTGGGGGAGAATGTCTATTCAAGCATGAACAAACATGACATCTAAGCAGTGCAATGCCGCCCCTCCTTAAATATATACTTGCTCCTGTCTGGCACTAACCACACCACCTAACTTGTCCTGGTTACACTTCCACAAGTGATTACATTCTCTCACACTCAATTCCCTGAGCAGATTTCTTCAGAAAAGCAGCCCTGCTCTTTCAGGTAGGACTGCTGAGCCCCAATGAACCATTGTTATTTGCCAATGCTAGAGTCTTCCTTTATCCACCCTGTGTTATCAGCCTGAGTACCACACACAAAAGGTGAGAACTGCTCTTATTGAGGTAAGAAGTGCCTCTTCTAAGGTTAACAGCTCCAGCTGGATAGCTATAGTCAAATATAGTCAGGCTGAGGATCTCTACAGGAAACCCTTAAGGTAAATTTGTAAGCATTTGTTTGTCAAAGAAACATCCTCAGTTAACCAAACCACCACAGCTGCCACTTTTAAAATAAGTTAGAATCCCTGGCTTGATGCTACACTGAAAAGGAGACAATCAGCAAGAGAGGGAGCATCAGGACACAGAAAGAAGGAAAATAAACCATCGGAAATCCCAAGGATGAAGGTTCCTTTCATGCCTGAGCCCTAGCTGTCCACTTGCTTGCTCTGCTGCTCCAGAGTCCAATCACCCTGGCAGACTGGAGCTACCCAAACACTTTTCTTCTCCTCTGTTGCTGTTTTGCTGACCTGACTGCTTTAGTTGCCTTTTACACACTGGTCGAACCAACCCGGCAGAAAAAGAAAATGTTAATGATTTCCTGAAGGTGAATTGACTCACTTCAGTGGGATCCAAGCGAAAAAAAAAAAAAAAAAGCTTATCTGTGGTTGTAAAATATGGCTTCATAGTGAAGATGATTAATACATTTCCTGTGTTTGAAAATAATTTATAACCAAAGACTTCCTTGCCAAATAATTTCATTTCTCGAGAGAGAAAATATTTAAAATGCCAAAACATCCATTTGAAAAACTCCATGGGCAGAAATCACATTTCTCATTCAAACATTTGCTGTCAAATCTTTTCCTTTTAAACCCGCTTTAAAGAACAACTGTGGGAAAAGCGTGTGAAATATGTTTTTCAAGACAGATTACCAAGCTTATCTGTTGGGAAAGGAGGGCTCGGTGGCCTGAGATTCCAGCTGAGTTGCTATAAACCACTGAAAATTCAAGTGAGCTTATTGTGGGTCTGGAATTATTGCTGTGTAAAGGATCTAACCCCAGTGCTGCTGAACAATCCCTATCTGTCTAGTCACAAAGGCAGCAAAAAACACATCTAGGAGTAAAGTCCAGATTCTTGGCAGGAGGGAAAAAGATGTGTAACCAGAGCTTTGAGTGAGATTAGTGTTTTCCTTCTGCTTGAACACACCTAGACCTGTTTGTCAAAGAAACGCAATCGCTTCGTGTCACTGGCAGGGAGCCCTGGACTGAAAGAATCACACCAGCAGCCCGCAACAAGCAGCCAAGAGTCCTGTAAAGTCACTGCCTTAATGAGGATGATAGTTAAGAGACCAGAAGAGGACGGTAGCGGGGTTCCTTACCTTGGAGCTGTACCCCAAGGAAGAGCACAGCACCCAGCCAGTTGGGGCCAAGCATCAGGAAGCCAGGTCCGTATTCCACCGGTTGAGCCGTACTGGAAAGAGAAATTTGTTTCAGGTTCTCGATAGCTGGATGAAAGATGAGTTTCTCAACGCTTTCCCGGCACAGTAGAGTGAATTCCCTTCTCTCAGCTCGGCCTGCAAGGCGATGTGCGTGCTCTTTCCTGCAAGGTGTGGCCAGCACAGCTCACCTGGGTGCCAAACAGGGAGATCTTCAGGGTAAGATTAATTTCTTCTGCCTTCCATATTCCTTTGCTCTTTTGTGTCGCAATCATCCCTCCTCCCAGCTTCCACTTCAAACCACTCCCCTCTTGTGGGAGGTAATTTTGCTCCTAAAAGAAAATTTGCCTTAAGGTGTTTATTGATGTCCTGGAGCGACGATGGCCTTTGGTTGAGCAAAAACCTGTCAATGATCCAAAAAAAAGCCACCCCAAGCAGGGAGCTGGGGTGGGCACACATCCTATGGGAATACAGGTGTCTACAGAAAGAGGAAGAGATCCTTGTAAGATGGCTGGGATGCAGCCATCCCACAGAAGAAGTGGGAGAGTGCTTTAACTTGGGAAAGTCCAACGACAATGATGCTGGACACGCATCCAGCCTGGCTGCATCCAGGCACGGCTGGGGACACCCCGTTGTGCTTAACAGCCAGCGCAAGACACAAGAGAAACTCAGCACCACACACAACGTTTTCCTGGTGGCACGTGGCCGTTGCGAGAACGTGGAACTGAGCTGTGCGTGCGCGTTGGCAAAATAAGGATGTTTGCACTGGGAGACCATAAATCACCGTAACGGCACAACCTGCCACCTTCTGTGGCTGCGTTTGTTCCAAGAAGTCATTCCAGGTGATGAGCGTTCATCGTGACTGATTATTTTCCTTGCGGTGGTGCCACAATGGGGACAGGGGGATGCTCCAACGTTGGGATGTTCCAAAGGGCTGAAGGGATTCAGCTCAGAGCTAAGGAGCAGCAGGGAAACTCTTGCCGTGCGGCAAGTCGGCTCCGACTGGAATGTTTTGGATTAGCTGGGACACATGGAGGGGGTGTCAGAACAAGGTTCTGGTGGAAGGAACAGCAGCAGGGCTCTCAGAATTCCTGCTAATGAGTCGGACAGGGCAGGGCGAATGGTGCAGGACATGGAAGAGTGAGCAGTGCAGGGCGAGCAGGGTAAGTGGGGTGAGCGGCTGGGGAGAGGGTGAGTAGTGCAGGACAGGGCACTGTAGGGGGAATGGTGTGGGACAGGTGAGCTGTGTGGGACAGAATGAGGTCTGTGGGACAGGTGAGCTGTGCAGGGGGAACGGTGTGGGACAGGTGAGCTGTGCAGGGGGAACGGTGTGGGACAGGTGAGCTGTGCAGGGGGAACAGTGGGGGACAGGTGAGCTGTGCAGGGGGAACGGTGTGGGACAGGTGAGCTGTGCAGGGGGAACGGTGTGGGACAGGTGAGCTGTGCAGGGGGAACAGTGGGGCACAGGTGAGCTGTGCAGGGGGAACAGTGGGGGACAGGTGAGCCGTGCAGGGGGAACAGTGTGGGACAGGTGAGCTGTGCAGGGGGAACAGTGGGGCACAGGTGAGCTGTGCAGGGGGAACAGTGGGGCACAGGTGAGCTGTGCAGGGGGACCAGTGGGGGACAGGTGAGCTGTGCAGGGGGACCAGCGTGGGACAGGTGAGCTGTGCAGCACAGGGTGAGCTGTGCAAGGGGACCAGTGTGGAACAGGTGAGCTGTGCAGGGGGAACGGTGTGGGACAGGTGAGCTGTGCAGCACAGGGTGAGCTGTGCAGGGGGACCAGGGTGGGACAGGTGAGCTGTGCAGGGGGACCAGCGTGGGACAGGTGAGCTGTGCAGCACAGGGTGAGCTGTGCAGGGAGGGCACTGCAGGTGGAAGAGTGTGGGACAGGGCAGGGACGCCCTCTGGTGGGGCCAGGGTCCCTGCTCAGAGCCCCCCCAGCCCCTGGAGCATCACCTGGGGGATGCTTATCCTGTACCTCCTTCCATCCCGGTTTTAGCAGCTTGTCAGACAGAGGCTGCTCCAAACAGCCAGCCTTCCCCTTAGCATCCACCTTGTCTATGCACTTACCAGCCCAGCAGCACAGATGTAAACGTGATTTAAAGAAACGGCGCTGATCTTATTGCAGATGCAATTCATAACAGTTGCTGTGCGGAAATGCAGAATTGCTTTTGCAGCCTCATATTGAAACTGAAGAGAAACAGGAGCACTACTAAGCAAGGTCCCTCCTGACAGGAGAGCACGTTTTGGAGCATCTGTTGGGATCAGAGCATCATCTTCGCGCTCGTAGAGAGGATTGCAGCGCTCAGCCCCCTCTTTTGCTGCTTCCTCGCTGTCAGTAGGTGTGCAGAGGTGAATCCGGGCCAGGAACTGGCTAATGCCACTCTCCAAGAGGCAGCATGAAAAAATGGGGTGTGCTAGAACAAAATAAGAAAAGTAGAGTCTAAATCGCATCAACAGTGGCTAAACCCCCTGGATTTTAAAGCCTGACACCAAGCTCGTTTCTGCACACCTACTGAGCTTGTTGTAGTGTTCCTGGTTCCTGCATTTATTCACTTGCTGGGTTAAGTTGCTTGCAGTAGTTTGAAACGTTTTCTTTGAAAAGTTGTTAGGAAGAACCCGTTGTCTAATATGACCCAGGCTGCTTTCCCCCTGCAGGGAGTCACAACACATCTACGGAGCCCTGAACGGGGCTGGCACCGAGCAGCCAGCCCTCACTGTCAGTGACGCCCCGTGAAGATGTTTTTGAGCCTCCACACTTCCTGACACGGGTTTATTTTACCATACGTGTTGTGCGACCTTCTTGGCTGCTCGCAGGTTTCGCTGGAAACAGTGAGTGTCCCCAGCACCGCTCGGTACGTGGCCGTCCCCAGTTCTGGGAAAAAACACCTTGGGCCTCTTCCTTGTAAGCAAGAGCTTGAAAAGCCAACGTGTTCTTCCTTCCCTCGCAGCCAGCCTTGGCGATGCCAGCCTGATGCGGTAGAGAAGACCAAGCGAAGGAGGCACGCGAGGATGAGGCTGGAGTGGTCCTTGCCTCTCCTGGTACTCCTGCTGTGTGCGGGTGAGTGCGGATGCGGGGATGGGAAGGGCGGCTCCCCAGGGAAAAGCAGAGGGGAAAGCGCAGGGATGAGTGGCTGGTTTTACAAAGTACCTGCAGCCACATCTTCTGCAAGTGGCGCTTGCATCGCCTGTGGAGATGCTTCTCTCCAGGGTGTGCAGGTTGCAGGGACAGAGAAACAAGAATCCAACCCTTTAAAGACAGAAAAAAGAGCCAAAGGTCCCTGGGGGTGGTTATAAAGTGATTCCCTACAGTACCTGATCTCCAACTTTGTGCAGCAGGGTTGGAGCCTAATTCACTACTTTGAGCCACGTGGACTGAGAGATTAAATTTTAGTTTTATGCTTTACTCGTGCACTTTTTGTAAACTCTTCTGTCATCGTGGGTAAAGAACTTTAGCTTCACGATGGTATCGTGGTAGCGACTTCCATGTTACCCATTTGAACTGAGCAGCGTTTAGAAAGCTGGTTTAGAATAAAGGGCAGAGTAAAGACTGTGAAAACTAAAGGAGCTGGTAACTATGAGAGATAACACTGAAAGATCATTAAAAACACTACACTAAACGTACAGCCACTCTGCTGATGTGCTGCCAACACCAACAGCTGTTCTTTCAGAAGACTGAAACCCTTTGGTTTAGCAATGTCTGTCCTTTTTCAAATTCGACTTAATCTTCTATGAACAAAAAAGCATTCAGCCACCTTCTCCCCAGCCAACTCCTCTGCCCCTGGAATCTCAAATCTACAGTTTTGTTACAAGCAACTCCCATTATAAAAGAACAAAGATCAGAGAAAGTGCCGAACGCATGGACACAGGTCATTCCTTTGTCGACAGAAAGTAACACAAGTAAATAAATGTTTTTAGAGCAAATCACAAGTCTGATTCAGACCTAAAAACTGTTTCTGTAACACTCCAGCTCCAGAGACTTCAACGGAGCTACTTGTTTCCTACCAAGGAAGAAAAATCAGGTAGATAAACTGCTTTACAGTGTTAAATTAAGCATCAGGGTCCAATCCCCCAGCGAGAACACTTGTGCAGAGGACGGTGGCTCTTACTGCAGAAACCAGACATGATTTTCCAAGTGTCCATAATAACAAAGCAAAATTGTTGAGTGTGCAGCTTGCAACAGCCCTTTTTTGTAAACCAAATAGGAAAACTATTCGACTTTCCATTCTATGTTTAAAATGGTTTCCAAAGGAAAAGATTTCATTTCAAACCAACATCCTGTCCCTGCTAACAGAAAGGCTCCTGCTGCGTTTAGCACAAATATAGGAGCACTGACATCTCTTTCAAGCAGCTGAGCTCAGAAAAGACGTGCTTGAGGTAGGAAAGGTCTATGACATTGATAGCTAAATTACTTAACACTTATTATTCTTTCTTTTGTAGCTGGCACCGCAGCTCAGCTGGGTAAGTATTTTACCAGTATTCCTAACTATTTATTATGAGAAAAAGACCAACGGTGGCTTACAAGTGAGGATTAAGAGTTAAATAGAAATATTTGTATGTCACAAATATTGTAAGGAAGGAAAAATCCTCTGTTAGTTACTTGTTACTGAGGTCACCGATTTGAAAAATTAGCTGCTATGAATTGTCCCCAATCATTGCCAGTGATCCCCAAGCAGGGATGGGCATTTTCCACTGGCAGGATCACAGCAACCTGATTTGTTAACACTTATTGTTCTCTCCTTTGCAGAGGATATCGAAGCACCGGAGGGTAAGTGCATTTTACCAGCATTCTTCGCTATTTAGCATGACATAAAGACTGCAGGTGCCTCACAGGTGAGGACTAAGAGGCAGCTAGGAGTATTAGAATTCAAACTGTATTCAGGAATTCACTTTCTACCATAAAATGAAATATTTCACAGCACAAACTGCCGCGGCGGGATCAAGGGTGGGCAGGGAAGCCTGCCCAGAAGCCATTTCTAATGCTCCTTTCCCTTCTTCTTGGTCCACCCTCCCATAAAGAATTCCTGCTGGAGATCTCCGGAACCACAGTGACAATCACCTGTCCCGTGACTGAAGGCAGCGTAGGCTGGGAGTTAGGTGGGACAAGGCCAGCCAGCAACGAGAGGAAATACGTTATAGAGAACCACGACAGCTCTCCTACCAATGTGACTTGTTCGTCAGGAAGTAAGAGCCATCAAATGTACCTGAATGCCAGAGGTGAGTGGAAAAACAGGCTGAAGATGGACTCTACCCATTGCAGTGGCAGATGTTAGGAGCTGAGACCTGGTTTTCAGTCCTGCAGGGCTGTGTGAACACCATTCTGCTGAGGCCCTTCCTTCTCTGTATGGGCAATAAGAGTCCAAAAGGCCTTTTTTCAGCAAACAGAATCTCCCTGCTCTCTATGCCTTTCCCTTCCACTGCCCTCAAGCTGGTTACATGTCAATGTTTCCCACATATGTATTTTTCTGTCTAGCTTTCCCATGCTCTTTTCTGCTTCCCACCCAGAACTGTATCTTTTCTGCTAGCGCTGAGCAGATGAGCGAAGCCTGGACTTTCCATGCTGGAAAGGAAGGTCACCCATCTCTGAGCACCTTCCCTTCTCCTCCTGGCAGTGTGCACCAACTGTGAGGAGCTGGATACCTTGACAGTGACCGGGATCATCATTGCAGATATCCTCATCACCTTGGGGGTGCTGATTCTGGTGTATTACTTCAGCAAAGACAGGAAGGATAGAGCGGGTGCTGGCGGTCGGCCACGAGGTAGGAGTCGTTTCAGGCACCTCTGCTCTCCGCGATGTCCAGCAGTGGGGCTCAGGGGTTATAGGTTGCAGACTCATGGAATGGTTTGGCTTGGAAGGGACCTCAAAGCCCATCCAGTCGCAGCGGGGGACACCTCCCACTGGATCAGGGGCTCCAAGCCCCATCCAACCTGGCCTTGAACACCTCCAGGACAACCTCTTTTTTGCCTCTGTTGCAGGTCAGAAGATGCAGCGTCCTCCCCCTGTTCCAAACCCAGACTATGAGGTACGGAGAACTTGCATTTTTTCCATCTCTCTCTCTCTGCTGGCTGGGGAGGGATAGTGAGAGCTGGGGATCTGTAGTGTTTATCCTTTTTGCCCATCTTAAAAAGCAACCTATCAGCCTCCAAGCATTCCTCGGAGTGGAAGAAAAATGTGGTTGGGGTAGACTCCCTTCTGCTGGTGCTGCCAGAAGGAGCTGGGAGCAGAACTGCAGCTTCTTGTATGCACTAGCAGAGCAGCACTGTGCCTCCTCTCCCGGGTGTGGGTTTCTGCATGTATTGTGTGGACCAAAACTCTGGTGTTGTTTGAGAGTGTCTTCATTGGGATTGATTAACTAACACCTCTTCTGTTCCCACAGCCCATCCGGAAAGGCCAGCGGGAAGTCTATGCAGGCTTGGAATCCAGGGGCTTCTGAAATCTTCGCAGATGATGGGCTGGAAAAGAGCTGCAGAGGAGCTAAGTGCTTCTGCCCAGCTCGGCACCATTTCTCTGCGAGCTTGCTGAGGCCCAGGTGCTTCAGGATAATCCAGGCATCTACCCAGGACAGGCACCTTGCTGCCATCCGCTGTCCCATCCCGATGTGCTCCTCCAGCCTCCGCCTTGATATTAGGGAAAGAATCAAATGAGCACATTGCCATGAGAAGTTTTCCTTCTCATTAAAGGTCTGCAGCCTCACTTTGCATTCCTGGCCTCCTTTTCCTTCTCTCTCTGCTCCAGTTGCATGCTCTGGCTTTCCATCCCATTTCGTTTCCACCTCAAGTGCCTCTGCTTGCTCCCTGTGCAGCAAGTGAGCAAAGAGTGGGTCCTTCTCAGGGTGACTGGCCTCTCACCTTCTCCTACTGTCATATTCATAGCCTGTCTGAATTTCACTGCCCAAGACTGTAACGCAAGGAACAGAGGCAATCAGTAATTAAAAGCAAAATGGTACATTTTCATAGAAAAGCCACTGCTATATATGAAAATATTTCAGTCAGAAAGAACAATTTTCCTTTTAAAACACGAGAAATGCTTCTATCAATCCATGCAGCCCGACCCATCCATCCCCATCCTTTCTTCTCTGGGAAATGAGGAGGGCTCAGTGCTGCTTTGCATCCAGTGACCTTTACATTTCAGACCTTTGGCAGCACATCCTCTTAGGGGCACACGGGGACTTGGCACTTTCATAAGCATCTGAAAGCCTCCTATTAAGAAATGTAAGTGCTTGGCTGAGTGTTAGACCTTTGTTGCTTTTAAATAGTGAGGCTTTTAGATATTGCAGCTAAGATTTGAACCCCCACTTAGCTGTAAGTATTGGCTTTGCAGTCTGACTCGGATGGCATAACAGGGATTTTCGTGTTTCCCGGATTGAAATTGAGACCCTTTGGCTCAGCCCCAGGACCAGTGCTCTGCTCTGAAATAGCTTGGTCGCTGCAATTGAAATGAATGCATTGAGGCTGCAGAGATAAAGCCTAGGACCTACCAAACCCAAGAGAGCATCAAGCCCTTTTCCTAGGGTTTGATCAAGAGAGCATCAGACCCTGACCTTCTCTTCCCAAAGGCTTCCTAGGCTCTCTTTGTACCAAGATCCTATAGTGTGGTCTGGGATAAAAACCTTTTTTGGAGTTTGTTGCACCCTAAGGGCCGTACAAGTACATTTACTGACCAAGTTTCATTTCCCAAAGCTATTGCTCTTTGAGGTTCTTGCGATTTGCCCTTTGCTGCTGCCCCTTTTCCCCATTTCAGCCCTGGAACTTGAGTTCTGCCTGGATCTGTTAGAAAGATGGCTTTGCCATTGCTAAAGATCTGCTTTAACTCCTTTATTTACATTTTTAAACTGTACTATATTAATAAAATGGGAGACAGCACCCCAAGCATGCACTGGAAAGGATTTTCCCTTGTGGTTTTGTCTCTTAATTACGGGGAGTTCTAAGTTCGGGAGTAGCTGAGACTGTGGGTCTATATCAAACCACCGTGCAACAGCCTTTCTTGTCTAATCTTGGCTGAGTGAGCCCCGTTTCTGTTGCTTTGCAGAGCAAAAGCTCTGAAGAAAGGAAACAGCAGCAGCTACTGGGGGTGGGGATGGTTTAACCCTTGAGACTCAGCATGGGGAGACGAATAGCCAACTTTCTCGATTCAGATCGCTGTACTTACCCTGCAGGATGTGGTTTGAAAGGCAGTGCAGCTGGGTTTACCGTACAAGGCGCTAAACAACTAGGAGGGAGATGGCAAGATACAAAAACATAACCCCCAGCAGCTCTAAAACTATGCTGGACCATGTTCTCAGCTTCTGCAAAACACCACTGCTCCTGGGAGGTTTGCTGAGCCCATCACCAAGAATAGGATGTGAGAACCTTGGGAATTCTGGGTGTACAAGGTTTACATTTTGCTGCAACTATTTATAGGGTTGCATGTTTGCATTGTGTTTGCCCCAGCCAGTGCCCACCCACGCTCTTCTTATCTCTGCTCTCCTTATCTCCACGGGATCAGAGCCCACCCAGTGACATCTCTGCCTCTGTGCTTACCTGCACTAGTGAATACTTTGTCCTCCCGAGACTGAGGTGTTGAGGAGCCTCTCACAATCAGACACAGATAGTTGCAACACAGATAGTCTTTGATTTGCGCAAAGTGATTTCTCCTGCCTCACCCCCCTGAGCACTGATGCAGCTTGCAGGCTGCTGGGGACCTGGCAAGCCCCTGCGGTTTGGAGGCTGCAATTAGATGCCAAGCCCTGCGTGTGCAGAGGAAACTTCATCCTGCCGTCCCCCCTGCCACCCCCCAGCTCTGTCCAGGGCACTGAGGCACACAGGCACTTCGCAGGGTGACACAGACCCTGCTGGGAGCTGCTCCTGCTGTCCCCGTGCTGGCAGCGGAGAATAAAGACGCAAAACCTCTGCTACCATCAGGGATGGCTACCCTCTCCTTTCACAAGGTCCATCATCTCCAGCTTCAGCAATGGACTTGGATGTCATTTGGATGGCAGCGCAGAGAGGTAGCTCTCAGAGAGCAGCGTCTTCCTGCAAGGGGCAGCAGCCATACGGCTTTGCAGGGATCCAGGGATATCGCACCCAGCGTGCACCTTCCCCAGTGACTGCTCGGCTCCCCAGGCTTCAACACAACCAACAGAGCAGGGGGGGCTATGGGACAGGCTCCTCTTTAATGTGATACACAAGTGCAAGAGGTGATGGAAAGAGCAGAGTGCTCCAAGCAGCCCAGCCTGGCAAGGAGCTGCAAGGAGCTCTTGAGGCAAAACCCTCTACTGTCTTCTGCCAGGGCAAGGCAAGAGTGTTCTTGGGCAATGGTGGTGGCTTTGCTGTAACACCATTTCTGGTACATGGAGTCATCGGCCCCAGCATCTTCCCACATCACTTGCGAGCCTTGGTAGGCGCCAGCCGGCTGTACGGTGCGTTGTCTCGCTCGCCGAGGGGCTAGGAGAGAAAAAAAGGCGAGATGAGCTACAACTGTGCCTGCCCAGCCCTGGGAGGGAGGGTGCAGGGGAAGGTGGCCCAACTCTCCCTTTGCCAAACTCCTGGGAAGGTCTCCTTCCCTGCACACCGAGCTGAACAACCCCGGAGAGTAAGAGCTGAGCTCGCTCCATCCTCTGGGTCCCTCGGGGGAGGTGGCTGTGAATACCCAGCACTGAGCAATCACCAACGCAGCTCAGCACCTCATGGCACCCCACTGGAGCTGGGCAGCTCCACATCACAGAGAGGTCCTGAAGCTCTCTCTCTCTCTCTCTCTCACACACACACACGTGTGTGCCCATGCTTACCTGGTAGAGCTGCTCGTTGGCAATCAGGTTCTGCCTGTCAGAAGCTAAATGAAGAAAGAAGGTGGTCAAAGACCAGGGGAGACATGGGGAGTGGGACGAACATTTGCAAACAAACCCCAGCAGCCGGCTGTTTTCAACCCCGTGCCTCTAGGAGGCTTCTTGGAAAGACCCTCAGATGTCCCTGTGCCACCAGCTGCTGTCCCTAGGATGAAGTATTGGTGAACCTTGTGCAGCTAAGATTTGAACCCCCACGTAGCTGTAAGTATTGGCTTTGCAGTCTGACTCGGATGGCATAACAGGGATTTTCGTGTTTCCCAGATTGGAATTGAGACCCTTTGGCTACGCCCCAGGACCAGTGCTCTGCTCTGAAATAGCTTGGTTGCTGCAATTGAAATGAATGCATTGAGGCTGCAGAGATAAAGCCTAGGACCTACCAAACCCAAGAGAGCATCAAGTCCTTTTCCTAGGGTTTGATCAAGAGAGCATCACACCCTGACCTTCTCTTCCCAAAGGCTTCCTAGGCTCTCTTTGTACTAAGATCCTATAGCGTGGTCTGGGATAAAAACTTTTCTTGGAGTTTGTTGCACCCTAAGGGCCGTACAAGTACATTTACTGACCAAGTTTCATTTCCCAAAGCTATTGCTCTTTGAGGTTCTTGTGATTTGCCCTTTGCTGCTGCCCCTTTTCCCCATTTCAGCCCTGGAACTTGAGTTCTGCCTGGATCTGTTAGAAAGATGGCTTTGCCATTGCTAAAGATCTGCTTTAACCCCTTTATTTACATTTTTAAACTGTACTATATTAATAAAATGGGAGACAGCACCCCAAGCATGCACTGGAAAGGATTTTCCCATGTGGTTTTGTCTCTTAATTACGGGCGGTTCCAAGTTCAGGAGAAGCCAAGCCAGGGGCAGGAAAGGCAGAGGGAATTCTCACATGGATTCCTACCCTACACATGCTATATGCCAGCTGCTGCCTGCAGCTTGCAGACACAGGGCTTGGCGGGCAGTGACATGAAGTCCCCTGGTACCACGCAGCTCCTAAAGATGCCCAGGCACTTCTCTTCCCTTCCCATCCCATCCCATTCCCATCCCAATCCCCATCCCCATCCCATCCCATCCCATCCCACCCCCTGGGCAGGCAGCAGGGCTCCCCCCTCACCTCGCGACAGCCGTCCCTTGTCCTGGCCAGTGATGCAATACACGGCGACCGCCAGGAAGACGGTGGCGACAACATCGGCGACCACGATGCCAGAGATGGTGGGGACGTCAACTTCGATGCAGTTCTGGCACACTGGAAGCCCCAGAGGACACAAACACTGAAAGCCGCGACCAGAACCCTGCGTCTTGGCCACCTCCGCCCTTGCTGCCAGGCTCAGCCTGAGCCCAAGGTGGTGGCACAAGCTGCCACGTGTCCCCAGCACTCAGGGCACCCCCAGCAGGGCCATGAGAAATGAGGCAGCACCAGGTTGTGACATTAAATGAGGCTGTAGAGCTCTCATTGGGACACCACGTGTAGGGGAATGTGCAGCTTGGCTCTTCCCAAGGACGCGGCAGCTGTCAGGACTTCCACGCACTGGTGGAGCCACCCTCAAACTCTGGGCAACTGGTAGTTCCCTCAAAAATCTGCTTGGGTGAAAACCCCAAGTAGTTCTGGCTCTAGGAGCCAGCTTCGCAACACTTACTGCGATAGTGGATCTGGAGGGGGGTGCTGCTTTTTCCATTTTGTAATCTGCACGTATAGACGCCTCTGGGATCATCATAAACTGCACCCAAATCCAGCTGCGTCGCGTTTGCCACCACTTCTCCACCTTTCATCCATATGACTGGATCCTGTTTGGCTGTTTCGCATCGCAGGAACACCTTCCCGCTGGCTTCTTTCACAATTACTTTCTGCCCTGGAAGGATAGAGAGCAGAGAGCGTCACAGCGGATTCTCAAGCCCCAAGAGCGGCACAGAGCTCAGCGATCTCGTTCATAGAATCGTGGAATGGTTTGGGTTGGAAGGAAGCTCAAAGCACATCCAGTTCCAACCCTCCCACTGGATCAGGGGCTCCAAGCCCCATCCAACCTGGCCTTGAACCCCTCCAGGGATGGGGCAAATTCCTTTAGAGTGAAGACTAACTGGAATTGGGCATCAACCCAGACACCTTTCAGACTGTGTGTGCGTCACGGATCGCGTTCATATCGAAGTGCAGCTGCAGGGAGAAACATTTCAACAGAAAGCAAAATATTTCCACCAGCAGGCACAGGAAACAGGGAGGCAAAAATCCCATGTGAGTTTTTACCCAATATTAACAAATATTGAAGAGAAAAGTGTGAAAAGAAACCCCACCAAGTCACTTCCTTGGTCCAAAATAAAGCTGTGGGGACTGTTTACAAAGGCTTGTAGTGACAGGACTCAGGGGGATGAGTATAAACTGGAGAGGGGCAGATTTAGACCAGACATGAGGAGGAAATTCTTCATGATAAGGGTGGGGAGGCCCTGGCCCAGGCTGCCCAGAGCAGGGGTGGCTGCCCCATCCCTGGAGGGGTTCAAGGCCAGGTTGGATGGGGCACCACAGCAGCTTGGGGGCAGGGGATGATGCCTGGACTTACCTTGGACACCCCAGCTGGCCACAGCCAGGCTGGTGAGGAGCGCCCAGGCACCCAGCACCCGTCCCCTCCGCATGGCACGAAGCGGTGGCGGCTCTTTGCCCTGCTCAGAGGAGAGAGGAGAGGACGTGGTGAGAGCTTCTCGCAGCAACACCCCGAGATCTGTGTCAGGTACCGGATGCCGGGGGCTGGAGCCTCGCTCCCTCCCTCCCCTGGCAGCTGGGGGATGTCTGAGGTGCTTTTGGCCTGCCTCCTCACCCAGCCCCAACCATGACACCCAGGGAAGGGAAAAGAGATGGACTTGAGACGGTGGGTCCCCCAGGAGCTTTGGATCCCAAAGTAGACATGGATTCCCAGTAGCCATGGAGTCTCCAGCAGCAGCCACAGAGACTCCAGCAGCCACAGAGACTCCAGCAGCCAGAGACCCCCATCCAGCAGCAGCCAGGGACCCTCCAGCACCCATGTACCCCCCAGGAGCCAGAGATTCCCATCCAGCAGCCAGGGAACCCCATCCAGCAGCCAGGGAACCACCACCACCAGCAGCCAGGGACCCTCCAGCACCCAGGTACCCCCCCAGCAGCCAGAGACTCCCATCCAGCAGCCAGAGAACCCCATCCAGCAGCCAGGGAACCCCATCCAGCAGCAGCCAGGGACCCTCCAGCACTCATGTACCCCCCCAGCAGCCAGGGAACCCCTACCAGCAGCCAGGGAACCCCCACCAGCAGCAGCCAGGGACCCTCCAGCACTCATGTACCCCCCCAGCAGCCAGGGAACCCCATCCAGCAGCCAGGGAACCCCCACCAGCAGCAGCCAGGGACCCTCCAGCACCCAGGTACCCCCCCAGCAGCCAGGGAACCCCAACCAGCAGCCAGGGAACCCCCACCAGCAGCAGCCAGGGACCCTCCAGCACTCATGTACCCCCCCAGCAGCCAGGGAACCCCATCCAGCAGCCAGGGAACCCCATCCAGCAGCAGCCAGGGACCCTCCAGCACCCAGGTACCCCCCCAGCAGCCAAGGAGCCCCCAAAGCTGGGGAGCCCCCAGCAGATACAGGTCATCCTGCAGTCCTGTGTGCCCCAATAACCAAGGGACTCCAGCAGCCACATGGAGCCCCCCTGCAGCCATGAAGCCCCCCAGCACTGATGGAGCCCCCTGCAGCCACTGAGCACCCCGCATCCCTCCACAGCCAGACGCCTCCCGCCCCCCCAGGTTCCCCTTGCAGACATGGCAACCCCAGCACCCCCAGGTTCCCCCGGAGCCCTCTAGCAGCCACAGACCCCCCCATCCCAGGGGGTCCCCAGCATCCTCAAAGCCCCTCGCATCCCCCTGCAGCATCCACGTGCGTTTCACTCCCTCCTGCAGCCACGGAGCCCCCCAACATCCACAGCTCCCCCCGAGCCACAGAGCCTCCAGCACCCATAGACACTCCCCAACTCCCCCTATCCACCCCCCACCCCAGCACCGCGTGCGCGCAGCCAGCGCCGCAGCGCCATTTTGTCCCGCGGCGGCCGCCGTAGCGGCTTTCGCGCCGTAGCGCGCGGGGTGTCGCGTCCCTCGGCGGCCGCCGTAGCGCGCGGGCCCCGCCCCGTTCCCGTGGTGCCGCGCGCGGGGCGATGGCGGCGCCGCGGGGCTCGCTGGTGGCCGCCGTGCTGGCGCACTCGGGCCGCCTCGACAAGGAGGACCTGGGCGCCCGCATCGCCAGGCTCTCGCGGCGCGTCGAGGAGCTGAAGGCACGGCGGGGGCCGGGCTGGGGAAGCGGAGCCTCTGCCGGGCCCGCAGCGGCTGAACGGCAGCCAGCGGGGGCCCCGAGGCCGCCAGCGGCCTGGCCCCGTCAGCCGTGGGGCGGCCAGCAGGAGCAGCGCAGGGATCGTCCCTCTAGGCCCTGGGTTCGGTTCTGGGCCCGCTCTAAGGAGGACTTTGAGGGGCTGGAGCGCGTCCGGGGAAGCAAAAGAAGGGGATGGAGGCCAGGGGTTCTGGGAGCGGCTGAGGGCCTTGAGGCTTTTAGTCTGGAGAAGAAGAGTTTGAGAGAAGACTTCAGCACTCTCTGCAGCTCCTGAAAGGAGGTTGTGGGGAGGTGGGTGCTGGGCTCTGCTCCCAGGTGACAGGATGAGAGGAGACAGCTTCGAGTTGTGCTAGGGGAGGTTTAGTTTGGATATTAGGAAAAAATTCTTCACAGAAAGGGTCATTGGGCACTGGCAGAGGCTGCCCAGGGAGGGGGTTGAGTCCCCTTCCCTGGAGGGGTTTAAGGGACGGGTGGACGAGGTGCTAAGGGGCATGGGTTAGTGTTTGATGGGAATGGTTGGACTCGATGATCCGGTGGGTCTCTTCCAACCTGGTGATTCTATGATTCTAAGCCCTAGCAGAGGCTGCCCAGGGAGGTGGTGGAATCCCCATCCCTAGAGAGGTTTAAAAGGTGTGGAGATGTGGCACTTACAGACATGCTTTAGTGGCAGACTTGGCAGAGTGAGGTTTGCAGTTGGACTTAATGATCTTGAAGCTCGTTTCCAACATAAACCATTCCTTGATTCTGTGTGGGGGTCAGCCTAGCTGCGTAGCCCCAGCAGCTGGCTCAGAGCAGGGCGCCCCAGGCTCCAAACAAGTCTCTTCCCGTTGCTAATGATTCCAACCCCCTCTTCCTTAGGGAGAAGTCTGCAACATGATTAATAAGAAGTATAACGAGTTCCTGCCCAGCATGCAGAGCGCTGAGGACTTGGTGTCGCAGGTGGACGGGCTGACCAACAACATCGACCTGCTGAAAGCAGGCATCGAAAATGAGGTGACAGTACTGGCTTCCTTGGGGCTGTTGTGGGTGCCATCCAGTTTCATCCCAAAACTTTGAGCCCCCCATCTCAGTGTGTTGCAAGGAGGCTTGGGAGGAGGACGCCGGGCTGAGAACCCTGGGTGATATCACCTCTAAAAACTGCCTTGTGACACGTGCTGCAGGTGTGTCGCATTAGGGGTGGAAAAGCTGTCATTAAGGGATTGGCTGTAGTTTGCTCACTGTCCTACAGCTGGAAAAGTGTGTCACCTGCCTCTCCTTTAGCAAGAGAGAAGGCTCACCCTTGTGTGACATGTGACACAGCAAGGGACCAGCTGCATATTAGTCCCAAAGTGATTTTAGGCACACTTTAAATCTCACACTGTTATTACTGAGAGGAAATGTGTCTAATAATGTTTGGTCACTATAAATGAACTGAAAAGTTTGTTATTTTAGGTTCAGCGAGATCTAAACATCGCTGTTGCTGAATTTACTGAATTGAAGCAGCAGTTGGAGCGAGACACACTGGTCCTGAGCGTCCTGAAAAAGCTACAGGAGGTGAGGGAGGGTGCGGCTTAGAATCATAAAGCACTAGGTATCCTCTCTGCTCCTCCATCTGTGGCGTTCTTCTGGGCTTGTGCTGAAAGAGGGGAAGTTGCGTTGAGATTTTATGGAGAAATGTTCTGCTGTGAGGGTGGGGAGGCCCTGGTTGCCCAGAGCAGGGGTGTCTGCCCCATCCCTGGAGGGGTTCAAGGCCAGGTTGGATGGGGCTTGGAGCCCCTGATCCAGTGGGAGGTGTCCCTGCCTGTGGCACGGGTGGAACTGGATGGGCTTTGAGGTCCCTTTCAACCCAAACCATTCCATAATTCTATTTATCATAACTGCAGTCTCAATAGCAGCTGCACAGTAACGTGAATCCATTTGCTTGTTGCAGTTCGATATAGCTATTAAGGAGTACAACACTGCGTTGCTGGAAAAGAAGTATGTTACAGCAGCTCAGCAACTGGAAAAGGTAATGCTGGCTCCTTAGGCATATGAGGATATTGTTCATATATACTTCCAGTTAATTTCACAAGATGCTCTTCCTTAGCAGGGTAACAATTGCCTCTGTTTTGTGTTTGATCATTTCCAACAGGCACGGAGCAACCTGAAAATGCTGGAATCCCGCAAGGGCTTTGAGCTGAAGATCCTGAAAGCCCTCGGCACAGAGCTGACGGTGCAGACACAGAACATGCTCTTCCACCTAGGAGAAGAGTGGCAGAAACTGGCAGTATGGAAGCTTCCACCATCAAAAGGTGCTCACGGTTCTGGGTTGTTTCATTATTTTCACTTCAGTATTTTACATGCCTGGTTTCAAGCACCTACAAGATAGGGAATACTGTTGAATTGACATTGACTTAATGAGCTCTTTCTCATTAAGTGGGAGGGATGTTTCCTCTGGAAAAGAGAAGAATCTTTTCCTTTGGATTTGACTTGAAACAAGGAAAAGAGAGGAAGGGAAGCATTTGTCATTAAATGTCTTTCAGTTGCAAGGTAACTGAAATGAGAATTCTGGATCATTGAGAGAGACTGATTCTCGTTCCCGTGTCCTTCACTGTCCCACAAGGAATGATGTCCCCAGTTCTCATGCTCTTTTACCAGAACTGTGTTTTGCGAAAGTGAGGAGAGGTGGAATATTGCTTTAGCTTCCACTCGAGGAATGCAGCAGCTTTTCCAATGCGTATCCCAGACTGCAATGTGACAGAGGGTGGTTCTTTGTCTCTAGACAGCGGCAGCCTGGAGTCAGTGGTGCACTCAGAACTGCACTTGCGCACGGTGCCATTGAAGGAGGACGACATCGCTGGCCCCCCGGTTGCTGCTGTGCTGCAGGCGTTTGCTGTCCTAGGAGAACTGCACACCAAGCTGAAAGTTTTTGGTAAGACAGACTGTGGATCCAGATGAACAAAGTTAAAGTAGCTCGAGGGGACATGAGTCAAGGCTTATTTTAAAATGGATATCCAGATCCAGCTCACTTCAGCAGTAGGATGGAAGACTGCTTTCTCTCCTGGCTTGTGTTTCCCAGTGCGTGTGAGAGGAATGCACTGATTCTTATTAATGGGAAATTATTTATCCTATTATTTATCTGGAATTATTTATTTTCCTGTCAATCTGCTCTAGTATTCTTTTTGTCTGTGGCTATGTGACTTCATGGTCTTATATTTAAAGATGTTTTCTAGTTACAGCCCCCTCACCTTCTCTGCCAAGAGCAAGACCATTGTTTTCAGGCCTCTGGGCTTCAGCCTCCTTAGGTGTTGTTAATTTATTTTAATTGGTTGTTAATTAATTTTAATTAATTTTAATTGGGGAATTCTGGCAGATATTGGGACAGGATTTCCAGCTGTTTAAGTTCTGCACTTTACATTAAACATACTGGTCTTTGGTCAGCCTCCATATTTGTGTTTTACTTGAGTAAAATGGTCTTTAGTGAAACCAAGCACAGTGTTTTATCTCAGGAACTGTTTCCTGATAGAGCTAATCAAGGGAGTTTTTCTTCCACTTCATGTGAACAATCTCTGTATCCAAAATAGTCGCATCTGGGTCTTGCTGGAGCAAATTGCCTGCCTCCTGCTGTTGGAAAACATTGTTTTGTTTTGTTTTTTTGTTTCTCAGGCCAGTTGTTGCTGAAATACATCCTCAAGCCGCTGATTTTATACCCATCTCTTCAGCCATTCACAGAGGAGCAGTCAGATGTGTTCATCCTACGTTTTAAGTCAGAGAAGCCTAGCTTGGATCATTCCTCTCCTATAGAAGTTTTTGACAAGATCAAGCTTATTTTTGAAGTTCTCCACAAATATCTGCTAAGTAGGTGGTTTCTGCCTTCTAGAATTGGACTGAGATCAGTATCTTGTTCCTGTAATCAGAGTGGAAGCTTTCCAGAATGTCTGGTTAAGCAGTATTGGATTATGTGTAAGGTTTAGCAGCTTTTAACATTAACTTGCGATGCTGTGCTCTCAAGCGGCTTGGCACCTTGTCCAGCTGGACTTGGTGGTGACCCAGGATCTTTCATCACCTAGAAACTTGGCCTGGGCTTCACTGGCATCATGTGAAATAAAGGTGCTGGGAAAGCAGGCTCAGTTTACACACTTTCAGTTGCCTTTTGGTCAGGTGGGCGATTCCACAGGCCCAGCACATGGCCTGGATCAGAAGAATATCTCCTCTATTCTGAGATTGTGGAATGGTTGATGCTGTTCTTACGGGGAGGACTGAAGGAACTGGTGAAAGGTCTGTTCTGGGAAGCAGGCATATTCAAATCCATCTCTGTTCTCTTGGATTCAGATGTGCTTCTCGAGCAGCCTGCGGAAGATAAAAAGGAGCGCAGAGTTACACTCGCAGAACTGCTAGGTGATATGATCTGGGAAGATTTATCAGACTGCCTCATTCAAAACTGCCTGGTGAATTCAATCCCGACCAATAGCAGTAAGCTGGAGCAGTATATAGAGGTAGGTCTCAAAATCCTTCAGATCCACGTGGTGGAAATGCCACATGGCCAGCTTGGACAAAATGTAGAATATGTTTCTGCCCTTCTCAGGTGATTAAATCCACAGAGGAATTTGAAAAAGCCTTGAAGGACATGCAGTTTTTGAAAGGAGACACAACTGAGTTACTGAAATACGCACGGAATGTCAATTCCCACTTTGCTAACAAGAAGTGCCAGGATGTGATTGTGGCAGCCAGGAACCTGATGACCTCAGAAATACACGACACTGTAAAGGTGACTGTTGGTGCAATACTCTGTCTTTCTGTGTGGAGAAAGAGCTTGGCTCTTGAAGAAGGCTTGTATAGAACAGTCAGGTCCTTTTGTTTGTGGAAAACTCTTGATTATTTGGGCATCTTGGCAAACGACAGTTTCAAACCCCTTTTCAATAGTGCTCTAGTGGGTTATTTCACTAACAAGATGTTTCTTAAAACACTCAAAGTTTGCTCAGTTAGGCTTTTCTGGCTGGTGTCACGAGCGTAGGGAAAATAGAGAATTACTTATGGAGTTGCTTCTACGACACTGTAGAGACTGCTTTGGTTTGATGTGTTGTTCATAGTCCAGGAGACCTCCAGCAGTTTTGGGGGACTTATGCTTATTCCAAGTTTCAAGTCTCTGTCATTCAGTGTTCCATAGTCTCACTCAGTCTCCCTTCTGTGCCTCTAAATTATGTTCTCTCTCTCTTGTTTTCCCTTAGATCACTCCCGATTCCAGTGTGGCTCTACCAAAGCTTTCTGAGCCCAGGGCAGGACATCACTTAAAAACGCAAAAAACTTCTAACCTTGTGCATAATGACATGGTGAATTTGGAGAATGGGACCAAACTGAGCCAGTACACGTTTTCTCTGCCAACGTGCCGCATCAGTTCCTCAGTGGAGAAGCTGATGGAGCTGGCTTATCAGACACTGTTGGAGGCTACAACCAGCACAGATCAGTGGTAGGAATCACACATCAGCGGGTAATTCTTGGTGTCAGGTGCTTATTGCCTTTAGCAACACCGACCATCTGTTAATAGATGGAAAGAACAGAAGATACTTAAAAATTAGAATAAGCCGTTAAAGTCAGTCTCTGTTTTGTCTGGAG
Organism: Phaenicophaeus curvirostris; assembly: GCF_032191515.1. Taxonomy (NCBI): domain Eukaryota; kingdom Metazoa; phylum Chordata; class Aves; order Cuculiformes; family Cuculidae; genus Phaenicophaeus; species Phaenicophaeus curvirostris. Next base: position 1,763,712 of record NC_091416.1, on the reverse strand, counting down.
GATGCAGCCCTGTGGCCGGTGCTGTAGACCGGGACAGCTGCAGGTCATGCTCCCTGCAATACTCAGGTTAAACAGCCTTCCAGACTTATGTTTTCAGGGGATACTTGGGTACAATTTGTTGTAGTTTAGCTGTTAAAACATGGTGACTCCCTACTGTGCACAACATACTTCACAGCTTCAGTCTTTCAGTTGGGAGAGACATTATCACAGCGCTCACTCCAATGTTTTACGATACGTTCGCTGTCGTTTGCATAGAAACATCAATATAATCTCTTTTTTCAAACTAAACGGTAAGTGATGGCACCTGTTGTGAGAGAAATTATTGCTTCCTTTATACTGGGTGAAAGCAAAGAACTCCAGCTCTGCATCTGGCAGGGCTCTTCAGAGACAAGAATTAAATGTTTTGAGGAACCACATGCTTTAAAAGCTGGAGACCCTGAAGAAGGCGAGTTGCCCAGGTTCTGAATGCCCTTCAGTGTCCTGTGTCAGAGAGAGCTGACTCTGCGCACACCTGGTGGGGAGGGGACACTATCCCCTTTGTTCCTAGGATTTCATATATCTCCCTTCTGACATGTGGCCTGGAGCTTATCTTTTCCATGCTGAACTTACAAGGTCATAACAGCTTTTGTGAGAAGCCTTTGTGGATTTTGTCCTCATTGACATTGCTTTAAGTGATCCAGACAATTTGCTCTTTGTCCCAGTACTTCACTGCCAGTGCCTCACTACTAATAAAACCTTGTTTTGGAGAGGGTTGAAGGTCACTTGTGAATAAGCCATTAATTCCACTTGTAAACTAATGTGAACCATGTTTCCTTGCAGCTCTATACAGCTCTTCTATTCTGTGCGGAATATATTCCAGCTCTTCTACGATGTAGTGCCAACGTACCACAAGTAAGTGTGCGTACCCTTGGGCCTGTTTTGGAGAGATCAGTGCTGTTGGAACAGCCCCTCTTGTGTCCTGGTTGTCCACTACAAGCAGAGATTACCAAGACCTCCCCCCGGCAGCAAGAAGCCAGTACTCTTAATCCATTATGAAATCCTACCTGCTGCTCAGTGGGTGCTTGGGAGCTCCCGAGTTGGCAGTCTCACAATCAAGGGGATAGCTGCTAAAACAGTTGTGTTGGAATCCAGCTGTGTAACATTGACCCCAGGATATAATACAGGGTTCAAAATGCTGTTTCACAGCCATAAAACTCCTTTCCTGTAATTATGAGGAGGCAACAGGAGGTTAAATGCTTTTATCCTGACCAATGTCTTTACGAGGCTTTGCCCACAGATACTTGCCACATCTGTCCGAGATGGATGGTGAGTTTCTTTAGGGTAGGAATGAGGATTGTTTTAACAGATCCAGGTCTAAAATAAACACATCTCTTCCTTTTCTCTTTTCTGGAACAGAGAGAACCTTCAGAAATTACCCCAGCTGGCAGCCATTCACCACAACAACTGCATGTACATTGCTCACCACTTGCTCACCCTGGGACACCAGTTCCGATACCACCTGAGCAACATCCTGTGCAACGGAGCGGCTACTTTTGTAGATCTGGTACCTGGGTTTAGGAGACTTGGTAATTTTACCTTTCAGTATTGAAATATATTGATGGCTGAACGTGGTAATTAATCCACATGGCATTTGCTGCCAAACAATGGAATGTGTGTGGCTACTGACTCGAGCAGTGGATTGTTAAGAGCTTTGGACAAGTAGCAGGGATGTTCTTTATGTTGGGAAGTCTGACAGAATGTTAGGACTCTACAATTGTTGTTTGGGCTCGAGTCTTTTAAACCTGACTCTTCTTGTCCAGCACATAGTTCCGAGAACAGTTCATTATCCAGCGAGATTTTGCAGCACTTGGGTATTATGGGATGTGCCTTTCACCTCTGATTTTTTTTTTTTAGCTTATTCTACAGAAACAAACTCTAAAGTAAGTTTTTAAGTAGTTAATTCTGTTACTCAGCTCTTTTTCAAAGGTGTGGTAGCAATGGAAAGTGCACAAAGGGTTTACAGAGCGGGTGACTGGGGCTGGTGAAGTTGCCTCTACAAGACTGTTCAGAGACTGGAAATTCTTTTAAAACTAAAACATTGCAGCAGGTTCGTTATTCAGCACTCACAGGCTCTAAACTGGCAGAGCAAATTTAATACTTGCTTCTCTCTGCTTGTTGTTACTACTGAAGGGATGGAGTGTTTTCTGGCCCAGATGCGAGTGCAGAAAGGAGAAATCCTGGAGAGGCTGTCAAGTGCCAGGAATTTTTCTAACATGGATGATGAGGAAAATTACTGTGCGGCAAACAAAGCGATAAGGCAGGTAAGCGAGGTGCTCAAGGCCAAATATTCCATTATTTCTGGATGATCTTGGGAAGGCACAGTCTGTAATCTCAGCCCTCAGAGCTGTGCAGGGTTTCAGCAGAGTGGAATGTTTTCAGAACAACCATCTTCTGGCATGAATTCCCCCTCCCTCTTCCCCCCAGCTGTGACATTTTCTAACATTGAAGCATGCTGAGGTCAGTTCCTCATGCTCCAAATTGCGACAAAAAGCTGCTTAATCCTGAGCTTTTATGGTACATTTGTAATAAAAGATCTGTCACACTTTTCACGAGCCTTAATGTAAACTAAAACATCGCATGTTTTCCCAGGAATGCCTGTTCTATGTGATAGCAAGACACCTCATTGCCTTTCACTGCTTTCACACCTCATTCTGACCACACGGAGTCACTGTCTCTCTTTATGTTCTCTTTGATAACGTGGAGATGACACGTAGCTGTTTTCTTCCAGGTATTGCATCAACTGAAGAGGCTGGGGAAAGTCTGGCAGGACGTTCTTCCAGTGAACGTGTACTGCAAGGCGATGGGCACTTTACTGAACACAGCGCTCTCGGAGATTGTCACCAGGATTGCTGCCCTGGAGGTAACTGAGGTGGACACGCATGCTTGGTGGGAAGTTCTTTCCAAGATCAGGTTTCAGTGGAACGCTTATCTTTCACAGAAGATATAACGGGTCTTGTCTGTGAGACATGTTTGAGTTACCAGTGGCTTTTATTCAGTTGCAACCATATATATATATATACTCTTAGAGCAATTCCATGACTGTAGGCAAGAGGAAAGCCAGGGAAGTGGCTGTGGTTTCATCTCAGTTTGGATTTAGGTGTCACCGTGAGTGTTTCAATGAATCAATCTCTTCTTTGTTCAAGGCACAGGAGTTAGCTGTTGTTTCAGACTCCATCTACCCTGACATGTGTTCAATCCATGCATCTCTAACAAACCTCTCCATCCTATCTAGGCACCTGTGGCATTTCAAACTGAAATTCTTCTCTATTTAAATCTCCCAGGACTGCATTTAAGGGATTGTCAGGGTACTTTGAGTCAAGCACAACTGTCCCATTACATTTCTCAATTAAAATAAGTTTACATAGCAAATTACAGAAATATATTAGTGCATCTGTTCTAGTTGTAGTCTTCATCTGAAAAGCCTTACTGCTGTGCATTAGGCCAGTAACTCCTCTTTTCCCATAACAGTGAGTTTTCACAATGCTTGCTCATGCCGTGCTTGCCAAAAAACTTGGCTTTCATCATCAGGCTGGCAATGCCTGAGGAATTTCCTTGTAAACTGTTCAGACCTTCATCATAACATCTCTGCTTCACAGTGAGGGGTTTGTTATTGCACTAAGATACTGTTCTATGATTCACTGTTTAGAGGTGCAACCATTCTGAGGCAGTTGCTGAGAACTTGCTGAAATAATTATCCATGAAATAAATTCTTGTCTTGAGAATGTTAAATGTGACCTAAACCACTTTCATCTTCACACACACAGCCATCTGTTTTTCACATCGCATACTTTCTGGCTCTCCAAAACTCTATCTGACTGCTCCTCCACTGACATTTGTTCCTCTCCAGGATATCTCCGCAGAGGACGCAGACCGGTTGTACTCCCTCTGTAGGACCATGGTGGAGGAAGGACCCCAGGTTTTCACCCCTCTTCCTGAAGACGACAAAAATAAGAAGTACCAAGAGGAAGTTCCAGTCTACGTGCAGAAATGGATGACGTTCAAAGAGCTGATGATCATCCTGCAAGCTAACCTCCAAGAAATAGTAGATCAGTAGGTGTCTTCCTTTCTTCCTTTCTAGGTAGTTCTTTGGCCTGATAACAGGGAGCTGGGAACGGTCTGGTGCCACACCCAGGGGACTCTGGATTAAAGTACTGTAAGGAGTGCTCAGAGGCTAGTTTAGATGTGACATTTCTTTGTAGTTTGGTTAAATGAAAATCATTTTCTCCTTTGTAGGTGGGCAGATGGGAAGGGGCCTCTCGCAGCTGAGTTCTCTGCAGCCGAAGTGAAGAGTCTGATCCGAGCCTTGTTCCAGAACACAGAAAGGAGAGCAGCAGCACTAGCAAAAATTAAGTGACTGTTTACTCCTACCCGTTGCATCTTCTCATAAAGCAAGAGCAAACAGAGTCTTTCAGATATTTTTTGGATTCGAACCTTCTCGTTTGTACCGGTATGAAAAAGCTTAGCATTAGGTAAGTGCTTCCTGGAGGCTGGTCTGAGGGAGAAGAACCATTCCCTAGCCCAGTGTCTGTGGGGCAGGAGGGCTCTGAGAGCCTGGGACCAGAAAATCAAAGGTGGGTGACACATGGACACTCACTCCTCATGCTCCATCTGCCAGGCAGACGGAGTTTGGGTATGAAAATTCAATCCCCTGGCACATTCCCCAGAACTGTTCTGCCCAGATCAGAGTTTTCCTTCTTGAGCTGGTGGGTGAACATTCCTGGTGGAGAAGAGATGCTTTTTGTGCTGTTTCTTCATTTCTGTTCCCGAGGATTGTCTGCCTGTTAAGCCCAGCACAGGGAAATTAATCAAAGCTTGAATCCAATACCTCTTTGTTAGAGCAGACACTGCTGTCAGACAGGCCTCTAATGCGAGGCGCTGTACAACATCATCTCAAGCTTTGCTTAAGGGTCTTGTGGAGGGATTTTGATTTCTCACTAGTCCCATCTATCCAGTTTTATATCAGGGGGTGGGTAGCCCCTTTGTCTCTTACTTCTTCTGTCCCTGCAAATTACACATGAAACCCACCAGCTGTGGTAGCTTTTGATATCCTCCTGAGAACGCTAAAGTGCCAAACTTTGCTCTTCCTCACCTCAGGTTTCCATAAAGCGCAGACCTCAAGAGTGAAAATTTAGAATGGGAGGAGGAGGGAAAAGGAGATCCTGTTCAGAGCGAACTGTTTTATCAGGTCATAGGGTTTTGCACAAGTGACAAAATTCCTTATGGAAAATATCTTAAAACTGACTTAGAATTTTTCAGGCTTACTTTGCCAATTTTAGAAGCCAGTTCAGCTCCTTCCTCTACCTTTTTGTTGTGTGTTAGCTATGCAAGTCCATCACTTGTTGTCTTTTGTCCTTAAAATAATTAAGTGACTATAAAAAGGGAATCAAATGTGCACTCATAGCATTGTCTTTTATTTCACAAAAGAGCTGTGTTTGAGACTGAGAAGTGTACATTTTTTTAATTGAAAAACTCAAAGAGCATTCATTAAAGCAGCCCAGGACCACACAGACACTTAAAACCTACTTCCAGAAGGTTCAGTCAGAGCGCTCATTGTCTTAACCCCTTACCTACAATTGTATCCTTTTCATTTGTACTTTTGTCTGACTTCTGTTCCCAATTCCAAGTGCTTGTGCAAGGGCTGAGTCACAGCTGCCTTTCACATCACACCTCGGTCATTGCAGGACTGAGACAGAGTCCAGCGCGTGGGAACGGGGTAAGGAAGATCTTACTGCCACTTAAATTCTAGATTTTTCTTCCCCTCCCCTCCAAGTCATTTATCTGAGGGCTGAGAGCCTCACACTTGCATCTCATGGAATCCCCCACCCCTTTACACACTGCAATCCAAAGCCCCTGTGTGTTTTAAAAAACAACACTTGTCCCGTGTGATTTGTTCACAGAAATGTAATTTGCTATTTTCTTTAATAAACTATTTATACCGAGTCCATTTTCCACTGGTGTCTAGGGTTACAGTAACACAGGATGAATTAGTCTCTCCCAGCTTTATTTCTAGTAGATCTAGTCAAAAACAAAAGAGAAAGCAAAAAAAAGGATCAGTACCATAAAAGTTGTCCCAGAGGTTGATGCAAAGGGTGAGTGTAGGGTGGTGAAGGGAAGGTTAGAGAAGGATGCTAGTGTTGGGATTCATCTGTGCAGCCTGCGTGGCTGAGTTTGGGCTGAACACACACTTCAGTTTGCTCCCGTTCACCTCAGTGACGCGATAAATCCACGGCAGCAGCTCAGCCACGTTGGTATAAACCCCGGGGCGGTTGGGTTCAGCGCAGCCCTGGCCCCAGCTCACGATGCCCACCAGGCGCCACGCGAATTCATCCCGGCAAACCAAGGGTCCCCCGCTGTCCCCCTGCAAGGCAGAGCCACGTTCCTTCTATAACGGTAGCTGAATCTCAGCCCAGCACGGATACTCCAGGCTGCTCCCTGCGAGCTACTGCCACCAAACCCTGTGTTTGCTGGAGTGTTGGGGACACAGAGCACACCCATCCTTCCAACGCCGCTCCCCACACCCGCCCTGCCCTGGTTACTCCCTCCTGCTACCTGGCACGCATCGATGGTCCCCTGCGGGTAGCCAGCGCACAGCATCCTGGCGGTGAGCTCGCCTGCGTACATGCACGAACTATTGCACCTCTTGGTGCCGATTAAGGGAACGGGCGCTTCCTTCAGTGTCTCCGTAACCTGCGCTGCGGAGGGAGAAAGGGGAAACGAGATCTGCAGGGAGCAAGAGAGAAGAGCAGGGCAGCAGCTGGAGAAGATGGGAAAGGTGGGATCGCTTTATGGCATTAAATATGGCCAGGCAGGGGTGGGATGAAGGCAGGAGGGAGCTTTTGCAGGATCATGTGTGGCATAGGAAGGGGCTGGAGGAGAGCAAGGGGAAAGCCTCGGGTCAGGAGGGATGAGATGGGAGCTTACCTTGGTCTGGGCTGGTGTAGCCCCAGCCAGAGACCCAGCACTGGGTGCCCTGGAAGAGGTCCTGGGGGGAAGGTGGCAGGCACACAGCGCGGATGGCATCTAGAAGGGCAGAGGAGACGTGCCAGGCTGGTGGGGACAGCAAGCAGCCAAGGGAGAGCTGCGGAGCTGCTCAGCCCAGCATGCTGGAGGCTTCAGCTCCCTCAGCCACCTTCCCAGGAACTCCCAGCTCCAGCATGGTTCAAAACACCCCAGGTGCCAGGCTGGGTGTCCTCAAAGAGCTGCTCTGAAACGGCAGGTTCAGAACAGGCGGGCTTGGGCCACTTCTTAATCGTGGGGTCAACTCCATGGATGGGAAGAGGACAACAGCAATTCCATGACTCAGCCTACCTGAGAAATTCAGGGGCACTTGGAGCTTCAGCAGAGCGATGTCGTAGTCCAGGCTACTGTCGTTATAAAGCGAGTGGTAAACTATTTCCTTGACTGATACCCCAGCCTCGTCCTTGACTGAGCTGTGGGTGACGATGCCTGCGAAAACCAGCCAGGTGGAGGCTTGAAGCCGCCTGTAACTGAGCAGAAATGCAGCGTCTCTTATTGCAGGGCAAGAGGCACCAAGGCTTGGGATGAGAGGAGATACCTGGCTCCTCCAAGGAATGGCAGGGAGGTCCGGGGGTACCTGTGCACGCAGTGAGCTGCCGTCACGATCCACTCGCGGTCCAGCACGGAGCCTCCGCAGTGGTGCTGGGAGTTGTGGTACAAGCTGACCTGCCAGGGCCAGCGCCCCGGGGACGCGTCCGTCCCCCCGACCACCCGCACGGCAGCGGGGAGCAGCCCACACTCTGCAAGGCAGCCAGGGAGCAAGGGATCGGACCCCGAGATGGAGAGCGAGGGGATTGGGGGGTGAAGAGACTCTGCATCCAGGTGGAGATCTTGGGGACGAGAGAGGCACTCACCTGAGCATTTCAGAGCCACAACTCGACCCGATTCACAGCTCTTTCTGCATGGGAATAAGAACATGCATAGATCAAACCCCCCTCAAGGGCACCAGGGAGCTCTAGGGCTGCTGCAGCAGTCCCCGAAGCGGCTGCTTACTGCACAAACCCAAGAGTCTTCCATGTTCTTAAGCCTAAATAAAATCCCCCTGGTTTTTTGAGACCTCTCAGCAAACCCTGCCTCCCCCAGATGTGCCCTTACCTGACCTGCCACAGGTCTTCCAGGCTGCCTTCCTGGTGAGGTCTCACCTGGACGAACTCCTGTGTGTCGTTCCCCGCGACGTCCCTCAGGCTCACCCCTTTCTGATGGGTCATTCTGCAGAAGCAAGAAGAAAACAGCCCAGGACGGGCTGGGGAGTAGGAATTTAACCCTGCCATGGGAACAACACTCGCAGGAATGAGCCTCCTTGGCAAGGAGAATCCTCTGCGCCGCTTCCCGTGAGTCCCCACAGCAGCCCAAGCCTGGCTTTCCTCCCCACGTGTGATCCAGCACTGCCACCCCAAAAAACCAATTTTCCAATCTCTGGCTTTTGCCCAAGCTCATCCCCCTTGGAAAAGCAGGAGCAGGGGTCAAAGCGGCTTCTCCCGTCCCCACCTGAGGTACCCGAGGTGCCGGCAGAGCTGGGTGCCCAGCGAGAAGCTCCAGTGCTCGTGGCACGTCAGCAGCCAGCCAGGACGGCCCCCGACCCGCGCTTCCAGCAAGGAGTTGGCCACGTTTATTCTGAAAGACACTAAAGCCGCCCCGCTGAAGCCAACCCAGGGATTCCCTTTGTTGCTGCGCTCTGTGCAGGGCCAGCACGGAGGAGAATCGTGCACACCTAGAGCAAATAAACCCCCAAAGCCCAGAGAAAGCCACTTTAAGCAATTACAAACCATGCACAGAATGGTTTGGGGTGGAAAGGACCTCAAAAAGCCCATCCAGTTCCAATCCTTCCATTGGATCAGGGGCTCCAAGCCCCATCCAACCTGGCCTTGAACCCCTCCAGGGATGGGGCAGCCACCCCTGCTCTGGGCAACCTGAGCACAGCTCACAGCAAAACATTTCTCCCTAAAATCTCATCTCAATCTCCCCTCTTTCAGCTTAAAACCATTCACCCTCATCCTGTCCCTGCCCTCCCTGATCCAGAGCCCCTCCCCAGCTTTCCTGGAGCCCCTTTCAGCACTGGAAGGTGCATTTTCAGTGCCTCAGAGCTCTGCTAAGGGTTTTAGTGCAAAGGAATCCTGCAGAAGTTGCCTTTGCTGCTTCATGCAAAGAAGCTGTCACACTGGGGAGCAGAGCAGGACTTCAAATCGAAGGGAAACAACTGCAAAACATCCCTGAAAGCAGCCAGTAGATCAGCAAGAGAGATCTATTATTGAAGAGCATCGTTGCTGCTCTTTCTGGGCTTGGCGGACACCATCCTGCACATTGCTTCCCCCTCCCTGCTCTCTATGGCATCAAGCAAAGACATGAACCTGTCCTGCCAACTCCATGGACCACGGCACCTTCCTCTTCATCCCCACACGCTGGGATCACGTCTGGCTCCTGCGTGGGGAAGCTCTGGTCCAGCTGAGGCTTCTTCAGGTGCTTCACTTCAGGACACAGAGAAAAGGGTGGAGTTGGACTCGCACAGCCTGAGCAGCATCCAAAGACGCACAATATTGGGAACAACCCCGCGCTGCCCACACGAAGAGGTGAGGAGCCTCTCAACAGGCTCAGATCTTGCTGTCGGGACCCCAGCAACCAGCAGCAGAGCCCTCACCAGCCACATCCCCGCAGGTCACCGACCACGGAGCACCCGTCACCACCCCCCTGACCTCGCAGCCCTGTTTGGGGGCTCAGGTTCTGCCCACAGCAGCAGCCACTGACCTAGAAACCAGGTTCCAACAGCCGATCCCACCAGCAGCCCGGCCACCCCGAGCAGCAGGAACAGCATCCTGGCTGGGCAGAGGGTTTTGAGAGATGCATTAGCAGAATCTTTAAGAAACAGAGAGGAAAAGAGGATCAATAAGGTCCTATCCATGTCTCTCAGCACTATCAGCTCAGGTGTGAAGCCCCTGGGTTGTTTGAAACTTCTTTCTAGGACTCAATCAATCAAGGTCAAGACTTGAAGGGTTCCCCTGTTGCCAAAGCCCAGAGGAAGCTCACTCACCGTGTTCTGAGGAGCCTTGTGTCCTCGTTTCACTCCTCAGCTCTGCTGTTGGGCTCTTGCAGCTTTTCACGGCGTCTTCGACGTCGGGAAACCGCTCGGCTACAGCTGAACTCTGGGGAAAGGAGAGGAGCCCGGGGGAGCAGATCTGCAATAAAGGACAGGTCTCGAGGAAGGGGCCAAGCTCCAAGCGATGCCTCTGCTAGCAAGGGGGAGGCAAGGAAGCGTTTCTCACCATGCCAGCAAGGAGCAGGGTGGCTGCGAGCTTGGAACGCGGGTCTCCCACAAACCAGCTCAGGTTTCTCCCTGCACGCTCCTAGCGCAAAGCTGTGCAGGTGCCCTGCCCGCGGCCACGCTGAAGGGGCTCCTTGTGTGGGACCCCCCTCTCTCCAGCTGCCTAGACCCTCGCAGCCCCTTCCTCCCTCCCGTCGCTCCTCCCAGGAGCACAGAGCCCAGGCTGGAGAACCCCAGGGAAAACGCTCCCATCCCTCCCCGGTGATGTGCGGAGCGAGCGTGGCAGCTGCCGAGTGGCCTCAGCTCGCAGACCCATCTTCCATCTGCTGGTCCCCCACTTTCCTCCTCCCGTTACTTTGATTATGAGCAAAACCGAGCACGGCGGCGAAGCAGCTGCAGTCCGGGCACGCTGAGGCATTAGTGGATATAGGCAGGGAGACAAGACCCTGCGGAGCACATGTCCTAAGCTGGGAAAAGATCAGGAGACAGCCTGGAGCTGCTCTTCATCACCCTCCCATCTCAAGCCAAGTCCCGTTTAGCTTGCCTAGTTTTAAATCAGAATGCCAGACCCAGCTCCCTTGCTTGCTGAGCTAATTCTAATTAGCTTCAAAATATGAATCAGAAGTCTTGTATTTTCCCCAGAGCCTTCCCATCGCTTTTCACCTCCTTATTCTTCACTAATAAAGGCAAAAGGATTTCTAAGAATGGAAAAATATTGAGGCTTGGGGTTGTTTAGCCTAGAGAAAAGGAGGCTGAAGGGAGACCTTATCGCTGTGTACAACTACCTGACAGGAGGTTGTAATGAGGTGGGTGTTGCTCTCTTCTCCCAAGTAACAAGTGATGAGATGAGAGGAAACGGCCCCAAAGTTGCACCAGAGGAGGTTCACGTTGGATACTGGGAAAAAAATTTCTTCACTGAAAGGTTTATCAGGCACTGGCATGGGCTGCCCAGGGAGGTGGTTGAGTCACCATCTGGAGATGCTTAAAAGACAGGTAGAAAAGGCGCTCAGAGGTGGTTTAGTAGTGGTTATGGTTGGCCTCAGTGGTCACAAAGGTCTTTTCCAACCAAATGACTCTACAACCCATCCCAGCATCCAGATCCCCCAGGGTACCAGCACGCACCCAGCCCTGTCTGCACAGGCAGCTGCCCAGCCATGCTGACCATACCCCATCCAGAAACACTAAGATAACCTTCTCCAAGAGAGTTAGAAGCCTAATTTCCTCTCTAGGAGACAAGAGACTGAATGCTGATGTCCCAAAACCATCTGAAGCAGATGGAAAGAGCCGCCTCACGAAACAAAGACTTCCCTTATTTACATATTTTGCCATCCCCAAAAGACGCAGCTGATGGCTCGTTGCTCAAGCTATCAATGAATTTTTAATGCTATTTACTCAGGGAAACTCCTCTGAATATTTCATGCCAGCCCCGTTTTGCAGGTTGAGGTTGAGGCTGAGGTTTCGTGCTCCCGATGAGCAGCACTGCGTGTTGTGCCACAGACCTAAGCCGGGCTGAACGGCTCCTGGTGAGCAGACAGACAGACAGACGGACACGCCAGCACCAGGAGAGCTGCGTGCTGTGATGCTCCTGCAGACCTGTGCTAAAATACCTGTTACAGCTCCCTAGGGATGGGCTCCTTTTACAGCCTGGTGCCCTGCAGCCCCGCAGCTGGTGTGAAAACTGCAGGGAGGTTGTTTAGTTTGGATTTCTTTTTCTGCAGGGCCCTTTTCTCATTTAGGAATCAGGCCAGAAAGCTGAGAGGCAAGGAACAAGGCTGCAAATATCCCCCAAGTCACAATCTTGGCTGAGAAGCTGCCCCTTTCCTTGTCACCTGCTGGCCCTGGAGCATCTCTTCAGTCTGGAGACTGTAGGTGGTGCTGGAGGACCAGGGAGCACCAGTGGGAAACCAGTCGACAGCCAGGGCTGCAGAACCAGCCTGAGCATCCTCTGCTGGCAGCTGCTTGTTTGGGCTCAGAGGAGAAGGACTCACCCAGCCCACAGTCACTGCAGACCAGCTCCAGTCCATCTCCCTCCTGAGCATCCTCTGCAGACCCTGTAGAGGTCACCTCCCCTCCGAGCATCCCACACCCTGTTGGAAAAGTGGCTTTTCCCAAAGTTCAGTGAAGATGCAGGCTGTGCCCGCAGCCAGCAACACGCAAACACCTTCCCTGCAAGCAACAAAACACAGTGAGCAAGGATCAGACTACGCAGAGAAAGTGATAAATCAGAGCAGATTCCAAAGAGAAACATCAGCAGCAGTGGAAAAAATAAGACATCAGTCAGTCTGTACTACCTCACTGCCCTGAGTCATGGTGTTTTTTAAAAAAACCTCATTAACAGATCAATATTTCTACCAATCCTGCTTGCCTGCAATAAGGAAATGGGGACTAAAATGAGAGCTTTCAAAATTAAACACGTGGATGTGAGAGGCAGGAAGGAGAACAGCGTTGTGGCTTTTCCCTCCTGGTTTCCATCATTTTTTCCTGTGGTTCTTTAGAAAAATAAAATAAAAAACAGCAGTAGTGATTACTAGTGACAATGGCTGGAATACCTGGCAGGTGGCAGGGATGCCGTGAAGCGTAAGGCATCTCCTTTGTCAGTTTTCTAACTTATTTCCAGGGAAGAGACTACTATTTTCCACCTGGGAGCAGCGAGCAGAGCACAGCTGGAGAGCCAGATGTTTGCACGTGGTGCTGGAACAGCAAAGCTGATGGAGCCGTGGCTGCAGCAGAGTGAAGATCTGCAGCTTGGCAAAGGAACTTGTGTTTGGAACTTGTGCAACAGCAAGCAAAGATTTTCTCCAGTTATTCACAGAACCATGGGATGGTTTGGGTTGAAAGGGACCTCAAAGCCCGAAGGTGACACTTCGCTGTCCTCTGGGCTCCCCCATCCAGTGTCACAGCTGGACAGCCAGGAGCAAAACAGCACTGCAATTTTAATTTGAGCAATATTTGCTGGATTCAGCTCCTCAGGCTGCATCCACACTGAGGTTTCTGCTGCTCGCCAGGTGCCAAGCGCGTTCACCTTTTGCAAAACAGTATGTGAGCTGCTGCTCTGTGCTCCGAGGGGGCTCCACTGTTTAAGCTTTTACGTACGAAGCTCTGAAGTGTGAAGTGGCAGGCGGCTGATGTAAAACCCTGAAAGCCTGAAAAATCTCTGTACTTACTCCAGAGGGATGCGGGAAGAGGAGACCCAATAAAAAGCAGCTAAGTAAACATCAAGCAAGGTAGGATTCAGTTGGTCTAGGAGGAAAGCACAGTCGGTCTCATATTCCTCTGCAATAGCTGGGGGCAGTAAATGAGAAACAACTGTTTATTTAATCCAGTAGCTGGAGTTTACGGGGTTTCCTGCCTGTTCCAGATGGTAGAAATTGTGGCATAAACTATGTGGAAAGGGGAGCTGGTGCAGCAACAGCTGAGAGCCCAGCGCTGGGCAGAGGTGGCTCATCCCTTTCTGAGCAAGGGCTGTGTTTGAGAGGGATGGCAGGGATGTTTCCCAGCACAGAGCAGTGCTGGGGAGCAAAAAGCAGCAGCTGGAGGTTGCTTCTTTATGGATTAATCCCAAATCAGATGTTCTGAGCACACCAAGTGCGACAGCCCCAACACTGGCACGGCGGCCACGCCAGGAGCTCCCATCCAGCTCGCAGGGTCCGCAGGGGTTGGGACAGGAGAGCTCAGCCTTTCCTGCTCTGCAGACCACAGGCAGCAGCCCCAGGGAGGTTTCACATCCAAAGGACTCTGAAAAGCCCAGAGGGAAGGCTTTCACCCCCGGTGAGGGAGACAGGACAGGTGGACACAGCCACCACCTCAGGACATCACTTTGTCCCGGCCTTGTGCCCTTCCTTACCTCATTTCTCCTCTTCCTCCCTTCCCTCTCCTCTCTAATAAAAGTGCTTCTCCGTGCGATAAGGCAGCTGCTATAAGCCTGTAATGAGAAAAATGGACAAAAGCAACAGCCTGAAACCTGCCTAATCCTGGTAGCAGCCTGCCAAATCTCATCATGGATAATGAGTCCTGGATGTCCCAATTGTGCTTTCCCAGCAGTGATGCTGTGGTCAAAAAAAAAAATAAAAAAATCAGCAATAAACTCCCAAACAGCCTTCCAAGCCCTAAAGTGTTTCCTGACCCCTTTTCACCACTATCTGCTGTCCCCATTCCCATTTATCACCACCACAGGGTTTGGATATCTCTGAAAGGACGGGGAACAGCTCACCTGCATTGCAGTCGTGGTGGAGTTTAATCTCAGGCTCAAAAAACATCACACTCGTGTCACTGTAAGAAATAAGAGCTGCCAGACCCGCTCTGACAAACCACCCCTCTCGCCTCACATCTCGTCTCCAAGGCTGATATCCCAAACCTCATAATGGGAAATTATTCCCTCGGACTCTGTTTAACCTCAGGCAAGGGGATGCACTGACATGAGGGAAGACAGTTTATATCCTGCATGCACTTACCCTGCTTAATGGAACTGCTCATCTTTCCATATTTCATATAAATGTCCAGTCCCATTTGGGCATTTCCTTGCAGTAAAAAGTTGTTGCTCTAAACTTGTCACCTTCTCGTTCATTATAACGATTTATTTCAAATCCTGTGTTGCTGAGGTGATCATGGAACGGTTTGGGTTGGAAGGGACCTCAGAGCCCATCCAGTTCCAGCCCTCCCACTGGATCAAGGGGCTCCAAGCCCCATCCAACCTGGCCTTGAACCCCTCCAGGGATGGGGCAGCCACCCCTGCTCTGGACAACTCATGGGTTAGCTCTGATGACGCAGCCTGCGCCTCATTTACAGCTCTCGGTGAGTCCTTGCTCGCTCTGTTGCTCCCTCGAGGGGTTCAGAAAGGTGCAGACGTGGCACTTGGGGACGTCGTTCAGCAGGCACGGTGGGGTTGGGCTGATGGTTGGACTGGAGGAGCCGAGAGGGCTTTTCAAATCTCTGATTCCACGAACTGTGTGGGGCTCCCGGGGCAGAAGGAGCCCTCGTCCTGGGGGCAGCTCAACGCAGGGACTCGCCCGACGCAAGGTGAATGCAAAGCAGAGAGCGGCTGCTGCCCTGTTCCAGCCTCTTTCCCAGAGCAATTCGCTGTGTAATGATTATAGAGCTGAGGGAAAGCAATTTCAGGGAAACGAGTTTCTCTGTAGAAGGGTTTGAATAGAAAACTACTCTAATAACCTATGCAGTCACTCATTTAAAAAGCAGCTGGCACCATGTGAAGCCAACAGAGAGGATCCAGAGGTGATTCTCTGCAGAGGCTGCACCACCTCCACCTGTCTGGGACGCAGCAGAAGCCTTTTGCCTCGCACACTGCAGACACCCCCTGCCTCTGGCTCCAGATACACAAATATCAACATTTCTAAGGGAAAGGCTGATAGTCCAGAGGTCCCGTGAATGCACATCCACCCTCAGCACCCTCCCTCCCATGTCTTTGGGATCATGAGGTCTCTTGATTGTTATTTCCACCCTGTGCCTCCTGCAGGACAGGCATCCTGATGGATATAAAGCAAAAGATTTGAGACTGAGCTAAATTAAAGCCTGGAAAGTACTATAACAGCAGAAAAATGCAATGAGCCCATCAGTTCTGCAGCCTGTTTTCTCATCTCTGGCTCCAGAGGAGCAGACAAACATATCCTGACTTCACTGGATGCCGTAACCATGAGAAGTGATGGGGAACACTCAATGCTGACCTTGAGGGGTGTATTTCCATCTTCTACACCTTGCCATTTATGACTTCCATCCTCGCAGGTGACTCGTAAGACACAGTGTTCTTTGAAACTCATGGGTTTGTGCTTCTTCAGGGGACTGACAGTCAGAAGAAGGTGGAGCCTTGGATCCTCCATCACTTGATAAATAGAGAATTCAAAGTCAGGGATAAAATGGCTTCATTAGCTGTATCATGTTCCCGTACAAAGACACCCCAAGGTATTTCTTCTCAGTGAGGAGTGAAGAGAGAGTAGTCATTAAAGAGCAATTAATATGATGTTAACACTTCTGCATTTCTTTTCTGGCTCTTTGCCCTTGCAAGTTGCTGAGGACCTACTGAACCCCAGGGAGGGAGAAGGGAAAGACACCTTAATAGAATCATAGAACAACCAGGTTGGAAGAGACCCACCGGATCATCGAGTCCAACCATTCCTATCAAATTCCATTCCTTCAGGAGATGGGATCCTGCAGTAAGTCACAGCCTCGGTGCAGGGAGCCCGAGCTCACGTTTTGGCTCAGCAAAGGACACCACAGACGGTGCCTTGGAGCCCCTTACCTGGGCAGGGCATCCCCACCTCTCCCACCTGTGACAATCCGCTGCTGAAGACGATGCAGAGAGAGGACCAGAAGAGACGAGCTGTGACCCGGGCTGGCCTCGCGTCCCCGCCAGCGGCACCAGCCCAGCCCAGACAGGCAGCCTGCCACGCCGCTGTTAAATACGACGGCCACTTGCTCCCTGCTGGCACTCCAGATGAAGTCACCAGCTGATGTAACGGTGCCTGAAGGGCTGCTGGGTCTCACAGTGCTGTCCTGCTCACAGCAGGGAGCTGAGCCTGTTCTATCCAACTCCTTCCTCCACAAAAAATACATCAGTAAACACCTCAACTCCAAACTTTTCAGCAGCTTCTTAGACTTTGCTAGCTGGAGGTGCACCAGGGGTGAACATGGGTGATCCCCAAGCTCCACAGGAACTGAAGAGTAAACCCAGATCCATCAAAGTCCCCTACAGAGCACGAGAACAAGTGCTGCAGTTCAATGCCATTAGGCTAAAGTTCCCTTTGCCAATTAACTGGGTTTTAATTAACGCAACTCATCGCTCCTCCAGCCAACAGCAGAGGTGTGGAACGCAATACCAATAAGCAGATTTAATCTTTCCAAAGCAATCCCATCCTGAACGGCTTCTCGTTCTCTCTCTCTCTGTTTCCTCACCCTGCAGAGCCCCCGGCAGCTCGGGGCTGGCAGCAAACCCTCTCCTGGCAGCCCAGTTCCCACGCTGAGACCGCAGGCAGCTCCTCAGCACCAGAACCACATGACATGCATGTGTTTTCATTTTCTGTTTGTTCAGTGTAGTTTTGCTAAAGGCTTTTTCTTACCATCAAGAACGCACTTGCTTTTGCCATTATTACCTTTAGGTTCTGCATGAGTTCGCATCGTTCCCTGGATGTTCTGTGTGGTGCTGGCTGCTGGTTCTACCCGCAGCGGCTACAAAGCTTTACAGACTTGCCTTATTGTGTGAGGAGGGATGCTCAGGTCCTGCTTATCCAGAGGTGGTGAGACCATTGCCCCCACGAAGCTGCAGGAGCAGGAATCGCGACTCGAGCACACGATGAATCGGACCCACTGAAAGCAGAAGAGGGAAAGGTGAAGGAGATGCTTGCAGTGACCACTTGTCGCACACAAGATTCTCATTCTGCAGCTTGGATATTATCCTGAAGAAGGGAAACATGCCTCGGCTGGCTCAGGCCAGGCAGAGCAGCTCTGCCCATGCCAACTTTGCACACTCTTGTGGGCAGACAGATATTTCACAGCCTCTGCAGCCTGCATGCTCTCACCCGCAGGCTACGCTGCAGCCTGAACAAATCCAGCAGCCAAGCATCCACCTGCCCTGCAGAGCCTTCTGGCACAGGCTCTTCCACCCCATTAGCTTCTCTTCTCCCCAAGGGGCACGGGAGAGGCAAGGGTCAGCAAGATCTTCATCAGCTGTCAGAGCCTGCGGTTCCTGCAGATGCTTTTCGTGAACCTCTGCCCTGCTCTCCTGCCTCTCTTCTGTTCTGC
Source organism: Phaenicophaeus curvirostris (assembly GCF_032191515.1). Classification (NCBI taxonomy): domain Eukaryota; kingdom Metazoa; phylum Chordata; class Aves; order Cuculiformes; family Cuculidae; genus Phaenicophaeus; species Phaenicophaeus curvirostris. The sequence goes on along the minus strand of NC_091416.1, from coordinate 1,745,651 downwards.
AGAACTGGGGATGCAGCCCCCAGGATTTCACCCCAGCTGTGAGCAGCCCACATGAGTAAGAAAGATGCTGTTTCCTCTAGGAATAGCTCTAATGGGGGCTTGTTTGAAATATAAGGCTCTCCAAGGCAGGTGTTGCCCATCTCAGCCCCCTCTGCAGCGTCCACAAAGGTCAATGATGCTCCCAGCAGGACACAACCTTACCTGCAGCCACCCCAAATAAATCTCTGCTCCGCTCTTCACCTTCCAGAAGGGTCAGTGAAGCCCGTGCAAGAGGCAGTAGAATTTTCCATTTCTGGTCCTTTCTAATGACCCAGGAGAGAAACGTTGCGTTTGCAGAACCATTTCACAGTGTGTGTTTCCCTGGGGACACATCCTTGGCAGGGCTTTGGGTCTATCAGGTGTGAAATCTACTTGCAGTTGAGGTCCTGCCAGAAAGTTATCCACCTGCAAAGATGTATAGGTCTCTTGGTTCCCCATAAAGGCTGCCAAAGGCCTGGAAAAATTAACTCCATGCACTCAAGGGGAGCTTTTAGTATTTCTGTGCATTTAACGTGACAGGATTGCACCTAAATCTGCCATCGCTCAGCCCAGCAGCTTCTCACTCAGCAGGGAATAGGTGTATCGAGTAGTAGGTGGATAATCCTGCCAGCCTTGTCTTGCAAGATGTTCAAATTAGAGGCTAACAAAACTGAATCCTTTCTTAGGAATTAAAAAACGGGGCTTCCTCCAGGCAGCAGCATCATTTTTCAGTGCTGGCTGCACACTCAGACTGACCTTCTTCCTCTCAGCAGTTATGGCCAGTGCTGCTAACCAAGAACATCTGCCTCAAAGCTCACTCATACATCCTATATAGTCCACATTATGAATCCTAATTAATTATAAATTTGAATTAAAATGTAATTACAGCCCTAACATGTAAATAAACATGCTGGCTGTAATTATGAAAAGCTGCTATGAAGTATAGATCAGATAGTTAAAGGGAAAACCACCTCAGAGAGCTCCTACCCAGGTCAAGACAGAAAATGCAAGATATTCCCACAACCAAACATCAATTCAAGTGTCCGTGGGGTAAGAAGGAAGGATGGGGATAGAAGGACAGGACTGCCTATGCTCTGTTCTCCTGGCAGCACCAGCAGGGTCTGAACCCATGAGCATCGCTGAGAGAGACAGTGTCATTTTATAATCTGCCTTCTCCTGGCATGAGAAAGCATTAATGCAAAATACTAATGGCAGGATTGGACACATTAAGTCTGTTATACATCAATATTTTGGTCTGTACACAAAAGGGGGAGTATAAAGGTTTCAGCCTGAAAAGCATCCAGGGAACAGAGCTTTTAAAGGTAAAAAAAAAGCACATTGTAGACAAAAATGAGGAGCTGAACCATCAGCTGGAAACCGTTCACACAACAAATGGGTCTGGAGTTGAACTCTAGCTCATGGATGTGACTAATTGCTCGCCTCCATCTACCTTGGGCTGCACCCGACTGCACCTGAGCCCCTTTGTTCCGCGCTGAAATGGAGTTTGTGCTGTTAAGCGATAGATCCAGGTGAGGCAGGAACAGCCAAGATGCAGATGGCAAACATGAGCCATAAAGCACAGCCCTGGGTAAACAACGAGCCAGTTTCCCTCCCCTCCCCGCAGTTCATGGTCAGCAGAAGCGTCTGGAGGGGGAAAAACCATCTCCAGCCCAATTCCATCTGCATTTTATCTTTATCTAGCCACTATTTATCTACTAAACATCTTTTCCCATTACCACAGCACTAAGCCCCAGCCCGGACACCAACACCCCCAGCGTTTCTCCCAGCTGAGTGCAGCTACTGTTGTGGATAAACAGCAGAGAGATGCAGAAAAACAGGGCAGAGAAATAGGCTGTTATTTCCATCCTAATTCCAACGCAGCTGATCAACATGTTTGTTTCCCCAGGCGTAGTTTGATAACACAGCTTTGCAAAAGGACCGAAGTTAGCACTTTATTAGTAATTACATCAATAAATCAAAGGCAAACTGTTAGTAAAGTGACATCTATGATGTTTTCAGCCAAGTTCAGAACTGAAGTCCTCTATGATGGGGAGGAGGCAGCTATGCAGGGTTTCTACCAGCAAGGATACACTCACACACAGCAGCCTCAGCCAGATCTTGCTCACTCCCATTTTCCAAGCTCAGTCAAGATTCCACTTTCACTTCTTGAAGCCCTTTGGGATCCAATTAATCAGGATTACACAGAAAAAAACAAGTCCTATATTTTAAATACTGCACCAGTGACAGCATCCAGCAGAAAGAGCTTGATGGCCAGGGTGGGCTGCAGCTCATTATTTGTAGCCTTTCCTCTCTGAGGTGGAAAGGGAATGCATCGCCTCACAAAATCTTAATATTTCCACAATAGATATTTGACATTTTCCATAAATGTTAGTAATGGCCCCACAAAAACCTCTGAGAGAATTTAATATTAATAAATAACAGGTTTTAGTATTAATAAAGAATTCTTGTCTAATTACTCCAAAAAGCACTGAGCTAAGGAGGAAACCAAACTGCACGTGCGAGCATCAACCCTTTCCCCCTTCTCGTTTGACAGAACAAATGAAACAAAATCCAGAAAGGGAGCCCTCGGGCATCCCTGCAGAACGGCTGGGTTGGGTGCTCCTTCACCGGCTTCTGCTCGGTGTCCACTTAGCATCTGTGGCTGCCTCTTAGGTACTATGACCATCAAACCCATACGTATATTTAGGAAGCCCCAAAACCCAAGAGGGTTGCTCTCCGCAAGACCCGAGGCCAGCGCCGAGACCCAGTGATGGGCTGGCAGGTGACACGCAGCATCCCCAGCAGTTCAGGGGACGTGACTCAGTAGCACTCGCTCAACTATTATTCTGTGCTGGTAGTGCCTAATTAAATGCTAATGAACCAGAGGACAAGGCGTTCAAAATCCCGCACTGTCAGTCACAGAATAGGAAGTTTTTTTCTTGCTGCAAACGCCACGCAGCAGCCTGAGCCCGACCTCTGCCTTCGCTGCAATATTCATCAGCTAAAGCCAGAATGAAACTGCATGAGGGGCGTTAAGTATTTTGATGCTCATTCTGCCATGGACACCAGCTGCACAATGAAGAGGGACTGACCAGGACCTGGTTACACAGCAGGTGTTATTTCATAGAATCACCAGGTTGGAAAAGACCCACCGGATCATCAAGTCCAACCATAGAATCATAGAATATTTGCATATTTAACTCATTCGTTAAAGACACCGAGTTACCAATAAATCACTCCTAACAGAATACTGGAACCAATTTTGTGCTATTTCAGCCTAAAGATTGTTTTTCTTACTGAATTCCTGGCATTAGATGATTTGCAGATGCAAGAAAATATCATTTTTTCCCAATGCCGGGGAAAATTCCACTTTTGTCATCTGTGAGATTATGAGTCAGCCCCACACTCGCAGGGGAGGAAGAAAAAAGTTAATTTCTGCACTTACAAACACCTTTAGGAGTTACTCCTCTCTGTGCAGCACAGCGGCAGCTGCACAGATGAATTTCAGACCTGCCTGTCCCTTTGCCACTCAACTCACAGAATGGTTTGAGTTGGAAAGACCTTGAAGATCATCAAGTCCAACCATTGATTGGACCCTGCTAAGTCCATCACCAGACCACATCTTCAAGCACGACATCTACTCATCTTCTAAATGCCTCCAGGGATGGTGACTCAACCACCGCCTCCCCGGGCAGCCTCTTCCAATGCTTGACAACCCTTTCAGTAAAGAAATTCCTCCTAATATCCAACCTGGAGACCATTTCCCCATGTCCCATCACCAGCAACCAGAGCGTAACTGCTCCAGGGTCTGCTCTGCGTTCAGTTCAGGACCCAGCACTGCAGCTGAGGGCTTGTAAACAGATTTGCCTCCCTCCTTTTTCACTCCAGCAAGGTCTGTCAACCTTTGCAAAATGAAAGGGAGGCAACGAACAAAGACTTTTGACATTTGTCATGTTTTCCTCAGACCGGAGCTGGTTATTGTCCCAAGCCCTCCAGGGAAAGCAGGAGCAGCTGGTGTTACAGGAACACTATTATTTTCACCCTTCAAAAAAAGACATTTCCATAAAGGCCAGAAAACACAGCACACATGACAACATATTTCTGCGCAGTCAGTTTTGCCCCCTGACAGGGAGGTATTTCTCTGTCAATAAGGTGCCTGTTGCTTTGTTTTCCTCTTGGTGTTGATTAAGGCTTTCGAGCCCCTTCTCCCCACCCCAAGTCACGGTGAAGCGCGGCTCCTGATGGCTCCCAGCAGCACAGCCCCTGCTGGGACACCTCCAGGCTCCCTTTGGCTGGGGGACAGGAGGAACCGAGGGGCAGGAGCGAGCGGGAAGCACAGAGAGGGTAGCAGGAGGCCCCATTCCTGCATCCCCAGGGATCCCAGCGCACTGTCCAGGATCAGCAACAGGGACTCGTTGCCCGTACATCTCAGCAGGACCCCACGGCCTCTCAGGGCACACACCACCGAAGCCACCACACTGCCCTCAGCCCTCACATGAAAGAGAGAAAGCCCTTTCCACTCCCTTTCCTAGGGCCCTGGGCAGCCCCTGCCCCAGCTGAGGGCAAGAGCATCCCAGAAGCATCACCACCTGCAGGGATTTACTTGTCTCTCTTGCCTGTCTTCCCTTCAGAAATCAAATTTGCTCTGTTCTGTCCTGTCAGTAACACACAGATCCCCTGGGTGAGGCTCAGGGGGGCTCTGGTGGTCATTGACCCCCTTCACCTTGCAGAGAGAGCAAAAGCCGTTAACCCTCACTGGGGGAGGAGAGAGGCTGGGGGATAATATCATTAGTCTGCTCTTGCCTCTGCCTGGTAATATCAGAATGGGATATCTGATCAGAAGAATCATAGAATCACAGAATCACAGATTGGATTGGGTTGGAAGGGACCTCCAAGCCCATCCAGCCCCACCCCTGCCCTGGGCAGGGACACCTCCCACTGGATCAGGAGCTCCAAGCCCCATCCAACCTGGCCTTGAAAGCCCAGCTCTCTCAGCCTGGGCTCGTACGGGAGCTGCTCCAGCCCTCTGGAGCACCTACACTCGCTCAGGAATGCTAAAACCCATTCTCACGTCCAAAGATCAGCTCTGGAGGTCCACCGCACGGCTCTGAACGTGGAAAGCCTCCTGGCTCCCCTCCGAGCCATTACGTCCTGCCGGCAGTTTGCAAGGGGCTGATCTAACAAGGCGTTAGAGACAAATAAAATACAGGAGAAAGGAATTGACTGAGCGATTCATTCCGAAAAATACTGTAACAGGAGAATTTTAAGCAGAGCGAACCAGAGCAATTTTAATAATATTAAGCTTAATTTGACAGCAAAATGAGTGAATACAAAAAAGCAGCGAGAACCCAAATATATATAAACCATAAGGCATTGTGAAAAGAATATGATTAAGCTTTCAAAGTTATACATTCAAAATTTAGGCAGTGCTGGGAATGAGGCCTTTTTCTTCTCTGGTTAAGAAATATCCTACCATATAATCACATAACAAAGACGATGTAATAATTTGTACAAAAGGAGCTGATGCTTGCAAGCTGCGTGCTGGCTTTCATCTGCTTCCCAGTGCGCAAAGCTCTGCAGCACTGGTGGCACTGGTGACAGAGCTTCAACATCACCTCCCACTGGATCAGGGGCTCCAAGCCCCATCCAACCTATTCTTGAACATCTCCAGGGATGGGGCAGCCACAGCATCCCTGGGCCAGGGCCTCCCCATCCTCACAGAAAAACATTTCTCCCTAAGATCTCATCTCAATCTCCCCTCTTTCAGCTCAAAACCATTCCCCCTCATCCTGTCCCTACCCTCCCTGATCAAGAGCCCCTCCCCAGCTTTCCTGGAGCCCCTTTCACTGCTTTACGTCCAGCTGGTTCGTCTTACATTGTCCAAACTATAAATGACTTGCTGCTTGGCTGGGAAATTGGACTCCTGAATATCGGTACGAAGTCCAGATCACCTGAGCCAACCTCACAGGGTTACTGTAAAAATAAATACGAAGATTCCCAGTACATTTCCTGCATTAATTTTCATAGCGACAGCAATGAAAATAACAGCAAGGATGCGTGACTGTCAGAGAGCGATTACGTGTGTTAGCAGCTCATCGGAGCATCGGAGAGACTCTCAGGAGAGGAGCTGGCTGGACACGGACCAGCAGCTCCCAAAAGGGCTCTGGGAATCGACTGGCACTGCTCCTCTTTGCCCATTCAAAACTGCCCTCACGGTCAAGCCACCTCGTAATTCATTTCAAAGATGATGATGGAGCAAAAAGAAGGCTGGGGCTGTGACAAATCACTGTGTTTTGCACGGCGAGTGCTAAATAATACAGCAAGGTCAGTCACTAAGAGGTCTTTTCATCCTCTGGGCTTGGTGTTTACACTTCAGAGGTCGTAGTGACTCTCATCGCTCACTAAATGTGTCTGGAGAAGGACTATTGACGCTCTCATTAGAAAGGACTATTAGATACTCCTACATGGGTGGAAATAGAGGTTGGATTATGTTCATAGACTAATTGGGGTTGGAAGGGACCTTAAAAAATCACCTGGTTCCACATCCCTGTGATGGGCAGGGACACCTCCCACTAGATAGAGTTGCAGGGTCTGAGGAGCCAGGAGGGCTGGGCTGACTAGAAGCCTGCCAAAGCTGGACAGAACACCAGACCACATCTTCAGAGCATCATCGTATGAAAATAAAGCTTTTTAGTCTCTCATTTTAGGCTAAATCATGTAATTTCTCATGTATGAATGTAGCTGGCAGCAGCTGGTTGATACCAGCCCTTCCCTCTCCCCCCCCAGCTATTAAGGGCTTCTTAAGCTTCATTTGTAAAATAGCTGTATTGATCACCATAATTATCATAGATAATTGCTTGATAATAATGGCATTCCTGATAAACTGCTCCTACCATGAAATCCACTGCAGTGGCTTTGTCACTTCTCTGTGGGTGACACTTGCAGCAGTTGATCAATTGCTGCTTCATGTTTTAAAGCTTAACTGGTTTGCTGTGGGGACTTTCTTTTTTTAAAGGATTGGGGAGGAGAACCAGAGTGAGTTCAGAGTGATATTTCCACACAAACTGTGACCATCAATATTAAATAAGCATTCAGCTCTAGCCGTTTAGATGATGGAGAGAGAAAAGCAAAGCAGGGAGGTGGCTTTTCTCCCACCAGCCCTCAGCACTCTGTGCTCTCAGCTCTTTGTAGCAGCCACCAGAGCTCAAGGGGCTGATTCAGCGTGGGACCACGTACCTGCAGCCTCCCTGGTGCTGCCAGCCCATCTGACAGGCTCTTTCCTTGAAAGCATCGCCCTGTTTCTTGGTCCAGGCATCCTCTCGCTGCTCTGTAAGCACGGGACACTCCTTGGGGTACGTTGCACTGGGAGACTGCACGACACAGGGTGGCAAGAGAGCAACGGCACTGCACACACTGATAAATAAACAAGGATACGATCACTACAGTGCTAGTTTACCACTATGTCGCATAAACAGTAATAATAACAACAACAGCAGCACAATATCGCCAGATCCCACAGGGATTAAACATCAAATTATTCTTTGGCATGGGTAGGATTAGCAGCAATAATAACTTTATGATTAGAGTCTAAAATTGCTGCTAATAGTGACTGATTATGCCCCTGCAGAGGAAGAATTATAAGTGCTTAATGACAAATAACCTTCCAAAACTTGCTAGTAACATAAAGCAGGAAAGTATTGACAAGACCAATGATGGTTTGCTGGTACGGGGCTGCAAGTTTTGTGGACAGAGCAGGAAGGTGAGGGAGGACGCAACATCGGTTTCCAGTAGATAAAACAGTTGCTTGTCTCCATACCCACAGCTCCCAAAGCTTCAGGGGAAACTTAAACTTATGAGTGAAAAGGGAAAAAAACCAAACACCCTTCTTGAGTCATAGAATCATAGAATAACCAGGTTGGAAGGGACCCACTGGATCATCGAGTCCAACCATTCCCATCAAACACTAAACCATGTCCCTCAGCACCTCGTCCACCCGTCCCTTAAACCCCTCCAGGGAAGGGGACTCAACCCCCTCCCTGGGCAGCCTCTGCCAGGGACCAATGAGTCCCAATGAGTCCCTGCTGTGCAACAGAACAAGGCAGACTCTTCTCTCTGCATGGAACTTTTATCCCTTTCAAGCTGAGACGGTGTTTATTTGAAGTTATTTTAAGTGGGACTTGGCACAGCCCTGCCTTTCTGCCACTTCCCAGCTCATTAGGTTTGTCTTTATGAAGTTTGCCAGCTCCTCGGGGCTCCTCTCGACGGGCTGGTTTTTCTACGTGTTTATTTTCTCCCAAACTGTTATCACCTGGCAGCACACGACAAGGCAGGGGCTGCAACCTCACCCTGTTGCACGACGCTGGGAGTGAAAGAGAGAGACAATCCTGGTGGGAATCCCCACCGCTCGCTTGCCGCAAGGTTAGAGGCATGGAGCAACCCTCTGGACAGACACCAAGGGTGTTGGAAATGTTCTCCAGAAGGGCATTTTCTCTGTGTGTCAAGGTAGGTGAGGGACCTTCAGGGAAGAACGTTACCCCTGGGGACGAGGTTTTACATACCTGTGTACAGCGTGGCCAGACATAACACAGCTAAATACAAAGAGAAAGATAATTCCAGCATCCTTTCGTGATGAGACCAACTTCTCTGTGTCCAAAGAAAAATTTTTAACAAGAAGAACCACTGTTTCACCCAAGCAAGAAATAGTGAAGGGACATGATTATGGGCTGGGAGCAATTACAAAGAGATTTAGTGGGGAAGCTGCTGTGACAGGAGCTAAGAGGGACTGACTCTCCTCTACGTGCTGCCTGAGACTTTTTGTATGACAGAAAAACATTATTTATTCCTGCTTACTGCTGTACTCATGTGCATTCCCTCTTGGCTCATCTCTTCCCTGTCTTTCAGGTTGTCTGAAAACATCTGCGTTGGCAGGATCTGCCAAAACAGGCTCTTGCTCAACACGACGCTCTAACGCTGCTGTGGTGCAATGATGTGCCTCCTTCTGACTCTCTGGTTACTGCTTCCACACGACCCGCAGCAGCCAGATCCATTCAACAAGGTAGGAAGCCTGGAATTCCATCAGTCAGGGACAAAGACTGGATTCACCCAGTGATCTCTACGCTTGCCAGAGTGCATTAATTCAATTACATATGCAAATATAACCGCTGCAAACACACCGCGTACCGCTGCGTGTGCAAATCCAATCAACAGGCACGCTGATTACAGCCAGAAAAGAAAATAAATGTGGGACCCTGCGTGCAACATTTCTCTGTGCAAGCTTGAAATTCGCAGTCAAAGGTGCAACTGTGTAAGAGCACAGCGGCGTGAAGAACATTCACATAATTATGGCACCTATGGTGTTTGATAGGAATGGTTGGACTCGATGATCCGGTGGATCTCTTCCAGCCTGGTTGTTCTATGATTCTATGATTCTAAACACAACTGCTAAAGAAAAATGAAATGAATTGGTGAAGCCTGCATACCACATCCTCTCCACCTCCCCTGCCACCTAACTACTATTTGAACACAAGCACACAGCTATTTGGCCAAGTCCATGTCTGTTCATGGTCTGAGAGATCTTCCATTTACAAAACACAATAATTTTACCCAGCACTTGCCCTCCACGAGCTGGCTTCGCTTGCTCAGAAGCTGCCAAGGAGAGAGGAAGGCGGGCAGGAGGGATGCAGCTGAGCGTGTCCCGGGTGTCCTTCGCTGGCTGCTGAGCTCTGCAGATCCCAACCGCAGCCGATCGGATTGGCGTGGGGTTTGCCTTGAAATGTCAGGTGCCTGGGTCCGTTTTTACAAACAGCTTTGCACGTCTCCGCGTTCGCCTCAGGAGAAACGCAGAGGCGTTTTTTGTTGAGGTCGGAGTAAGGACTCAAAGAGCTCATGCACAGGGTGCCAGCTGCAGGGAGGATAGTGCCCTGCTAGACGTGCCGCCTGGTTTGTCTCTCCTGTGCAGAAAAGTGGCTGAGTACAAGCTCAAGCATCATCCCCTGGACACAGAAGGAATCTGCTCTCTGAGGAACAGCCAAATTCTTGGTTTTGTTGGATTCCGTTGGCAGATCTGGTAGCTCTCACTGCCTAGCTAGAGACATTCCAGGTTGGGAAAGGGGATCATAGAATCATGGAATGATTTATGTTAGAAGGGACCTCAAAGCCCATCCAGTTCCACCCCTACCACTGGATCAGGGGCTCCAAGCCCCATCCAACCTGGCCTCGAACCCCTCCAGGGATGGGGCAGCCACTACTGCCCTGCGCAACCTGTTCCACGACTAATCCCTGTGACCAGATGCAGCTGCCAAATACCCACACCAGCTGCAGTTCCCTTTTGCCTCATGCCTGGTGTTCCATCAAGGCTGTAACAAGCACTGGACCGTTTCATATATTTGAAGACAACCTTTCCAACAGGATGCTCTGAGAAGCTCTGCAATATCTCTCACGGTATCACTCACCTTATGCACACAGAGAAGTGAAATTTGGTCAGGGAGAGATTTATAAAGCCCTGATTCTAGGATGCTGCCTATTCCTGCCCCTCTGTGTCCCCAGTGAGGGTTGGGTGGCACTTACGGATTCAAGCCTAGAGGGTGAGTCTGGCAGGAGGTTCAAGCTGCTGGGTTTTACGTTCCTCCTTATTGCTGCATCTTCTTTCATTTCCCCTTCTCTGGGAAGAATTTCAGATAAACACTGCTTGACATTTTGAAGTATGAAGGTTTTCGCTCCCTGTAATTACTCCAAATCTCCAAGAAAGCCTTTGGCAACTCTCATTCTGGATTTCTCTGGGCAGCTGGAGTCCCTTCCTTTTTGTCAGGGGTGGAAGCTGCATGTGCTTGTTGTCTCTCCCTAGGATCTGAATTACAGTAAGGGCTGAAATGCTCCCCCAGTAAAGTACCGACTGCTGCTGAGGAACATAAGGGGTTCAAGGCCAGGCTGGATGGGGCTTTGAGTACCCTGATCCAGTGGGAAGTGTCCCTGCCCATGGCTGGGGGTGGAACCGATTGATTTGTTCACAGGATTAATAACGAAATATAAGCTGATGGTAACTTCTCACTGCATCTTCCCATTGCCCCTCCATCTGTCTCAAAGCCAACATCAATCAGATACTTTGCATGATGGTTCAGGCTCTAAAATTAAGATAACAACAAAAAAACAGAAATAAACCAACATAAACTGGCTAACAGACAATGAGTGGCCTGTGGCAAAATAGGGAAGGGGAAATTTAAGGGCTTCTGGTACTCATGTAGCACTTGGTGAAGCCCCAGGTATTGAAAACCACGCACTGCACACAGTACTGATGCTTAGGGCTTTGCTCTGGTGTCCCAGCTGGGCAATTCGAGCTCAAGGTGCTTATCGAGCTGTACTAAGCCACAAAATGAAATGTTGATGTGCAGCAGTCTGAAGGACAGGGGCTGGATGTCACTGTGGTACCGAGGCAATAGGTAAAGTTTGACATTAGGCTGTCCAGACTGGGGAGAAGGAAAATCTGTTTCCTTGCTTGCTGGTTGCTCACGGGTTAGGGATTATCTAGCTTTCCTGTGAGACTCTCTGCAAGTACATTTCATTTTATCGATTGCTTGCTAACTTTGATTTATTTACTGTACCCCAGACAGCCCGGCCGATGAGTTTGGCTTCTTTGGCTCCAGCCGGCTGGAGAACTGGACCCTACAGACCTGTTCCTATCTCCCAACCCTCCTGCCAGAGCCATTCCTAAACCCCTGACCCATCCCATTTTAATCTGAGCTCCTTTTTCTCATCTTCGTCCTGTCTCGAGTAAGTGATGGAAAAGGAGTTGCGTGTAGAGGGCTGTAATTGATGGGCTCTGCCTGCAAGACTATTTACGCTGGTATCGTATTTAACCTGACGTGCAACCAGACTGTGGCAGCTGGGAGCTGTGATTCACGGCCCACACGAGACCCCCAGTAGCCCATAAGCAGGGACTCATGACTCTTCCACTTAGCTAATCAAATGGAAATAGAAGAAATTAAGTCTTCAATTAATCTTCCCCTCTCTGTGAGGCTTGCCAGTGGTGCCAAATAGAACCACATCAATTTGCCAGCAGCCAACAAGGAGAGGAAAACAGGCTGGGAAGAGGCAGATCGGATATTTTGCCAAAATATCATCAGAAAGACAGAGAGAAAATCCAGGTTGTGGCTTAGGCTGTAACTAAGAAGTTAATTTTCAGGTGTGCAGGGCAACGCTTCCAGCTATCGGGAGCTATTTCAGAAGAATAAAGTTCAGCAGAATCCCTGGCACATCCACAAATGTAAAAACGGGTCTAAAAACTCAACACTTGTCCCACAGCTTGGTCAGACCAAGCCCATCACAAGATCAAGGGAGGAGAAAGGAAGCTCATCGATGCCCAAGGGAGCAGCCAGGGTGGTCGGGGAGGTTGGCACGAACATTGCTGCCAGCGATGATGTGCGTAAGGATGGTGTTGTACCACCCTCCTCTACAATCTGTGGGCATGAAGTAGATCTCCTTTACCTCTAGGTGGCTTCACAGCTCAGGGCACTAAACTGGATTTAGTCAGAGATGGAATAATAGGTTTATTCTTAGAAAAATCAATCAGAGGACAGTTCGTTTGTTTTGATGGTTGGCTGCCAAAGGCAATGAAAAAAAGTTACAGGAAATATGGAATTAGCTTCCATCATCCGAGTTTATGAAGTTACATAACTATAGATGGCTTTACCGGGCATTATTTTCCATGAGGATGAATTGGTGCTGCCAGGTTCCATTAGGTGAGTGGAATTAATCTGAGTGAACAAGATTCACAGTTTCTCCCTGTTTGGATTCAATTGCTTTGATCTTTATCGAGAAGGAGGATTGATTTTACTAAAACTGGTACACAGAGAAAGCCCTTTTTCTCATTTGCTGATGAAGTACCCAGTCAGGGCCTGGATGAAAGCACCTCCGGGGTCTCTCAAACTGTCCTGCCCACCTGGAAGTTTGCTTTTGATATTCACACTGGTCTTGGCTATCCCAGCGATAGACTTTCAGTTTTGATGGGAAATCCAGGAGTGGAGAAAGCAAACAACTGTCTTGGCTATCTCCTGGATTTCCCATCAAAACTGAAAGGATTGCTTTCAAGCTAAAGAATAAACTTACCTAGAAAAGCATCCCTCCACCAGCCTGAAAGATGAGATCTGGCACCTGAATGATTGCTGGCTCATGCCTGTGTAGGTTTAAAGGTTCTCTTGTTTAATCATGCGAGACAGCAGCAGGGCCACCATTGGTTTTATTAAGATGCATTATTAGTAAGAGACCAGTGCTTCTACGAGGCTCCCCCAGAGAGGACCTGATGAGTTTAGGAGAGGCCCTGACTTTCTGCCTGTAAATTACAGTCCCAACTGGACTGCTTGGTGTTGAGCTTCACCTGTCCTTCCCACTCTGCTCGCTTCTCTTTTAGAACGAGAAGAACAAGGTGAGGATATCGCCGTTCATTAATGAGCCATATCACAGAGGTGGCTCTCCTCTCATTCCTGCTGCACTCAGAGCTGGAAATGAAATCTCCATGAAGAATTTGGCTGCGGGTTGTGAAAGAAAAGGCTGAAATCGCCAGCACTGCCCGGTAGACACGCAGCCTCGGGTGGAGGCAGCTCCCAGCAGTGCTCTCCCTCTCCAAAGCCAGCATCCACACGCAGCTGGGTGAAGAGTTCTCCCTTCTGCCCCCACACACAGATAAACGTGGGCTGGCAATTAAAGTCCGGATTTTAAAGTATAAATGAGTTTGCGTTTGACTGCCGTGCGTCAGTCACACATCATGTATATGCATGACTCTGCCTCCAAACCACCCCAATCCACACGAAGCAAAGGCTGATCCTCCTCATGTGAGAGACATCTCCTGATTCCTGGTCAACACCCGGACCTTCCTTTGTTTTCTTACCTTGCCACAACTGAAAATAACCAGACTGAGTCCTGGAGCAAATAGTCTGAGGGCAGCAGAACTAGAAGAGTGCGTGCTCGTACGTGCCCTCTTATTGGACACTTGACAGGGTCCTGGGCCACCTCATTTAAACTATATATCACCTAAGAGACTCAGATGATCGCTGAGGTCTCTTCTAACCTGGCATTCTATGATTCTTGTGTCTCTCATCGCCAAAGCTACCCTGGCCATTAACTGTGAGATCAATAGGAAAGGACACGTGTTCTTTCACCCGCACTGACTCACCTTCATCCTCCATTTAGAGGGAGGTGTTTCTGAGCATGGCAGCTCTCCTGCAAGTTCAGCAAGAGATTTCAGTAGATGTAAACATTTTCTCTTGATTATAAACATACGGTAAAATAGAAACATGCACAATTGCGTAACACTGCATTCATTTCCCAAGCTAATTTTCTTTCACAGCTACTGAAGCAACTGCTTGTGGAAATTATTCAAGGCAGGCATAGGGAAATCAGGCCCTGGACTGATTGCCTTCATGCAGTTTGATTACAATTATCCCTTTTGTCATTATTTATATAGTTGGCTTCATTTCTTTATGGGCATCTTAGCACTTCTTTCATCTGAGTGTTTGTACCAAGACCTGACCATACCAATTAAGTCATTAAGCCATCAGCCACGCCAGATGTCGCTGGGGTGGAGAGCACCATGCCTTGTTCTGACCTCTGCTCTGCTGCTCTTTGCAGATGAAACCCCACCAGCAGGGAGGTACATGTCTATACATTAAATCAATGGCTACAAAGGATGAGGACATAAAATTATCACTAAGGAGCCTTGCAAGACACCTTCCAACCACGATTAATGTTTGTTTGCCAATGAATTAGGCAAAGAAACATATCCTTCCATTCAGCTTGCCCCATGGTAAGGAGACATCAACACCTTGCACTAAGTCTTAGACAGGGGCCAAGGAACCTCTGCTGTGGGGAGGCGCAGAGACACCTTCCAGGGAGGTGAAAGCCTGGATGGTCAAGGCAGACAAAAGATTAGAGGAGAAGAGGAGATGCAGAGAGGTGGAGTGGAAGAGGTCCCGCGTAAGAGTTTCCACAGCATCACTTTGAAGCACTGGGTGATATCTACAGATTTCTGCAACTGCAGCTACAATGTGTTTTTAGAGACTTGCATAAAACAGACCAGAACGCAAATTAAAGCCTCAAGATGACATAAAACATTCTGCAGATTTGTGCAGGAACAAAGGAAACAAACTCCCAGAAGAGCAAACCACGGAACAGCTGAAAATAAAAGCAACCTCCCTTTCTGTAAACCTTTCCAGTAAGAACTGAGCACTGTTGTGATCTATACCACACTCAGCTGCTCTGGAAACGTTGCTGCTCTCACAGTGGCAGCAGCATTTTCATTGTCACAGTCAAATGGTCGAAAATCTCTGCCTCAAGGGCAAGCCTCAGATAGAATAATGCCCTGCAAGGTTTGCTAAAGGTTTTCAGAGTACCCTTACTCCATACAAACCTTACAGTTCATTTTCAAAACATTTCTGAGCCATGAAGGTCAATATACAAACACTGTTCCACTGACTCTTGGAGGCACAAGATTTTTTTTTTTCCTGCAGCCTGCAGGCTTGAATCCTAATCCTTGCTCTTCCAAGATCCACAGAGCTCATGACAAGGAGGTATCATAGAATAATTAAAATTGGAAAAGACCTCTAAGCTCACCAGTGGGTCAGTGGACCAAGAGCCACTATGGGCAGTCTCAGAAAGTCCTCTAAAAAAATTTCCTGTGCCTTATTTTAATAACACAAAAAAATAGTTATAATTTCTGTCATTTGAATTTCAAATCCAGCAGAGAGATCTACCTGATGCTTCTATTTTAAAATGCAATTCTTTCTTCTCTTTTCTTTTCAACTCCTTTGCAGAACCAAACATCATGTTTCATCTCCAAGCACCGAGATTAAAAAAAGCCAAAACAATTAGTGGGGAGCTGATGAAGGTGACAGGGTCATAATTAGTGCTGTTCCTCTACAGCATGTGTTTATCATGCCAACTGAATAAGTCACTCACCGGGTTAGACTCATGAGCTGCAGGAGCACGCATGCCTTGTGCAGCTGAAACACTGCTGGGTGGGTTCTGCAGGGGGTAAAAGTACAAGTAAAACACTTCACAGGATATTTTGTTATATCAGTGAGCAGTCATAAAAGGTTTGGCTGCTGCTGGTGACTCCGTATTACCCCAAAGTTGCTGTTGTTTGGTATTTTAAGGGTGGTTCACGCTAGGGCAGGAGCAGTCCAGGTGCTAATTCTATTCAGGCCACTCCATTCCCCTCTATTCCATCCCAAAAGCAAATGAGTTTGTGTTCTAGCATCAGAGACACTGTTGTACACAGCAGCATCTGCACCTCCACCACGAGCACAGAGGGCAGGAGCTACTGGAGGCAAAAATCCTCCTGTAACCCTCACCCAGCAACCCAAAAATAGCCTCTTGGGTGTGCAAAAGTTAAACAAACTTGCTCAGATACTTGAGACCTGGGGTCAGAGCAGGCAAAACCCAGCTCCAAGCCCTGTGCACAGCTGTTGCACCACTCATGCTCGGGGTGCAATGCATACATTTATTCCTACTGAGGATGGCAACGCAGAGTCCTGTCCTTCCCCTCAGCATCGTCCTATACCCAGGATTACCCGCAACCTCAGTGAGACCAAAGGATGCTCCCCGTGACTTCTGGGTTGCAGTCCTAAAGCTTCTGGTGATGGTGTTTTCTGCCCCAAAGGATCATCCCCAGTCAGAAGAGAAGAAAGAAACTTACCCAAAAATGCAGCTGCTGAAACCACTCAGCTGGTTTTTGAATAGAAAAGAGGTCTTGGGAGAGCTGTGAGTGGAAATCTGTCTAATCTGATGCCTAGTGAGCTTTCCAAGAACTCTTTGTAAATCCCTTCTTTTCTTTTCTTTTCACCCTCCCCTCTCAAGCCCTGACAGAGTCTGGTTTGGCTACTGGGTGCTTACAGTATTTTACAAGGACTTGATTAAGCTGCTTAAAACTATTTTGCCTTCCTGTATTCACAGCTGAAAATGAGCAGCAATTACCCGGGGAGGACTTCCCTGTGCGAATCCCTTGCTAATTAGATCTTGTTAAGTGATTAGTTCCCTTCCCGTCCTGCTGTAATTTGTTATATTTTTCCCTGGTGTTGGAAAGCTGATCAGAAAAAAAGAAACAACCAGCAACTATTATTTGATTGTATGCAAATACATATCCAGGAGGAGGAGAGCAAGGGGAAAATAGGACCTGCCAAAGCATGGAATGAACATTACCTGGTGCATCCAGATGAGCACGATCTCTTACCCTGAAAATTGATTGAAAATCCAGGAGATGAGAAGGGAAAGCAACCTGTGCTTCAAGATCTATCAGCCTTCTACTGGCAGGGCAAGAAAAAACTTTCCCTGGTTAAGCAATCAGAATTGTTAAGGTTGGAAAAGACCTCTGAGATCATCAAGTCCAACACAATACCAACATGCCTACAAAATCATGTCCTGAAATAACCACACCTACATGGTTTTGAACCCCCTCCACCCAATCTAAACCTCCCCTGGTGCAACTTGAAGCCAATTCCTTTCATCCTATGAAAAAAAAATTCCTGCAACTGCAGAGGGGTTGGACTTTCTTGGAAATGACTGGATCTGTAGGAACATGTCCATGTCAATATGCTCACATAGAAGCTTTTGTGGTGAGAACTGACAACCTCGGGCAGCCTGATCTAGTGGGAGGTGTCCCTGCCCATCACAGGGGGGTTGGAAATAAATGATCTTTAAGGTCCCTTCCAACCCTATGATATTCCCTGCTTTATTGCCACATCACTTGGCCAGACTAGCGAGTCAAATGTGAACCAGCAGCATCCTGCAGTGTCATAATCCCACTGGTAAAAGCGAAAACCACTCACTAAACAGCAGCTCTGTGGCTTCTTGCTTTCACCGTCCTTTGTCACGTGTCTGCAGAAAAACACCCTGAGCAGGCAGTAATGGCTTTAAATCATAGGAACTACGTATGCCCTGCTGCAGGATGGCTTCACATTGCAGCTATTTTAATTAGAACTGGTTATATTATTGGTTTAACAAGCTGCTATTTTTTCATTGATGGCCTGCTCGGCATGCTGGGCAGAGGTGGGCTGCTTCAGAATTAATAAAAACCCTTATTTTAGAGTCCTAATCTGAAAGTATCTCCCTAATGAAGCTCATTGATACTGGCCACCAGTATTCATGCAGCCTTTTATGAGCATTGTTTAACGTTATTGAGATTTCTTTTAATAATATATGGACAAATCTTAAGGCAAAGGACACCTGGAAAGTGGAAATAGGGCTTCTCATCTCCCAACACATAACAGCAAGGCTAAAGCAATTTTCATTCATTTAGGATGCTCTATCCAGCTGTTACCATAGCATCTCAATGCCTCACAGCCCTGTCTGTCATCTGCTCGGTTTTACAGTAGGAACAAAGGACCCTTGTAGTCACCTCATCGATGCAGAGCCAAGGTGCAGCGGGACTAGGGAACAGGGCATAGAAAAGGGCTGTCAGAGCTGGGCATCAAACCCGTTTGATCCAAATCCAGACTTCAATGCGGGCTCCTTCATCCACAGAAATTTGGGAAGGCAGCATCACTAGCCCCTAACTAAAGCAAGAAGCAGCTGAAGCAAGAGCGGCTGGGACCACGGCTTCAGAAACAAACTCTGGTGCTTGATGCTTGGCTACAGACTAGTTGAACCTGCATCTAACAGTGCTGAACACTCACAGCTCCTATTCCTCTGTCAAGGGTCATTCAGGAATAGAGACAGGTCTGTCAAGTGCCATTTACGGGCTGATGCCCCAGCTCAGCTTTATCGGGGAGCTCTGGGACCTCCTTTTCCATGAGCTCGAGTAAGGCAGGGCAGTATTCACCCTGTTCAATTCCCTGTCTTTCTCTCTTTTCTGCCTTCAAAAGAGACCTCAGAAGTTACTATTAATGCCTACAAGGAAAATAATGCCCGAGTATATTGGGATGCTCAGGAGAGGTTACCTTGTGCCGACCTTATGCTTAAGAAAAGCCAGAATCAGAAGATTCCGTAGCTGAGAAGCAGGGCACATGCATCCTCTGGGAGGCGAGTCACAGCTGGAGGGATGCTGTCTGTGCACACGCTGTCACAGGATTGTGGATCTGCTTCAATTCTGGCCAGGAACAGGCTCTAGGATCACTAGCACTTGGAGAGCCACAGGCTGAGTGCAGGGGGAGAGGACAGAGAGACAGAGGGGAGATGGAAGAAAGCAGCGGAAGGGATTTGGGTTTTAAGTGAACTGGACAGACACCCCAAGATACGCTTGGAGATGTCCTGGATGATGCAAAATTCCTCGACAAGAGACTCCTGCTTCCTTTACGGCTCCCCAGCAGCCAGATGAGAACTGCCTATGCCCATGAACTGTGCTGATCAAGACCAAACTGAGCACCAGGGAAGCGTTAGCAGAGGAACAGGAATAAAATAAACGTAGCAGCTTCCCTTGTGGATGGAAGATGAGCTCCTCACAGAGACTGATGTTTTCAGCCCTGTTTACAGCAGCAGCCACGCTCCCAGCTGGAACTGAGGCCTCATTTTACAGGACACATACACACACCTAACGGAAAATATCTCCTTTTCCTGAAGAGTCTGCAGCCTAAAGCAAGAAAACTTCCACTACGCACAAGGATTGCTTCACCTCCAGTGGGATTATTCCTGCCTAGGTCTCGGTAGGCTCAAGCCTCTGGGAAGGGCAGGAACATTGTCATCATCATCTTGATTTAACTGTGGTAACTCAGAATACGAGGAGACATCGAGTTTCCCAAGACCACACGTGAAGTTTAGCATCAGAGCTGAGAACTGACTTTAAAGCAGCTCAGCTCTCCTGTTCTTTCATCAGAAACACCCACTTCTTGACTACGAGTAGTATGAAACCACCTGCCAAAGAGCTCTCTGGCATGAATATGTGTCACCTCATGTGCCTGTAAACTGGCTGGTTTCTCCTATAAACATATGAGTGAAGGAAGGTTTTTCAGGGATGAGCAGAAGGTGTCTTCTTGTGGTACCCAGCAGCACGCTTAGGAACATCTCATATCCTGAACCTTCACCAACAGCCCAAGAGCTTCAAACTTGAAGAAAGCCCAAATCCACGGACGTCGAATGAAGCGCTGCTCTTCCTCACACCCATCCCAATGTTCCCAGTTGATAACGACAATGCTGACACCCTGGAAAAATCAAACAGGCTCCAACAAACAATTGTCAAGCCTGGAAATGTAAATCCGAAGCACCAAGGAACAGCTCGCTCTCTAATGTAGAACTTTGGGAGGCTTGTCTGAAACCTTCAACCAGGTTAATATTTGTCCAGGCTGTGCTGACTGCTCACACAGCTTTGCAGCCAGCTCCTAAAGACAGAGTTTTTCTTGGTTTTGGTTCAATAAAAAGCAGCCTCTTCTCGTATTTATCTGCTGATTTAATCTAAATTACATGCGAGATGCGCTGCAGAATATCTCTGTGCAATTAGCAGTTAAACCCCTCTCTTTTTTTAATAACAGAACTATTCTGATTGCAGCAGCGATACATTCTGCAGCGTCGATGGTTAAGCCTGAAATGAATGCAAAATAAGGGGAAAAATGTGCAGATAATCCCCAGGCACCAATTTGCCTGTTTAAACTGATTTACTAACTCATGAAACAACCCTTTGCTAGTAACAGAGGGGAGAGGAGCCACTAAATGGAGATGGTTGGGACACTCTTGAGAAGATGATTTTTTTTTTTCCTAAATGTGCTGGGTTTTACAGTTTAATTGTGAGTTTCAAACAAAATTTAAGGGAGAGAATAAACAAGTCTGGTGTCTGGGATGATGGTCTTAAATGCAGGAGACCCAAAGTCAACTCCTGACTCTTGGGCAAAATTTTCAGGCTCCATCCTGACTAATCTGGGATGCAGCCTTGACCTTTACTGGCTTTTATTTAACAGGAATGAGAGTCTCCGAAGGGGTGGAAGCTTGGGCTCCTCACAGCAGGTGAGCTCTCTGTAAACAGAGGCGAGTCTCTTTCTGAACTTTGCAGAGATTCCCAGTGGAGGCACAAACGTTGGGGATGAGCGTCCAAGCCCTGTAACCCCTTCATGGAAGCCCTGGAAACAAATAGAGGCTGCAGTTTCAACCTTTCCAATACAAAGACTGATTCTTGCCAAGAGAAGGCTTCCTCAGCAGCCCTGCCCAGGAGAAGTCCAGCCCAGCCACTCTGGGAATGATTCCCAAGGAAAAGCTTCCACAATCCTTTCACTTTGAGGTTTGTATAACGGACCTGCTGGCACCCAGCAACCCATCACGTATTCTTCAAAGCCTGGATGGAGATGCAAGGATGAAAAGCTCTGGAGACTCTGGGGAAAGACCCAAGGCTGTCTTTAAGCCTAACTGCTAGGTCTTTGACTTGCTCTTAAAGTTAAAGCAAAAGATTAACTTTCAGGTCCCCTAAGGTCTTAAAGAACAGAGTTGCACCGGGGGAGGTTTAGAGTGGATATTAGGACATATCATTTCATGGAAAGGGTTGTTTGTTGAACACTGGCAGGGACTGCCCAGGGCAGTGGTGGAGTCACCATCGCTGGATGGGTTTAAAAGACGTGGAGATGTGGCACTTAGGGACACGGTTTAGTGGTGGACTTGGCAGCAGTAGGTTAACGGTTGGACTCGATGATTTTAAAGGTCTATTCTAACCTAAACTATTCTATGATCTCCAAAAAAAAATCTTTTAATTCAGTGCCCAATGAGCCTGACTGGTAAAACCACAACCACATTCCTTTGGTTTTCACCAGGCTTCAGAACAGGAACATTCAGAACAAGAGGTCCCTGCAGGTCAGCTGGAATGGCCTCAGAAACAAAAGCAAAATGCAGCCTAAACTGTAGTTAAGACTGGGTTTTTCTTTCACCGACAAAAGTAATTCTAATACGGATACATGCACTATAAGTAGCTTTTACCCTTTTCATAATGGAGCGAGATAGGTGGAAAGAAGGCACAGGTTTTGTAACCTCTGCTCTGAATTTCCCTTACTCAGAGCATCTCCAGATCCCCAGCTCAGATATTTCGAATTTCACAGGCTACATTAGCACAAGGAAATGCTGCAGGTACCAGAGCTTTCCAAATTGTAAGGCAAAGGCAGTAAAAATGGGAACGTGAGCTTGGCACTTAATTTTCTGCCTCTGACAAGTCAAAGGCATAATTTCTGTGACAGTTTTTTCCCCTAATTAGAAGCATAATTAAAAATTACACTAGGAAAAAAAAGTAGTTTTCTGTTTTCCCATTTAAGGGAACAAATCCTTTGAAGATCTGTTTAAAAGGAAGATCCTCTCTTGGAGCATAAACCTTATGGAACAGTCAGGAACCCAAACACGAGGCACAAATGTGCAGAGGACAAGACGATTTTTGCTGCTTGCTGTTCATCTTTCTTGTCTCGTAGGACACTGGTCAGACTGGTGTCAGTGGGAAACAGAGGAGGATTCGGGGAAGAAATACATGCAGGGCATCTGAAGTTGTACTGAAAAAAATAAACTGCAGTGCAGATAAAAAATACATAGACTAGGAATCCGAGTTTCATAGCTAACTTCCCTTCTCTCCATCCTCCTTAAAATCGTAAAGATGAAATATCTCTGAATGAGTTTAACTAGAATTACAGCTCAGCTGGTGATAGCTAGGAAGGTTTTGATGATTGCTGCTTCATATGCAATGGTTTTATCCACAAACATTTGAGTCAAGAAAGGGAAACTGAGAGACTTCAGGCAAATAAGAACACAGGAATGCTCACACTTTCATCGGAGCAACCCAATTTCTGTGATGACAGGCAGAGAGATTCAGAACGCTCAGCTAATTACAAGGTGGTGGTAATTATTAGTATAAAACCAATATTAAGAGCAGATGAAAAGTGCCGGTGTCATTTTTTAGGCACAGAGTTACAAGGCTCAGAAATGTCAAGTCAAAATTCTATTTTGAAATGCAATTGCAAGCCTTTCATCTGCGTGTGTTTTAACCTAGTGACAAGCTGGGATCCTGCGCTCAGGAGAGGAGCTTCGTTTTATAAACTGCATCAGGTTCTTGTATCTTGTTTCTTCACCACCAAAGTAAAACAGGCTGCCATTCTAACACAAACCCTCTTTTTTAAGGGAGATCTTTTTGAATTCTTTGATATTAAAGATAAAACAAACCCTTAAGTTAAAAACAAACAAACCCAAAACTACAACCACATCAATAAAAACTCCCAAACTAACCCAAGCCGCCACGGTCTGTGGTCACACTCCTGTCTATAAGTGGGATACCAAAAGACACAAGATACAATAAAGCCTAGTCAAACAGAAAGGAATGTTGCCAAACTTCTGAGCTGAAAGTTGATTTTTGAAGATGTCCAGACACTATCAGACCTCTGGAAAAAGAGATAATCTGTGGGCTAAAGTAGGTGGAAGAGACTGTTCCAGTAAGTATCCGCGGTGCAGAGGACGTGAACATGATGGGAAGTTTAATTTGGTGTTACTTTTGTTTAACAGGCATGGTGGGGTTGGGCTGACGCTGGACTGGGTTGAGCTTGGAGGTCTTTTTTGACCTCAACGATTCCAGGATTTCTCTGGCTCAGCATCAGGGGGCTGCAGGCTGGATCTGCAAGGACCCAGGCTTTGAGAGGTGATCACTCCAAAGCAACGTTCAGGAGCAGTAGATGCTGTGTTATGGCCTCATTTCTACATGACTCCATCCTGCCTTTGGTTGTAGCTTTCTGAGAGAACATTCCAGGCAGTTGCTCCGTGCCCACAGCACAGAAAGCTGCCTCCTCACTGGGGAAATGAGAAACTTCAGGGACGCATTTTGGCTTTGCTATAATCCCCTACATCTTTTCCCCGTTGCCAACTTAAGAAATAAATGGTATAGTTTAATTTTCTGCAATATATGAGTCATCGTTCTGGTTTATTGACCTCAAGAAAGATACAAATGCCCTTTTCAATAGGCAAGACGTAGTTCATTTGAAATATATGCTCAGTTAAGCGTTGTACAAACCATGAACTGCACCACGGTTTTTGTGTTGCCACTGATTTTCTCTGCTGCCTTGAGAGTAAGTGAGCTGCACAGTGCAAAGAAACGAGCTCTTCGGCACAAGAAATGTGTCAGACAGGCTGGTGCTCTCTTTACAAATCTCTATATGGTGATTAAAAGGGGTGCATGAATTTGGGGTTGGAACTACATCATCTTTAAGGTCCCTTCCAACCCAAATGATTCTATGATTCCATGAATTCAGAAGGCTGAATACGATAAAAAGAAGTTTCTAGATGATAGGAAATACAACAGGTAACCTTATTCAAGGTTGCCCTTATCCATGCCAGTCTGCATGAGCTGGAAACAGAATTGGTTTAAAGAAAAGATACAGATTTAATATATATTGCAATAAATTGTATTTCTCTAGCACTATAATGCAAAAGAAAATGTTTCCTTTCTCTTACCGAAGATAATAAAAATGGTAATAAAACACATCTATGGTCCTAGCCCGGCAGCAGAGTGGTTTCAGAAAAAACACCCACCACTATCAGGGACAAAAAAATGCTGCAGTGCAGCAAAAGGACGGAGGCTGAGCTGGCCAGGGAGAGGTAGGACCTTGGCTGCCTTCAGAAACCCAGCCCCAGCTCACTCTGCACAGCACTTAACATCGCACCCCACCTCTGCCCCAGCAGCTCATGTTTGCACCTACAACTCGATCCAAACACAAACTACATAACTCACCTCTACAGCATCAGTGCACTGAACTCCTGGCAACCCCAGCAGGGACCAAACTCCTCACGGATGCTCCCTCACTGCCCTCCGGTGGGAGAGAGTAAAAAAGGCAGAAGTGAAAAAGCTCGTGGGTTGGGATAAAGACAGTTTCATAGATAAAGAAAAAGCTAGATGCCTACGCTAAGAAAAACGTGGAATTCATTCATCACTTCACATCATCAGGGAGGCTTTTCCACTCTGTTTGATGAGCCAGGGAAGCAAGAGAGCAGAGGAGATCAACAGCAGCAAAATCAAAGACTGACACCTCGTTACCCTGAGGAGTGTTTGAGCAGCTCAGTCAGGGAAAAGACATATAGCTGTGGTTTGTCTAGCAGCGTGTATCTCCAAGTTGGGTTTTTTTTCAGTCTGAAATAAATGTACTAGAAGGCACTTAATTTTACAAAAATACTATTAAAATGCAATTTTTAAAATGGTTAAAAATGCAAATCATTTGAGAAGTTTTACAGGAGCAATTAGGTGAAAAAAGAGGAGTTTCAATAAGAAATAACGTTGCTCAGATCAAAGCTCTCGAGGAGGCAGCCTCACAAATTTGTGTTATTGCAGTGATCGCACCTTCTCATGCCATTAATTTTCTTTTCCTGGAGCCGATCATAACATGTGGCTCATGCTGGGGGTCCAAGAGCTTGCTAGGATGCAAGGAAGGATTTTAGTAGCTAGTCACATTTGGAATAGCTACACCAGACCTCTTCTAAGCTGAACACCCACCGCGTGGTTCCAGGGACTCTCAATATTAATGTAAATTACACTTAATTAGTAAAAGACAGTAAACTTTTTGCTGTAGATGAGCTGAGGCTGGATGCAACGCGAGCTATAAAAACAAAGGAATCCTACCACACATGGTAGGGCCATCTGCTGATAGCATGCCCTGCTTTGAAGGCTTTGATGCCTTGATTATGTAAATAGGGGAGATTATTCCATCCTCAAGACTCCGGCAAGATAATTACCAAACAATAAATCACCACACTCAAGCAACTGCAAATGAATTTTGAGCATTATGTCCATAATTGCGATTGTATTGCTGTTATTAACTGCGGAGGGTAGAGGACATCAGGCCCTAGAGATACTTCCCTACTGGTTATAAGATAAATTAGTATTGTTTGGCGTTACTCAGCCTGTTGGGAGGCTGCAAAGAAAGGGGGTTAATTTTCAGTGATTTGACTCGGTTTCTCTACGTGTACACTCTCCATTTGCCCAGTGCTCTGGTTTGTGGCTGATTCAGACCCAAGAAGCAAAACATACGCGACTGGAGCACATCCCGTACAGGCTGGGAGAGCTGGGGTTGTTCAGCCTGGAGAAGAGAAGGCTCCGAGGAGACCTTAGAGCAGCCTCCAGTGCTGAAAGGGGCTCCAGGAAAGCTGGGAAGGGGCTGTTGATCAGGGGGAGCTGGGATAGGATGAGGGGGAATGGTTTTAAGCTGAAAAGGGGGAGATTGAGATGAGATCTTAGGAAGAAATATTCTTCTGTGAGGGTGGGGAGGCCCTGGCCCAGGTTGTTCATCCCTGGAGGGGTTCAAGGCCAGGTTGGATGGGGCTTGGAGCCCCTGATCCAGTGGGAGGTGTCCCTGCCCATGGGGACTGGATGGGCTTTGGGGTCCCTTCCAACCCAAACCATTCCACGATATTAAAGCAGGTAAACTCAGATAACATCTTGCATTGAACCAGAACGCGGCCACTACAGGAGCCTGGCAGAGCAGAGAGAAAAATCTCAGGGCAGGTTTTATTTTAAGGCCAAGGTGCTGTCATTTCTGGCTGCTTCGGGCAGTGTTTGCATCGGAACAGCCCCTTTCCGAGCAAGAAGGGAGCCAGGCCTGGAGCTCCCGAAAGCCGCGTAGCCGCAGGAATTCTTCATTACATGGTGTCACAGGTGCCTGTGGTATTTCAACAAATTAGATGATGTTTCTTCCCAGATCAATTTATATTCAACCATAATCAATTATAGGGATTTAGGACACACATATGTTGTGAGTTTAGGCGATAAAGGATGAGATCTATTATAAATACATTTATATCAGAGGAAAATATCTGATGGTTTCGGAAATTTAGAGATATTGAAAGGAGTATTTGACATCTATATTAACTCAAAGCCCTGAATGGGCTGGGCTTGTTTACATTGCTTCAGTCTTATTACAGGGTGAATTTTACCAGCTGTCTTGCTGAACAGTCATTTAGCCTTAAACTATAGTTAAAACTGTCATGGTTTTAAGCAAATTATATTGCGTAAAGTAATTATTTCCCCTAACTGCAAAGAGGATCCAGGTACCTGTGAATCTCATTTCTGAAGAAGAGCTCTCAGAGCACCCTGTGTGTCAGGTACAGAGTTAAGGACCTGAAAAGATCCATGTGCTTGTGGCAACGGCGACTAATCTAGGTTAGGTAGATGTGTGCAAGTGGGCATGAAGCAGAGAGGAAGCATGTTTAGTTCTCTCTGCAGAGAACCCTCCTGAGCTCCATGCTACGTGGGTAAAGACCTCTCAGCCACGCAGGCAAATATGTCCTGTACCATGTATTTACCAGTTTGGTTCTTTGCTGTGTCCTTATTGATCACTCTTGCTAGCAAATCGCTGTCTAAGCAAGGACTTCCTTCTGTATAATCAGATTCAGCAACTCCTTCATCACCTGGTACTGTCTGCTTGTGAGTCTGTTTTTAATTAGGAGGAGATTCAGACTAGATATAAGGAAGAAATTGTTTACAATGAGGGTGGTGAGGCACTGACACAGGTTGCCTAGAGAGGTGGTGGCTGCCCCATCCCTGGAGGGGTTCAAGGCCAGGTTGGATGGGGCTTGGAGCCCCTGATCCAGTGGGAGGTGTCCCTGCCCGTGGCAGGGGTGGGACTGGATGGGCTTTGAGGTCCCTTCCAACCCAAACCATTCCAGGATTCTGTAATTTAGAAGATGTGCTGCCCAAGAATCCAGGAATTAATTCACCCATCAGCAAGAGCCGATGCACTTCTCAGCAGGGTGAAGCACCATAGAAGCTCTGCCTCTCTCTACATTGGCTGCACCACGGCCAACTGGGCAGCCACTACACCAGCCCACGATGATGCTAAATACGATATTTTGTGGGCTATTTAGAATTTTTTTTTTCTTAACCAAGATGGATTATTTCATAGAATCATAGAATAACCAGGTTGGAAGAGACCCACCGGATCATCGAGTCCAACCGTTCCTATCAAACAGATAATTTAATTTAATGCAGATACTTCTGAAATCATGATGTGGTGAAGAAGCACAATGGAACAAACTTCTCAGTGAAGTCTGGATCAGAAAAGGGGCAGAAATCAGCTTAGGATTTGGTATATATCTACGGGATGTGACAGGATTGTCTTTGATCGTGGATCAAAGCGTTGCCAGTCTCCTCCTCTGCCTCAGGGAAGAAGCCTTGCAGCTGAAGTGTTGATCAGTACCAGAGGCTCTACCATGGAGAAAACCTTGAGAAAACTGAACTCCCTTGGCTCCTATCGCTAGCGTAGTGCGCTATGGCTCAGCTAACACAGCCGTTCTTTTCCTCAGTGCCACACCTTGCACTTTTCTCAGTTGACCTGACCCAATCACTGCGCACACAGAGACTCCTTTGGGATGAGGTGAGATTTCCCACCTCCCTCTGTGGACAGAGAAGTGGGAGATGCTCTCCTGTGCTCAAAAGCAAACAGTGGATGTGAGAGGAGGCTGGTGTGGGGCTGTGGAGGCTTGGAGAGAAGGTCATTTCTGTAAAGAGAGTTGTCTCTCCGGAGTGTGCTCACTCGTGCTCGCAGGCTGCAGCTGTGTGTGAGCCGGAGACACCCTGAAGCCATGTCGGGAAGGAGGGTGCTGCATCACCGAGCAATCACAATTAACTTTAATTACACATCTCCATTGGCTGCCGAGCTTTGGAAAAATAACAAGGAGCTGGGAAAAAAAAATAAAGGCAGAAAAGAGGCTCTTGCAATCCAGGTGAATTTTTCTGAGCTGATTGCCAGCACTCAAGGTTCCCAAGGGCCTTTGTTAGCAGAAAAAAAGCAGCAGACAAAGAGATGGAGAGAACAGGAAGACTCTTCCCCTGCTCTCTTTTAAAATAACCTAGTTAGCATTCAGAATTTGGGACATTTATACACTTTCTGCAAGTGTCTCCAACTGAATGGGGACCGGGGTTGAACATTTCTCCACTTCCCTGACGTGAAGCACACGTGACACAGCTCTGACGGCACCCAGCTCCGTCGGCGCGGGAATATTTAGGTCCTGAATTTTCTTACGGTTAATCAGAATTCATAAACTGCACCTAGACAGGTGCTTCTAAATCATCTTTGTCTTGTCCTTCTCTGTCGTGAACAATATTACATTGAGTGTGATAAGTGGCCAGCACAAAGAGCACCAACTGGTGAAGAACAAAAGCAAAGCCATGGGTCTTTGTCCCTTTCAGCAGCGCATCTTTCATACTCATCCACAAGGAGGAAATTAACTGAGTTTTTAGCTTCAAAAAGCCACCCTGAGAAGGACGAACTGTGCTCTGCAACCCCAAGAGCATCAGTATGCGTATTTCAGCCCTTCAGTCACTTACAAATTATTATTGACACCCACCTTCAAACCTGGATTCGCTCTCTAGAGAGCTCAGCCAATATTTTTTTAACATGGCTACAGCAAATTTTATTTTATTTGAATGCACACTGATATCAGTTCCCCAGTCGGGAATCCTGGGGGAATTGAATAGATCAATTTAGAGGATAAAAGCAACTTTAGGAAATAGTAAATGATTAAAAGAGAAACAACAGAAGTTGTGCAAAGCTCTTCTAGGTTAGGGGATATTTTAATAAAGTAGAGTTAGGAAAGTCTTCAGGCTACACTGAGCATTGAAGTAAATGTCTTAATTCCATTACTCTCATGCCACAGAGAGGGAATCCACAGCAGAGAGCTGAATGGCAATGTGTTCACCATAGCTGCACTTACTTAGCCTTTCCAGTTTTTCAGAGGCCTCAGCTTAAGAGGAATTCGTCTGTCTGAGGCTGATTGTGTCAGGCTACTCAATACTGGCAGGCAAGACAATTGTCATTGTCACATTGTCCAGATTGAGTATTTAACAGCAAATTTGTCTGCAAGAAGCTAGACTTTATGCACTGAACCAAGTAGAGGACACAGGTTGGGCTGAATCTTGGTTCAGCACATGAGATGCTCATGCTATGTAAACTTCAAGGCCACGATAATCCACTAATTTTGTCCTAACTTTAGGCCAAAACAGAGAAAAAGTTAAAAGGTGCCCAGTTCCCCACAATACTGGTGACAGAGGTGGGGCAGAGCTCCTTTTTCCCAGGCATCTCTTCAATATAAGAACTTTCTGGTGCATTGCTTTTGGAAAAAATATTTTGAATGCTCTATTGACTCCTTATTCATGGGAGAAACCAGAATCATCCTGGCCCGTGCCTTTTCCAAAGCTAAGAGATGAGAACTCATTTCCTTCCCAGAGAGCTATCAATATCCATCCTGACTTCTGAAGAGATTTCATGCAAAAGACTATTGATTTCTTAAACCTGAAATGAAACCCTTCAGTCATTTCCAGTTTGTGTGACTAGATTGGATCTCGGCTCAAACACACCGAGGGCGCAACAGGGATGCAACAACCACGCCACGTTGAGGATCGTGGAAACCAAGTGAAATGATGTACCAGAAGCTGCTTAACCCTCACAGGCTCCCCACCAACAGTCAGCAGAGAAAACCCACTGTGGGTAACCCTTTTACTGACTTTCAGGGATCAAGAGATGACATATCTCTCATCCGGAGGGGCACAATCCGTTGGAATTTACAGCACTAGAAGAACAAGCCATGCCCATCAGCGAACTGCATTTAATGGGCTGTTAATGTGCTGAGTTGAGTAAGTAACTATTACCATTAGTGTGCATCAAGGTAAAACTGTCTTCCAAGGCTCAGCTCATTTATATCCAAGATGTTCTCTTAAATCACAATAAAAAGGAAGCACAGAAAGTACTTCAGAAACCATCAGGCCAGACCCTCAGATCATGTCAGGTGAGACACTTCTGATGCAGCCCATCATTTTTACACCTTATTATGAGCTCATTCTATTAAAAGTAGAGCATAATTGACAGGACACTCCCCACTGGATTATGACTCCTTGTGGCTGGTTGAAGCCACATCTACAGCTATGTCAAGAACTTCCATTTCTCAAGGATAGATTTAATATCGTACAATTAAAGGCGAGCGTGGACTAAGCAGTGGGTGCTCTAGCAGGACTAACCAGCTCTCATGAATCAGTGCAAGGCACAGAACTAATCATTTCCCAGAAGCTAATTCTGACCCTGATAATACTATGTGTCTCTCCTGCTGATGAGAGTGAAGACTCCCTCTACGCTAGGAGTGAGTACAGGAGTCTGGTAATGTGAATTGTTTTGGCAGAATAGAAGAAAAAAACCAAGAGGATTCAAGTTCACAAGGCTCATTATCACTAATCGGCCTTCCTGAGCTTCAAGTCTTTTATTCAGAAGTCAGATATAGGTCTACACTGAGAAAAAACCTCTACTGCAAGAAATGCTAATGTGCTCCTCTCTCTGTTTATAATAAAGGTGGCACAACACCCAGCCAGATGATTTTGCAGCAGTTCTCTGTGACGGAGGGCTGCGTGCATGATGAGAGAGGAGTCCTGCCAGCTTCCATTCAGATGTGCACGTGGATCCATCTTGACCTTTCTGCAAATAGTCTCGCTACTGGCTGGTGCTGGAGAAGAGATTAAGGAAGAGTGGCAGCCTGAACTGTAATCAAGCAGCGCAAGAGGAAGGAGGATGCTTTGGCCCTTGGCTGGGGGGTTTCAGTTACTAGATCTGGAGCCTAAAATTGGCTGCAGGGGGCTGTAAGTGCCACAGAGAAAGGAACTGCTGGAGCTGTATATCCTAGGCTTGTTATTGTGTTTCTATGACTTTCCTCCTAACCTGCATAGCACTGACCCTTGGAAGAATGGCATCTTGAAGGAGCCAGTGTTTTTAAGGACCTGCTTAGCAACTAGCAAGTACTCCAGAAACCAGCACAGTTCTGCATTGTTCTGAGTTGTTTTCTCTGTATCACACTTTATACGAGATCTCAGCACCATTTAGAAGGGTATGATGCACTTGTATTGATTAATTCATGCTAAGGAGCTTTGCGGTCATTGACACTTGAGGAAAAACTGTGTTCACTGAACCAGTTTGCCTGAAAATCTTCCTTATTTTTATATTTATGGAATGTTGATGCCAGAAAGCCAAAGCCAAAGCAACGTGCCTGACAAAGAAGGCGACAAAATTCTGATGAAGTTGTAGAGAAGTTCATCCTACAGTTCAGGGCTAGACCCTAAGAAACCTCTGACTTGCCCCCAGCGGAGTCAGACACTTCTCTTCCTCTTCTGCATTTGTGACTGAACGTTCCTTGTATCAGAAAATAAAGCTTTCAGTCAAGGCCCTGCCTTTTTCTTCATAGCTTTCCACACCAGCAGCATGTGATAGAACAGTAAAGTAATAACCTACCTCGTTGTGAGGATTTTGATGTCTGGTACATCTCTGCTATTTTACTTTGTCAGTGATGCGGTGCAGTGCAGGAGGCCTCTTATCTTATTGCACTCCCAGTGCTGTTCAGACTGAGTTTTCTGTTAAAGAAGCACAAAGAGAGAACTCCTGTTGAGGAAATACTGCCAAACACTCATGACATTTGCCCCAGGAACTATTCCACTTATTCCATCCCTAGAAACAAAGAGGAGATGTGTCCTAGGAGTGATGTGTCTACTCCAAACCAACCAGTAACAACTCCTCAGAACTGTCTGCTTGCAGAGAGCTGCTGTTGAACAGCCTCTAACCAAAGCACCATACACAGAGCTTCCCCAAAGAGCAATCACAGACTCAGAAATGCACTGAAAAAAAAAAAAAAAAAGATTTTGCTTCTTATAAGAAGGTTATTCTTGTGGTTTTGAAATTTCATTTTATTTTGGCTTCAGGTCCAGGATTGGTTTTTTTTTTTAATATGCTGGTCTCATTTGTTACTGTGCTTTATTCTCTCCCATGATTCACCTAACTCTAGGGCATTTATTGGAATTCTTGATACAAAATTTAAGTGAAATGAATCTCCCTTTAAACTTCATGACAACTACATCACCTGATTAAAGTCTCTTGCAGTTTTCATCAGCTGAAGATGTAGTTCTTCACTTTACAGACTGACAGACGTGCATTTCTATCACAGGCAAGAGATGTGGATAAGTACCACCACCTCTCAGCCAACCAGCCATTGCTTTAATTCACAGGTGGGCAGAATAAAAGCTTTTTTCTTTAGTAGGACTGAAAAAATGTGGTTGTAGCAACACCCAGATATGACTCGTACAAGCGGTTAAACACATCTTCACAGTAAATTAAAAGGCCCAGACAGATGGCAAAGAGTCAGCGAGACTCACAGCTCATCCACTGAAGAGCTTACCCAGTTATTAATGAATAAATTACTGTTTTCCTGACTTGGAACATGGTTGATTTTCTTAGAGATGACTGGATGGAAAGCATACTGGAAGCCCGAGGATGGTAGGAGAAGATAAGACCCTTCTTGGCCTCAAAGAAAGCACAAGCATCTCAAAGAATTGTTATCCATCCTTTCAACAGAGATTTATTTTGAAGCAAGCAAAATGTCAAACATACTAAATCTTTCCTGTGCTGTTTTAAGGGAGAAATCAGTGTTCTAGATGTACCAACCACTAATGTCCGACAATTCCTATAGTGGCACTGAGCACAGTTTAGCAGTGCAGAGGAATATTTCCAGGTTACTGCAACCTCACAGCAATTCCTGGGATTGTCCCTGCAGTTTGTACTGAAGGTGTCACCTCTGGTTTTCATTTGGCTGCTGTGGCACTGCAAAACTCACCATGGAACATTACTTGGGTACAAGGAAACAATTTCAATAACACATGGAAAGTTCAAGAGAATTTGATTTGACTTTAACACTAGAGATGACTCAGAAAGACAAGGGTACATATATTGCACAGCATCTCCTATATGCAATACCCTAAAGGGCTCAGTAGCTCTGCTGTGAAAAGTTTAGGGTTCTACAATGAGAAAAGACAGAAAGCAGTATTCTAGATCCAGTCCCTCATCATAAATCCTCCAGAAACTGAATCCTTTTAAACCCTAACTGTAGAGATGTTTTCTTTCTACTTTCTCTTTGCCTGGTGTTATTTGCTAATAAAAAACACATTCAGAAAAGAGAATCAAGCCATTTATGGAAAAAAATAAAACCTTTC
Organism: Phaenicophaeus curvirostris; assembly: GCF_032191515.1. Taxonomy (NCBI): domain Eukaryota; kingdom Metazoa; phylum Chordata; class Aves; order Cuculiformes; family Cuculidae; genus Phaenicophaeus; species Phaenicophaeus curvirostris. The sequence goes on along the minus strand of NC_091416.1, from coordinate 1,711,711 downwards.
TTCGGAAACACCCTTCAAATTAATGGTTCCCAATGCTTTGAAAGTTAGGAAGTATAAAAGACATTAAACTATAAGATGATATTAAAATTTGCAACAGCAGCTACACTTTCATCATCCTTTCAGGAAATGGTTTCTCTTGGTATTTGAATTGCAAAGAGATCTGTTTACCATTACAGAGAGTGTTTAAACCAGGAGCTCTGCTGAGAATTTTACCCTGGGAGGTTTGCAAACACACAGGACTGTGCTGGGACTTTTCCACTGGGGAAGAATGGAGGTGAGTGATGTCCCTCTGTGGCATTGACCCATTTCTTCAGAAAGGAAATATACAAGCTGTTTACAGTAGAAATAACAACTAGTCAGAAATTCCTGCCTTCCTTTCCTATCCTAGCCATACCGGAGGGCCAGTCCATATTCTCCCTGTCTTCTGGTGAACCCTGACAGCTATGCACAGACCAGGGTGAGGGTGAGAAACCTTCTATCCTGGCAGCTGCCCAGCATCCCCAGACCCTGCAAGGCAGTCACCAGCACTCACCTAGGAGAGCATGAAGAGTTCGATTGCTGCCTGCTCCGTTCCCAATGGGGGCTGCCAGCATCCCCAAACCCTGCAAGCAGTCACCAGAACTCACCTGGGAATGCACAAAGAGCTCGATTTCTGCCTGCCCATTCCCAGTGGGGGCTGCCAGCATCCCAGACCCTGCAAGGCAGTCACTGGCACTCCCCCGGGAGTGCATGAAGAGCTTGATTGCTGCCTGCCTCATTCCTAGTGGGGGCTGCCCAGCATCCCCAGACCCTGCAAGGCAGTCACCAGCACTCACCTGGGAGTGCACACAGATCCTGCTTTCTGCCTGCCCCATTCCCACTGGGGGCTGCCCAGCGACCCCGGAGGAGCCGGGACTCGTGCGCAGGGCAGCATAGCCGGGCGGGGAGCTGCTCGTTGTCACTGGGAGCTCCCCAGAGGCCGTGGCTGCTGCTGTCTCCTGTCTCTAGGGGTAAAGGGGGGGTGAACACCCGAATCGAGCTCCCTGGGGTCTCGCTCCCCACTCCCGGCTCCCCCCGCCCCGGTGCTGTCCACCCCCGTGGTGCTGAAACGGCTCCCGGCGCTGTCCACTCCCCCGGTGCTGAAGCCGCCCCCCGGGGTAGAGGAGCCGCCCACCACCCCCACCCGGGAGCGAGAGTCGCTGGGGTCTGGGAGAGGAAACATCCCCCCCTCCTCCTGTCACCGACAGGCGAGGCAGAAAGGGAAATGCCGTGGGAAATCGTACCCTGGCAAAGGGAGCTCTAGTGGGAACAGGTTGTTGGGATCTGGCCGTGGGAGGAAGGGGCGGCTCTGATTGCCAGCTGGCCAAACCTGAGCACTGGGAGATGGAGACAGAGATGCTGCTTTTCCACCCGGCGATGTGCTGAAAGAAAGAGCGAATTACTGCACAAGGGCTTTGCTCTGAAATTGCCTCTTCCCAGGAAGCCAATACAGTCCCTGAGCTCCTGAAGTTCTAGCAGTTGCTAGCTCAGCTTGGGGTTAACCACAGCAACTTTCGTCTGCACGCGCTGCAGTTTGCAGGGGTCAGGCAGGCGATTTTTTTCTCTCTCTGCTCCTTTGCTTGTGTGTGAATACTGAAAAGTCTGCTTGAAAGCCTGGGAGAGCTCGACAAAAGCCACAGTGGAGAGTTGGGGTGTTTTGGATATATTTGACACAGAGTACGGCCACCTCTGCTCGAGAGATTCGTATGGCTTGAAGGTAAGAAATACATATTGATTCTCTCCTTCAAGAAATACAAATGTTGTGAATATCCCAGTAAGGGAGTAGATAGAATAGAGCTGTTGTAATTGCCACTGCCTTGCAATGTAAATAAAGACAGTAGAAAAGGAAAAAAATGATTGTAATACCAAATGATCTACTAACCTGCTGTCTTCCAAAACAGAGTGGCTGAAAGAGTTTTCAATTTAAAAACACAGACTATCTTAATTTTTTCTTCTGAAACACCAGCTGCAAACTGATAAACAATTGTTGTTAAATGCTAAAGAGACATTTAGAGTTGCTAAGAAGCTAGGATCATTTTTAGAACTTTGATGCTTAACATTGCTCTCACATAGACACAATGGAAACAGAGCAACAGGGAAAGCTGTAGGAGGAGGATGTGGAGATAGGATACAGTGTAGGTACACTGCATTTCCCCAGAGAACAAAATTGTTCAGTCACACTGATAGAGGGAAAACACTATTTTTTTTCTCTTATAACACTCTTTTTTTTTTTTTCTGGCAAAACTTGTGCCCCTTAAAATTTCCTTCTCAGCACCAGTCCTGATGTTGAACAGTCTTTCCCAGTGAGGGACAGGAGATCTGTTACTCCTTCCTTAAGAAGCCCTGGAAGGAAATCTGAAGTAGGACTGAATTGTTTCTGTTTGTATCTTAATATTTCTCTATTGCCTTTCAGTTATAAGTGGCATCTGTTTTTTTCAAAACCAGTGGGCACTGGGGTTTAGGGCAGGGAAGCAGACTCTAGGATTGATTGCACTGGGTCCTACTGAGTACTGGAGTATTTCTGTGCAAAGTTGTTGACTGTAGGTGGTTTCTACAGAGTTAACACATCCTCACACGTTAATTCTCAAGTTTCTCTCAGCCTGACTTTCTCACATGCAAAGCTCGGAGCCACAGAGCTAACAGCATGTGGAGCATGAATCACTGTTCTTCAAATAGAGTTCAGTCAAAAAGGAAAATAACTTGATTGTTTTATAAATAACCAGCCCTGGGACTGTAGTAGAACTGGTCAAAAAGCTCACCCATGCAACTCACTACAAACCAGCATGGGTTGTACTTCTTACATGTTCAGTGTTTCAAGTAATCATTCTATTTTAACCACACAACGGTCTTAAGAACTCAAAATCCTTTGCTTCTAGGGTTTTTTTAAATTTCTTTCAAAGTAAAAGGCCACGAATTACTTGCAGCAATCAAGAAAAACCCCAGTCTATTGACAATATTGCTATCTCCATCAGAGTGCAAAGAGCGCTGTCTCTATAGCTTCTGGGTTGGTTTTTTTCTGTTTAACTTTTTTTCATGCTGCAGAAATTCTGTTGTGTTAAAAATTCATTCTTTATTTCTCTTACTTCTGAACAGAGTTTCTGCAATAGTACTTTCCACTGATTTCTGTACCATGGGATTATTTTTTACTTATATAGACAGTGTATGGCGTACAACCCAAACCATCCTATGACTCTATAGCAGGCAAATATGAGGCAGAGAGAAAGAAAGCAAAAGGCAGACTTCAAATCTCCTGACCATTCGAAATGCTAACATCAAGAGGAATAACTAAACACCAACGGGATTATGTAGCTGTGTCTAGGCCCTGCCTTTTCACTCAATATCTCTAAAGATAGCTATCGAGCAGTTACCTGACATGATTATGTGAATTGCTTCATAAGATGTGTCACACGTCACAAAATGTCATCCAAATGCATTTCATGCAGTGGTACGTACATAAATCTGTTCTGGAAAATCTGCCCTGCTATCCCATTTGCATATAACTTCCACAGGCACACAGGCATGGAGGCTGCATGTGTGTAAAAGAGCTCCAGCCTGGTGCACTCTAGTATTTATAAAGCAAAAATGCTTATTTCAGACTGTAGAGAGAACCACGTGAATCCTCAAAAGTCAGGAGAGGATGGGTTAAGAGTTAGTATAGGTTATACTGTAGCTAACATTGGTCATGCTCAGAATCATAGAATCATACAACCACCAGGTTGGAAAAGACCCACCGGATCATCGAGTCCAACCATTCCCATCAAACACTAAACCATGTCCCTCAGCACCTCGTCCACCCGTCCCTTAAACCCCTCCAGGGAAGGTGACTCAACCCCCTCCCTGGGCAGCCTCTGCCACTGCCCAATGACCCTTTCCGTGAAAACTTTTTCCTAATGTTCAGCCTGAACCTGCCCTGGTGGAGCTTGAGGCCATTCCCTCTCGTCCTGTCCCCTGTCCCTTGGGAGAAGAGCCCAGCTCCCTCCTCTCCACAACCTCCTTTTGGGTAGTTGTAGAGAGCAATGAAGTCTTGCCCTCAGCCTCCTCTTCTCCAGGCTAAACACCCCCAACAGCTTCCTTCTTCCTTTACATTTTGCTTCTGTGTCACTTACACTCTTTGTGCATAAGACAAGGCCATGAGTTAGATTAGATAACTGATCACACAGCATCCATCCTACCCCTCCCATTACTCCTCCCACAGCCCAGTCCCAGACCTCCATGAAGCCCACTGAAGGGAGCAACTTACATCCACGTAAATCTGCAAAGCCAAGGTGATTTTTATCCACGCACTCCTCTCACAGGGGAAGCACAGCTTGACATCCACTCTCTCTGCACGCACTGCTTGCATGCAGGGCAGCAAGCACAAAGATAGCACTTTAATCTTTTCCAGCTTTGCTGATGTATAAGACACCCGCCTGGGAAAAATACTCAGCTTTTCCTTTAATGGCACTTCATTGTTGGTTCAATGTATTCTCCTTCAAATTCCCTCAGGCTAGCAGACTCAGGCTGCTCCTACGATTAGTAAAGGCTCAAAGCACTGGCCAGTTGATAACACAAGTTATGAACACGCTGGTGAATGTGGTTGGAGCAGAGCAGCGGGGCTGAAAGAGCCGAACAATGGCGCAGACCAGTGAGAACCTGCAGCCAAGAGGGGCCCCCTCAATGGAACAGAAAGATCTAGGGCATACAGTGCGATTCCCTGTGTGTTTTCCTTCTAAAATCCATCCTTTGCATTAAATGAGCAAAATCCCACCCTCTCATCATCTGTTTACTTAAACTTTGGAATTCAAATTCGAGCTTAGAATGCTTATGTTTGGATACATCTCAAAATGCCGCAGAGAACTGCTCTTTCCACAGTATCTCTCTGTGCATCGTTGGATAAAATGAAAGAATTTGCAAGGCACTGCCATATTTTAAAAACCTTGCTGCTGAATGGGTTGTTTGAATCCCACTGGACTGTTAAGGGTTTGCACTATGTAACAGCCAAATTGCTCTGTAAAATCATTGAGAGCCAGGTGTGAACTGACTTACCCCTAGGCCTTCCCATCCTTGGCACCAAAGTTATTATGTGGGATTATCTCCTGAAGCTACCTCTGAAACTGCAGGGAATGTTCGGATGGAAATTAAAATCAAGTTTCTTCCAGAAGAAAGCAGATTTTCACATTACTTTGAAGACTACGGACATGGTTATTTCCACTGTGTAAAAGAAGCCATGGAATGAACTTCTAAGCCCTGCACTCTGTTTCTACAAAGCATTTGTTTTTCTTTAACACCCTTGTGCTAGACAGACCCTTTTTCTCACGAGCAGTATTCTTTGAAGAATATTACATACAAACTCGCTAAAACAGAAAGGAACTTTGAAAAATACTGATATTCAAATGCACAGGTATGCATCACTCTTCAGATATGAATAAGATGGTTTCAGCTCATGAGCCTTACAATACTTGGACAATACCTCTTTTTCAGTTTCATCCTCTGTGCACAAAGGCTACAGAAGAAAATGCAATAGGCTAAATGTTAAAACATATTAAGGGCTGGAATGTAGAAAGGAAATATTTTGAAAGCCTTCTTCAGGACCTGACTTCACGGTATGTCACAAATGAAAACTTCCAACAACTCCTTTGGCTTTAGCTAACTCTGGGAGCACGCGAGCCTGATCAGTTTGTGCTAACTAGATCCCTTGGGAAAGGAGAAGATAATTGGTTAATTCTTGTCAAATGCATCATTCCTGGTGCTGTTACAAAACCAACCTATATTCAATCTAAAATGATTGCTAATAAGTATTAACTCCTCTACCAATTGTTCCGCTTCAATCATGTTTGCTCTCGCTGTCCTTCAACCGGATATTTTTAGCGTTGTCATTTTTTTTAAAGATGTGACTCTATGTTCAGTTTGCTTCTTCTCTGTACATCCCTCCCAATTAACGTGGTGGGTATTTTTCTCTCAACCCCCTGAAGGGGTTTATTTCTGGTTTACTCTTCCCTGTTGGTTTCCATGTGGTTAAGTGGGAGGCTGCACATTCTTTATCAAAGCAGAGAGCCATGATTAGTCCATTCAGAAAATGTAAATGCAGCCTTATATGTTATGTAGCCATGCAAAAAAGAGATAGACTGTAAGGAGCAATAAAATCAATAATAGGACACAGTGCCAAGCCCTGTAGGTAGCCTAGATGATCACAACCATGTCCATACTCTAAATTTCGAGTGGAGCTAAATAAACACATTGAACCCAGTACTTCTGTCTGGTGTAAGGTAATCAGAGAGCAATCCAGTCCTGCTGAAGTAAGTGAAATCCACTGCAATTGCACAGCCTTAACACTCAGTTTGATTTGTATCTCCCTTTCTCTCTGTGTTCTATAATTTATCCCAAATTTCAGACTCTGTAGCCTCAGCTGTTTCTGCCAGAGATGTCCCAGGAGCTGGAAACAAACATTAGTGGATAAATTCATGTATTTGATTTTGCTCACTGCTTCAGGTTGCCAACTGCTAATGCTGAGGATGGATCAGCAAAATCAACACTATTGAGAATGTACCGTGCAATTTGCAGCTTTATAGGAAAATGAACTCTTCACCAGCATCTCAGGTTTTTGAATCATGCTCTCCTGAATGCTGCGGCTGAAACGCCATAGCAGGAAAGTTACACCTCTTATCAAACATATTACATCTTTCAAATGACTTGTCTAAGCTCAGTTCCTACCCCAAACACTGCTTAGGTGCCTCAGGCAATTTGGAGGTTTAGCACGTTAAGCTTCTGTCTGGAACAAGCGCTTTTTGGCCTCCACTTACCACTATAGCCACGTATTTCAAGGTTTTACATAACTGCATGACAGTCCAGAAAAATACAATTACCTACAGGATCACTGGAGTCTGAAGTCACATTCCTACCCTTTTTAACTGTTTTTTTCTGGTGACCACTCCAGGCAAGAACACCTCTGAATCACAGCCTTATCCACATACTTGGGAACCTATCTCACCCATCAGAGGACAGGGTGCCTCTAGCCAGCCTGCTTTCCTTTAGGCATTCACACACAGATTTAGGAGTCAAAGTTTAGTCACTCATGCTTGAAAAGCAAAAATTATAAAGATTTTCTTAATTGAAAAAGAATTAGAAATAGAAACATCACAGCACCACTGTCCACATATATGATTAAACAGCAAGAATCACCCTGGGCCCAATACATGAATAATTTCTCATCCCCATGAGGTTACGGATGCTTTAAAAATGTGTTTGTCATTGTACAGGAGTCCTCTGGCCATTGTGGTGTGTTTTCATTTGTAGGGCATGTGTCTCAAGCTCGTTGTGATCCCTGACTGGGCATTCCAGACCTCCACTACTGTAAGAGGAGGTTAGTAATGTGTTACAGTTATTTTTATTATTTTACAGCTGCACACTAAGCTACCAGTGAACACTAAGCTGACCAGTGCCAGCTGGATGCTTTTCTTGGACCTCTGTGCTTGTTTCACCTTCAACAAGTAGGACTCTTGTGTTGAGATCATGCACATTGTGCTTTTAGTCTTATGCACCCCCTTGTTTGTATCGTTGATGAATTAAACAGCTGCCACAGATAGCACTGAATTTAGTCCTGCCTTAACTTTCACAATAACTCGTACCTAGCGCTCCATAATCAAAAACATTAATGGTCCTTGCAATGTTTCATCTGAAAGAGTAGCTGCTCCTCTCCAAATAGGGTGGAAACATTCATGACTTTCTGGAGTTCTGTTAATGACTTTGTGGGTTAAAGGAATATGGAAATAACACAGAATTTGTAACCAGAGCAGGTCCAGGCTACCAGATTTATGAATTGGATTCATTATGGACATGGTACACAATGGCTGCGCTTAAAAGCCTCAGATAAAGTGAAGTATTCACTGTGCCCTGGATGTGCCCACTGCAGAAAACGAGTCCTTACTGCAGGAAACGAGTCCTCGTACGTCTTTACAACTGTCACACTCACAGGCTTTTTTTGACTCTACCTGACAAGGGAGCCCAGATAAATTCAGCGGGAGGAGCTGTCAGTGCAGGCAATATTCACAAATACTCTGTTCACCACTTCCATTTGCAACCTCTGCCAGTAAATCCGGAGGGGCTGCGGGCCAAGGGTGCTGGGCTGATGGATCCTGCCAGCGAGCCGAGCTGCCGCTGTGCCATTAGCGCTTAGTGCTGCACAGAGGGGAGCTGGAGCCTTCCCCAGGGGCTTGGGGATTGCTGCTATATAACCAGCAACACTGACACCGTTTCCTTTCTCATCCTCTCCTGTTGCTCATTTTGTGGAGTTATCTTATCAGCTTCTCAGGGCGAGACGACTGCATTTCGTATACAAAGCCTGATGCGTCGCAGCAGGCAAGAAGTTTGGCTGACAGTGTAAAATCAACAGGTGAAATTTAGGGGAGCAGCTGCTGAGAAACCCCAGGGCTGGGATAGAGCGAGAGGAACACATGCATGGGTTAGTGTTTGATAGGAATGGTTGGACTCGATGAGCCGGTGGGTCTCTTCCAACCTTATGATTCTATGAAAAGCCCTGGCTCTCAGCTGGCCTCTCCACAGTGGCCCCATTTCACTGAAAACCACAAACCACGAGCAGTGCATCGCTCATTCCTTGCCTCGAGCATTGCAACACCCTCCCGGCACCCCTTCGGGTTTTAAAACTCAATGTAGTGTTCTTGCAGCAAAGGCCATGACAGAATTTACAAGGCTACTACTAGTCCAAATATAACCAGCTAGTTATTGTGGGCTGGCTTCTTGTAAAAGATAACCAGTGTAGTAAAAGGTCTTGTTACCCGCTCCCACTTGCAGCAGCTCTCTCCCCTGACCAAACAGACCTTCCTGCAGATTTGAAACTGAAATGACTCGAATAATTGAAAAAATCGAACATCTCCTGAGCGCTGAAGCTTTGAATAACCTTCCTCCAAAGCCAGGGATCTGTCAGGGAGGTTAGCAGCTAGTCACGTGGAGCACAGGGGGGAAATATTTGTCTTTTCCAGGTTCCTAGAGGCTGTCAGATTACCAGGTCCTGCTCCCCCATGGAAGAATCAGCCCAAAGACACCAGCTGAGCAAGGGGGGCTCCAGCAACAGGCTGGAGACCTGCGAGACCAATCTATTCTTAGGCTGTGATCCACACATTTGCTGTAGTTAGACTTCAGAATGCTAATGAGCTGGCCTGAATTTTAATACAGGCCTAGGGGGGAAGTTCAGTTTAGTGCCTAGTAAAAACAAACAGGACAGGGGAAATCGTAACCCACTTTTCTAACCTCTTAGCTCAGGACACAGAAAAATAACCATGAATTCGCCTGGCAAATAAGCTGCACCACACCCGATGCAAGAAAAACCTCTTCTCTCCTGTGGGTTGAATTGCCTATACAGACTCCCTGAGGTCTTTGAAGAGACACAAGTCTGCTAGCTTCTTCCACTGTCAATTTTCACATAACATGGGAGAACTTGATGTGTAGTCTAAGACCCCTCCGCTCTTAGGAAGCTTGTTTGAAACCAGCCAAACAGTTCCAAAGGCCAGGCAGAGAAAAATACACCCCCAAACACATAGTCAACAACCTTCCCCTGCTCCCCATCCAGCAGTGCGACCAGAGCAGCTTTCTTTAGGGAATCAGGATAAAGCTATTGAAATCACTTCACCACTGAAGGGTTCAAACAGCAGCAACCACAGCCAGGTGGCCTATCTAGAACGTCAAGGAGCTTCAACAAGCAAGAATGAGCACATGATTTCATTAGATACTTTGAAAAACTTGCCCTCAAACACCATCAGGTGATTCTCCTCCGTGGAGGGCGCATCAGGGCACAGCTATGGAGCAAGCTGGGCATGGCATGGGAAGAGCCCAAACGCTGGATCGCTACAGCAGAAACACAAGGAAGCACTTGACTTGCACGTTCCCAGCAAGGGGTTGGACGTTGAGTCAGTCGGGGGCAAAGTTGCCATCGCGTAGGGTCATCTGATCACATCTGACACTCCTTGTCACATCGCATCTTTCATTAGCTCAGCCAAAAGGCTGGGGGGAATGATGCCGGGCTCCGTTTGAGTCTGCCTCCCTGCTGGGAGGGGCTGTCCTCGGGGGCTCCAGGGAAAGAAGGCTGGGAGCGAGGAGTCACCGCACCAGCAGCGCAGGAGGTCGTGCCTGAGAATTCCCCCAGCCTCCGAAATGGGGATGGCACCGGGAAATGGGTTCTGTCAGGCTTCCAATGGCAAGCTGATAACCCTCTGCAAGCTCATTCTCTGTAAAATTTACACACTGCTTTTATTATGTACGTTAATTGGTTCCCTGGCATTCTCAGGTGACTTTTATCTGAAATACTGCATGTGGCTCCTTTTCACGTGCCTGCTTGAGATCCAAAGTACATATGCTATCTTTGCTACACAAACTGAGGGCCAAATCCATTTAAAATCACAACAAAACACCCATTGGGAAGAAAATTAGGCCTAGGAGCAATAATTCTTCCAAGAACATGAGCTTTTGGATCACACCAAGTAGCAGTAGAGAACATCTGCAGCAGAGTGAATTTCTGTTTCTCTGAGTAGTTTAGACAGAAGAAAGAGGGGACACAACGATGCAACAACATTAAAATGGAAAGACAAACTGGAGAAGAAATATGTAGAACCCTAGAATAGTGAAGGTTGGAAAAGACCTCCAGGATCATTCAGTCCAACTGTCAGCCCGACCCCACCGTGCCTGCTAAACTGTGTCCCAAAAGGCCATGTCTACACCTTTTTTCAACACATCCAGGGAAGGAGAATCCACGACTTCCCCTACCTGTCTCTGGATGATATTCAAGATACTAGATAAAGAAGTTCAGACAGACGCTTGTCATGGAATGACCATGGCACAGAGCAGGAACCTCAGGATTCTCCAAGCCCTTTCCAGCTCTACAGCCGCAATAGCAGAAGTTGATTTACAGAAGCTGATGATCCAGCACAATTTCTATGTGGCTGAAAGCCAACTCTGGGGGTGGAGGTGTGAAAGGATACGTCCAGACCTAGAGGCATGTCCTTCTTGTCACATTCTGCTTGCAAAGATGACAGAGGTGGGATTTAAACTGAGCAGCGGAGCTGATTTGGGTCAGGGATTAAATGATTAAAGATCATTGGGATTTGAAGTTTGAGGAGCATTGGCTGATCCATATAGGAGGAACATACAGAGCCTCCTCGCTGATTGTAGCTCGTGTTTGTACTCGTTCACCATGAGGGACAGGATAGGAATCCATCTAAACTTTCCTGGAAGTTTCAAACAGAGGGAAAGAGGCACTTAAAGGGAGGAGGAATGACGTGGCTATGCTGCTGATTGACACATCCTTGTCAAACCTGCTACAAAGGATCTATTAAAAGGGACTCACGGCAAATATTCGTCATGTATGGTATGGGGCAACCACCCACAATGGGGGAGAAAAGAGGGGAGAAAAAAGAGGGGAGAAAAAAGGGGGAGAAAAAAGGGGGAGAAAAAAGGGGGAGAAAAAAGGGGGAGAAAAAAGGGGGAGAAAAAAGGGGGAGAAAAAAGGGGGAGAAAAAAGGGGGAGAAAAAAAGGGGGAGAAAAAAGGGGGAGAAAAAAGGGGGAGAAAAAAGGGGGAGAAAAAAGGGGGAGAAAAAAGGGGGAGAAAAAAGGGGGAGAAAAAAGGGGGAGAAAAAAGGGGGAGAAAAAAGGGGGAGAAAAAAGGGGGAGAAAAAAGGGGGAGAAAAAAGGGGGAGAAAAAACGGGGAGAAAGCTCTCTCTTCCTCTGGAATTCATGTCTTTTGGCAAACATTTTTGCAAACAGGCTTAGTGATAGGAGCGACAATGAAAAGAGCAGACGTTAAATGAATGTTCGAAGCTATAAGTGGAAGGCAAATATTTGATCTCCTCAATCTGAATTATTGTTATTTACTTTTAATAAAATATGGCTGAAGGCCTCTGAGCCGAAATATCCCTGTGCCAGGTGCTGCATGAACACTGGAAGCCTGACTGGAGAGAGGGGGGGGAAAGATTTATCCAACTAAGGGATTAACACTATCTATTTCTGCAATCAAATTGAGTTATACACTCCAAGCTCCAAAATGTACAGTGAGCACTGAACAGATAAAACCAGATAATTTAAAGAAATCCTTAAACCCTTGCCACATTTTAACGACTACTTAGAAGTAAATATTTTGTTTGGATTCCAACTGCCTCTATACATCACTGCCAGGGATGGGGAGTGAAGAGATCCAACCTTTTCAATCCCTCAAAAACAATGCAATTAGCTCTGATGATGATTACGGGTTATTTGCAGACATTGGTGGATGATCTCAAACACACAGTAAATTCTAAAAGAAGACAAATCACCAGTATCATAAGGCTGGGAGTTTATTAGATTAGTCAGAGGCTCAGATCGAGTCAGAGAGATTCAGCATTAGGATACAAATAAAGGAATTAAGAAAAGAATGGGATTTTGTACAGCAGAGGATGTTAGGTCTGTAGCAATGAAATATTTTATAGGAACCAATGCCTTCCCAGTTGGAAGAGCTGCCCCTGACAGCGACTATCTCCAGGTGAGAATGCAGGAGCGAGCTGATACACAGCACCTACACTCTCAATTCACAACCTTATCTGCAGCTGTCACAGATCTCATTAGATCCTGCAGTGTAAGGTCTGATTGTTTCCACAATTTGTTTTCAAATGAGCCCAACACAAGACTTTGGGATGGGTCGTTGTTCATAAGAAAGGAATTCTTCACCTTTAAACACTGAAAATCCAGCTCGGTGTAATATTTCTGGTTGGGTGTTCAAAATGAGAAACACAAACAGTCAGAAATGACTTTCTAAAGAAGCCTTGTCTGCCCATCCCTGCCACCACACCAAGAACTGTTCAAGTGGGCTGCGCTTGGAGCAGCTCCAGCTTGCAAAATTCTTAATCTGTCAGCTGCTTAAATAGATTAAAGCTTGCCCTGTACCCACATAGTCTTTCTGTTGGAATGGGTCCAGAGGAGGCTACAAGGATGATCCGAAGGCTGGAGCACCTCCCGTATGAGGACAGGCTGAGAGAGTTGGGGTTGTTCAGCCTGGAGAAGAGAAGCAAGACCTTAGAACAGCTTCCAGTACCTGAAGGGGCTACAAGAAAGCTGGAGAGGGGCTGTTTACAAAGGCTTGTGGTGATAGGATGAGGGGCAATGGGGATAAACCGGAGAGGGGCAGATTGAGACTAGACATAAGGAGGATTTTTTTCACTATGAGAGTGGGAAAGTCCAGGTTGCCCAGAGCAGGGGTGGCTGCCCCATCCCTGGAGGGGTTCAAGGCCAGGCTGGATGGGGCTTGGAGCCCCTGATCCAGTGGGAGGTGTCCCTGCCCATGGCAGGGGTGGGACTGGATGATTTTTAAGGTCCCTTCCAGCCCAATCTATTCTACGATTCTCAAAGAATAATAAGAATCGATGGCTCTGCTCCAGCAGGCAGCCAGGTGGGAGCCAAACCTTTCCTCTGGTGGGCAGAGGGAGAGATGAGGATTTCAAGAGGAAACTATTTATACCTGCTTCCATTCTGGAAGGAAAAGTAGTAATGTGTGGGGTAAACTGCCCTTTTGGGGGGGAGATGAGTGTCTGTGAGCTCAACAAGCCTCCGTCGAGGTGGGCTGGCAGCGTGTCCACGCTCTAGCGGCTGCAGCGGTGGTTTCAGAGCCCACGTGGGAAGTCTTGGAAACCTGATCTGAGGGGGAAACGGATTGGGATTTTCTAAAATTGTTTGCAAAATATATTCTGAGCTTGCGTAAGCAAATCGTTTTGAGTTATATATTTGCAAAGAAAAGAGCCTAATCTAATTAAATTTTCAGAGTAGACAGTTATTTGATATTTTTTTTCACATTTTGATAGGAGATGGTTTAGCAGGTTTGAAATCCTGACAGATTCTAAAAAACTCATTTATGACACACACACCCACACCCTCCACTACAACTTTTCCTTGCAAAAGTTATTAGTTCTGACTGTTTAACATATTGGAATGAGAAAATGTTAAAAATCGAACAATTTCAAGTGATTTCTGATAAAACCTGATGACAAGCTGCAGGTCTTGAATAAAGAACAGGCCTTTTAGAAGATGGAATCTGCTTTTTATTAGCAGCAAGGCATGCTAAAACAAGCAAAACATGCATATCTCCACCTCTAGGGAAATGATCGCTCAATTCTTCCCTTCCCCTAAGACTTGTAAAGAAACTTGGCAGACCCTTAATTAAGGGCAAGATTTGCAGAGGATGTAAAATCAGGAGGCAGTAACTTCCCAGTGAAATTCAGCCTTAGAACATCCTTCTCCGTATGGTCCAGCCTCGTGTGTGCTGGTTTTCAATGGGAGGGTTGGGGTTATTCTGTCTGGAGAAGAGAAGAATGCGGGGAGACCTCAGAGCAGCTTCCAGCACTGAAAGGGGCTCCAGGGGAGCTGGGGAGGGGCTCTTGACCAGGGAGGGCAGGGATAGGACAAGGGGGTATGGTTTTAAGCTGAAAGAGGGAAGATTGAGATGAGATCTTAGGAAAAAATATTTTGCTGTGAGGGTGGGGAGGCCCTGGCCCAGGCTGCCCAGAGCAGGGGTGGCTGCCCCATCCCTGGAGGGGTTCAAGGCCAGGTTGGATGGGGCTTGGAGCCCCTGATCCAGTGGGAGGTGTCCCTGCCTATGGCAGGGGTGGGACTGGATGGGCTTTGGGGTCCCTTCCAACCCAAACCATTCCAGGATTCTATGATTAAATGGAGAAAAGAGAAATCAAATGAGTTCCTGAGGTCAAAAGCATCAGCGCATCCGCATTAAAACCAGTCATCAGCCTCTCAGCTCCTGAGCTACAGGCCATGGCAAGAAGATCCCCACTCCCATGGGAAGGAAACACTCCTAGCATTTCAGAGACAGGCTGCTGTGGTTCTCTTCACCCCCTGTCCCCGCGCTGCTGTTAGGGAGGGGGTGATTCACATTACAGAATTAGCACAGAGGGCTCTGAACGATGCAATTACTGAGAAGAGAAGCACTGTGAACAGAAAATATTGTGGCATCAGCAAGAAGAAGGGTTAAAGTTTGTGACTCAAAGGCCTGTGTGCAGGAGTTTATTACATACCAGCCCCGTGCTAATTGCACTGCTGAGCACCAACAGGAGGAACCGCTGCGATCAGGTGCTTTACAGCACACTCTGGGGGGGACATACACATGCTTTCTGGTTGGAAGCTATTACACAAGACCGAGGGAAATGCAGAAGTGTTTCTGAACCAGTAATAAGCAATAACTGTGGTTAAAAGGCCTTGCATTTGTATTTTAATTATCAGAAGATCTGAGAAGCAGGGAGACATATAGAAGCACAGGAGAGGAGGAAGGTCCTCAAGAGGCTTTTTCAAGGAGCTGATGGGAAGGGCTGTGGTATTGGATAGATAAGAAGGTTGCATGGCTCTGAGGTTGGAATTAACCCCCCAAAATCCCCAGCTTGTGAGGAGCTTTGTTTCAAATTTCTGTATCTAAGTGCTAAGCCTACTGCCTGTGTATTACGAGAGACTCGCAGCTAAGAAAATGCAAGAAAGGTAGAAAGTTAAGTTTGCCAGTACTGCCTTCTGAAGAGATGCAGTCAGTGCTTAAAACTGCCTCAAATGTAACCTCTGCCAGGACCTCATCAGTCATGCCTGTCAAATCCTGCTGGGTTTGCGTGTCCTACTCAGTGCCTGGGGAGCCAGGGTCTCTCAAAGCCACCAGGGCTTTGCTCCTGGCATTCAGGGTGTTGGTTGATGCTGGAGTGCCAGATGCCAAGGCAGGTGGCTGGGATGTTTCATCAGCATCAGTGCTACAGTTCTCAAGTCAAGTCAGAACTTAACAATATTTTCTGAATATTTTTCCTCTCCTTCTCAAAGCCAGCAGACACGGTCTCTGAGTAGAGGGAACAGGGATAGGAAGAGGTTCTTACTCGCTGCTAGCTGTTACCACCTTCCTTGCTCTCCAGTGAACAATGAGCAAGAATTCACAGCACAGATTATCAGTTCTGGGCTCACATGTGAGAAACAGAAGCTGCTTTCCTTGATGCAGTGCTCCCAAATAGACAAAACCCCCAGCTCTCAAGCATGTTTTTCACTTCTCTTTCTGTCCCACCACCTCCCTCCTCCAAAAGAACACGTTATTCCCCTTGACTGGGACGGCTCAGTCGCATCCTCGGCAGAGCCCAGTAAACAGCATCAAGCAGCAGCATCTCCAGGACAGCAAGGCTGTCAGTTTGACAGCTTTCCTGTGCCCCATTGATTCCAAAATATCAGAGGAAAATGACAATGCTCAGGGACGCGCTGTACTATGCGAATTCCACTTAGACATTGATTTCTGTGAAACAGAAATGCCTTCGGAGGAAATGTGTCCCTAACCACCTTTCTCACACAGTCTGAGGCCAGACGTTCAGTAACCTGATGGATGCGCCTGGGTAGCATCAATCAGAGGGAAATAAGCAATCTGGCAGGAGCTGTGTGCGAGAAATACCTTGGGAAAGGGAGGGAGGAACTGTTCTAAGGCTGCTGTGGAAACACCTGCCACCAGGACGTTGTGCTGGTGGCTTTTGTGGTTGTTCTCCTGTGAGGTCTGCATAGAGTTCAGTTACATCTGGGGCAAAACCTTAGGGAATTTCATACTGTTTTAGGAGGAAGCAAAGCCTGACTCATGCCCAGATAAGCTCCCAAGGCCACAGATCTTGTCCAAACAGAAACCAGGTGCTGCAGGTGTCTGCCAGGCTCTGGTGCCAGATCAGGATCAGGCCTGGAATATTTCATGCCTGAGGGTGTTTGCAAGCAGAGTAAAGACCAAAACGAGTCTTACGCCTTTGCTCTTTCTAAGAGAAAAAAAAAAAGACACTTGTGGTTCACTAGGGCATCTCTGAGCTCACACAGAAGCAAGAGCAGAGGGCAGACCCAGGCGCTATTCAAAGACGGGAGAGCTGGAGGTACGAGCTTCTGCTGGAGCCTCTTCCCTTCTGCTTCCCAGTCAGCTCTCTGGTACAGCTACCTCTGTGTGACAAACACTGCTCCTCTGCTCAATGCACATTTCATGTTTCAGATCTCACCAGAAAGCCAAACGGTTTTGCTGCTTCCAGTTGCGAACATCACACGTTTGCCGGGGAGACGTCGTGCTTGTTTGCCGCAAGCGTAATTAGATGATCAATCATGGGGAGCCAAGGAGAGGTACCAGCATTGCAAACAAACATATTTTTCAGTTTTCTCTCTGAGAAGAATGGGGAATTAACTACAAAGGAGAGAGAAACTCTGCATCTGTATTCACAGCCTCTCTCCTGGCTCCCTTTCCCTTGTCTTGTCCAGCAGGGAGTAGCAGCCAGGCATCTGCTGAAAGACATCGGGGAAGCGTGGGAACTAGGTGAGAGAGGCTATTTTCCTCTGGGTGGCAAAGTGCTTCCCAGTTAGGGAATAAAGGGCACTCAAGGAAAGGGGATTAGTGAACACCAGCTCCCAGGGCAAGGTGAAGCAGCAGAGATGCTCTGTGTGATGCAGACACATCACTGGCACCAAACGCCACGCTGCAACCTTGCTGCTCTGCCCTGCCCTTGACCTCTCAGTAAATCCATATCTGGATTAGCTCAGCCACACTAAAAAAAAATCTGTGTGGACTCTGTGCGGGAATTAAAGTGGCTTTACTGCAGTTAATTCACAAAGGAATTTGTTCCATTTCAGGGCTCGACCCACAGCTGCTTCCAAAGTCTCACAGCTGGTGTTGAGCCCCTGGCATTAGGGTGCGCGGCCAGGGGAACCCAGCAGGGTCCCACAAGGACAGTGCCCAGCTGCACCACATTTTCTCCACATTTACGATCCCTTCTCTAAGCCTCCCTACGAAAATACAGACGCCTGGACAAACACAATAAAAAGCACTCTCTTTCCTAGTCAGATTTTTTTAACTGCTGCTTTCTTCTCTGCTGAGAAATTATCAGCAGTGAAATAGCAAGTGCTCCTTCGAATAGGACTGAAAGGCTCGAGACACTCTAATGGCCACCATAATGCTGCTAACGATGCCCTTTCTGTGTCTGGAGACACTAAGATTACTTTTAGGACTGAATACTCAGACTCTCAACAGTTAGAATTAAACAGATTTGCCCATGGAATTGTAGTTTAATACTATATGGACATGCATCAAAACCAAAATTACAACATGCTTTAGTTTCTCTTCTAATACAGAATCATGGAATGGTTTGGATTAAAAGGAGACCTCAAAGCCCATCCAGTTCCACCCCTTCCACTGGATCAGGGGCTCCAAGCCCCATCCAACCTGCCCTTGAACCCCTCCAGGGATGGGGCAGCCACCCCTGCTCTGGGCAACCTGGGCCAGGGCCTCCCCACCCTCACAGCAAAACATTTCTCCCTAAGATCTCATCTCAATCTCCCCTCTTTCAGCTTAAATAATCAGAACTCTGTTTGTGTTTCATTTTTCCCAAATGAAAACTTTTCTTTCTTAGAACAGGAACACCAAACCTTCCTATTTGCACAATGTTCAAACATAATCTTTAAACCTTCCTTCTGATGACTGGCTGCGTGAAAACACAAAAATTATGGCTGTAAAAAACAGTTCTACTGAAAGAAATGGAAAATAAACCTTGCAGAAGCAGTAGAAGGAAGCAAAGAGAATTTTTGATCCTTATCAAGACCTTCTCTATCCTTCCTTGTGCCCATCAAACAAATGCCAATAGATAAACCCAAGAGATGAGCTGTATGTGGTTCCTCCAACTGCCAGAACAGGACCCAGGGGCTGATCCTGCATACATCAAATCATCCCACTCCTTTCGTACTTTTAAGATACTTTTCCACGTTCCTGCTTTTTTTTAATTCTCCTGCATTTTATGCATGTTTCTGCCTTCACGAGATGGTTTTGCATTATCAAAGGGCAATGGGAGAAAAGAAAAAAACGTTGCTGCATTTAGCATTGATTTTCCCTCTTCAATCTGAGTCACAGAAGCTAACATTTAATTAATTTCTGACACTTTGACAGTTTCTGAGAAGACATTTGTAGAGCTATCAAGTGCCGCTGATAGCACTGTCAGACAGACACTTTTTGAATTATCAGCTATTAAGGACCCATATGCAATGAATTTCCAAGGATTATTATCCAAATTGTTCTTTGAATGAGAAAAGCACACAAAAGCTCAGCGAAACATAAAGAAACCATTGTTCCCAGGTGAATTCGATATTTGCAAATGTTTTGCTATTTTGATCACTTAAATGGTTTAAGAAATCAAATTCACTTTGTCTTTTATTAAGAATATATAATGGTCTGGTTGCAATGCCTGAGAACGTGGCCAGGTTTTCAGATCACGGTGGTCTTTATGGAGATACGGCTTGAGATGCACGAAACACTTGATTTTAGGAATTGCCAAGCAACACACGAGGTTGCCCTCACCTCACAGCCAGGAAAATCTTTCTGGTACATCAGAGCCAGGGGCCAAACATCGTGCAGTCTCATTGCAAACATGGGATTTGGTTTTTCATAAGCTCACACCAGGCAAAACCAGAAAGAAGTCTGAAAGATTGAAACACACTTCATCATAGAATCATGGAATGGTTTGGGTTGGAAGGGACCTCAAAGCCCACCCAGTCCCACTTTTATTTCTATTTTATATGTTGGCCTTTGACTGTCTTTTCAACATCTTTGTGTTAGGGTGGAGCTGGAACCTGGCACTTTTCCCTCCATGGATCCTCTAAACCTCTCTTGGTACAGCGGTGACACCGGTGACAGGAACTGGAGCAAGCCACTCAACGCGTCCGATGCCGAGCAGAAGCCTCCGTACAATTACTATGCCATGCTGCTCACCCTCCTCATCTTTGTCATTGTTTTTGGCAACGTGCTGGTGTGTATGGCCGTGTCCAGGGAGAAAGCCCTTCAGACCACCACAAATTACCTGATTGTGAGTTTGGCGGTGGCAGATCTCTTAGTAGCAACTCTGGTCATGCCTTGGGTGGTCTACCTGGAGGTAGGTGACCCAGCTTTCCTTTGCGGTACTAGAAGTTAAATGGGGGAGGAGGGGAGGTTTAGGAGTCTGGACATCAGTCTGGACACCTCCTGAACTCCCTCCACAAAGAGTGGTTTTAATTTCCTAGCAGTTGGTCAGATTTTTCCAGGAGATGGACAGGCTGGCTGGGAAATACACTGTGGTTCAGAAAGCTGAGTTACAATCCAATTGCATGGAAAGTCTGGCCTTTAAATGGAGGGGCCAAGGCTGAGAGGACCCCCATTTTTATTTTAAAACTAGATAGATGAACTGCTTGTTCCTCAGCATGAGTCTGCAACGGCATCATGGGTTTAACGCTGATAAACTGCATCAAATAGTAATCAAAGCCTTCTTTCTGCAGGATTACCGCAGTCAGAAGAGCAGGCAATTGTTGAAGTAGGGTATAAATCCAGAGCTTTTATGTCACTAGATACGAGAGAAACATAATCACAAGCGAGCTACTTTGCACGCTGCTGCCGTCAACGTGTCACTTTGGTGCAGAAGGGCTTGGTGCTTCTGCACACAGAGCTGTGTTTGAGGAGCACTGTGGTTTGCGAAAGCCAAATACTCCCAAGACCTCCGCCTGTTTACTTGGTGGCAAATGACTTGCAGCAGTAAATAGCCCGAAAGAAGGAAACGCATCTCTGGAGGCAAGAGAAGATAGAGAGGCTCTCCCCTCCAGCCCCTTGGCTGGGATGCTCGCGCGGCTTCAGTCAGCCCAGAGCTGGAGCGCTGGTGGCAATCGCAACCGAGCGAGAAAGAACGGGGGTGAGAAAGCGTGACTGAAACAATATTGAGTTTGCAATTAGTTTTCAGGCACTTGTTTATGAAAAAGAATGATAAAATGGAGAGAGGAGCAGGGGAAGAAGCCATAATCAATTAGCCCGTGAAGTATTAATGCAAAGCAAAACAAAGCCAGTGACGTGACACAGGCTGTCGAGAAACCACAATACTAATTATCACTCTAGTTAATTATTGTTTTCATGGCACTTTAAAAATGTAAAGCATTGTGCATCTGCTAAAGCTCATTAACATGACCACAGGCTGGTTGTTCCTCTGGGACCCGTGCTCTGTCCTGCTATTCCTCTTCTTGCAACAACCACGTTACGCAGAGGCTTGTGCTGCGAGAAACTCTCGCTCTCAGGCGGTAAGAGCCTCTCAAACACTTCTGATTCTAACGTGGAATAAAACACAAATTACATAAGATGCTTCTCTTTTCTGGGCTCAGGCACACGCAGAGCTGGTCAGGAACCTCAGCTTTCTTCACCTAGCAAGTAGGACATTCGGCTTCTACAGCCCAGCAATGCTTTTATAATTATAGTTTTATTTGCTTTTACCCTTTTAGCTCTTATCCACACTCTGCAAGCCTCCTGTGAGCTTAAAGCAACAAGTCCTGCAGCAAATACTTGCTGACAGAGAGAGGGTCATTGGACTGACGTGGGTCAGGCACTTGTGCTCCCTCTCTGGGTCTCCAATCCAACCCCCAAACTGATAAGAACCCTTTTCTTCTGTAAATACCTTCATTTATTTTTAATGCTTTTTGTCGCAAGCTCAGAAAAAAATGAACATCAAGAAGAAATCCATTTAAAAATCGGCCTCGATGCAAACAGACCTTGTATCCTCAAACTTTTGAGGTTTCCTTGACACAAATGAAAGCACTAAGAGAAAGAACTGCCGCAGTTTACAGCATCTCCTGTCAAATTGAAACTATGCATTCAGGAAACTGATTTTGCAGAGGGCTTATATCTGGCTGGAAACCTTTGCCTTTGGGCAAACTCTCATCCAAGTTACTGCTGTAACTGTCTCTTAAATGCTTTTTTAATCACCGAGTATTCATCTGTCACTCAGGTTTCAATGCAGTCATTCTTTCTTCCTCCTTTATGCTGCCTATGGTTATGTATATCAGAGCAGAAATAACTAAAGAATAGATATCTTATTCATTCTATTTTCAAATGCAGCAGGACTCTATTTTTACTAGAGGGAAATAGACTTTTTTTCATCACATGTCGAACACAGCAGTCCTAACAATTGCTGTTAAACTTAATTGGGAAAGTTTGGCTTCGATAATAAGATAAGTGAAGAGAAAGAGGCTACTAGAAGTGTTACCATTAGTTCCTTGTCTTTATCACAACATGTAATGTGTCAAAGAATTTTCACTCTTAATTAAATTAATTTTGTTCACAAGGAGCAATTTCTACCCTGACATTTTAAACTAAGAAACGAAGGAAAGCTTCTCTGCTAGCTATAATTGTAAGAAATTCTCTAATAAAAAGCTGTAGGTACAATTAGAGGTGCTCAGGATATGAAATTAATGTGTTTCCTTCCTAACACTTCTTTGCAAAGCTCCTACACAGTTCACTCTGACCTTGAGGAGACTTGCACTGCCTTATGTCGCTGGAACATGAGTCCAGGTCCCACTTGAACCAGAAAAACTCCTGCTATCAGCAAGTGCTTTTGTCTTTGTGCAAAATCCTCCTGGCTAGACCCCCTCGATAGCATATTCTCAGTAAATTCTATTACTGACCTTTCTCCCTTTGCAGGTGGTTGGTGAGTGGAGGTTTAGTCGGATCCACTGTGATATCTTTGTAACCCTTGATGTTATGATGTGCACTGCCAGTATCCTCAACCTCTGTGCCATCAGCATTGACAGGTGAGTCACCATCTGCTTTCTGTGGTCTAACTTTACCTGCGAGTCAGACTTGAACACGGTGAGAGCTAGTGCTTGGTGCCTTTGGAAGAGCAATTTAGAGTACCTAAACCGGGTGGGAGCAGGGGTTCTGTCAGAAACACTGGTCTTGAAAACATAAATCAAACTGTTTGTATACGTCCACATGAATTCAATCCTGTTCCTATACCCAAACGGCAGAGCAGACACCAGGGGGAAGGCAGGAGCTCAGAGAGAGTGGAACAAAAATGCTACACTAAGCTGACTACACGCTCACGCCTTCCAAACCAGAGCACGCAGGCACCCTGGAGACTCGTAAAATCTGACTTTCCCTATGTTTTCTTGCTGGACCAGGCTTTCAGACGCAGTAACCAGGTGTCATTTCCCACAAGGTTTGTCAGCACTGCCAGCGTAACAACAGACTGGGTTTGTGTCTTCCCACAGGTACACAGCGGTAGCAATGCCAATGCTCTATAACACCCGCTACAGCTCCAAGCGCAGGGTCACCGTCATGATTGCTGTGGTCTGGGTGCTTTCCTTTGCCATCTCCTGCCCAATCCTCTTTGGCCTCAACAACACAGGTGAGTGCCACGGCACCAGCATCTTCCTGCCTTTACCGGGTCCCCACATAGTCTGCTGGTACAAGTCAGGAATAAACACAGAGATCAGGTTTCAGGTTTACTGGGATGCCCCCAACCCTATTTCAGGTGTCCCCTCCCAATATCATCCCTGACTGTTTCTCTCAGCTGCCTCTGGACCTGTTTCAACTTTTGCTGTTTGAGATCAGTGTTTTGGACACACCAGAACTGAGGTTATGCAGGAGCTAACCTGGCACTCATCAGCGTTACATTAACATTTGTCCACTACAAAATCAAATACCTATTGTATTAAAACAAGTGAAAAGGAAAGGCACAGAACAAACAGCTTCACCGACACAGGAGGGAAAAGAACTGGCTGTTCAGCCGTCGGCATCATGGGAGGATTGGATTGTATAGAATGTGGGCTTCTAGCTGGTTTGTAGGCGATTCCTACAGCCCAAGGGGAGTTTCTGTCCTGGTACCACTTCCAGATGACCTGGTGAACCTACCTAGAACCCAAACCCCACACTCAAGGTGTCTCTGTGCCTTCTGAAAGAGGAATAGAAGAGGGGGAAGCCGGTGCTGCCTCCTAGCAGCAGGGACAGCGAGCCTGAAATTTTGTGTCTTCCAGATGAGAATGAGTGCATCATTGCCAACCCTGCCTTTGTTGTGTACTCCTCCATCGTCTCCTTCTACGTTCCCTTCATCGTCACCCTGCTGGTGTACGTGCAGATTTACATCGTGCTCCGGAAGCGCAGGAAGCGCGTCAACACCAAGCGCAGCAGCCACGGGCTGGACTCGGACACGCACGCTCCGCTGAAGGTAACCAGCCCTTTGCTTGCTCACAGCAGTCTCCATGCTCTCCCCTCCCTGCTCTCCTTCATTCCCCGAAGCGCCTCCTCCTCTCCCTAAATGGACTAGGTGAAATACTGGATCACAAAGGGGAACGCTGTGACCTGTGCTGGAGTCTCAGCCACGTGCTCTGGATTATCAGGTCACTGGCTGGTGCTTCACAAGCCCCCCTGCATCCCAGGGGATGTTTCACCAGCAAATCTGCATTAGGATCTGCTTCATCAACCCGGCTGCATTTCCTTTGGTCCTTCTGGGTCTGGGTTGGGGGACGCAGGACTACAGGCTGTTCTGTTTTCTGAGCCAGTCCTGCTGCTGTGACTGTGAAGTTCTCAATGGAGACTGTTTGCATGGCTGGGGTGCAAACTCCATCGCTAGTGATGATAGCTCTGCAGCAAAAGCAGCCTCTCAAAGCATGAGATATGGCTATAAGCGGAGTCCAGCTGAGCGTGTTAAGAGCAAGACCACTTGTCAAAGTGCTGTTTTCACAGTACGTGCAAAATAACCAGTAGGAATTCATGGCTCCAGAGGTGCTGCCTCCAAACTGCATCGCCTCAGAGGCCAGTGCCAAGCGAAATAGGCAGCGACACAGGGACAGACTGAAACAGTGAGGTGGGTGTCGGTCCCTTCTCCCAAGTAACAAGTGGTAGGATGAGAGGAAACGGCCTCAAGTTGTGCCAGGGGAAGGTTAGACTGGGTATCAGGAAAAATTTCTTCACCAAAAGGGTTACTGAGCACTGTCAGCAGGAAGTGGTTGAGTTACTGTTCCTGGAAGAGTTTAAAGGATGGGCAGATGAGGTGCTCAAGGATATGTCCTAGTAGTGGGCTGGTATGGCTGGCCTTGATCTCAAAGGTCTTTTCCAACCAACCCATTCTACGATTCTCTAAGCAGATCTAAGCGGTTTTCTTCCTTGGCTGAAAA
Organism: Phaenicophaeus curvirostris; assembly: GCF_032191515.1. Taxonomy (NCBI): domain Eukaryota; kingdom Metazoa; phylum Chordata; class Aves; order Cuculiformes; family Cuculidae; genus Phaenicophaeus; species Phaenicophaeus curvirostris. Next base: position 1,686,755 of record NC_091416.1, on the reverse strand, counting down.
GCACAAGGGATACCTGCCTCCATCACTGCTTCTTCCAAGTAGTTTTCTATCATTCTTTGTACCTTATTCACACTGATTAATTTCTGCTTCATGCCCTGTGTTTGTATTTCCACGCGCCTCCCTCGCCAGCTCCCCTTCCCAACTACCATGTGCTTGTGTAACCTCTGAGCTGGTGCTTGCCCCTTAGGACAAATGCACTCATCCAGAAGACGTCAAGCTCTGCACAGTTATTGTGAAGTCCAATGGGAGTTTCCAAGTTAATAAGCGCAAAGTGGTGAGTGTTAAAGAGAAGTGGTAGCTTTTCAGAGCTCTTAGCTTTCCTCTTTTCTCCTCTCAGGACTCAAAATGAATTTCTTTAGGGTGGGAGTAAAATAAACTAAGAACAAAGGTTACCATTCAATCTCAAAATTTAAATATTCTTTCCATTCCTCAGAGTGAAGCAGGGGGTTTAAGATCATTAAGCTCAGAAAGCCAGAGTAAGCTCACCTAAAGATCAGCTGTAAAAGCCATGACATTTTAACAATTTGGGTCTTTGATTTTCTTCTCTCTATTATTTATTTTAAGTCTTGGACTGTGTTGGCTTAGTTGCATTTTGCTTGTTGAGCTTCACTCTGTAAGGAATGTTTATCGCTCCTCCCTGCATACTTATTTGTCTTTGCGTTGTGGACATTTGATTCTTGTCCAGGAGGCGGAAAGTCACATAGAAGAGATGGAAATGGAGATGGTGTCCAGTACCAGCCCCCTGGAGAAAACCACCATCAAGCCAGCGGCACCACGTAACCATCAGTTGGTTGTGCCAGTTGCTTCTACTCGGAGCAGCAACTCAACCCTGCAGGCACCCTTGGACAGCCCAGGGAAAGTAGAGAAGAATGGACATGCCAAAGAATCACCGCACACAGCCAAGGTGTTTGAGATCCAGTCTATGCCCAACGGCAAGACAAGGACCTCTCTCAAGACTGTGAGCAGGAGGAAACTGTCACAACAGAAGGAAAAGAAAGCCACTCAGATGCTGGCCATCGTACTGGGTGAGAGCATGCTTTGGTTTCCTCTGAACACGTTGCCCAGTGATGTCATTGATGCCCCATCCTGGGAGGTGTTCATGGCCAGGTTGGATTGGGCTTTGAGCAACCTCCTCCAGCGGGAGGTGGTTGACCTTTAAGGTCCTTTCTAACCCAAACCATTCTGTGATTGTATGATTAGGATCACCACTCTGAATAGGTAGACTGTGTTTCCATGCCTCCACAGAAATAATTTCACTCGATACTTTGGAGGATACGTAGGCAAGAGGTTGCCAACAGGAAAGCTACCTCTGTCCTAGCTGACAACAGTTTGAGTGCTGCACAGACAGCTCAAAGCCATCCACCGGCACGGTGTTCAGACTGTCAAAAGACAGCTGGGTGCAGGGGCAAGGGCATTGATGGGTTTTCCATAGCACAAAAAGCAGCATAGTTCAGCAAGACTGGCAATTCTGAACAATGGATTTTTAATCTAACTGGCCTAATCACATCAGCAAAGAAGTTCTTTAGTACCTGGATACTCAGAATACACACTATGAGACAAACAGAAGGCTTATTCCTCAGGGAAATGCTTTTCCTTTATATCCAAAAGAACCGTACGGTTCCTATAGACTCAAAATTTGTTCAGCTTTCAGCAATCAAAATCTGCCTCTTTCCTTTTCCCCTCCAGGTGTTTTCATCATCTGCTGGCTCCCATTCTTCATCACTCACATCCTGAACATGCACTGCGATTGCAATATCCCCCCAGCGATGTACAGCGCCTTTACATGGCTTGGATACGTCAACAGCGCTGTCAACCCAATTATTTACACCACCTTCAACATCGAATTTCGCAAGGCTTTCATGAAGATCCTCCACTGCTAAAAGTGAAAACAGCAACTGCAATTTTTAAGAATGAGGAAAAAAAAGAAGCCAATGCCATTCACGCACACAAATGGGGAGCCAAGGAGAGGTCTCGAGCTCTAGTATTGGGCATGAGGTCTACGGCGTTACAGTGCTGTGCCCATGCACCTCTTGGTGGAGATGTAATGAAGACCTTCACGTGGGAGGTTCTCTCATCCCTCGAGGTGACCTTTGGACTCTGGGACACCAATCGCAAGGGCACTTTTCAGAGCTACCCTCACACTGTGTTTAAAGCGGAAGCAAAAATCAAGACATGCTCGCTTGATTCTTGCCTGTGGCCATCTAACCTTGAGTGCATTAAACACAGACAGTCGCAGAGCCATGTCGAGGTGGCGACAGGTCAACGCCGCTATCGGCTTGTATGTCACGTCGCTGATACAATTCTCACCAAAGACAACATCATTTTTTCCGCTTTGCAATAGGAGCGAGAGACAGAGCTTGCAGAAACTCCGTGCAATAGCTTTGCCTTCACCTCCAACGGACTTACCCAGTATTAAACTGCTGAAGCCTTGAGAAATCACCTTAAGAGGTACCCCAGGGGGCTAAGAAGGTTCTACCACCTACACATCCAATCCCTGCAACAGCGTGGGCCCAGAAGCAACGAGCAGAAGGAAGGAGAAGAGCGTAAGTCTCATACGGGACCACTGCATTAGTGTAAATATGGATAAATAGGATGAACTGAACAGAAGCCCAAGCCAAAAAATAGGTGGAAAGAAACAAAGGAAGGGTTGTTTTGTATTGCATGGTAAACGTTCAGATCAAACAGGACACTAACTATCATCGATCATCAACCAGTCCAACCGCAATTTTTGCCCACCAGCATTTCATCTCCAGTCTCTCACAAGAAGTTACGAACTGAGTGAGGAACGCTAGCACGGTGAATGTAGAAACATGAAAACGTTGTGCCAAGGGAGGCATCAGCAGCCACGTCCATCTCAGATGTGAACTTGAACAAGACAGCTGAGTTAGGTCCGGTTCTTCTCACCCAGCTCCAGGTTGCCATGGAGCCAAGGACCACACCAAACAGGATTTTCCTACGTATCTCAATAGAGAGAGTGCAGAACAACATTGTGCCTGATTTCCACTAACAGTAAATGAGATAAAACTGTGTGGTTTGGAAAAAGCCAGAACAAAAGCCCAAGATAGTCCCTATCTGGACCTTCTCCTGTGTCCAACTTGAACTCTGGAAAGGTCTGGATGTTTCCAGAATCCCTTACCCCTCTGATATCTACCTTTTATGGATTAAAACAATTGAAAATCCATAACAGCATAATTTCACCACGCTGATTCTGGCATTGCCAACCCCATGCTGTACTTATGAATTGTACTCAGTTCACAATATATTTTGTAATATCTCTGTAAATAAAATACAGTGAGATGAATAAAATGACATGGAAATTAGTCTGTCTAGAAATTTATGTAGGATCTGGAGAACCTAGTGATTACAAGAGCCGTGTGCAGAGGCAGGCTCCCAAGTTCTAGTTCCTTGCTCTTTCCTAAAGATGTGAGAGCATGATCCAGGCAGCAATACAACCCCCAATTTCTCTCTATGCAGTTAGTGGCATGTTCACATCATTTTTCTTCAGAACAGATACAGGCTGCTGCCAAGGGGGGTTTCTTTTATTCTCTGATTGTCTTGTATTGCTAACAAAGCATTTTCCTGCAGGATGAGCTGTGATGGTAGAGAGTGTTCTAGCTCTGTATCAAGAAGAGCTTGTGTCCAGCAGCTATAACATATGCTCTCATCTGTTTTCTAAATTAAAACAGGATTCCCAATTTGATCCAAAGGTTTCCTTTCTAAACCTCATATTCCTGGGACAGGCTGATAACCAATGTTTGGCGTTTAGCTTATGGACTTGGATAACGTTTGAACATGGCTCTTCAAGAGCTGTTCATAGCCATACATTTAAATGAAGAGCCATCCCACAGATCCCTAAATGCATCCTAGCTTAGCGAAGGATTCTAGCACAGACTCTTAGCAGAAGTAGATCCTACATGTGAACTGAACAGGAGACGACGCGCTTCTCAGAGCAACATTTTGCTGACATAGTAGGACTATAGACAATGGAAAAACCACTTCTTACAGAAGCACAGGCAGCTTTCCAACCCTTTTTAACCAGAAAATTGGGAACACTAACTCGAGAGATCTTGGGCACATGTTAGATATTCTTTGTTTTCCCAGTTTTAACCAAGCAAGTTCACTTGGAAATCAACTCAGACTGGTATTACTTAAAACAGTCAAAGAATAATGTAAAGTCAGTAGGTTTCTTGTGGAAAACCAGTAAGTTCTACTGCTCAATTTTCTCACAGATTCACAATCACAGAGCAGAAAGGTGCCTTTTGGCCTCATGAATTATCAGGTGGGGAGAAGAATCAGAAGAGAAAAGAATATGCACATACATTAAAAAAAGCTTTAAAGCATTTGGAAGTTGTCATAGGTAATATTCACCCTGTGCTAAAATCCCATGTGAGCTCTAAAAGCAAGGGGAACGTGAATGATGTCTTAACTTTGTGCCATCGTGTTATTTTGTGTTCAGTGTTAACCCAGGACAAAGCCATCATATTATACCCTGTACCTTGTTCAAAACTGTTCTTTCCAAATGTAGATGCAGGACCTTATACCTCGGCTCACCTGAGCTGCTAGATGAAAAACTGTCCTAAAACCTCATGGAGGAAAAGAGCTGCTGAAAAAAGGCTGATGTCCTTCATACATTTGGTAACTTGGACCACAAAAAACTCAAGTGTCATTTCCTAGAGACTAAGTATTTATTGGGAGAAACTACCTGCACTCATCCTTCAGCACAGCAACGTTACATCACTTGTTCCACTCCAGACTCAAAGGCGTCTTGTGGGAGCATCTGCATCCTTGGAAAGGTGGCAATGCCATATCTGTTCATCTCCTCTGCAGCAGCTTTCCTTTCCCATAAAACATCGACACTCAAAGACAACAAACTGAAGTGCTTCCCACCCATGAACCAAGCCTCCGTAACTCGTTTCCAGTTGGGACCAAAACATATCGTCACCTCTGGCTTCACAAAGAATAATCTAATGCCAAGAGCAAGGACAGGTTTTGCAACCCATTTGTACAGCACCCGGCACAGTGACAACAGTTGGGATGCAAGGAGCTTGGGGTTATGAGAAGGAATTTCTTTGGAATTCCAAGAAGACAGCAGCATCATCCAGGACTCTGAGGCCTCTTGCCCACAGATCTCAGACTGGTAAATCCAGTCCTCACCATTACTTCCACTCTGGAAAAAGTACTGCTTTCATTCCCCACAGCAAGTGGGGAAACGCTGCTGCTGGTAAGGGTACTGATATGTGTTTGAAAACACATAATTGAGAAGATTTCATTTCTTCATTCCTGAAGAAGAACTTACGACCCTCGCTGCGGTCCCTATTTTGTGAATCGTTAATTGCAATTGAAGCTTTACTTCTGCTTATTGAGTCTTCCTGCTCCTGCTTCCCTTCCCAGTGATTCACAGCTCGCCGAAGCCCGTCTGGCTCTCTGCACCCCTCGAACAGGTTTTAATTAAGCAGCTCGTGAATCCTGCCTGCACCATATCTGGCGCTTGCCTGCTCGCACCCACTACAGTCATGATACTGTTTATAGTTTACTTTTCAATCAGGAAGACTAATTACAGGAGGTCTAACCAGCTTATTAAACCCTGCTGAAATAAAAAGAGAAAGGAAAAAAAAAAGCCACTACCTCTGTGGTGAAAATCTCCCGTGAAAACATGACTCCCCGAAGAGTCAGGAATGTATAATACCCATCACAAGTATGTGTGAGACCAAGAAATGTTTTCATGCAGCACTGTAATTAAACAGAGACTTGCACAAGCTACCCTGATGTTATATGCTTATTTCCTTCTTTTTCCCAGGAGAAGCAACGAGGGGGTTGAGCTGCATGGGGTCAGGCTCTGGGGACCTTTGTCATGCTACACATTGTACCGACACGTAACAGGAAAAGGTGGCCTGCAGATGGGATATTGAATTTTTTCTGACTTGCTTTTCAGATTTGTTGCATTTTTTCTTCCCCACTTATCCCAATCTACCCATAAGAACTCTAGCTCCGGTCTAGGCTGAAGCAAGGGGAATCAGGCAAGGGAAAGAAAGGGTGCAGAAAGACACAGGCAAAGGAAACGTCCTTAAATTCCTGTCTCTGTTCTAGACAGATGCAGACTGGGGAGGATTTGGAAGAAGGGGATGAAAAAGAGATAAGTGCCTAGCCAAGAGCAGTCATGCTGCTACTTCTGACATCACAGCAGCTGCCTGCAGTTACTTTTTGGCACCACTCATCCACATCTGGTCCATAGCAATACAGGTTTGAGATGGGGACTGAAAGCCATCGCTTTCCTTGGGACACCATTTACCTGAGCTGTAAAAGTTGAGGGAAATAAATATATGTGAGCTGAACACAAGCACCAACCTGTATAAGTTCAGCTGGTGACAGCAAACAGTTATGTGGAATCTATAATCTCGGAGTCTCTCTGCACAGAGAAAATAAATAGAAGCTGTCAGACCGCTGCAAACAATTCCTATGCTAAGTACAATATTTTTAATGCTTTATTGTATAAAGCAGTTAGCGTGCCCCTCAAAAAGTAGGTATGGACTTCACCTGAGAGCACACCTAAGGCAATAATTGCACACCTAAGGCAATAATTCACATCAGCAGGAGATTTTCAGCTGCCCACCTCTACCATGTGGTCTTGCTTAAAGGTTTTGGTGAAGCCCCAGCCTGGGACTGGTGGCGCAGGCAGCATCCGCACCCTAGGGAGCAGCTTATGCCCCTACAAAGTAACCACTCACATCAGTTTTTTTTCCTTGTGCATTATCTTTCATGCTGGAGAACTTCATTATTTCATTTATGAATATTTACATTTGTGTTACACTTACTCTTGCACCGTTTCCTCAAGCGTCTTGCTGAGACGTTTGGTGTTGATGCAAGAACTAATCCAAGAGATGCCTGGGAACCTCAGCCAGCAGCAAAACCCCAGCTCAGGCTGCCACGCAACTGGTGCTTGTGGATAGTTCTGTCCAAGAGCATTTTCTTCCCACAACATTCAAACGACCCCCCTGCCCTGACACAACAGAATAAATTCCAAGATGAAAGAACAGGACACACGTCAGCTTGTTTCTAGCATGTCTAGACCCTAGTCTGTTAAAGTTGCAGCTCCTGGGAGGTTCTCCCTCGCAGCAAAACATTCTTTCTGAGCCCATGGAGCACAAAGCAAGCCCAGCCAGCACTGCTCACACCCCTTGAGAGAGAAACCAGGACTGATCTACCCCTCTCCTGGGGCACAAAAGCGAGTTCTTATGGTTTCAGGTCAGGCCCAACAGATTAATAGTGGTGCTTTCTTCCACACATCTAGCAAAAAGAGGAGAAAACCAGTTGCACTTGCTAAATTAACTCACTCTTTAATCAAAGCTTCTTTTAATTAAAATCACTCCCCCATTTTCCATCTTTCTGATGATACCAGACTGTCTGCTCCATAAATAGCTTTTGACTCATAAATAACAACTTTCTTCACCAAAGAAAGAGTGATGCTGGTGGACTAAATATAATTAAGGTATAATGAATAATTAACAGACCTAGAAACACATTTAAAGAGACTCAAAAAGCAAAGCAAATCCCAGGCCCCTTAAATGAAGGAAAACATTCCAAATTCCCAGGCTGCCATGCTGGGTCCATGAAAGAGAGCCGGGTAATGAAAACAAGCGAGCACATTTAACCCAGCTTAGCATCGCTTCCCTGCTGCATCTAATCAACCGTATCCATAGCTTTGATGAGACTGTAAAGATTACATCACTCCAATCTCAGCTGCGGGATTTGATGCCAGACTTACCGAGGGGGAGCGAGCAAACAACACGGAGGATTTGGGCTTTGCTCTGCATTGGAAACCATCACTCTTGGTTTTAAACAAGCCACTACAGAGATGATAACACACTACAAGGGGAGTTCGTAACACGTAACTGGAATAGAACGCGTACATCAGCAGCAAGTTTTGTAAAGATAGAGCAAAGCAGAAGCCAAAGATGCACTGAAAGCTGATTAAAATAGGCTCTGCAGAGTGATTGGGCAGTTCAGCTGCTCTCACTTCACTAGAGAGAGTCCTCAGCACAGAGCAGACGAGGTAAATCAGCCTCTCAGTCCCACTGCCCCATCTCGGATGCAAGAGATTCATCAGCTCTGATTGCTAGAAGCCCAGGAGGGCAGGGGGCTGCACGTCTCCTAACCCAGAAGTCTGTAGCAAGACACGGCTATGAAACTGTGGCCCTTTAGCTACCTGCTCCAGCAAGCCCTGTGCCCTCACCACAGGCTGCCTGCCCCTCTCCTCCATCTCTCTGAGAAGAAGCACCTTCCTGGCTTTAGCTTCTCACCAGCTCAGCCCCTCTGGAGCAGCCACTTCAGCCCCTCTCGGGCGTTCTCATCCTAGCTCATCCTGGGGCTGGGGACAGATGCTGCAGCACCTTTACACCTAGAGCCCACCCTACAGAGAGAAATGGGACGGAGAACACCTCAAGGTATGACAGTTCCCTGACCGCAGCGATTCTCACAGCTTCACAAAATAAACTCAGGGTGGGCTGAGGCCAGGGAGCTGCACAGACCTGTACCTGGGATCCCAGCAGAGCCAGAGGATGCGGGCACTGCGTAGATCCTTCTTTCTGTGGGAAAAACGCTGCACTGCTTCTTTCTGCTTACAGGGCAGATTTAGCATCCTTGGAAAGAGATCTACATAAACCCCTTCCAGCTGCACATGGACCGGGTGTAAAGGGCTACAGACCTCTCCTTGGAGAAAATCAGGTCATAACCTCAGGCTTTGTAACTGCATCAAGCATTTAATAATAATCATTGTTAGTATTTAATAAAGCTCTTTATCTTTTCATACATGAGGAAAAAAAAAGCAAGAAAACCCAAAATGAGCATTAGCAAGAAATCTAATTTGTCTCCAAATGAGAGCAATGCCGGAGCAACCAGCAACAGAGAAAATCTCTGTGCTGATCTCATGAGCTCCGAGCGCTCTGTCAAACCATAAGCTGGAAAATGTACAAAGCCACCGAGGAGAGGAAAATGTGATGGAAGGAGACAGGTTACAAGTTGAGAGCTTGTCTGGCCAGTCAGTGCTAGTCTAAACAAAACACGCCTGTACATCTCTTTCAGATCACCCCCTTGGGACAGCTTTAGTCCAGAATCAAAGGGACTTTGATCAAGTGTGAATCTCGTTTGCTAGGAGGAATCAGCAGGATTGCAAAGCAGCTGCACTGGCTCCTTTAGGAGAGCTGGGATGTAATGCCAGGGGAATAAAAAAAGAAAAAAAATAAAATAGAATCATAGAATCACCAGATTGGAAGAGACCCACTGGATCATGACCGTGCTCGCAGCAGGGTCAGCCCGTGCCTGGTCCGACACCGACCTAACCCCAGCATCGCGCTCTGGAGAGCGGGTTAAAACCAGTGTCTAATCCAGATCCACTGCGTGGGATGAGTCAGTGACACGTGGAGTTGATATTCAAGAGCTGAACCACCAGTCCTCCCTCCCTCTGGGCCGTGGGCAGGGTTCACCAGCAGGGAATAGCACAGATAATGATACAGAACGAAAGGGTTCGACCCAAAACGGAGCCGATGAGTTTGGAAATGTGCTGCAGAATCTAAACCTAGTGAGTAGGTTTGGCTAAAAGCAGAGACACCAGCAAAAGTGTTTATGCCTTTGTGGCACTGAACACCCACTTTGCACTCTGTTTTGCTATAAATGACAGTACAAGAGCAGAACAACAGGCAATCAGCTTCTGTAATGTATGAAGGCTGGAGTCTAGATGCAAAAGTCGCACCAAATTAACCTAGGGATGCAGATTTACAACTGAATTATTGTGGCTTGGCAATTTACTGTGCTGCCGTAATTGAGTTTGTGCATGTTCTCAGCTGGTGGCGGACGCAGAGTGAAATGCTCCAGGTTACGTTCCTTCATTACATTTACATTAACATGCCTACCTTGCGCTTGCTAGGAGTTAAGACGATGCAAAGAGTGATTTACTGCGGCTCGATTAACGCGCGGTAACCTGTTCAGCCACAGAGATACGTCTATGTCTGAGCCCACCTATCAAAGGAATATTTGGTCTACACGGCACTTCTCAGGGAATCTCGTACAAAACACGTCTGATTGCCTTTTGATAAACCAGCTCAGTAGATTACTTCAAAGATGAAACCAGAATCGCTCAAGAAGATTACAGAGAGTGAAATACCAGGAACTGGAATGTGATTCAGAGGCACCAGTGAAAGGGAAAAAGCTAGTGAATTCTGCTTTCTTAATTAAAAAGGGAAAGGACGCTGTTTTAAACCTTTTAATCTCTGCTGAAACCCAACGATGGGGATTTCTCAGCATAGGGAGTGTGAAGAGGAGATGAGCCGAGTGTCACAACCACAGTCATTGAGGAGCAGTTTCCCTTCTCAGTCCCCTGTCAGATTTAGGACCAAAAAAATCCCTGGTCAAACTTGAGTAGAAAAGCCAAAGCTGGCTAAAGAAATGAGTGAAGCTGCAGATCCCAAGGAAGGAATCCTTGTTTAACCCATGCTGCTCACGCTGATACACCTGGATCACAGTTCACTTGATATCAAGGTACTTGAGGAGATGCAAAAATAAGTATTGCTGAGCTGTTCAAGGTAACTTTAACGTGTGTTACACTGAGCAGTGACAACCACAGCAGATCCCAAGGGATCACATGCAACCTTCGTTTGGTGAACTAATCACCAAAAAAAGATAAAAGGCCAATCAGAGCCCTACTAAGCTGGAGAGGGAACGTCAGCTCCTGTTAACATGCTTGGCCATTCATTTCTGAGTTAATAAAAGATCCCCTGCTCAGATGCAGGGGCTAAACCAGGGCTCCTCCTCTTGCTGTGCATTTATCCAGCTGGGCTAGTGAAATGCCTCTTTCACCCAGGCCTTCAGCAACGTGAAGCGTCTTGACATCCTGAACATCTTGTTAACATGAAAACGCACTTGAGATCCCCTTTTTTCCAAGGGCCCCAGCAGATTTCGCATGAGTCCACCTTTTCTCTGTGTTCATCTGTTTATTTGATGGTGATGGTTCTTGTTTCTCCTTGTTGCATATAAATAAAACATCTCGTTGGGTTCATGTCCTGTGACACTTCCCTGCATCAGCGCAGTCCCTAGGGATGAGCCGTGAACAGAACAACTGCATTCAGTCAAAAGGAGCAACACGTCCTCTACAAATAGATCTCAGCTCTCCCGGGAGAAGTCACACTGGGCATTAGGTACCAAACGCTTCTTCAAAATAAAGGCAGATCACTCTCACCAAAACCTTATGGCAGAAAAAGACACGGATCCCCTCAACTCCTCGTAAGAATTTTCTTTCCTGCTTGGAGCAGACGGAAAACTTTGTAGAAAGAGCAGCAATAAAATCTTCATGGCACTAAGAACAACACTTCTCTGCCTTCCAGAGAAATCAGCTTGTGCTGAAGGGCAGTAAAAGCACCGTGGAATGAGTCCAGATATGCCCCAAACTGAAAATGTGTCAAAGCTAAATTCTCTCAACACCATAATGTTCCCCTCTTTCTGAGCTAATGGCACCGTACCACGAGTACTCATTTTGTCCTTTATTGCAGATAATTACTGTACCTCATTATTGTTGACCCTTGCCCAGTCTTCCTCTCTACAATTGCTCCAGGTGGAGATGGAATCTTTAATAGGATATTTTTTAATAAGGTTGAGGTTTTGTTGGTTGTGGTTTATTTGAGGGCTTTTGTTTTGTTGTTTGTTTTTTTCTTTTTCAACTCAGATGCGCAGTTACTGCTTGTCTCTAGGATGGGGAGTTAAGTCATGTTTGGGGGGGGTGGCTGAGCTTTCTGGCTATTGGAGGATTCTGATCTTTTATCTTCTTGATTTTTCATTTTTCAAACAGAACTGAAGCACTTGCTCATTAACTAAATGGTAGTTCGTTATAGCAGCATGTTACTTATGTGATTCACAAATTGCCTCTGTTAACTGAATTATACTCATGCAACTCAATAGATCATAAAGGGGTATTTGTAGTCTAGAGAGCAAAAAAAGCTCAATGATGTTTATTCCCAGAGTTCACTCAGATCCCCCTCTGTAAGTGGATTTAGGCAGAAGGGAGTTGCAATAAAATCAGAGTTAAGCTCTTCACGCCCTTGTGGAAACTGGTTAAGCATAAATACAGGTTATTAAATGGTTGCACACTTGCAGGTTTGGGATCCAAACCCCCAGTCTGGTAACCCATATCCATAAATACCAACTCCATTAAGTAAATCTGAGACTCACTTAAAAAAAAGCTACTTCATCACGTCCTCGCAAAAGCAGAGCAATTTGTTAAAGCAGCAGCTCCTCGTGACTTGAAGCATCAGCATCCTTCCTGCTAGCCAGACAGAATGGGGTTCAACACAAAGAGCATCTGCCTCTCTACATCATTACAGGATTAATTCTGTTAATTAATTGGGGGAATTACTTTTCTTCCCCTCTCCCGCTCCAGACCATTCTCTATCAGGCAATGCAGTCAAACCAAACAATCTGAAGGGAAGAGACACTGAAAACATACATTCTTCTGTCTTTTGTGTGAATGACTTCACAAATGAAACACAAACTGATGATGAAATGTTGGGAAGAGTTTCCTGGTGCTGGACCTGGATTAAAATGTTGAGAATCCTTGTGATTTCATTCTAGCTGCTGTGAAGCGCCAACAGTGATTGAGGCTCTGAGCAACTGATTGATACAGCTGTAAATAAAAAAAGGCAGCCAAAGATAAATACTTTCTTCACGAGAGCAGTTTCTTCTCCTAGCTGGAAGGGCTGATCTTCCCTTCTCCTCCTACTGCGCTGTCTGCTAGACTACAGTTGCCTCAGGGTGAGAAGAACAACAGGACTTGAGACATCTGGCTAGCACAGAGGCTAATCGCTCTCAAGCATCAATAAGAAAAACAGCAAGAGACATTCCAAGGGCCAGGAGAAGACGAGCAGATGTCTGCAGCAATCAGATCTATCAGGATCTTTTCACCCAACAGTGGCTGCGCTTCTCTGTGTTCAGGATTATCATTTTCTTTTAAAGCTATTTCTTGAAGAGCCACTTGGACCAGTGAGTTGGGAGGGCTAAATTGCAGAACGGCTGGAGAACCATCAATCATGCACTTGTGAGCGATGCTAGTCCTTAGTCTGGAGAAAAATCTCTTATGCAATTTTTTTTTTTTCATAGAATCATACAATGGGTTGGGTTGGGAGGGACCTTTGCAGGCCACTCAGTCCAACCCCCCTGCAGGAGCAGGGGCAGCTTTGACTCCATCAGGCTGCTCAGAGCCCCATACGACCCGACCTTAAGCATTTCCATGGATAGGGCCTCCACTATTTGCCTGGACAACCTGTGCCACGCTCAGTGTAAACAATTTCTTCCTTATATCCAGTCTAAATCTCCCCTCCCTCAGTTGAAAAGCATCACGCCTTGTCCCGTCACAACACATCTTGCTAAAAAGTCTGTCCCAGCTTTCCTGTAGCCCCATTCAAGTACTGGAAGGCTGCTCTAAGGTCTCCTCAAAGCCTTTTCTTCTACTCTTTCCCCAGTTTTGGGGAGGGGATGAGATAACAGCAATGATTTTCCAATCCTTTCCTCCAACCCTGTTCCTGGGAGGATCAAGAGACTTGTCTCTGTGTTTGCGCTAGTCATACGCTGAACCTAACCCTCCTCAATCCAGATACTTTCTACAGCTTCTTGGGAGGGAGAAATTAAAATATTTCAAGGATGCCAAATCAGCAAGAGAAGCCTGTTGCGGTGACCCCTCTTCATAAATGTCACACCACTCTTTTTTTCCCCCAAAATAAGCCTTCTGGCCAACCCTGCTGTCCCACAGGACTCACACCAAAAATATTTGATGTTTGGTTTAAGCAAAACACGAATGCAAACTGAAAAGCTTTCACTTCAAAACATTTTACTGTACAGAGCTCCCCGCGGAAGACTTAAATTTCTTACTGAAGCATCCACAAAGCCTTTGCACCATGACAAACCATCTCTCCTGCAAACAATGTTTTCATCAGAAGTTTTTATTACTCTGCTCTACACATAACAAATCCCCACGTGCTCACTTTCTGTTCGTTAGGCTGTAAATTTCTCAAAGTGAAGAATAGTTTATAGCCAGACGCGGAACTAAGCAAGCAGGCAGCACTTAAGAGATCAATAGCAGTCCCAGCTTTCACCCTTCCAGTAAGGATGAGACATGCAGTAACAGCTCCTTGGGACCATAGAGATATTTACTCGCTATTGAATTAATTTGTGTGGGGTTTATTGAGAACGTGGCTGTTTCCCCACAGATCTCTGGGGCAGAAGCAGTGGAACGCAGGCGGCTGGCTCGGTGTGTCCAAGGAGCAAGACAGTGAATTAACGGAGCACGGAGCAGCTTCAGAAAATGCTCATGAGAGCTAGAGCAGTGGTGCCTTCAACCCAGTGCCAAGGGAAGAAATGTGGAACAAACCCCCGTACCATGCTGGTGGGGTGTTTTTTACATCACAGCAACTTTTACTAGCCTTGTGTCCTAAGAAGATCCACGCAAAGATACCTTACAAGTGCTCTTCTGATCCAAGAGCACAGGTCCAAAGAGAGCCAGGGCACTACTTTGGATGCAACAGAAGAAATAACACTGCAGAAAACTAGACATGCAGCAAGATTAATGTGAAATTTTACCTTATTTCTACCTGTAAGCAGAGTGCTGAGAATCCACTGCTGTACAAACACCCCAAAACCCATCAAGGAAGGGCCCCCAGCAGCTTTTTTCACCCCAAAGCAGCTGCTTTTCACCCCAATTTGGGGAGCTGTAGGCAACGCTCAGAGCCATCCCTGCAGCACAAGTACACAGGCAGCCCTGCCAGTCCTCTCAAGACTCAGAGAGGCATCACTAACACTAATGAGAGAAGAAACATCTCCTGCTGGAGCAGCACTTAGCCTTGCCTTCCCAAACAAGGTCAGTGGCAAAGGCAGGAACGCTGCTCTGTTCACCCAAGCAACCATGGACACCTCAAAGACGTGATTTTCTCAAGGCCTCAGGGTCAACGGCTTCAGTCTCTTGAAGAGTCTGAACAGTGCACTCAAAATCAAGCCATTTAGAGGATTTATGTCCTATTACTGCTCCCTTCAAAAGGCACCAGTGCCACGCGCCGCCTCAGCTGTCAGCATCGGCAGCTCCTGGTTAAGAACATGATATAATCATCAGTATATTTGTCGGCAGGGCCAAAAGAGTAAAATGTATTTGAACAAGGGAAAAAGGGGAGGATGGAGACCTGTGATTAATTTTAGAAAGAAGCTGCAAGTTGCACAGTCACAAAGCGGAGGCTGGAATGCGGTTTTCCAGAGTTTGTAAAGACTCATTTAATTTCTATAGAAACTGAGCAGCAAACAGGTAATTTTCTCTGCAAATTGCTTCTATCACCTCTGTAATGCTCTGCAAGAGGAATGTATTTCCCTTGCGTCTTCTTAATCCCCTGTTATTTTCATTATAAATTTAATTAAGCTCTCCTGGAGAACATTCTATGACATATGAGCCAAGTTTTGTTTCTTCTGTCAGCGCGGTGACAGCAACGAGCTGCTGAGTTATGTGGCAATTGGATTTCTCTTTTC
Organism: Phaenicophaeus curvirostris; assembly: GCF_032191515.1. Lineage (NCBI taxonomy): Eukaryota > Metazoa > Chordata > Aves > Cuculiformes > Cuculidae > Phaenicophaeus > Phaenicophaeus curvirostris. The sequence goes on along the minus strand of NC_091416.1, from coordinate 1,671,212 downwards.
GGTGTAAATATTTCAAATGATATTAAGCAGCAGAGACATTGACTTCCCCCAGCTGAATCGATACAGCTCAAGCTAAGAGCCAGAGCTCTACAGAGAAGGTCCGAGCGACGCACGCCTTGAGCCAGCTCTTTCCTCCTGTTTTGCAGAGCACCTCGAGAGCCGATTCTCTCCCTGCAAACCAGGTAAACGCAATCAGCTCTGGACCAAAGCTTCCAATCCGTACGGCACAAACGGATGCAGAGGAACATCCTACTCTTTGTTGTGAAATTGGCCCTCGAGGACCCTGCCTAGGTTGGAGCACAGCTGAACGCGGCTTCCTCGCAGCAGCCTTTTCTCTCCGCGCCAGCCCTCAGTGCAGGAGGTTATTATTCCAGGGAGGGCTCTTCCGAGTGCCCTCTTTGTTTTACTGGGGGCTGGTTACCAAGCAACATGGGCTGCGTTATCGATGTTCCAATAGAGCGTAACTTGAATGGGACCCTTCTCTTCTGCCAGTTTTGAAGAGAAGATTTATTCCAGGCTAATTCCCTGTTCCTAGCTCCCTGCTCGTTTCATACAGGTATTTGATGGTATTGGATAAAATTTATCAAATCACAGAATTACCAGAGTCCGGAGTGACACGAATTATGCGTGAGGACAACTATTGTTATAATTGCTGTTTACGTTGCCATGCAGAGGTTCTCAAAGCAGGATCTAGGCTGTCTGGCATGAAAAACAAACCCCTGCTCCCTCCAGTGCCCGGGTTCCATTTTAACCAAGAGACACTGCAGAACATTTGCCTCTCTTCTGTCTGACCAGCAGCTGGTGGGATCCCTGAACCAGCAAAGCCAGAGGTTTGCTAGAGCTCAGCACTCACAGCCGTGTCCAGATTTCCAAAGACCCAGCAACTTGCTTTCTAGATTTCAGCTGCAGGATTTTCAGTGCTGGACCAAGAATACCAAGAATAAAACCCAAAACCGTCCTTACTGAATAATTAAATCTCTAATGCCTGGCATTGCTCAGCATTTGTGAGGGATTCTGGTGTCCTTAACCTTTCCCCTTTGCTTCCTAAGACAAAAGGAAAGCAAGAAAAGATCATAGAATCATGGAAAGGGTTAGGATGGAAAGGACCTCATCCAGTTCCACATCTCCCACTGGACTGGGGGGCTCCAAGCCTCATCCAGCCTGGCCTTGAACATCTCCAGATCACAAGACATTAGCCAACATCAAGGACAAAGATGTGAAAAAACATACCAATACTTACAAAAATATATAAAATCCCAAGTCCTTCACTTTCCCTATCACATTAGCTCGTTCCCCAGATGCTTTCCTGTTATTCCCCTCATCTGTCACCAATGACATCACAGGAATATGCAGAGATCAGCAAAGAAGTGCACACATATGGATAAAGCACGGGGATGCAAACCATACGGCTTTTAATTCCGATGTCTCTACAACTCAGCAAAAGCAACAATTGTGATTGGCTCAGCCAAGCTGGGAAACACATTCAGCGCGCAGCGAGCAGGAGTCAGCCCTTCACACCTCGCTTCCCCTCGCCCCCACCTGCAGATTAAAGGGAGTGAAATGAACAGCAGAGGCTCCCATCACAAATCTGAGCCCTGGAGAGCATGCATCTTGAGGGGGAAAAAAACACCACCAGATAACCCAAACCACAAAAAAAACCCATAAAACATCCTCCTAAAAAAGCCAAAAACCAAACCTGAACAAAACAAAAGCCCAAATCACACCCCCCTTCCTGGTCAGGCTTCAGTTCCCTCTGAGTGTTTGAGTTGTTATTTGGCTGTTGAGTATTTTTTTCCCTTTTTAAAGACATTACTATCACAGAAGAGGGAGACTCGCATCCCTGCTGCCAGTCACATCCATCATCTCGCAGAATTTCAAGCATCGCTGCCAAGAAAAACATCTTCAAAGCGATACTGGAGTAAAATGTCGCACCAAGGGAGAGCTATCTGTCTACGCCTCATACTTCTTTAAAGTTGTGCCTTTGACAGCTTAACAACAGCTCAACAGCTCAGGTCTCAGCACGAGATTTCCAGGCTGTTTGACTAGGAGAAGGATGACATTTTAATTAGAGGCAAAGCTTCCGCTTTGCTTCCAACGCCCCTCTGTTTAATGCTAGGCACGAGGAGCACTGGTTCTGTTTTCCTGGGAGGGTGAGGAGGCCCAGGTTGCCCAGAGAAGATGCAGGTGCCCCATCCCATGGGAACGTCCAAGCGTGAGGGTGTTGCTCATCATGGGAGCAAATTTGAACTATTTCCTTTGCAGGGGTTACCGAGAGGGAGTTCTCCCCTAAAACATGTTTATTATCCAGAAATCCATTCCCAGTTTTGTCACTGTTAATGCCATGCAACGCAATTTCATAGAATCACAGAATCACCAGGTTGGAAGAGACCCACCGGATCATTGAGTCCAACCATTCCCATCAATCACTAACCCATGTCCCTCAGCACCTCGTCCACCCGTCCCTTAAACCCCTCCAGGGAAGGGGACTCAACCCCCTCCCTGGGCAGCCTCTGCCAGTGCCCAATCACCCTTTCTGTGAAAAATTTTTTCCTAATATTCAGCCCAATTTGCTTTTGGTGTGCCACAGAATCCCAGAAGGTAACCATAACATCAGCGAGATGTGCGCAAAGGTTTATATTTTTCATTCTCCTGCGACACAAAGCCATCATAAACAGAAGATATGCACCACAATCCTGCTACCTGCGTGGTTTAAGCAATAAAAGCATGTTGAAATCAAGCTCGTATCGAGGTACTGAGAAGTGCAGGGAGCAGATAGGACAAGTACAGTATCATTTCACAGAGCTCAACGGTTTTGATGAGATTCAACACGTGAAATTGCAGGCTTTCCCCTATTATAAAGAAATGGATAAACCCACGCAGGCACCTCTGTGTGAAAGGTCCATTGGAGGCAGGTGGCATTCTGAGAGTCACTTAGGACCTTTGCATTTAGACTTCAATTTGCTGCTTTCTCTCAATTCCTTGGGCACAGCCTTAATGCAAAAGGTGTCATTATTGCAAAAGATATCATTATCCTTCCTCTCTTCAAGCGATGAGTAGGAAAAAGCAGTAGCAGCAGAACAGCCTCTTTCAAACACTGCCTGTGCCCATGACCTGCACGGAAGACAGGGAACGTCTAGCAGCCAACAGTAGGAAACAGCTCTGGATTTCAGAGCTGAACAGATGGCTTTAACTCGTTGGCAGGGAAATACTATAATGGCTAAAAAAGGATGAGGAGTGTATCGAGCAAGTGATGCTCCCCCATCATCTAACAGGGCGATCCTGCAGCTGCTCTCTGTGGGCTCCATCCTTACAAAAGCAAACATCACCCACGAGCAAGAAGTAAGATGGGACCTGTCTGAAATGATCCAGTTTACACTCATGCAATCTTCACACAAGGTGTCCCTTGGGGAGATAAAACTGGGGAAAAGAAGAAAACTAAGGGGATATCAGCCCAGGTGATGGGAAGTTTACTCCGTGTTGTATGATGGGTACAAGCTACAGTTCTTTGTCTCAGTTCTAGCAGCCTCTAATCCCTCTCTCTATGTCCCCTTTCCGTCTCCATCCCTTTGAAAATGAGCATCATAAGCTGACTCTGGAAGGCAGACAGCCCAAGCAGGCAGGCAGAGACTATTTCCATCCTCGAGTACCTCAAGCTTGCTTCCAATGCAAAAAAAAGGTACATTTTTAAGCTCCCTGCAAAACAGAACCTCACCAGCATTTCAATTCATAACCCGCACGGCGCCTTGCTTCGCCCATGGCAAATGCTAAAAATGAATCATATTAATATAGCTCACTTTTAAATAGTATCTCAGGGTTTTGCCTTGGTGTCAAAGCACCAAGTAAAACAGAGTTCAACTGTATTATACAATAATATTTTAAGTTAATATGAAAGTGAAATCAGCAGAGGTTGGGCTTTCTAACCTTTTCAAGATGTGGATGATATCAGGCAGCACTGAATAAATCACTTCAACATTTTTCCACCACCCATTTTCCCACAGAACACGGTTCAATCGAAAACGGCATCAGCTACAACCCTTCATAATGTAATAAATTAGTCTTCTGTACACAGCCAGAAGAAAACCTTTTGGCCTACAAGAAATATGAAAGGTTTTCTTCAAGATATAGAAGCAAGGCCACGTTGCACAGATACTGATTGCATTCCTAGCAGGCAGGGAAGGGTGCTGGACCCCCATCCCAGCAAGCCTGGAAGTCAAAGATTTCTATGCCCTGAGATAGGAGGGGAGGGTAAAGGGGCAGCTTGCTGCCTCTGTGGTTCAGGAAAGCCCCAACGTGTAATAATGTCCTCATGATACGTTCAACTGGTCCCATGTCAGAAGGAAAATAAAGGCAGGAGAAGCAGCTAAGAGATATTTAATAGCAGAAAATCACAGCACACCTCGAGGAAACCACCGGACAGAACCTCCCTATACTGGAGCAGTTCTTGGCCAGGGCTGAATAGAAGCTCCCTTTCGTATTTCATGTACCACTCGCCCTTGTTTACTTGAAATAAGGGCCAGTACAAGAGTTCTGCATGACTAAAGCACTACAGGCAACTCTGGAAACACCAGGAGAGCAAGCAAGAACAGCTACTGGCATTCAGTTAGAGAAAACAATCAGCTCCAGCACAGTCACATCCCTTTTCAGCCCAAGAGCGGCTCCTGGAGCTAGAAGAGCTCTCTGTTCAGACCTGGTAAACCTGTTTTTCTGGAGCCCACCATTCTCTAGCCATAGAAAGCAAATTACACGTTCGCATTATTGCTTTGGCTTCTTTACTGGGACCTGAAGTGCCCTGCGCACACAAGCAGACGCTCCTATTTCTCCATCTATAAAGGATAAAAACCCAACACTTGCTGATGACTCCCAGGTAATAACGTCCACCCTCTCCCTGCAGAGCTGTGGATTGTTTTTTTACATTGCAACACCTTTCCAGGTAAGGGGATCAAAGAAAGCTGCATCCCAGGTGAGTTTTGGGAGCGCTTAGCAAGCCATGGAAGGATTGACACAAGCTGCACAGAAGGGCGACTCACTGTGACGAAAGAATTGAGTCCATATAGAGCATATGGTTGGACTCGATGACCAGGTGGGTCTCTTCCAACCTGGTTATTCTATGATTCTATGATATGTTCTCCAGAAAATTAAGCAAGCTCTAGAACATCTTCCTGATGAAGACAACAGACAAGATGTAAACCTTGCCTTGAAAACAGCCGGTTCTCTTGTACATCAACTGCTCAGTCACAACTTCTCCAGGGTTCAAATGCCTCCTCTGTTCCCCAGGCAGCAACTGAGCAACCTGCAGTGCTACCCAGCTACTGCTGAGCAACTTCCCTGACTCTTCACCTCCAAAAATGACCCCAAGAGATAGGGCCAGACATAGAAACAGTGTCAGAAAGCCTGTTCTACTCACCCACACATTCTCAGGAAAAGAAAAAATCATTTCAGTAGCTTAAGCGCCGCTTTCCAGAAGATTCCATCTCCTCAGAGACTACAAGAAGGCTCTTGGAGACACCACTCTCCAGGCTAACTCCTGCAGCTCGCCTTTATTAGCCCCAGCTGCCCATTTCTCCTCCAATCACCTGCTAATTATCCCAGCTGCTCAGTGCTCTTAAAGGCATAAGGACAGCAACAGGGATTTGGGGTAAACACCATATAGATTCTGCTTTTCTAAGCAGGAGCTCTTCCAACCAGTCTGTGGAACTCCCACAGCAGGGTTTCATTGCTAAGACTGGAGTTTGTTGGCAGCCCTCACATCAAGGAACAGGATTTGGAGCTGCACCTGCTTCTGGTCTAACTCTTGGAGCATCAAGGAGTCCTTTGAATGCTTAGGAAAAAAGCTCTTGGCTCTTTTTTCCCTCCTGAAGGGGCAGATTCCTTTTATCTCTGTTGCATTTAAATACTTCAAACTAGTAATTTCTCTTCCTTCCTTGTTTTATTTTATTCTCGTTACAGCAATGAGATGCCAGTAAAGCTGACACATTGCTGCACCATATGCTTGGTGCCTATTTCCAGCAGCAGGTGAGAATCTCATGATTCAGTTCCCACCTGAGCCAAGGCCATTTTACACCAAGCTGCTCTGTAGGAAAACATGGGATAAAAGCAATAAAACCTGGGGAAGATGTGTATATGCGAGTGGTTGTGCACAGTTTCAGCGTGACCCACATGAAAAGGGAGTACAGATACCCATTTCCATCCCTGCACAGTGTTAAAACAGGAAAGCATTGCCTAAAGCCAGCGTCACCAAGACAAAATGTTCTACAAGCTTGATCACATTCTGGAAAATAACTTGTCAGCTTCCTTCTGCAGCTCCATTTTCTTTGAGTCTTTTAGAAACTTTCATTTAAAAAAAAACCCACACTGTTTTCCTGTAATCACCAGGTGACAGGATATCTGGGGTAGAGGCAGGGACACCTTCCACTGGTGGTTTAAGTCATTGCACCTGGTATTGGAAAACTCAAGTCCTCAATGCCAGGCTTGATGAGTCTACAAATCTGTCCTTCCTGAGACAAACCGAGCTCTTGGAACCTTAACATCATTCACCAGAGTCCTATTCCCTGACTTATTCCCCACCGGGTCCTTGCCTTGAAGCAGCGTAATGATGTTTTCTCTCTGATGTCTGATTGCCAGCTGAAGGGCTGTACAGCCCGTGAGATCTTCCACATCGAGCAGGGCACCAGCCTTAATCAAGGTCTTTACGATGGCCATATTGCCCTTGAGGACAGCAAGGTGCAGGGGCGTCCAACCCATTTTGTTCTTAGCGTTGACGTCTGCCTTGCACTCCAGGAGATTGATGACAGTCAAAAAGGAGCCTCGCTGCACTGCGAAGTGGAGGGGGGTCCACTCTGACTTCTCCACGCTGTTGGGATCTGCCCCGCATCTCAACAGCTCAGAGACCACCGGCTCATCGCTGTAGCGAGTCGCCAAGTGAAGGGGCGTCCAGTCCATGCTTCCTTTGGCGTTCAGTTTGGCGCGGCTGTCCTTGAGCAGGTGGATAATTTCAATGTGCCCTTTGAAAGACGCCAGGTGCAGGGGAGTCCAACCTTTGTCTGTCCTCAGCTCCACGTTGGCTCCGTATTTGATGAGCTTCTCACAGATGAGATACTTCCCTCTCACCACCGCCAGGTGCAGGGCACTGTAATGGTTTTGATCGAGGCTGTTGACGGACGTCCCGTTCTTCAGCAAATAATGGACCACCCTGAACTTGCCCCTCTCCACGGCGACGTGAAGTGGGGTTCTGTGGTTCTTCTGCTTTTTCTCCAGGTCTGCTCCTTGACTGGCGAGCAGCTTCACCAAGCTGACGTGGCCAAAGCAAGCTGCCACGTGGAGGGCGGTTTTCCCATCAACCTCCTGGGTGTTGGAGTCAGCCTGGCGAGACAGCAGCACTCGGGCCACGTTCTCAAAGTTGTTCTGCGATGCCAAGTGCAGAGGGGTCCACCCATCATGCTCCTGAGCATTTACCTGTGCCTGGTGGTCCAGCAAGAGGCGGACGATTCTGTCGTCCCCATTCTGAGCAGCAAAGTGAAGAGGTGTCCAGCCATCATCGTCAGGCATATTGACGTTAGCGTCGTGCTCTATCAGAACGGAGCAGATCTCTGGTGACCTCTTCTGAACAGCCATAATGAGTGGGGTGTAGCCACAGACTGCCTGGCTGTTCACGTTGGCTTTGCAGCTCAAGAAGAACTTCACCTTTTCCACGTTGCCCTGCATCACCATGAGGTGAAGCAATGTGAGGCCGTTTTCGTGGACTCTACTGATTTCTTCAGCCAGGATGTCTTCTGGGCTTTCGGCTTCACTGTAAGATGGGGGGATACGAACCTCCTGATCATCAGTTTCTAAAGGCAGGGGAAACAAAATAGGAAAAAGAGAGTAAGACCAAGTGAAATAGCTTGGTGTGCATAAGATGGGAGGGAGAGCAAGTGAACCTTCATAGAGAATGAGACAAGACAACTATATGCAGCCTCTTAGAAAGCCAGTGGGACCTTTGGCTTCTCCCTCATGGAAACCATATCTGCTAGTTCCTGTACAGTTCATTTTAGAATTATAGAACGAATCATGGAATGGTTTGGGTTGGAAGGGATCTCAAAGCCCATCCGGTCCCACCCCTGCCATGGGCAGGGACACCTCCCACTGGATCAGTGGGGTCCAACCTGGCCTTGAACCCCTCCAGGGATGGGGCAGCCACCCCTGCTCTGGGCAACCTGGGCCAGGGCCTCCCCACCCTCACAGCAAAACATTTCTCCCCAAGATCTCACCTCAATCTCCCCTCTTTCAGCTCAAAACCATCCCCCTCACCCTGTCCCTCCCAGCTTATAATTTCCTTAACTTTAAAAAAAATTCATCCACACAGAAAACTTTCTCAAGCCACATTCTTGTCTCTGCAAAGCCATAAACAGGCTGGTTTGTGTAGGTTTCTCCTTTATTTTTGCAGTATAATATAAACCCCCCACTTACCACCACTCCTGGAGTCTCGGGGGAAGGTGAACTCTTCTTTGTCACTCTCGTTTTCAGGAAGGGGAAAAGAAAAAGGAGTAAGACAAAGTTGCTTGTTTGCATTCCATAGTGTTTGCACAGATTTCTTCCTTGCTGCCACTCTAGAATTTTGTATTGCCATTCGGGTGGGCTTTACCCAAACCTGTTATTGCTAAGGAATGTGACTGCCCTGAAAACCGATTATTGTCTTAGAGAAACACAGGGATTTAAGTTTGGTTTTTTTTTTCTTTTACAGGAGCTGTTTAAACTGGAATGTCCTCAGTTCCATGGAGCTGGAAAATGGACATCTGAGTGCATGTGCTAGTGTCATGAGCAGAACTGCTGGGATTCTATGTCTGCTTGAGCTTCTTTTAATGACCCTACACGATAAACGGTTTCATATAATCACAGGGTAGTTCAGGTTGGAAAAGACCTTTAAGATCATGAAGTCAACCATAAACCCAACACTGCCAAGTTCACCACTAAACCACGTCCCTAAGTAGCACATCCCCACCTCTTTTAAATCCCTCCAGGGATGGGAACTCCACCTCTTCCCTGGGCAAACCTGCAAAGCTTCATCTGAGCAGGCAGGAAAAGGCTCTTCCTCTCAGACTGTCTAGAATTGAGCACACTGGCCAACTTGCTAAAACTATTTACTCGTTTCCTACCCCCACGGGTGATTTACAGATGTTCAGCCTATGCAAACACGCTGTTTAGGTTGCTGTTAGATGATAAACAGCGATGGGAGGAAAAATTCTGCAGAACCAGCAAGAACAGGGGAAGGACTCAGTGGAATTTCCTTCCTCACCTGCTTGTTCCCAGAGATGGCAGGTTTGTGGGACATCTTCCTAGCCAGGCGCTCGTTCTCTGGATCCACCACAAGGCTTTGGATCAGCGAGAGCAGCATGTCTGTTTCTACAGGGATATCTGCAGAGAAAAAAGACTTGCTAGCTCTGCAGCCCATCCAGAACCCAGTCAGTACCCAAGGCTGTGGGGTTCTTCCCCATCTCCTCCACATGGGGAGGAAGGAAAGAGCGAGAAAGAGGGTGTGTTGACGCCAATTTAACTGGCAAATAGTTATATGTAATCTTATCTCCCAGCGGTCAATCCACGCGGCTAATCCACGTGACAATCAGCTACCACACCTGTAAAGCTCGGTCTTTGCTTAGGGTCTTGGTCCCAACACCTCTTCATCAAGTCAACCATCTGCTGGCATTCCCCTGGCCAGTCTTCGCTGATGGGTTCTAGGCAGGGTCTCTTTCCCGCAGCAACCTTGACTATAATGGCCATCATGTTGGCTCCTGGAAAAGAGCAGTGTGCACAGGGCTTTTTCTCTGGGAAGACGGCTGCAATGAACATTTAATTAGTGCAGAGCACGTAAGAAGTGTTCGTATTTACCTGCATAAGGTTTCTTCTGCATAAGCACCTCCCAAATGACAATTGCAAAGCTGCAGGCAATGAGACATGGTGAGCAATCACGAACACAAAATTCACTTATAGCTTTCATCTTCTTGAGAAATTGGAAAATTAAGAAAGAAGTTCCTTGGGATGGAAGGATTTCATCCCCCACACCAGAAGGACAAGACCTTATGAATCACCACATCTATCTCTGATGCCTCATATCTCTGAAGGAGAGACTTAAAGTATTTCCTATGAAAGTCGGGCTCTCGACGCCTTTCTTTCTGCTTTCACGTCGGGTTTCAGAGCCCTTGACTACTCCAGGTTCATGTGGCCATGCAAATCCTCCTCCACTTCTTGTCTTGGGTTACCATGTGGTGCAGTGGCCAAGGAGATGATGAATTCTAGATTCATCTCACGTGATGGGGATGTATATTCATGACATGCAGCGTGTGTAAGCGCCAACAAGGCACTTTGGCCAGAAGGAGAAAAGCCACATTGAAATCTTTTCTTTACTGCCCAAAACAAAGCCGAACACTCAGGCAGACAAGCAGTATTAAGCAGTATTACATTGTTTTAAAAGAAAAATAAATCTAAGCAGTGAGTGCTGTGGCAAAGCAGACACTGCCTGTGCTGGGCTCTGATCTTACTCTGTTTCTACAATAACTTCCAGCCACCCAAGAGGAGCGATGGACCCCGGGGCGATGCCGTCTGCACTCCTGTGGCTGCTCAGAGGTGCCTCTGGTAGGAGACATCACTAGCCACGGACAATCCCTCTCCCCTCACTCTGCTCTCTGAGGCTGCAATGCCGCGTGTTCCCCACCAAGGACGTTATTCAACACAGAAATCCTGCATCTAAATGATGGGAAGCAGCGCGCCAGCCCCTCTGCTCTGTGCAGGAGCCCCACGTGCCCTCGGGACACAAAGTTCAGCTGTACCTGTACACATCGTATTTGATTCCTGGGGGTTTGCTGTTCTGGAGGAACATTTCAGGAGGGATGTAGCTCAAAGTGCCTCTCAAAGCAGAGCTTTCGATGTATTGCATGCGGCTGGACTGCTCCATCCACTTTGATAGCCCAAAGTCTGAGATCTGCAAGCAGAAAAAATGAGATCCCCTCCCCAGGTAATGCTCATGATCTCCTCCTGCCTTGTATTATCCCAGAGATACCCCCATCCCTCATCTTCAGGGACACGAGGAGGTGCCCAGCACCAGATAAAACCCTGGTAAAAACGTAGTCAGTGTTTTTTCTTGAGCCCAGAAGAGCAGCATTTCCTCCTACACTGGAGCCTTAAGGCTGAAGCTCATGCACAGATTGTCTGTATGATCTTGAAATTACCCTAAAACTTGTTTCCCAGCTGCTTCTTACAAGCCCAGCTAGTCAATCTTTCATTGAGTATTCCTGAAAACTCTAACTTATTGGGATTTTGGACTCATTTGGCAGAAGAACTTTTACTTATTTGGGAAGGCACCTGTCGCTACAGACACAGCGTTCAGGTCGTACCTTGACGTGCATGTTCCCATCCAGGAGAATGTTCCCTGGTTTTAGATCCAGGTGCAGCAGAGGCGGCGTCATGCTGTGCAGGAAGTTCATAGCCAAGCCCATCTCATGGATGACCCGGAATTTGAGCTGCCAGGACATTTTATGAGTGGGAAGGATTTTCTCCAAGGAGCCTCTCACCATGTACTCCATCACTATCCCCAAGGGGCTGTTGCAGACCCCATAGATGGTGACAATGTGCTGGAATTTGATTTTCTCCATCTTGGTCGCCTCTTCCATCAGACAGTTCATACTGGTCCTGGAAAAATAAAGAAGAAAAGGTGGAATGAAGAAATGGTATCAGTTGATTCACAGGCTGAATTACTGAATAGCAGCTTGGAGATATTCAGCTTTTCCAAGCAGCCCTGCCTACCCCAAAGAGATTCATTCCGATTTGCCCCTTAAATTGCTGATAATACAATCCTATAATGTACTTCTGCAGACTAAAATCTAACATACAAGGTGCTATGGCTTTTCAAAAGGAGCTGAAGATTGCTTGGGCAAATTCAGCCAGGAGGCTCCTAAAGAAAGAGATCAGAACACCCATCTCAGTCCAGCTCTTACAAGACCTTGACTCGATGATCCAGTGAGTCTTTTCCAACCTCGTGATTCTGTGATTCAGTTGTGACAAAATGCCTCGTCCATCCGCTTGTTCTCGCACCAAGGTGAGACTCTCAAGTGATGCTTCCCTGGAAGGATGGTGTTGGGAGCAGGCACAGGGGGGTGAATCAAGCCTTCTTCTCACACGGCGTGTCCGCAGGGCAGCCCCAGCAAAATGATGCAGGAACCTGCTGAGCCTGAGCTCACGGAGGCTTTTTGGCCAGAGGGCACGGCTTGGCCGTGCCTCTACCTGTGCCTCTGCCCGCTGCTTTCTGTCCGTGAGCACGGGGAATCCGCTCCCAAAGGAGTCTAGACACGTCCAGCCATCACTGCTGCTTCCAGCAGACCTGTTTCTCTAAACCTTTACATTTCCCAACCTGCTGAACGAGTTGGAGAGCCCGGAGCGCGCCAAGAGCAGCCAAGCAGCAAAGTGCCAAAACCTCCTTTTAAATGCACACCCCAGGAACGAATCTGAGCTTGCAACAACATTATTCCAGGCCATTAATAGCTGTAAACGAAGTTCAGCTAAGCAAATCCCACTGCCAGGCTTCCTCTAGCAGGCTCCCCACGGTAAAGCCAACCTCTGCACTGAGGAATCTCGGGTATCGTCTCTCCCACCACAGAAAAAAAGGCTTAATAGAGGAAGACAGTTGCAACCTGCAGCATAGGTGGATGTAGATTGATCCCTCCCCCTCCCAGGAAAATGATGGGCATGGAGAAAGAAGCGATTTCTGTGATTTCTGATTCCTTTCCTGAAGAAGGTGGGTGTGGACAAGCAGGGTGACCCTCAAGAAATGAGGCTTGTAAGGGAGGAAAGCAAGAGGCGTTACTAAAGGTACCATCTACTGCGAGATATTCTTCCCACGCTCAGATATTCAGATTTAGTTTTCCAAATCTTACTGATCGCAGAAATAGTTTTTTAAAAGGAAAAGTCAATGTAAATTTCTGTTCATTCAATCACATTCCTGGAGCGTGTGCTGCGAGCTGAGATGATCCAGGAGAGCCATAAGATTAAATTTGCTGCAACTGATACACACAGAGGTAAAACTGAATAACTCGACTCATTTTTTTTTTCCCAAAAAAGAGAATGGAATGCAAACAAAACATCTGAAGAGTGTAAGCAGCACAAACTAGGAGACTCACTGCTCCAAGGGAACCAGGTCGGTCACTGTCAGTAACACGACAACAGAAGTTATCATGTCATTGATTTTTAACCAGGCAGGATCCTTGAATGGAATGAAATTTTAGACTAAATACCTTCACTGCCTCTGATGTTTTTTCCCTGGGACTGCCTGCATTGTCTGTGCCTCAGCAGAGGTTCTGGTTCATGGCTTTGCGCCGTCTCCAAGCCCAACGGAAGAGCCTCGGCAGCCGAGAGTGAAGCCAAAGGGAGACTGGAGGTGCAGATGCGCCAAGGAGAAAGGAGCCTTTCTGCAGGGGGAGGTGAGTGTGGGAGCTTTATGAGCCACCAAACAGCTGAAAACTCTAGGTCCTGCAGCTTTAAACCTGGTGGTTTTAATTACTGGTTTAATTTCATCGATATCCATCAGACCCGATGTCCAGTGAAAGCTGTAAATAAACAGTCAGCCTGGTTTTACCTTCATACCCCTGTTTAAAGATGCCTGCTTCACCCTCCAGATTTCAGTGCTAATTGTTCCCTATTTGTGTTCCTTTCCCACCCGCACACACACACAAAGAAAAAGAGGCAGATTTCCAGCTCACGAGGGTTTTTTCCACTCCCTCTGGGTGCCAAAACCTTGGCTTCCTGGGGAGAAGAACCCATGTGAACATCCCCTTCAGAGTTTTCACACCAAATCCCCGTAAATGGCTCCAAGTGACCATTTGAACAGCTGAGCGACTAAAGACCACGCGGTTACCTCTCGGCGCTGGAGTCCTGCAGCAGGTACGGAGAGCACTTCACTGCGTACACTGTCCTCCACTTCTTGTGCTTGACTTGGTACACGTGCCCAAAGCCTCCGCTGGCCACTTTAATCCAGTCGTCTTCAAAATCCTCCTTGTTAAAGACAGTTAAGCTGCGCAGTTGGCGGTCCCGTTCCGAGGCCATGGCAGGAGGGGCAGCCTGGCTCTCTGCCTCCTGCTCGGGCAGCGTCAGAGAGGAATTGAGGAGCTCTTCCTACCTCTGACTTGCCCAGGGAAGTAGGGAGTTACCTGAGATGAGCCATGTTACCTACTGCCAAGAGGTGGATCCTAAGAGTCACTCTCATTTGGTATGCAGAGTTAGCTGCGCTAATTAATTCCAGAGAATCGGAATGAGCTTGGCCAGGCTGGGTATGTGTCTGCATTTCCCTACAGCCGCCCTCCTCTCTCCTATCGAGCACTGGGTGGGCAAATGCTGGAAGGGTAAGAGAGGTAAAACGATGGAGAAATGCGCAAAGCTCCCGTGCAGCATCGCGTGGGAGAGCTGGATGAAGAAGAGAAGTAGAAAACCTTCCAGGTGAAGGCAGAGAACAGAGAAGATCCCAGAACTGGCCTGTGGCAAACACGAGCGTGTGAACCTGAGAAAATATGTCAACAGAAATACAGCAAACCCAGGGAGCCAGAGCGGTTACCTCAGGGGTCAATTATGCTGGTGAATGCCTGCAAGGGGCACCGGGAGAAACAAGAGAAGATGGAAGAGCTGGTCTGAGCTGTTTAACCATCACCACATGAGAGCTGGTAACAGCACGTGTGCTTCTAGTCACTTTATGCCTTGACTCCCCAGCTGTAAAAAGGCTTTAATGACACTTGTCTGGGTCTCGCGCGTCTACGCCTTTACCAGCTCAGCACAGGGTCTGTCTGTGTAAGTCAGCGTCAAACACACCGCGGGGCTGGTTCCTCAGCGCTATTGCAATATGAGCAATAAATCATATTTCTGAAGGGTAATTATCATCGAGTCTTGACCTGGAACTTTTAGCTGCAGATCAGATCTGAAGAAATTCTTGAGGGGAAGACTGATACAGGTGGAAATGCAAGCTACTTCTCTTTTAAGTTTGATAGGTGGTGCTCTGGCAGCGGGTCCTTACTCACAACCGCAAGGCTTTAGGGAAAGAAGGAAAAGGAAGAAAGCCAGCCAGGCTCTGCAGCCTTTAAGTGGGAGGAAAGCATCACAGTCTGAGGTGTGACTGTTGCTGATTCCCTACCACTCCCTAAGCACTCCCCACCAAGCATCCCCAGCCACCTCCATTCCCCCTTGCTGACACTCACCTGCCAACACACCTTCAGAGCCGAGGACAAGCATGAGGCTCCATTCCCTCATGTTCAGACACAGGCAGGACAAATCCTTACTGAAACGCTTGAGTTTTATTAAAGAAAGCTCAGGAGAAGGTGAGAGAGGGGAAACAAACACTCCACGGCTGCAGAGTGGCAGCTGCAGAGCTTACAGGTGAGCTGCATCTCTTGGCAATTAGCTCTCGCGCAATCCAGGGGCTGGCTCAGCTTCAATAGCATCAAAAGAAAAGGATTAGAAGTGAGTTGGCAACTGCACACAGCTAGGGGAGGCATTTTATAGGGTATCCCCAGCACTAAACAACTGGGAACAGGGGGAGACAGAAGCAGTTTCAGGACAGAGAAGAGGAATGTGCTCCCTCAGAGGCTGAGGTCCCCATGCAGGTGCCGAGAAGCATTCAGAACAGGAGAAATCACCTCAAAATCCTCACTCTCCAGTACTCGTTCCCTGGCATGCACACATCCTCAAGGGATGCTCGGGGTGCCTGCAGAGCCTTCCCGCTCCCCACAGCTGGTGCAGCAAAAGCAAGGTACACAAAGTACCAGTGTTCGCCCCTTGGCCACCCGTGATGTCCCTCGGTACGTTGTACATCAAGGTCCCCCTGGCTTCCGTGCATCCCGAGGGGCTGGTCTGAGGCTCCCTTTTCCTGCTCAGAGGCAGGGATGGCTCGCAGGCATTGTCTGCACAAAGCTCACTCTACCTTCTGGGAAGTTCTCTCTGTGCATCCCTGTTCTTGTCTTCGTTGGTGGCAGTGAGTGAATGAGCTTGTTCTTCAGGCCCCTGTTAAACCACTGCTGCTTAGCTGCCCCAGGAGGGGCAGAAGGGCTCTGTGCAGCAGGCAGCCCTAACTCAGGTGCAAGTCGGAGCCCCAGGCTGTGAGGCTGTTGGGATGGACCCCGAAGCAGGGCTGTGTGTGTCCCCTCTGCCACGTTCTCCAGATCAGCAACCAGCACGGACACTGCTCGAGCACCCAAACACACCATAAAAAGCTCTACCCAAGAGTCACACTCCAGCGTTGGTTTATTTCCTTCCGAAAGAGCAGCTGCATCTCTGCCACCTTCTGACGGCTCAGCACCTTCTCCCAGGACTGGAAGGTCAGCCTGTAGCAGAGGCTCTTCCGTCCCATCTCTGGGTGCTGGAAACTGTTGATGAACTGGACGGATGTGACCATTTCACTTGACACCCACCTAGGTGGCGGCAGGTGGGACAAGGAACTTCATCAAATTGTTCCCCAAAAGCTGACACAGTGCGTGTTTGAAGGTGGACAAAGAGAAAACACTTGAGAAGCCACGTGGCAGTGACCCAGGGGCCGAGCATTGACACTTCTGGTTACTTGTTATTCACCAAAACAAAAAGGGCAAAACACTGCTGCTGCTTCCCAGCCTCTGGGAAAGCTGCTGGCAACCCCCTCCCAATGTCTCTGAACCCCCTCACCCTGAGATGCTTGTGCCCCATCCCACCCCCAAGGTGAATTCTGAACACCCCTTCCCCAAGATGCTTGATTACTGTCCCCCAAAAGACTGTGGCTGATTCCCTTGAAGACAGTTCCCAACCTGCCCCCAGAGAGCTGCCAACTCCCACTGCCAAGGTGATTCTGACACCTCACCACAAGCTACCACGGTAAAGACAGCGGACCTAGAAGTTGAGCATGGTGAGTTCTTTTTATGTGCTCTCAAACTCAGCCTTACAGACAAAGCTTTTGCATTCTTAACTTCCTCCCACTATGTGTATTTTACCGACAGGCAGTTTGTGCAAACCTGCTTCCACTGAGAGAGAGAGAACAGTAACAGGTGTAAAGCAAAAGCATAAAGGGACTCGGCTCCTTAGATGTGAGAAAGGCTTTAAAGCTGAGCAGCTGGATGTCTGGAGCTGTTTAGGCCCTGTCCACACTTCCAATCAACAAACTTGAGTTCCATCATTTTTCCTAACAATCCATTCTTCTTGACAGGATGGCTCTACTCTACAGAGCTTTACTTCACGTTGCTCTCCTGCACCCAGAGTTCCTGCCTACTTTCCCATTTCTGTGAACAGACCCTGTGCTGGCACTTGCACTCACTGTGTTTTCAGCTCTGCTCTCACTTACGGCTGGACCGCTACAACAATTCTTTCTCTACTCTGCAGTTTGTGGACTTGCTCATGCAGGAGGAAAGAAAGGAAGGGGAGCCGTGCTTAAAGCAGAGATTGGATATCTGGCTCCCTGGGTCAGCAGAAGCTCTATGAAAGCGATACAGTGTGCAAAGCCAACTCAATTGCTTTTCTGATCATTGTTAGGAGCAGCATGGGACCTGCAGAACCTGCCAGCTGCTCGTAGTTCACAGGCCACGGATTTCTCCAAGTCTTGGATAGCTTATGCTTTTGGTTTTCTGTCTGTGATGCAGCCAAAGGCTTATGAAAATACCACCCAAGACAACAAAGCCGGTCAGGGATCCCAGCAGGATGGGTACCAGCATGGCAGAATCGGGACCTGGAAATAAAGAACCAAGCAGTGAAAAGCATCAAGAGCATGAGGGAGAAGAAAGAAAAGGTTAAATTCCCATTCATCTTTACAGCATGTCAAGCAGGTGTACCTAAGTTTTCTTCCAGAGAGCGGCCTGTATGGGTAGCTCCTTTTCTAACCCATTGCTTTCTTTGCCATAAGATCCCAGCAGAAAACGTTCTTTGCATGAACAAGTGAAGGCACAAGCAAGGTGACTCCAGGATGGTGCCAGTGGATTTAGGAAGTCTCTAATGCTCATCATGTGCCACATTCAGCATCACTGCTTACTAGCAGCTGGACAACATCTAATTAACATTAACCAGCTGCTGTGCTTCACCTATGAACAGAGAGGAAAAAAGAAAACGCTCCTGACTCATGGCCAGCCCCATCCTGCACCTTACATTTCTCAGTTAGGTTTTCGTCCATTTACCTGTGGATGGTGTTTCCTTGCTGTAGCTGATAACTACATCTAACTGGTCTTCCCGAAGCTCAGTATAAAAGAATAACAGCATTGCTCTTCAATTCTAAAAGCCACAAAGCTAACAGGAAAAAAATATTTCAAAGGAGGCCCCCTATGCCCCAATTCCTCCCATCTCATCTCACCTACAACCCAGGCACCAGAAGGAAAGAGTTAGTGGATATCCCTCTCAACTCTTTTAATGTTATTCTTCATCCTTTGTCAATAAATAGTATTTTACAAAATACTGCAATATTCAGGAAAATTCTTTTCAGCTAGAGGACATTCTGCCCAATTTTCCTCCCCTCTCCTTCTAAAGCTTCGGTTCTTGCAGAGGATACATCTGGCTGCGTCTCCTGTCTGAAAGTCTGTTGGATCTGATACTGATTAACCACCATGTCTGGGATACAGGAAGGCCAAAAGGTGAGGAGTTGTTGGGATATAATCTAGTCACACCATAAAGTTAAGCATATTGGTTTTCTTACAGCAGGGTAAGTTGAACAGAAACTTCTGCAAGGGAGGAGCAGAGAGAGGGAAGGAAAAATGAGACCCACCTTCCACAGGTTTGTAACGAAACTCATTCTTCGTTCTCCAAACTGGACCAAATGAGATCAGGTTGTGCGGGTTTCCATAGCTGTTCCTGTCACTTGGCTGGGAGAGAGGCTCCACGCTTTCAAAGCAGTCCTGGGAAAGACATGAAAAATATTTGGAAACGTACAAGTGGCACCTGAACAGAATCTCCTGCACTGCAGTCCACAGCAACCACAGACCAGAGCACATCTCTTCTGATTTTGCCCTGATTTTCTAAGATCTCATCTCAATCTCCCCACTTTCAGCTGAAAACTGTTCCCCCTCATATCCCTGCGTTCCCTGATCAAGGGCCCCTCCCCAGCTTTCCTGTAGCCCCTTCCAGTACTGGAAGGCTGCTATGAGCTGGAAGAAGGTGGAGCTCTACAATCTGCCATCAAGATTCTTCACTGAATGGGCTGTACTTGCTGGAAGCACCAAACCCTTCCCAAAGTTCCTCAGCCCAGCGAGAGCAGAGCCATCCCACATACCTGCCCACAGCCTGTTGGGCCACGCAGACAGATGTTAAGTTCACAGTGCAAATAGGCCACAGTATGATTCAGCATCTGGAACAGCTGGATGGTGAAGCTCACAGCTCTGGGCTTACTGCTCTGCAGTAACTGGATGTGTCTGCATTCAAATGGCAACCTGACAAGAAGAAATGGCAAACAGTTTCAAACTCCAGTTCTCCCTGACTGTCAGCACCTCTGGTCCCTGTCGCTGCTTTGGATGCCACAGTCCTAGAGCCCCAGAACTGGTTTTTGGAGGTTGATTTTGCTGCAACCATTAAAACGGCTGCTGGAGCGCGATAATTATTCCCTGACCTAGAGAAAATCAGAAGCACTGCAGAGGTGATCGCCCACTATAGCCAAGACAGGCAAATCTGAAAGCTCCTTTATGATCGCAATAACGTGTAGCGCTTCTAGTGCACATTTCATGCCCCAGTGGTTTTACAAACACCAGCTAATGAATCCTCCAGTTTCCAGTGCTTAACCCACGCAGGTTAGGCAGGACCAGCTGTGAAATGCTGACAGGGACACGGAGGCTTGTGGAGAAATCCGGCTCCCATCCCTGGGCTGCTCTGCTCTCAGGCTGTGCCGTCCCCTGGCAGGAGGATGCTCTAAACCTGACATCTGAGACAGCACAGTATGAAGAAGCAGGACTGATGATTTACATAAATCAAAGGGTGGAGGGAGATTTTTTTTCCTTGAGGGTTCTTTGTCTTATCAAGTCCTTAGTACTAATCGCAAGACCAGGGACCAGACTCACTCTCACTGCTTTAAGCTTACTCTGAACTCCAAAGAGATCCAGCTGCAGCCACAGGATAGGAGAGGGGGTCCTCAAAGGATCAGCCCATTCCCAGCCCCAGGAGAGCTGTGGAGCTATTCCCGTCCCTGCAGCTCCATGTCTGACCTGCGGAACAGGCAGCACGTCGCGCCTGGTCCCTCTGGGTTGGCGGAAGGCGTCACACAGCACGAGTGGATCTGGAGCACAGGCTGGCTGCTGTTAGTCTGCACGGCAAGGAAAGCCAGGAAAGTCTCCTGGGAAGGTGTTGATCCTTGGAACTCCAGCTCTGCTTCTGCAGCAGGGCGCAGGCTCATCCGCACCGTGTAGTTACCGGAGAGGCAGGCATCATCACTCACAACTGCAAGGCTTTAGGGAAACAAGGAAAAAAAGCTGAGGCCCAGCTAGGCTCCACAGCCTGTCAGGAATAAAAGAGCATTAGGATGATTTTCCTCATGACACCAAACAGTCTGATTAAATGAATGAACTGTTCTTATCAGTTTAATTTGATCACCTGAGCAATATCAAATGTTTCCACTTGCAAAACTGTGCATAAATTATTTTTGGAAGAAGAGGCAGAGAGCTGAAGGCTATTATCAAAAAGAAAACCAGGTCTGAAGCATAGTATTAATATCCAAAATTTGAAGACTCTCTTTTTTTTTCTCAATGTGATGTCATTGCTGAACAAACTAAGTGTTTTTAAATAAAATCACAGCACCACATACTCACATTACAGAGCCCATGGAGCAATCTGGATATTAATTCCTCCTCCCTTAAATCACACAGCATAAATACACAACAGCTACTACACTGAGATAATTACCCATTCAGAACAGTAGCATCGGGTTGTGAAAGCCTCCTCTGATGCGATTCACTCAGCAGCGCACTAGGCTCCGAATCCAGCAGTGTTAAAACAGTTACTAAGCCTTCAGCTGCTTCTTCTGTTACCTCATTTGTTCCAAGCATTTCCTCTGCCTCCGTGTTCAAGAATGGCCTCTCAGATTGTCCAGTGTTCGCAACACCCAGCAAGGAATCCCCCTGGGGTGTGAGCGCTACCAGACTCCGAGAAGAATATGAGGGGCCCTCTGGGGATGGCAGGAACTGGATTAGATCTCCAGCTTGAAGCATCTCAGCATCATCAACAGCTGCTTTACTGAAGAGAGCTGACTGATTAGTGACCTTATTTACAAGCCCATTGGCAGAGACTGGAAACACTTTTGTTGTAGAAGGCCCAGCATCAGGGCTGGAATGACCAGTCTCATGTTCAATGTCATCTTGCAGTGACACCTTCTGGTGTGGTGAAGACCTGGGTGCCTGGGTGGGCAGCTGGCTAGTGGTGGCTGCATCTCCCATCACTATCGTGTCCTCAACCTTCACCTTTGATGTAGAAGCCACAGCAGATTTGTTCACTCTGGCAGTTGCAGGCAGCACGATGTTTGGATCAGATCGGATGGTTGGTGTTGGCAGGACAACCACTGTTTTGTTTTTAGGTGAAGTGGTGATATAATCATTCTTAGCTGCAGAGAAAGAAGTCGTTGCTGATGGAGTCTGTGGTGTGGTCTGTGTCAATCTAGGCTGCCTCTCCAGAGCAATAACAGATCCTGCAGACACAAACGGTTGCATCGGAGTTAAAACAACCTGACTCCCAAGAACTGCTGTGGGAGGTTGCTGTGTCCTTGTGTCAAACACAGGTGACGGAGACGCACTTGTTCCTAAGAATTTATCAGCTCCTTGTTTCGTTACACTTGTGCTGATTTCAGTTGGCTTTGTACTTGCTCCTGTGTCTGCCTGTGAGGACAATTTAGTAGAGGCTTGATGGACTTGGTCAAGTTTCATGGCTGATGGGAGGGGAATATGTGTAGAAAGGAGTGAAGCTGGGCTTGCAGGAGAGTCCGTGTACACCCTTGGGTGTGTAGGTGCAGACAGGAGTCTCCCAAAACTTGCTGATTTCACTTGCACTTTGGTTGAATATAGAGCATGCGCTGGTGCTGCTGTTAGTCTTCCTGCCATTACAAAGGGAGTAAATTCCAAATGTTTAGTAGGATCAGGTTTTATAGAAGCGATGTAGGTTTGTCCTGTTTTAGCAGGCACAGTGCTGCCCACCACTGAATCTTCGTGATCATTTCCAGCTCGAAGCACTGAGGAAGCTGTTGATGTGCTGGATACAAACCGAACTCGTGAGGGCAGCCTTTGAAGAGGATCAGTACTCAGGAGGCTTTGCGATGTGGACTGCAAAGGCAGGATACCTGCAAGCATCTCAGGTGGGTATTTTATGGTTCTAGCGGGGCGCAGGGTCGAGCACTCTGTGCATCGTGCATGAGCAGAGGAAGGCACCGTCACTGAGCCTTGGTGGCTTCCAGCAGTTGGCAGCATTAGTTGCTTGTCGTACTGAACCTGCTCTGCAGCCCCTGTGATGGTAAATGAAGAGTAGGAAGGCCTTTCAAAATCAGGGAGTCCCTTTGCTGACGGTAAAGGAATTACAGAAGAACGTGGCTTTTCAGCAGTGATGAATGCTTTGGGGGAGGTACAGGGCCTGGGCTGTGCAGACACCACTAGCGGTGGCACAGTGGAGGGGACAGGCTGCATGAGCGTACCATTAAGTAAAAGCAAATCGGACTCCCTGGTCTCCTGGGAGCTGGGAGCAGGTACTTGCATCTCTACAGGCAACCTGTGCGGATGCACGGCCCGCGCTGTAGGGCTGATTCTCATCTGTGGATCCAGCAAGTGCTTCAAGGCTGAGGTAAAAGCTTGAGATGAATGAGCAGTGGCTGTATAATTAGGATCAGTTGGCACTGGCTGAGAGGTCAAGGGTGGTTTCTCTGCTTGTTGGTTAGATGTAGTGGAGAGATGAGGTTCAGGTGTCGAAGCCTTGCTAGTGGGATAAGAACTAGCTTTCACTGGGATATCAGGGGTGCCCAAAGTCAGATCTTGCTTGTTTGAGAACAAGAGAGCAGCTTTATGATCACCCTCACCCTCTGGAGAGGGCACTACCTGTAAATCTGGTCTGTCAGTGGGCAAGAGGATAAATACAGGCTTAACCAGGATTACGCTAGAAATATTCAGATTTTGTAAGTTTGCAAGGTCCAGCACTGAAGAATTTGATGCCGCCAGGATTTGCTGAATAGAAACCAGACGTCCAACACTGGCATTTGGGAATTTTACAGGTAGAGGGGAATCTTGCATGGGCTGCAGGCACACCGTGCCATTAGTAATTTTAAGCAGAAAGGACAAGTATGGGGCTGATGGCAGCATTGTGAGTTGATCAGCTCTGAAAGCACTGAGGTTCTGGGTAGCTACCTCATGTGACACGCTGAACCGCTGCCCTAGCGCTTGTGCCAGGTAGGCTGGGATCTCACCAGAGCCACGAGGCACCACTGGTGCAGGTTGTGCTGTTGTTGAGCTGGGCTGGCTTCCCTGTGCGTGGAGTGTGGGCTGTTTGGAAGGAAAAGCTGCCAGGCTGCCAGTTTGCTGGATCTGGGAGGCTGAAGGAGCAAAGCTGTGAAGAGGAAATTTCTGGTTTCTGTTGTCATGCAGTTCAGAGGGACGGGGGACTGGGCTGGCTGGTGGAGTCAGTGAGGGAGAATCAGTTTTATCCCTCTGTTGCGGGAGACTTTTCTTTCTCTTGGAGTCTTCTTCCACTGTGCTCATCTGCAGCATCATAGGGAAAGCTTCCCGAGATGCAGGATGGGCAGAAATGCCTTGAACCTGAGACCCAGAAGCAGTAGATGTGGGGGAAGTTGGTACGGGAAGTCCTTTCTCAGCAGAGGTGGGGCTGCCCTTTAGCTGCAATCCAACATAAGTGGGAAAAGATGCACCTGGTGGCTGAAGCCCTGCATGAACAGAATCCAAAGTGCTTACAGGTTGAAGGGCTACTTTCTGAAAGGCGGACAGACCTGGAAAGAGTGTAGGTGTTCCTCCTTTTAGGTCTTTAGTAGTTTGGGAATGTTTTAATGTGGAAATCCGTGACGGGCTTAATGAGGATGAATTAGCAGAAGCCTGCAGCCTCTCAGGGAATTTGGTTCCAGGTTTGCTTGTTGTGGCCTGATGATCCATATGTCCTTGCAAAACTAGAATTGGGATTTCTTGAGACCTCCTGCTGGTTTCTTGGGAAACATGTTTAGTACAGTTGAGAGGCTGGGACAAAGAGAGGGGCTGTTGTCTGTCAGTTGTGCTGATAGGCCACTGAAAGGGAGATGGAAGCAAGTCATCATGAACTGGAGCTTCCAGGTGCATCTCTAACAAAGAAGAATGTACAGCGCCTTGTGGGTGTGTCTGAAGAGCCAGCAACTGTGTTGGGTGTCCAGAACCATTTATTACAATTGTTGAGTTTCTGGCTGTTGTTTCCTGCTTCACTGATAAATTAGAGGAAGATGGAATAGCAGTTGTCTGGCTCGTTGTAGAATAGACTGCACCAACGTCCCCTGAAGATGGCTTTTGTAGGAATGCAGGTGTTGTAGCTTTAGCATCCATACTCTGTGTCTTCTTTGAGTACACAGGTGTCACAGCAGCTTTGCTGTCAGGCTGGACTTGTAGGTTTGTGTCTTTTGGCCTTTTGCTTGTAGGAGGCGTTCCTGTTGGTAACCAACCAACCCTTGCACCTTCAAGAGCAATCTTAACTCCGGTGGGAAATGGAGATGCTGCTACTTCTTTACTTGGAGGATGAAAACTTAACATTGAAGTCAGAAGAGACATTTTAGGACTTGGCATCTCCATCTGCTCGATAACAGGACTAGAAAAAACAGAAGAGTCTTGCTGGGTCCCTCCACTGAGAGCAGGCTGAGGTAGCCCAGTGCTAGAGCTAGTAGGACTGAAACCAGCTTCAGAAATATTCTCCACTCTTCCTTGCAGAGAGTTATTTTGCTGTTCTGGATGTGCAGCAGCCTGTGATCCTTGTGTGGAGACAGGGATGCTTATGCTACTCAAGAGCTTGGTAGGTAATGTGTGTCCACCCTGGAGTTTTAAAGCTGCCGCTTCTGTGTGTGATTGCTCAGGCACCTCCAGGTTTCTAACCAACTCCGCAGGCAGCACGGCTGCGCTTTTTGCAGCCGTCTCTGCATGGACGGGGATGAAGACGGCTGTCATTTCATGGCCAGGATCAACTGCTGGACTATGGAAATGAAAGGTCACCTCATCCGAGTTATCTTCTGTAACAGAGAACACTTCACTGGGCACTGGGCTGCTTGCAGGTCTTGGCTGGACTTCTTCAGGAATGCTCAGGCTTAATATTTCACTGACACGATGTTCACTCCCAGAGGCACCTAACAAACAAAAAACAAACCTTGACCTATTCAGTTGTACACGAACTTTTAACAGCCTGCAGCAGCACTTTGCAAGAGGCTGAGGGGGAAGCAAAAAGTTCCAATGGCCACTGGCTCCATTTAGAACCAATGAGGAGGGAGCATGGGCAGCTCTGCCTCAGAGCCAGCTCCTACAAATCTGATCTGCTGCTGTTTCTATTCCATGTCATATGGAGGATGACACTTCATGCTCCTGCCACACTGATAGCAAAGCATTCACCAGCCAGAGAGGAACCCTTAATCTTAATTGTACAAGGCTATACATGCAGCTGAAGGTGCAGGGAGAATGAAACCCTTGGGCTGCCCAAGAACAGGCTGGTAGCTCTTAAATAGCAAAGCAATATTAAGTTTTACATGAATGAGCTCTCTCACCTGGCCCTCCCTAACCATCCCTCCTCACCTGATATCCCAGTCCTGTGAGGAGTTTCCTGACGCCACCCCCCAAGGTTCATCTTTACTGGAGAGAACAGCTTGCATGACGACACAAGCCCGATTTCATCAGCCAAGTTAATTTTAAGTCCACTTGCAGGGCAGGCTGACGGGCACAGAATAAGAGGCAGAAAGCAAAGACTGCCTGGCTCCCTACAGTGAGTGACAGCAGCCCCAGGAACTCGTTTGAGGCATGACAGCATCACGAACTCATCACTGATTTCCTGCTGTCAGAACTATGTGGCAGGACAGCTGTTCCCAAAGAGAATGCAGAACAACGTGTTACTGCGTGGTGAAGGGGGAGCCCATGCTCAGCGTGATAACAGTGATGCCCGAGGAAGCGTATTCTGAGGAAGGCTTCTGCAGACACAGCTTGATCCTCAGTTCTGCTGAGGACCTAAAGTCACTTGGTCTGTTCAGCCTGGAGAAAAGACTGAGGTTGCACATTAGGGAAAAGGTTCTTCCCCTAGAGAGCAGTGGAGCACTGGAACAGCTCCCCAGGGAAGCAGTCATGGCTCCAAGCCTGACAATATTCCAAAAACATTTGGCCAATGCCCTGAGTGACATGGTGTGAATGTTGGGGTTGTCCTGTGCAGGGACAGGAGTTGGACTTGATCCCTGTGGGTCCCTTCCAACTCAGGACATTCTATGATCCTATAATTTCCTTTTCTTTCCCCTGCTTCAAGGAGACAAGATATCCTTTGGGAATGGATTGCCTCTCAGCTCAGCTGTGTCCTGGTTTGGGGCCACTCAGATTCCCGTAACAGAAAACATTCAATCCAAACCTCGGGCCTCACAGTGCAGCCACACAATGAGAGAAGTGGCTCCTTCAGCTTATTGTTGTCACACACCTGAGACTGATGGCACAATATTTAGCATTGGTTTTTCTGCTCACTAATAATAGAGGAAAAGAAGGTACAAAGACAGAAACTAAGATTAGAACAAAACGCATCACTCACCAGATAAATCCAACAGTCCAGCTGCCATCAGCATAAAGATGGGGAATTTCTCCTGCATCTTGTGAAGCAGCTCCTGAGTCACTCCAACAACAACAGATTCAGAGAGGAATCCACTCATGAGGAGTCACTGCTGCTCCTTCGCAACGGGCATTTGCTGTGTTCGTCCTGGAAGAGCAGGGTATTGGGTTACTTTATAAGAGCTTAGGCCAGACAGCAACCAATAATCTGTTCCAAAAAGAAAAAAAAAGCCTGCACCAATAGAAATCAATTGATTTTTAAAGGAAGAGGAGAGTGAGTTCACCTGTCTGACAAAGGTAGAAAACATTATTGTAAACACGAGAGGCTACCTATGCAAGGCAGCTCTTAACCTCTAAAGAGAGAGTTAAAATGCTACCTCGAGTGCTGTGTGCAGTGCTGGGCCCCACCGTTCCAGGAGGATGGAAAGGGCCTTGGATGCATCCAGAGGAGGCAACAAAGCTGGTGACAGGGTCGGAAGGCATGACCTGTGCAGAGAAGCTGAGGGCTTCAGGATTGTCTGGTTTGGAGAAAAGGAGGCTGAGGGATGACCTCATTGCTCTCTGCAGCTTCCTGAGGAGGGGATGTGGAGAAGGAGGTGCCCAGCTCTTCTCCCCGGTACCCAGTGATCAGACACATGGGAATGGCTCAAAGCTGGGTCAGGGAGGTTCAGACTGGACATCAGAAGCATTGCGTTACTAAAAGAGTGGTCAAACCATAGAAGAGTCTTGCCTAGAGAGGTGGTTGATGCCCCAAGCCTGTCAATGTTGAAGAGGCATTTGGACAATGCCCTTGATAACAATAACCTGCTTTAACTGCTGCCCAGCCCTGAAGAGGTCAGGGGGTTGGACCGGATGATCACTGAGGGTCCCTTCCTGCTGTACTGTTTTGTAATTTTATAGTTCTAATGAAAACCATAGCGTGAGAACAAGCATGACAAACACTAAACAAACACATAATTTAAACATTTGTAATAACCAAAAAAGAGACCAGAGATTTCTTGGGTAAAGTCACATTTAAACCTCTTTTACCTATGACTGCAACACCCTCGTGTCCTGACAAATATTGACCTGAAGAGGATAAGTAGCACACGCTGGGCACCTCCTTAGTGGCGGGCACCCACACACACACACAAACAGGGGGAGAAACTCTTGGAGACAAGAAATTTACAGCAACACAGGTTAAGAGAACATTACCACACAGCCACGACTGTTGTGAGTGCCCTGGAAATGCTGTGTAAAAAAAAAAAGAGCAAGTCAGATAAGCAGCATAATGACAGCTCAGAACAACGCTGCAAAAGACACCGAGGACGAGGTGATTGCTTTGAGGGAAATAACAATAAACCATTATCCATCCTTCAGCAAACTGATAGAGTGTAGTCTAGCAGATAACACAAGAGATGAGATGCTGACAGATATCATTTCCAGTGCCAAGCACGTCACTCACCTGAATGGGGTAACCAAGGTCAGGTCACTTCATCTTTTTCCCCACTCTAAGTTGTCTGGGACAGAAAATTATCGTGACTGGCACTAGTACAGCACCTGGCATGCAGGGCCCTGATTTTAGTCAGTGCCTCTACTCAAAATCAGTACACAATAATTTGTCACATTAGCCAACACACCCAGAGCTTTCATGAGAACTCAATTTCCAGAATCATAGAATCATTAAGGTTGGAAAAGACCTCTAAGCTTATCCAGTCCAACTGTCAGCTCAGGACCGCAGTTCCTGTTAAGTCAGACTCAGGAAGTTAGAAGCAACTCTCTTAGCTGATCACCATTTTCTTCTGGGGATATCAACAACTTCAAAAGGTTCTATTAAGCAAAATCCACCTTCAAAACCAAGAAAAATCTTAAGCTTTAAAGCTTTTCAAAATTACTTCAATCCTCCTGTAATTTTCTGGCGACACCTACTGTTCCCCTCTGACATCCCGCCTCACTACACACAAGATTCAATAACTTCTTGTCCCTAAAACAATGCCTGGTGTTTGTCAGGTTGAGAACATGGTGCTTATTTGGACTTGAATACTACACAGATTTGTTATGTATTTGTCCGGGAAGGTGTAAGTTAACAGTAGGAGCTTAAAAAAGAGACAGGGAGATTATCATCAACTGTGTGATTTTCACAGTGAGAAAAACAGGTGCAAGAACTTCCTTGTCCTGAAGTGGGAAGATGATTCAGCTGCTGTTTTGAAAAGATGATACATAATTTGTCAGCCAGTGTTGTGAAGGGACAGGGCTCCATACAGAATAAACACGCACAGGTGTCAAGGAGGCAAACCAAGGAGCCCTTTTTAAGACAAACACCACTGACCTGGGCTTCTTCCTGGAAATGGGATACATTCTTTTGGTTGCAGTCTTCAGAACAGAAGCATAAAAGAGTATTGTGTTTATGGCCAAAGTCCTTGCCTTGGCTAAGTTGTACAAGCTTTTAATATGGATTTGTGCCTACATACACATTTATTTGTGAAGAGAATTGCTAAATCTGACAGCCCTCCACAAGCACAATAGCTCTTTGTAAAGACAGAAGTATAAACAGCAGACTCTGAAGCAGCTTCTCATCTGTGTTTTAAACTGTCCTTTTCAGAAGAACAGAGAAAAGGTAAAAGCAACGCATGACTGCCTTTTTCTTTTTTTTCAAATTACAATTGCCAGGAGTAGTAATTCATTTTTGACCTCTCCAGGAAACAGACACTAAAAGGATGTGCCCCCTTTGTGTTATTGTTTAAAAATCAAAAACTGGACACAGCATTAGAGACAAACAAAAGAGGCCCCGAGAAAGTACATTAAGATCAGGAGGATCAGCTACTGTTTTTACTCCACACAGAACTAACACACAAAAGGGACCCCCATTACATTTACAAAGATAGTTAAGTGTAAAGCTAATAAACAGAATAAATATGAATTATGATTCACACAGACCTCCCTGTAATAAGTTATCAATAAGATTGAGCACTTATCTAAACTGAGACTGAGATACAGAAGCAGGAAAGCAAGAGTTTCAAGGTTTAAGCACAGCAGGAGTTGATACTGCACATGCAATACTGCATCATAATTAAACACCAGAGGACAGCATCTGGCAGGGAAAGGATTCTTCCCAGTCACAACATTTATTTCTATTTTCTCCTAACACACCAGGCACTGCACCCAAACTGGAAAGCTGACTAGATGAGCCATTGGTCAATTATTAACCAAAGAATGTGCCAGTAAGAAAGGGCAACATCATTTATTAAAGCAAACAAGTTTAATTCAAGCTGTTATTTTAGTTGCTAGTCTAGATAATAAATTAACTGCTTTCTCCTAGTTCTTATATTGATCTTGTTTCACCGGCTTCTGCAGGGGAGCAGCAAATGCTTTGAAGAGGGACTGAAACATTGATGGGCTTTGAGTTTGTTTTATTAAAGAAAGAAAATACTCAACAGCAAGGGATAGTAACAGCAAGTTTCGAAGTTGTCACAAAGACTTCAAATGCTATGTATGTATTTCAGAGAGGAGTTCAGGATGGCCAGGCCGTTGAGTTTCCGCAGCTGGAAAATATGCCTGAAAAGACAACAGAAAAGCTGCTGGGGGAAGAGATGACTAACAATTGAAAGAGTTAAGCTTCTACTGCTCTGCAATACCCCATGCCCAAATTCTCAAGCATGTTCACTGCTACATTCAATAAACTCCTTCTAAAGTAACAGGAGAAAGTTTCTCAATTACCGCTGAAATACTGAAAAAGGAAAGTTCTAAATAACACTTGACAATTGTTCAAATACGTAGCATTTCAAAATAACAAAATAAAGAAAATAAGGTGTTTCCCTTGTATACATCTGTAGGGTTTTGCAAATCCCAGCAGACACCTTCTCTATTTCCCATTTAGGTTCACCAGCATCAGAAAGCAGAACTGAGGGGACAGTACCACAAGACTGAATTCTACTTGGAGGAAGAGCAACAGATTTCATGGAGTATTTATATAAACTGATCACCTGCACTGCACCTGCTTCCTCTACAAACAGAATAGATTTACACTGGCCAGTTTTTCAATTATCACCTAACAACAACCAGACAGTGCAGGGCGACAACAGTCTCATTAACAATACCTTGGTTCTGCAACGCAAAGCTTCCCCAGAGCAATTGCTGCGTTCTCCTGCACTGAAGTTCTTGTGGCATCGCCACCAGCATGTTTCAACAACATCATCACAACATTGGAATCCAGTAAGGATGTTGCTGCTCCAGGAACTGCAAGGCACTGGCCAATGCAGAAAGCAGCATTCCCCACAATCATTTCATTCTCAGACTCCAAGAGCTTCAGCAGCACACTGAATCCTGGAAGGAAGAGAGATTAATTGTACACAAAACTGAATCCTGGAATGGTTTGGGTTGGAAGGGACCTCAAAGCCCATCCAGTCCCACCCCTGCCATGGATCCCACACCTCCCACTGGATCAGGGGCTCCAAGCCCCATTCAACCTGGCCTTGAACCCCTCCAGGGATGGGGCAGCAACCTCTTCCCTGGGAAACCTGGGCCAGGGTCTCCCCACTCTCACAGCAAAACATCCCTTCCTAGGATCTCATCTCAATCTCCCTTCTTTCACCTGAAAACCATTCCCCCTCATCCTATATCTGCACTCCTCAATCGACAGCTCCCTACATGGGTTAGGACAGAAATGCTGTTGTGGAAAGAACAACAGAAAAAAAAGGAACATAAAGCTTTA
Organism: Phaenicophaeus curvirostris; assembly: GCF_032191515.1. Taxonomy (NCBI): domain Eukaryota; kingdom Metazoa; phylum Chordata; class Aves; order Cuculiformes; family Cuculidae; genus Phaenicophaeus; species Phaenicophaeus curvirostris. The sequence continues at coordinate 1,639,811 of NC_091416.1, read as the reverse complement.
TTTATATCCTTAGCTAACAAAGCAGCTGAGCTTCTCTACTTCTGCAACCCATACTAAGGTACGGCAGCAGAGCATTTCTTCTATGCTTATGACAGTTGTACAGCTCTTGCTGGCACCTGCTGGCAAACAAAGATGACAAAAATAGAGAGACTTTTCACAAGATTAATACCTGGAGTTTTGGTAGAAAGAAGAAGAGCCAAGTGTTATTGTTAATTTGAGGAAATGAAAGCTTCATCTACAGATGATAGTGAAACTAATATGGGGTGTACAAAAGAAAGACGATGCTCTGAGGCTTGTAATGACTGGAAATCCTTAGGGTTCAACTTGAACTACACGAGCTGACAGTTTCTTGACAGGTTCAACCATTTAGATAGAACACAAGTATTCCCTGTTGTAGTTACATTAGCATTAATTGAAGCTGGATTTTAAAGCAGTCTAAATAGTTTTGCACCACATAACTAGAGTAAATGTACTCAAAAATCCCCCGAAGACACCTGGCCTGATATTGTAACCCTGTTTTCACACCTATTTCCTTTTAATACCAGGCCAGATATCCACTTGTAAATTGAAGGAAAGTATAAACAGCCTCAACCTCTAGAAACCAGATGTGTAAATGAAGATTCTTATTTTAGTCACTAACTTCAGCAAATACAACCCAAATCATTTGGTTGATTAGGACTTTCTCCAAAATATACATATTTCTGGCCCTGAAAAAACACATCAAGCCATTTTACTGGAGTGAAGTGCAGTTTCTCCATCTCAGGCTCATTACCTGGCACACCTATTTCCATCCACACACAGAGCTAAGGCTCATTAAGCACAATTTCATGAGGTAAAATGGCACACTACTCAGAACATGGCTAAAGTCTTGAAAGAGTAAAAACCTGTGTTCAGTTCAGTTCTAGAGGGGGAAGAAAGTAACCAGATGATACTGAAATTACACCTCTGCATTCAGTCTCTAGTTAGTGAGGCTGTCACTTACTTTTATCTGACTTCACTAGATCTTCCTGAGCTTGTCTACTGCTTCTGGTGCAGACAGAAAGGGTCTTTATTGCATAATTGGATGTGATTTCTCCTCCAGCCTACATGTGATTAGAATAAAACACACACTAATAAACACACAATTCATGCCCCAACTTACTCAAGGCTACAGAATAACTTAGGTACCATGGAGGCAGTTGGGCATTTCTTATGCCTAAGGAATTAAGGCCTTTTCAAAATACAAATCAAGATGAACACAGGTCAAAAATGACACAAGAGCCATCTCTTTCCTGCCAGCAATGAACATACACAATTCCCTGAATCTCCAGAGCCCAATTCCTTTCAAAGCATCAACTCCTCTGATGTTTGCCTGTTACAGGAGCCACGTTGAGCACCACAACATTTTTTTAAGCTAGTTTTACCTGCATCACAGCAAACCTGTAGAATCCAGATCAAGCTAGATGGATACGCAGGTACACAGCAAGACAGTGTCTACAGAGTAGCAGACACATATACAGGGAAAAACTGCTCCCAAGCTTGATTGAGCAATCACTGACAATCAGTGGAAAAGGTTCTGTTCCTTTTCAAGGGTCTGAATTAGATCACACCAGTTTTAAGCCTTAATCCCCAAAGCAGGCCTGCAGTACTGGATTCTTGACTTTGCAGACCTCTGCAATTAGAGCTGTGCACAGGCAGCTGGCTCATAAGGAAATAACAGACATGTGGGCTACAGACCAGACTGCAGGAGTCTGGTCTCCAAACTGGTTACTTAACTTAAAATTAAACTTGAGAGCACTGTTACAAAGGACAACACAGATGCAGATGCACGCAGCCAGAGTGACTGCACAGGTCTTTTTCCTAGGGAAAGGAGGCAAATCACAGGGGCAACACTGGTTTTCTTAAGGGACAATACAAGCAGAAATTTCGCGAATGCTATTAAATTAATTTACCTTCAAGAATTTGATCATTTTCTTCACTACCCCTCCTTTCACCACTTCATCTACTGCTGAAGAGGATGCTGGTAAGATGCGACTGAGCACTCCAATGGCTCTCTTAATTAGAAAACAGCATAAGAGGACAAAAAAAACCCTCAAACATGTTCCTTTGTCCCAACAACTTTAAGGGCTAAACAGGCAACTCGCTGTATGTCTATAAATTGAAGAAAATTCTTAGCAGAAACCAGCCCAGCACTGCTGATATTGAGTCAATTAAAACAAATCAGAACAACTCCGGTGACTTCTGAGAGGTGAACTGACTCAGAACCCACATCTGCTCCTACCCATCTGCCTTGAGTAACAGCTCCCCGTGGGAGTTACACTCCATTAATAGGAGCACAATCTCCTAGGTATGATTCACACCTAAGAATTGTAAAAAGAAACAGCTGCTAAACACCCAAATTGTTCCTGCTCCTCTGTTTCTACATTGATTCCTGTTAAAGAGTTATATATGAAAACCATTCTAAGGACTAAATGATTTCTAAAAGCTTCTAGGAAGTAGATTTCAAGTGAACATCGAGAACCTCTTGCATCAAAAGATATAAAAACCAAATAGAAGCGGTATGTTATTTCTTTACTACTGATAATTATAGAATCTTAGAGTCATCAAGGCTGGAAAAGACCTCTAAGCTCATCCAGCCCAACCATCAGCCCAACCCCACCATGCCTGCTAAACCATGTCCCCAAGTGCCATGTCTATATGGTTTTTGGACACCTCCAGGGATGGAGACTCCAACACTGCCCTGCGCAGCCTCTGCCAGAGCTTCACCACTCAACATTATAAATATTTTAGGCTTCAAAGGCTAATGTACAGCCTTGCACAAAGCAGCAGTTTGCACTGAAGTGTTCAGGTCAGCTAATACAATCCCTTGTTAGCCCACAGGTATCCCACTTACAGTCACAATCCTTCCATCCTTATCCCCAAGGAGAGACACGCATCGGCCACTTATGTCCACAGCAAAGTCCTGAAACAACAATGGGAAAAAACTCAGCTCCAGCTGACTGCTGGGAGGCATTAGAGCAGAAATGGGTTAACAGCAAAAGTACACTACAACAAAGAAACCAACAGAGACCAGGGCACACAGCAGGAAGTTACTGACACCTGAGCAGCCAGATAAAACTTAAGAAATTCTCCCTTCATGATGGAATCTTTATTTTTAAATAATTTTGGAACGTCCAAACATTTAAGAATATCCCGTAATTGGAGACTGATGCCAAACAAAAGTATTTCTACCACCACGGAAAAGTAAAATGTGCTTTATACTATTTTTCTTATAAGTGTGTGTATATGTGGGGGGCTGTGAAGAAAAAATTCTGTAAATAGTTTCACTTTTTAGCTCACATAAATTGTTGACATACCTTAATGACCACCTTAGACACCAACAAAAGTAAAAATCAACAGAACATTAGTAAAATCTAAGGCTAGCAACCTGTAAGTGCTTCAGCATGCTTGATGTGAAAGATCCAAATCTATGTATAGTAGTGAGGCTCTTTCTCCCTGTACAGACTGCATGGTTCAAAATATTCCATGGTCATTCCCTCACCCCCTGTTTGATGTACTTGAATGTTCTGGTATTATTTCAGTGACTGGCATCAGGCCTGTTTACAGTGGGATGGATGATACTCTGCTCGAGCACCTGTGAATCCCCAAGGAAGTGCTTATAAGAAGGACCCTGCCAAAGAACATTCCAAGATCTGGCATACCTGGATGATGACAGTAGATTCAAGGAGTAAGTTCATCATTAGGCCCAGTACCGCACGTAAGCACTCCTGGTATTCAGGTGTGCTGACAGAACATGCGTCCTGTGCATAAAGGAGAGAAGAGCGCAATCAGTACAGAGGTTCAGAATATGGAGCTCCTCATACAGATGTGATTTGATACTGACTCATTCTTGTGTTCCTTTCACTTTGGTATCTAAAGCTGCACACTCCAGGTTTCTGATGTTCAGGTAGTTAACAGGATCCTTTACTACCCTCTGAATTCTTTAGTTTCTAAGGACTGAGTTCACACCCCACCCTCACCCTAAAAGGGGGTATTTATAATAAACCACTCGCCCTCTTCCACCCATCTAATGACTCACAAGTTTTACAAACAGACTGCTTTGAGACCTTTATCCAACCACCGGATTTGAAAGGTCTCAGTCAAGGGTTCAGAGCTATTAGGAGGCAGAGAGATGTGACCACACAAGTGCTGTTTCTTTCCACAGGAGATTGGGCTGAAAGCACCGTTCTAAGGAGCCATCAAGTTTCTTTACCACAAGCTTTACACACGCTTGCCAGCACTCCCTGCACTCTGCCATCCGCGCTCGAACGACGGTGTCTGCACACAGGTTCCCCATGACACCAATGCAACGGGCAAGGGCTGCCTGGTTCACCAGCTTGACAGAGGTCTGAAAAGAGTGGAATAACGATTAAGCATAAACTACAAGGAAACAACAAATACTTCGTTCCTATCCCTCTGGGAATTAAAAATGAGATTCTAAAATCACACTTAAATCCCCATGTTAAATCCCAACTGCACAGAGCTTGCAAATCACCCTCATTTTTGCAATGTATCTCTCAAAGATATTTTTAAAGTCTTGGAAAAAGTGACTGGATTCTATAGTCCTTAACCTCAGATTGGGAATATTTCCTGCTATCCCTTACTTAGGCAAGATTCCTCACACCCACAAAACTAAGGACATTAACTACCATAGTTCTATCACAGAGGGGTTCTGTCTTGTACTACCTGGATGTAAAATGGCAAAAAGCAATCATGTGACATGTTACATAAAAGGAAACCAGAAATATAGAAACTGGGATCTTTCATACCAGTAACTGGGCAAATAAAGGTAAAACACCTGTGGAAAGTAGGACACGACACTGGGTTCTGAACCTGTTGTGGGATAAAGAAAACCATGTTTGGACACAAAGCTTTAGACAAAGCACAGATAAAAGCAACACAACAGCAACACAAACACAAAGCAAACATCAGTCAGAAACATACTCTCACTGCACAGGCAGCCAGTGGCCTCTGCCACCAGCTGATCTGGTACATTTCAGAGCACAACTTTATAAAAAAGAATGAGGAAATGCAAGTTACCTTTCCTCTTGAGTTAAATCCGATAGTATGCTCATGGCACTGCTAGCCCTGGCATCAGTGCTGTTGACAAACGCCATCAAAATCTGCAGCCATCTGTCATGAAAACACAACAAAAAGAGTCAGCCAGTTTGGGTCTTATCATTGAAGATCAAAACTGTATTTTAAGTGCACCAACACAATTTATGATCTTAAGCTCCTTTGTGCTCAGTGTAGTGTTTTGATCAAGCTGGATATACCAGGTCCTCCAAACACACTCTGTCACCTCAGTCATTACAGCAATATTTTGGCGCAAGGTTCTCACAGCATTGTCCTCTTTCACAAGTACAGCGATTTTAACACATGCACCAGTTTCTGACAGGATTCACTTCATCAGCATGGAAGCTACACAGACAGCTGAAGACAAGCTCCTTTGCTGCTGGCAAATATCTCTGGGACAGAGCAGTAGAACGCAACAGTCAGGACCAAGATCCCTTTCTACTTAGTTTCACAGACATCTTAAGATACCAAATTTACTGAAGTTCTCCCAACACCTAAGCTCTACTTTTGCTAAACAAAGCCTGTCCCTCAACGACAAGAGTCTCAAAGCCCAGTTCCTTTCAGAAAGCCTGTCACCTTGGTGCCATGGAATGAGTTTTGAACATCTCAACATCAGCATTAAGGAAATTTTTTTGAGGCATAATAGTGTTGATTACCTGGTCAGGTCCTGGTGCCTGACCAGCAGACTCCTCACATTCTCATTCTCTGTGAAAAGAGAGATGAGAGCCAACGTCTCCTTTTGGACCTCTGATATCTCAGAAGAAAGCAGTTGTAGCAGCTGTGTGTTCACATCAGGGTGGGTCAACAGGAGACGCTGGTTTTCTTCTTTAAAAAAAGAAAAAAAAAAAAGAAAGAAAAGAAAGATTTAAGAGCAATGTCACACACAATGGCATCCCCGTTACTCTTATATTTTTTTTCCTATGTGGTGATTTAACAGGTTTAACATCTTTGTTTCATTCACTAATGTGCTCACTCCAACACGCTCCTCTTACCAAAAGAATTCACCCTCCCCTAGCAACACTTCTATAAATCCCTGCTTTATGCTGGTATAACAACCTAAAAAAGACAAAATTACACAAGTGATATTATCTAAAGAACAACAATAATCACAGGGAGTTTACTTTACACCCCCTTCAGTGGATTTAAAATGCTCACAGCACAGAAATAGACTGGAAATTTCGTCTCATGATGCACAGAACCGCCAAAATTGTGGTTGCTGCTAGCATTGTACCCCCAGTGCATACATGTGACCTGTAAAGCTTAATTTACAATAAGGTCAAGGCCCAAGTGATCTGAGAAAGTGATGTTCAAGCCAAACAATATATTCAGACACAGTAAGTGCCATTTTAACAGTACATTAACAAAGATTAATGTTGATTACAGAGTTTTACCATTCCCAGCGCAGACAGCTTGCCAAAGGTGAAGAAGAGAAACACACAGATCCACTTCAGCAGCGTTTTTTCTCTCTGCACAGAAGCTCCTAAATTAGAAATATAAGCTCATAAAAAGAGCAAAGGAATTTGGACACGTTTCATCTCTCAAGTCTGTTGCAGCCAACACCCAAAATACTGATGAACCATAAAGAGATCTCGGCGCTGTAGCCCCATCAACTTTCAAGAACACCTCTCCTGTCCTCTTGAATCAGATCATGCTGCTCAGGACCAACATAGTTGCACAAAAATTTCAAACTGCACCTTTTGCATATGTCACTAGTCTTCATCATCTGAACCTGATTCAAATATACATTCAAACAAGAGATCCCTTCCACAGAGCTAATAAGTCAATACAGATAAACTTTACGATTTGTTTCTCGATGACCAAAGCACAATATATAGCAGCCAAGAAAATATACAGGTTCCCAGAGATGGTCCTCTTCCTCGATTACAGGATTACACAGCTATATGGCCAAATATTTATTAGTGGCAATTAATAGCCCCAGGGAATCCAGCCAGGTATGCTCAAGGCAACTAAGTGCTTGTAGATGGTTTTTTACATTAAGTTTGGGGTTTTTTCATTATTCACAGACCTGCTGTCAGCAGGAGAGACAAGATAACTGTACAGAAATAGGAGAGAGGAGCAAAAAAAATCCTTAATTCTGTTCACTGCATCTAAGAGAGCACTGTTTGTGTAAGAGTCAGATATAAGTCAGTCTATTCAGACATTAAAATATGTTATTACATTATCTTTCGATAATTTCATCTGAATTTCAAGAGGTGATTATGTTTCTTGAAAACAATATTTCCATTTCCTCATGCTGCAACACCCTACTGTTTTCCTTTGGAGAGTTCTTACCGTCTTACAATCTCGTTGTCTTTGAGGATACTGAATCCATTGTTTGTTCTAAATAAAGTTTGCTCAGTGCCTGAAAAAGTCAGAGATAAACAAATCAGCTCTATGATCCACCTGGCCGATGTCTCCTAGTAAGGGCAGGCTCCTGCTCTTCTATAACACAGTGTTAAAAGACAAGGTCACTGGATCAACAGCTCTGGGGAAAGAACATTGTTAGAAGAGGAGAAAAAACTCCAAGAATGCTACTTGAAGTAGAAGCGGCTCTGCAGCTGAAGACTGCTCTAATTCATGCCTGGTACTGGAAAGAACTGACTGCAAGCTAAAGGCTTTTTGGGAAGACTGAGACATGAGACTGGCTTTGCCAATCAATTGCTTTAACAGCTAATTACAACGAAAACAAATGAAACTGCTCTTAAGAGACCAAATTCTGTAAGAACTTTTAACAGCTTGACTACATCACTCTAGCCATAAGAAAATATATTTAAGTATCTACTGGGCATAAATCATGAAGTATTGCTGATTTTATTACGTTTCAAATCATAGAATGCTTTGAGTTGAAAGGGATCTTCACAGGTCATCTACTCCAACCCTCCTGCAGGAGCAGCAAATAAACCTAGCAACAGTTTTTCTATTCCTCTAAGAACTACTTCACTTGGATTCCAGCTCCCAAGATCAACAACATGTGCATCCAACACTTACGATCTCTCACAGCTCCAGTCAGAAGTCTGATTCCTCCTATGTAGTAAAGGACATTCTGGTCAGGCCTGTCAAGTCTCTGCAGCAGCTCTTTTATGGACAAAGCAGTAAGACTTCCCAACTGAACCTCCTTCATTGCCCTCTCTTCATCTTTCATTCTTTCCTCCTCCATGTTTACCTCATTCATACAATCTTGGAAATAAATAGGAAACAAAGCACGGCAGTTCAATGTTTGATATAACCAAATTGTAAGTGAACAATGAAGTTGCCTCCATGACAGAGAGCAGACTTTCAACACAGATGCATGAATGAGCCACAGCTCTGGCAAGCAAAACAGAGCTTAAAGTAAGAAGCAATCAGAAACAAAAGCATCATGAAGAGACTGCATCAAAAGTTCTGAAGAGCAGAACAGTGGTTTCGATCAGAAAACAAGGGAGAACAGTAAAAAATTCTATTCTTACCTTTAAACAGGCCTTCCTTCTGGGGATCAATTTCTAAGATCTTCTCATAACACTGCCTGGACTGAACAGAGAAAAGAAAGAGGCTCTCAGTTTAAGATAAAAATGATAAACATTATATCACATACGCATACAGACTCCTCAGACACTCACCCAGTCTAGACTGGAGCCTCGCAGCCCGCACTAAAGCTTGCCAGGTGTCTGATAGCTCAGTGCTAAGAAATCCCTACCAGACAAACCCTGTATGCTGGACAGAACATCCCCTCATTCCTTTGAGGCTGATTAGAGCACAAACTGACAAAGCTGCACAAGTGCCCTCCTGTGTTTGGTGTGTACTAAAGTAAAGAATACGGGCTGTTTCATTAATGTATGGGCAGAAGACTTGATCTTACAATTATTAGTCTTTGCAAAGCAATGAAAATTTTGCTCAAGCCTAGACGTGCAACATGTTTTCATCTGTCCAACTTTCTGCCAAATTTCTCCCTCTCACCCAAAACATCACATCAAAAGCCAAAGAAAACACCCCTATACGGTCACAAGGTTTGCTCAAGTTACCTCACTGTAGTGCTTCAGTGCCTGGTGAGCTTTCCCCATCAGAAAATAGGCTTTAATGCATTTTCTGTTGCACTGTATAAAAGAAGAATTATTAATAATGTGTTTAGAAACTTTAAAATTTAACTATTTTCTCCAGCCTTCTGATTAATAGTTACAGCTGCCCAAATTTTATTACCTCCAGCTACCAACACCTCGTCCCTATGCAAAGAACAGAGGCTTTGGTCTGGTTAAAGCTGGAAAGCTGATCATAAAAGTCAGAATCCTGAAGTTACCTTTAAAGCCCACTCACAGTCACCAATGGCTTTTCCATACTCATGCATCTTCAGATAGGCCTGAAATGAAGCAGAGTCCAGGCAGAGGAGCGAGAAAACTTCAAAAAACTCCCACTGACTGTTGTACAAACAATAGCTAATTAAGAGAAAAACAATTAGACTGTCTGTTTGCCTAGCTATTAATTTTGCAGGATAATTACCAGCTGTTTCTCAACTTGTCTTCCGGCTCCTTGGAGTTTGTAATTTAGAATAAATTGAATAAAACAAAACTGAATAATGCACATGGATTATACAAGGCAAGTAGAGAATGCAAAGCAAAGGCTTTTAGTCACAGTAAAAAGTTACTGTTGATAATACGGCAGCAAAGCAGAACTCATTAATTCCTTGTTGTGGAGAACAACCAGGAAATTTGTTTGTTCTCCCTTTCAGACCTCTCTGTAATGCAGCATACATCACCTTTTACAACCTTCACTTCGCAGAACAATCGTTTTTAGGTTCTGGCAAAGCAACACTAAGACTAGCGCAGTGGTGGCTCATTTCCACATGCTGACCTGTGCTCTGTTGGTGTAAAGTTCCTGCTTATCCTTCAGTTTTTCCAGACCTTCAGTGTATCTCTGAACAGCTTCAACATAGTCTCCTTTCCTGAAGGCATCGTTTCCCTTCTCTTTCAGGGCTGCAAAACACACGTGTGTTAAAAGCATTTGGTTTTTGCTTCCCCAAACAGTGACTGAAGAAATAAAGGCCACATTCTCCTGTTGTAATAACCAGGATCCCACTGCAGCCCTCTTCATTAGCCATTATTTGCAAGGGAGGTCTCAGCTATTCAGCACACACGAGCCCCATTCCTCTTTCAGAGGGAAAACGCAGCATTTATCTTTGCCCAGCCCACCTCTGAAACACTCAAACTCCCTCCACCCCAAGCCCTTATCATAAAGGGGAGAATATGGAGAAGAACAGCTTGCAACAACCCAGTGAAGTATGTAATCCTTCATGCCAAGGCTGCAGACAAGAGCCTTGGTCTCAGGGAACCAAAGCACTGTGGAAAGAACAGCACTAACAAGGTAGCCTCTCAATCAACCCAGTTCCTGCCAGGTAGTAGGCATTAGCTAGAAAACCCTTCAGCAATTACCATTTGCTAACTGTTCATTCTTCTTCCTTCGTTCAGCTCGCTCCTTCGCATCCTTTTCCAACATTGCCAGAAAGCCATCTTTGTGTGGTATTTTAGTTATTAAAAAAAGAAAAAGCTTATTAAAACTAATCTATAGATGAGAAAAAAGCGATTTCTAAGGTACTTCTGAGGTATTTCTCTATAAACAAAGTATTAAGATGATATTTCAATGTTTAAACTGGAACTTGAATGACAAGCTTCCACAGATAAAGATCATGCTTTGTACACTTGCCTCAAAACAGCTGGTCTCTATAAACTTTTTTCCTTTTAAATCCAGGATTACTTTTTTAAATGAGAGGCCAGAATATGATAACTAACTACAGCAAGAAGCTTTCTATTTATGAACAACTGCAACCTTGAAAATCCTAAAATCCTTGAATGCATTCCTAGCTCTGACTGAATTTTGATTAAAATCACTCAAAAAAGCAAGCCTTGACTTCAGCAGGAGTGGAATTAGGTATTGCACGAAATTACAGCAATCCTTGTTCCATATCTCTGCTAAAGCAGATTGCAGGGATGATAAATAGTGGAAGGAGCACAGCACTGGCCTACCTGCATTCACTGCCTCTGCATTTGCCGTGTCCTGAAAAAGAGAAACGCAGCACATCCATGTACATGGACAGATGCTTTAGTAAACCCCATAGCAGCAAAGAAACACTCGGTTAAGCTGTTCGAAGCTACAGGGTCTGCAAAATACCCAGACTGGGGCATATTTGGAATATCAAAATGATACTTAAACAAAGGAGGGTAAGGACTTGAATTTGACCTTAGGGAGAAGCTTCCATTCTATCTCTAACAAGGCAGGTCACTGAAATCAGAACCCTACTGCAGGAAGCAAAGCCTAACAAAGTTAAAGAGCAAAACTAATTGAAGATACACAAATCTCCTCAAGTTCCTGAATCGCTGGTAAAAGCTACAAGTTACAGCACTGCAGAGCTTGCAGCCAAAGTGGATAAAATCAACAGAAATATTCTGTGTTGCTAGCAGCCTTAAAGACAACACAGCATCAATTACCTCCGAATGACATAACTAGCAAAAAAAATAAAGTCAGATTCAGAATAAACATGTAACTAATGTTCAAAATTTTATCTGCTGGGCAAGGAGTGTGAGTTAGGGTTATTTAAAGGACCTAAACTGCATACAGCTTTAACTGGAAGTCCCCTTACAGAAGCCCGCGTGTTGATGACTGTTCTGTTCACTGTTGTCTTGCTCTCTTCCTCCTCACTTGTTTCTTCATCACGGAGCCTTTTCTCTGCCTCAGTGATCGTTTGTTCCTTGGCAGCTGGGTCAGTGGAGTTCAAGCCTTGCAGTAAATTTGCTAAAAGTGTTGGAAAAACACATACAGCTGTGAGCGACCCTTGAGAACCCAGTTGTGCCTCAGACACCAGGCACTCTGAAGGCACCGATGACCAGGGTGGCCTTTACACACATCTTGTATTTGCAAATAAAACTTTATCTCCTTTTCAAGAGCTCACAGGAGACCTCTGATAAAAGAAAGGCCATGAAGGTGATCTGAGGGGATGAAGCACCGCCCATAGAGGACACGCTGAGAGAGTTGGGGTTGTTCAGCCTGGAGAAGGCTCTGGGGAGAACTCAGAGCAGCTTCCAGCACTGAACGGTTACAGGAAAGCTAGGGAGGGGCTCTTGATCAGGGCACACAGAAACCATTTCATGATTCTATGAAACCCAGAACGGGGAGGGAGGGCCTCTTCCCCATCCCCTTCTACCCATCCCTCTTCTCCTCTCTCCCCTTTCAGCCCCCGCCTGAGGAACACGGGTCTGTCTGTCTGTCCCCGCTCCCCTCCGCCCTCCCCCTCTCACCGATATCGTCCACCCGCCGGAGGAATCGCTGGAAATCGCGCTCCTGCTCCTGGTCCCCCAGCATGGCCGGGCGGGACGCGCACCCGGAAGCGGCACAGCATCCCCGCGTTGCCATGGCGACCACGCCCGCCGGCCACGCTGTTAACGTAGCGTTCGGGAGCGGCGCTCTACGAAACGCGACGCGGCTACGCAAATGAATGGAGGCGGGGCTACGCTGAGGACGGGGCGGGGCTATGCTAATATGGGGTGTGGTTACGCAAATGTATGGGCGTGGTATTCAAACGACGGTCGGTGCTACGCAAACGACGGTCGGTGCTACGCAAACGACGGTCGGTGCTACGCAAACGAAGGGGCGTTGTTACGCAAACATAGGGCAGTGCTACGCAAACGTGGGGCAGTGCTACGCTAACCAAGGGAGTGTTACGTTAGCGTAAAGCGGCGCTACGCTAACGTAGGGTGGCGCTACGCTAACCAAGGGCGCGCTACGCTAGCGTAAAGCGGCACTACGCTAACGTAGGGCGGTGCTACGCTAACCAAGGGCGGTGCTAAGCTAATGAGGGGGAGGTGCTACGCTAGCTTAGGGCGGTACTACGCAAATGACGGGTGTGGTTACGCGCGTGAAGGGCGGTGCCTTGCTGGCCGCCATTTTGTGGCCGCCTCAGGGTGGAGGGGTCGTGGTCGTAGTCCTGGTTGGTGTTTCCTGGCTACGGAGCCGCTCCTGGGTTCAGCCCTCTGTTCTCCTTCTTCCCGTCCCGGCTTCCTCTCCCTCAAGCGTTGTGGGGGGCGGGAGGACCGCTGAGAGGTTCGCCTCCTTCCCATCTCCCAGCCCAGCAGAGCTGGTGCACTGCAAACCCCCTCACAGGATCGATCATAGAATCATAGAATAACCAGGTTGGAAGAGACCCACCGGATCATCGAGTCCAACCATTCTCATCAAACACTAAACCATGTCCCTCAGCACCTCGTCCACCCGTGCCTTAAACCCCTCCAGGGAAGGTGACTCAACCCCCTCCCTGGGCAGCCTCGGACACTGCCCAATGACCCTTCCTGTGAAGAATTTTTTCCTAATGTCGAGCCTGACCCTCCCCTGGTGGAGCTTGAGGCCATTCCCTCTCGTCCTGTCCCCTGTCCCTTGGGAGAAGAGCCCAGCTCCCTCCTCTCCACAACCTCCTTTCAGGGAGTTGGAGAGAGCAATGAGGTCTCCCCTCAGCCTCCAGCTCTCTCAGCCGCTCCTCTTGTTCTCCACCCCCTCACCAGCTTCGTTGCTCTTCTCTGGACTCGCTCCAGAGCCTCAGCATCCTTCTTGTGGTGAGGGGCCCACAACTGAACGAAGGATTCAAGGAGCAGTCTCACCAGTGCCGAGTTCAGAGGGAGAATAACCTCCCTGGACCTGCTGGTCACGCCCTTTCTGATACAGGCCAAGATGCCACTTGCCTTCTTGGCCACCTGGGCCACTGCTGGCTCATATTCAGTCGGAAAGAGCTTTGAGATCATTTTATCTAACCATAAACCTCACCCTGACAACCCCAACTATGTGTGCTTCTCTTTTCCCTCTGCTGAACGTATCGACCTTTGCCTCGCAGCTGGAATGCGAACCAGAAGGGAGGCCTCCTGCTGCCGCTCCCCCCTGCTTGTTGTTTTATCACAACACACACCTGGTTTTGATTTGGCAGAGCGAGGAGGCAGGTGCCCCGCTGGCAGCCAGCAGCAGGGAGTCTATAGCAGAGGCACAGGCGTGTCATTTCACTGAGGAGCATTCAAGATCCTTTTAGTCTGAGTGTTTTAGTGCCCAAAGTTGTCATCTGTTCCTAAACAGGGGAGAGGAATGGCAAAAAAAATCAGTGAAGGGGACTGATGTGGTTGATACAAAGATTCACTGAACCGAAGTTGGGAGAGCTGCCAGCTGGGAGAGCAAACCCAAAGAAAGAAACATAAACACTCACTCGCAACCCATACCCTCCAGCAGCCGTTGCCCTGATGTTTTTATACCAGATTTGGACTTTTTTAAGATACCCTTTAAAGTCTGAGGCTTCCTCAATCTTTGATTGGAAAGGAGAGAGACTGGAGCTGGCTGTGGGTTAAACCTTCATTCAAACCGGACATATCTTTGCTCCCAGTTAGCAGGATCAGAGTGACCGTTTCTGTGTCCTCTGTGCTGTCAGACAAGGAGTGGAGTCCCTGGGAGGATGCTCGGGCCAGGGGGTTGCTGAGTCCAGAGGGTGGTTGGTCCCAGGGAGGCAGTGCAGCCTGTCACCGGTGAGAGAGCCAGAGGGTGGCACCATCCTCCAGCACAAACAGCAGCTGGGATTTCGAGCTTTTCCTGCCTGTGTCCCCAAGTCAGCTTCCCTGCTCCTGCCAGCCAGGCTTGTGCTCTGCCTGTGCTACCGAATCCAAGCTATCGAACCCAGCTGTGCTGCGTATGCACTGTCTCTCTGAGTGGATGAAGCTGCAGGAAGGGAAATTAAGCGGGTGGCTGATGTGGTGGCCCAGAGATGTGTCTCAATGCTTTCAGGCTCTGAGGGACAGCTGCCTTTGCACGAGTACCCTCACCCTCCTTTACATCATTTGGCCCTGCTGGGATGTGTCAGTTTTGTAGTTCAAAGCAGTGTCTTGCATCCAGCTTCCCCGCACGCTAGCGCTTGTCCCCATCAGGACGTGCGCAGGGGCGTACCGGGCTCCTAGAGCCAGATGGATCTGTCGCTGCTCTCCAGAGATGCTCTAGGTCCATCTTTTCAGAGCCAGAAGACTGGACGTGGCAGTCAGCCACCAAGGGGAGTCAGAGCATCACCAAGTCCCTGCTGCACTGCCAGGGTATTTTAATTCCAGACACATTATAACCCAGCCATCTCCGGAGAGAACGGCGAGAAACGGAGAGAGGGGTGACCTGGTGGGTCTCCTTAGCATCACCTAAGGTGTGGGATACCAGGGAGAGCTGGCTGCTCTGGTGTCTGCTGATGTGGAATGAGAAATCTCACAGTGGAGTTAGAAACCACAGCTACGTTCTTCTGACTACTTTTCAACACTCTGCCTGGGAAGAGAAACACTCTCCTGGGCTGCGGGTGCCAAACAGGCGCTGAGCTGCCTGACCCCACAGGCAGCAAGGATCTTCTGGCCCCTTTGCTGCAGGATCTGCCAGAATGTCCCTTTTCAGCCTCCCTCATGCACTGAAACAAAAGAGCTCCCTTCTCTCCTCTCACTCCAAGTCAGCTCTGCTCTTGTTCATGTAAGCCTCCATCCCCAAACTAGGATTTTTCCTCTAAGGAAGATATTTCAAATCTGGTGTCCATGATGCTCATTTAAAAATATCCACGAGGCAACAGCTATACCACTGGGACAGCAATCAAGCTTTTGTTTGTTATCCTAGCAAATCTGGGGAATAAACCCACGCTTAAGGTCTAAGAAAATAAAAACTGGAAACAAACTGGCTCAGTTCCTGCTTCTCCCGCAAAGCCACTGTGAGAGGCTGATGGCAACAAGAGAGGGACAGTTGGAAAGGTTCCCTTTGATGGCTATGAATCTGCACAGATAAACTCCCTCTGGATGTGTGGAAAATAGAACATGCGCTATCCTGCAGTCTCTCCTCTCACGCCAGGTGTTCTGGCTGCTGTGGTTCAGCCTCTAACACGTGCTCGGCTGCTAGCTTTGCACTCCCCTCTGTTGCCTCCTGGATCCCTGCTCCTCAGTGGCCTGGGGAGAGGAGCCTTTCAGCTTAAACATGCAACATCTCTGCAGGCCCATCCTGCCTTTACTCCACCTGCATCAAAATGGTCTTTACTTCTGCTCCTCCCATCCTGCTTCCCCTTCTCTCTCCATATAATAAGCTGCATTTCTATCCATTGTTTACTTCTCCTGGTCATCTGGCTTTGTGGGAGAGCTGCAGGAGAAAGAGCATCATTTTGTAGCTAAGTGGAAAGGCATTACTCGCTCCTGATGCTGTTCACATGCAAATTATGCTCGGTAGTGATTTTCTTAATTTGTTAAATAAGAAAAGTTAGAGGCCCAGCTTTGGGTTTTGTGTTGGATCCCGTATATTTGTCATTTCTACCTGCTGAGAAGCCAGCTGGCTACAATGTCTAGGAGAGATGAGAAAGAAACTTTGCAACAGGTCTCTGGCTACCTCCTTTTTTATTACTTTTTGATTTTTTATTGTTACATTTTACTCTCATTTATTTTATTGCTCCTCAAGTGCAGGGTCCTGTGGGAAAGGAATGGCTCTGTAAAACCTGCCAGAGAGGCTGCTGCACTCCCAGGGAGGTAGAAGGGGCAAAGCCTCTCGGCTCCAGAGCACCTGATGCTTGCAGACAATTTTTGCAGGGCAAAAGGAGAAAAGCTGAAGGAATAATACAGCGCAGAGACCAGGACTGTTCACTGAGCCTATGCTCCCAAGTCCATGGTGACAGTCAGGAACCATGCTGCGTGTGACAGGATCCCCCAGTTAAGTGCGGAGACACGGTGGACATATGCAGACCCCCATCCTGCACCACCCATAACCCCAGTACCTGTTCAATCCCACAGGGCGATCTCCCTCATCAGCCTCTCCTGTCATCTCCACACGGAACCACTTTAATCCCTCTGTCCTGCATGTTGTCACGGAGCTTCCCAACCTCAGCCACGGCCCCATCCCAAGGGGGCTGAAATCCTCTCTCACTGCAAAGCACCGTGCAAAGAGCGATCAAGAACAGAGGGCAAAGTGATGGAGAAGCAACAGAAAGAAGGGAATTCTCCTGGGATAACATCTATTTAGCTTGATACATTCACTTTCTTCTTTTTCTGTGAGCAATTCTAGCACCTAAGGATTGATCCGTATCAGAACTCTTATTTCTCCTTCTGTGTCCTGGGAAATCAATGCTTAGGACAGAATTAAACTTAATTAGATTCCATCCCACATTAATCAATTTGAGGCACCCAATTCAGGGTGGGTCAAGGACACCTTTCAGAGCCAACGCTCACACCCCCACACCTTCCATAGCTGGCGAAGGGAGGAGCCCCTCCTTATGGGAATTGTGCTGTCTCCGATCCACAGCAGACATGAATCAGTCACTGCACGGAAACTGCAGCGGGACAGGGAAACAAACCTTACCAGTGCTCCTTTCTGTGACTCTCAGTGCTTCAGAAGGGCCTGTTAGAGGAATCACACCCTGCCAGGCTTTCTTTCTGCACATCCCAAGTTTAGAAAGGCACCGAAGTCACTCGCTGCCACTGTTCAGAGATGTGCCAGCTGGAATCATGCAGCGGGACCCCTCTACCAGCTCATGTACATCCCAGAGCCTCAGGCAGATGCTCAGTTCATGCTGTGGGCTCGCTGCACTGGGCTGCTCACGCCACATGAAGCTTGCACCTAAATACCACCCTGGGCATCCCCGTCTGCACACAGGACCTCGTAGAGCATCTAAAGAAGGGCAGACTGTAGGCAGGAGCTTTTTGTTTTGTAATTTTTATTTGAACACAGTATTTTGACAGAATGCAAAGTCAAAATCCTCAGTTAGTATCAGTATTTACACCAGTGAGAATGGGAGTCAAGGTGGAACCGATGTTTCACTTGGTAAAAACATTTTTTGTGTTTTTGTTTTTTTTAACAAGATCGAAGGCCCCCAAAAGTAGGGAATGCTGGGGAAGGATGTCCATGGAGGTCCAAGAACAACTATCAAAACAGCCTAGTGTGAAAACCTGGGGTTTGAAGGCTCCATAGAAAAGTGTGAAAATAAAACTCCACTCTAAAAGCTGAACAACGGGGATGCACTATCATCATCATTACGTATGGTGCAGCGTGAAATGTAATCACTCCACAACGAGAAGCTGATCGGTCTGCATTGCCATATAGATATATATGTATGGCATGGATACATATATAAACATATACAGCGTAAACGGCATCAGGTTGGTCCCTCTTCAAAGGTTTAAATAAAATCAATGAAGCCCAAGCTGTTTTGGAAATGGGGTACTTCTAAATTAAATTATTCTCCCTTAAGGGCGAGCATAAAACCACTCTCCAGAATGAATCCATGAGAACTGGGAGGTGTCACAAGGGCCTTAAAGAGGAGTTAGATGGAGACTCCCAGTGCTCAGGCAATCGCAGGGCTCACTTCTGCCCTGGAGCCATGCTGCCTCCATCAATCTCGACTACCCCCCTGTGGGCAGCAGGGTTTCCAGCCGTGCAGCTGGGTGTTGGAGTGGCCTTTGAGCTGGTTACCTTAGAAATACCAGTCGAGGTGACAACTATATTTTCACCCAACAGGTGCCGACCAGTGCTACCAAACAGACTACAACGACCATCTGATAATCTAGTCCAACTGCCTGACCACTGGACGCGTTTCTGGTGCAGCACGGTTCCCATCAGCTGCTCAAGGTATGGATGACAAAAGCAGTCACAAACTTTACAGAAGAAACATTGTTGTGGTGACCCACAGGAACAGCAGCACACCCAGCCTGCGTGCTGCTCCTGTGCTGCCCCAAGGACCCTCCCCAGCTGCAGACAGACCACGGTAGGGTTTTGTGCTGCATTTTACAGACGGATTTCTTAGAGAAATAAAAACCCACAAACCCTAGGGACCGTAGGCCAAGCTTCCCCAGTTACACCGACAGCTGGTGCTGGGTTACGCCAGGGCCCAGTTTGACACAAGGCTTTGAAGCAAGGACCCGTCCTGCCCCGATACCCTGCTCAGGATGGGTATTGCACGAGTGCCTGTGCCAGCATATCCAGTCAGCCTCCACCTGCATCCCAGGAGCTAAGGGAAAAATGCAAAAAACCCCACACTTAGCAAATGACAAGACCATTTTTTCACAGGTTGAAATGATGTGATGCTACTGTAAAAGACTGCATACTTAGAAGAATACACCGATAAAAGTGGCTCAACTGAGCCAAACTGCAGTCTGCCCACCCCCACCATCCTTCTGTTCATCACCTTAGCGCAATGGAATGGATGCCATAGTCAGCTCGGTTTGATTTTTCATTTAAAGGCTTCTTTGTTCCTTGTAAGAGTTGTTCTTTCTTTTTTTTTCTTTTTCCTGAATATTGTTTTTTTTTTTTCAAATCTGAACTATCGCTACACCTTCCACATCCAAACTATGTTGAAGCTTTTATTATTTCAATACTATGACAAAAAACACGTTTCACACTAAAATAGTCACGCACCCACAGTGCACAAGCTTGCAGATCTAAAGTAGGATAAAAAAGGAAAGAAAAGAAAAACAAAAAAAAAAAAGAAAAGAAACCAAAACCCCAACAGAAGGAACATCTCTATACAATGGGCTGGTCTTCCTCTCTCTACTTCTGCCTTCCTTCTGCTCAAGCCTCCTTTCTTCTCGCCCAGAAATCTGTTACTCCACGGCTCCTGATGATAACCGTCCCCTCCATAATGACAATACGTGCGCTACAACAGCCCTCGCTCCCAGCTGGTAAAGACACGATGCCGAGACAAGAAAAATCGGTGGCGGGGCTTGGCATTGATTTCCCAGCGCTTGCTCTTGATTTCATGGGTTTGGTTCTGCAGGGTGTAGACGGAGGACTCGATACACGTGATGTGGTAGAGTAGAACAAGTGGAATAGAACAGAGTAGAATGAATGGAATAGAACAGAAAGAACAGAGTAGAATAGAGCAGAGTAGAATAGAAAGAACGGAGCAGAGCATCGTAGAGTTAGAGTAGAAGAGAGTAGAAAAGAACAAACAGACCAGAATAGAGCAAGGTAGAACAGAGCTGCGTAGAAAGAATGGACTAGAACAGAGTAGAGCAGAACAGTTCAGTTGGAAGGGACCTACAACAAACATCTAGTCCAACTGCTGATGGAGCCAGCTTTGCAGGAGGGGTCTTGCACCCTTGCTCAAAAAGTCTTTGCTTTTAAATCAGATTTCTGGGGTCAAAAGAAATATTTACTACCATACTAAGGAGGAATTGATACAGTCAAACATCTGAGATGAGACCAGACCAGCCCTAACTGTACAAACTCCCTTCTGCTTCTCAAAGCTCTGGGAGGGTTCCGTGAAGGAAAAGGGGAGAATGTCCTAAAAAAGCAGAGATGATATTTCTCTTATGCAGTCAGGCCCAGGTCCAGCAAGGGACTTAAACTCTTACTAAATTTAAGTATAGAAGGACTTTTCACCAGCAACTCCCTCGTTCCAAGTTAAGCGTGTGTTTACGTGGATTGCTGGATAAAGACCTTGCTTGGAGACAAGTGGTCCGAATACCCCCACCCACCCCCAAAAAACCCAAACCAAACCCCTGCATTACTCTTCTTCTTACTCCAGTAAGAAATAATAATAATAATAACAATAATAACAATAATTAAGAAAAAAGAAAGGGGAAACAACTACTGTAAACATCCATGTTTGAAAATGTCTCCCTTTGCAAAGCAAGCATGCTGCTACCCTAGTTCTATCGAATGTATTTACTTAAAAAAAAAGAAAAAGGCAGCTATTTTACACAGACATTAAACACAACAAAAGTTAAAAAAAATATTTGTCAATTGTAAACACTGGAAAGAACAAAAGTTGGCAAAAAATTAACATAAAATTTGAAGAAATGTGGAGTCTGAATACTGCAAATTGAAATATATCCCCGGAGCTGCAATTTTGGCATTCTTCCTAAGGAAAAGATCATCGTAAAACCCAAATAAACGCCTAACGTGGAGAACAGAATTCAGTCACAAAGAGCTCAGGACGCTTTGCATACTGAACAAATACAAGGTGAACAGAAAATTATAACTTATTTATGAGGCTTTACATATTTCAAACTCGACTGAAAAGTATAAAAATAAATTGTGGATTTTGTTCATTAAGCACCAGCCGTGCCGAGTGGCACAGTGGTCGCATCTGCTCTACTAACACAGGCAAGAACAGGGGCTTCTTTTTTTTTTTTTGTCTTTTTATTGTTTTTGTTTTTTTTTTTTATCTAGGACTGGTTGACTTGAGCTTCCCAACCACGTTGGAAACTGTATTTGCAATTCTGCTTAGTTGAATATACACAGGGTCAGCCAAGCCCTGATTTGGTTACGGGTTTAACCCTGTTTTTCAAATGTATTACTTTTTAAAAGCAAGTGCACAACAAATAGAACCTTTCTAGAAATCTTTAAAAACAAAAAAAGAAAAGAGAAAAAAAAAAGAAAAGAAAAAGATTCCTCCCCTCCCCCCCTTTATGCATTTTCTGTTTTGTTTGTTAAAAAAAGGCAACAGACACTGGAGGAATGAGATGCGTGTGGTGGTCTGCGTTGTAAATGCTCGGGTGAAGTTGTTCTGTCAATTATTTTTGCCTGGCGCTGATCATGCTTTGCTCTCGTTTTCATTTGTTTGTGTGGCTTCGTTAGGGACCGTCTTGACTTCTGCTGGAGGGCTCTTCGTTTCTGTCGCTTGCGCTTCCGATTTGTCTTCTACTGGGGTTTTCCTGAAGAAGAACCACCAAAATGGCACAGTTTAGAGACACAGAGTCACAGATCATCAGCTGCTGAATCAGTGATAAGGTAAGAATGCGTTTCTGGAAACAAGCACACAAATCGCCCCGCCAGAGCAAAGTGAGTGTTTCCAGATGCAGAAATAAGTGAAACCAAGCTCAACCCCAACCCAGCGGGACGAGGTCTGGGGTGGCAGCAGAGGCACAAGGCACGTTTTGGTGGGAACAAAGGAGCAGAAGGGGAAGCTCTGACAGTTGCAAAGACATTTGCTTTTACCATCCCTTGTTTATGTCACCCAACGTCTCATTAAAACAGACTGCCATTTAACAGAGAATCCTTTTCCCTACGGACTGTCCCAGTATGTTGCAGGAAGGGAAACACAGAAGAATGAAATGTCACCAAACATACGTTCACAGGTTTAGGACAGGTCAATGCCTTCGGAGGCCATCAACCTATCTGGGGCATTTCACAGAACCAGAAAAGCCTGTTCCTGGGTGTCCAACACTCTTTCCACAGTCATGGCAAGTGCCACCCGGTGTGCCTGTTCCACCCCATTAGCCACCTTTGGCTGAAAGGCCTGTAATGTCAATCCACCCTGAGAGCAGCCCAAGGCTGCAATACTGATTTGCCCGAAGGGAAGGACACGAGCAGCGCAGGCAGAAGAAGGTGGCTGGATCGGCAGAAGGAACACAGCTCTGCATTTGCCACCCTGAGAATTCATTTACGCAGCACAGACCAAGTGGCATTAATTCAGTTGAAACATTTCTTTACTGTGGGCAACCGTTCCCTGCCTCCCTTCAGTACCAGATCACAATCCCTGTTCCGTTTGCTGCTCCGTAGCACCCAGGGCAGTGACTGTAGGTGCTGTAAGCTGCAGTGAACATGGATTTCTCTGCTTGGGAGCAGCTCAGCGGCACCCATCCAGGCTGCCTGGTTTGCTCCAGCCCTCGTGTACCTGCCGGGTCACGTAGGCTTTCCAGGAAGGGCAGGATGCTCCCTAGCTGTGTGGGGCACAAGGCAGTGCTGCAGAACAGGAATTTCTCCTGACTTAGGAGAGGAAAGGAGTGCTGCAGGGAGGTAGGGAGACCAGAGTCAGATGTAAAGGCACCGGACTCATACAGTGAAACAACATGGGTTCTCACTCGGATCTGGAAGACAGCCTGTAACGCTAGCTCTAGAACAGCTAGTTGGGTTCCTGGCAGCCGTCTAGCTCACAGCGCAGACCCCCATGTCCTCAACACACTTCCCTTTGCAAAAGCTAAAGACGCAGTAGGAACTCAGTCTTTTGGTTTTGGGAGCTGCTCCCACCCCAAATCTGAGCTGTCTTTTCAGGACTCTTTCTGGTGATCAAGCACAGACTCTGCTCAAGCAGGAAAGACAAAATACTCCTGATTCAAAAAGCCAAAAAGAATGGAGACCTTCAGTACCTTCAGGGACCTCGTCCCCTCAGGAGCAGCTGATCTATTTTCAATCAGCATTTTCCAGGCTTCTGCGCTCATGCTTCTCTCAGCAACTGCCATCCAAACACACACAGAAGAGTGTCCTTGTCCAGCATCTGCCCTCCCCCAGTTACCCAAGCGAGGACTTTGTGCTGTTTTCACTCTCCAGTTACAGCGTCTCCTGCCCATCACAAGATGCAGACTTATCTCAGCTGAGGAAAGCGGATCCTGTCTGGATGGCATAAGGTTCCAAAGGCTCCCTAGGGCTGTCCTGCCTAGGAACATGCTGATGCTCTCTGAACAGATCAGGTGGGCAAAGAGGTAGAGTGGATGGAAACTCCTCCCTATACACCTAACAGCACACAAATTATCCAGACCCAGCTGTGCTGAGACTGCTCCCCCTCTCTCAGCATCATATTGCCAGTTATATCATATAGATCTCTTATCCTTTTGCCAGTCCAGGGACAAATCCAGAAGTACTACGCTTTTACAGTTTCACTTGCACTAGTTTCTGCCCTCCCTTATGCTGAAATAAGTCCTGAAGGGCTCCTCTGACCTGCAAGGAATCAGAATTTGGGTGGCTGTGCTCATTGCACTGCAGGAACTCAGTGCCTCCGAGGCCAGCACTTCCTCTGCATCAAATTGAACCGTGTCTGATCTCTTTCACAAAAGAATAACCTAGAATCATAGAATCATTAATGGAAAAGACCTCTAAGCTCATCCAGTCCAACCACCAATCCGACACTGCCATGCCTGCTAAACTATATCCCCAAGTGCCATGTCTACACTGCATAAAAGTCTAAAGAATAACACATTTATGATAAATTCCCGGGTTTGTCTTTTCTCTGCTTCCCTGGCACAGCCTATTCCTGTTTTCCTCCTGGACCTCTAAAGCCAAGCCTTGTTTAGTTGGTTCACAGGTGAGTTAGTTCGCTAAGGAAAGAATGAGATTAGTTAAGAGAACACCCAACAAGAACACAGCACGAGCACCAGTGCACAAGAGACACAGCACACACCAACAGAAGATTAAAGGCGGCCATACTCGGTCTTTGCCGGTGCAGCAGGTACAGAGCTGTCTGCAGTGGAAGAAGCAAGCTCACGAGCTTGCCCGCTAGTCACACTGCCAGGAGTAGTAGTGCCAAGAGCTGCAAAAACATCCTTTGCAAGATCAATGTCTGGTGTCTTGAAGGTCCCTTCGTCCATTTTAAAGTCCTCATTCTGGGAGGGTTTTGTGGTGCTGCCTGAAGCAGCCTCGCTCTTCACATTGCTTGGGTTCTGGGGTGTCTCCGTTGGGCTCTTCACCGTGCTGGGCTGCACAGCTTCCTTTTCAGGGCTCTTGGTGCTTGAGACCTCCTGCTTGGGCTCCGAAGGAGCTGGAGGGCTAGTGAGGTTTGCAGGGCTTGGGGCGGCTGGCTTGTTACCAGCTGCTGCTTTGGAGGTCTCGGCCACATTAGCGACAGCGCTGGGGCTGAGCACCGCACCTTGGTTGGACAGGACACTTGAAGACAGATTGTTAGTAGCTGGAGTAGAGCTTGGGGTATCGCTGAGATCAACAAGGGGGGCCACTTTGGGGGTGGAGGAGGAGGAGGGTGATGAGACCGAGGTGGCCGCCCCTTTGGCTGGAGTAGCCTGGCCAGGTGACACGGAGTTTGAGTCGGGAACGGCCACGGCCGGCAGGGCAATACTGGAGGTCAGCGTAGTGGTCTCACTGGTGGGGCTGTTCTGAGCAGTGGCAAAGGTTTCAGTGATAGTGTCAGAGTTAGTGGTGCCCGTGGTTACAGAAGGCAGCATGTCCTCAACGGTAGCTGCAGTATCGGCTGGGTGCCTGCGAGAGGACAGGAGTAGAAGAGAAATAGAGACAATGAAGCCTGTAAACGACAGCAGGAGGAAGGGGAGCAGAGCGTGAGAGTGAGAAGCAGGCGGGTGGCACAGCAGCAGCATGGCACATGGTTACAACACACACAGAACATGGAGAGGGATTCAGAGGAGCAGAAACCTTTCAGAGGGCAAATGTGCAAAGGGCTGGGATGAGTGAAGAGTAACTAGGAAGAGAAAAAGAGCGAAGAGCACATGTCCTTCAGGAATGGCCGGCTCACTCAGATTTTGGTTCAAGTCTTAGCCAAACCTAACCCTGTCACCTTGCAGAGACTCTTCTCTTTTAGCCTCATTTTCTCTCAGCCTCTTCTACCTCACCTCACCAGGAAGCTTTCTACCAATTCCCTGAGCTTGCAGCCCTGAGCCGTCTGTCACCACACAACAAGGTCCCAGTGTAGGATCCCCGAATCCAGCACCTCACCTTGGCCCCATCCCTTTGCTTGCAACTCTAAGGCCTTCACCAAACCACACCGAATATCATCCTTTTTCTCACACATGTAACGCACACATCTATGTACGCACACACACAGACATGAGGCTTTGAGGTGATGCTTTCTGCCCTTTTGAGCAGATTCCAGCCTGCTGTGTTAGCTGGAATACAGTTTGCTTTCGGACAATGTCTGACAGCGTAACTATGTTTTAGCAGCCATGGGGTAGCACTGGATACCTTGGCGAGTACATAGATGTGAGGCTGAAAACACAAATGGTTTATTCCATGAGAAACCAGTGTGCCTGAGAACACCATCTCAGGCTTATTGACCGAGAGAAAACCTTCATAAAGGAAGATAACTGAGTTAAAACTCCCGTAAGACTATCTAAGAAAATCAGGACAATATGAACATATTTCAGCAGCTTCCTACAGTGAATTCCTCCCGTTACTACTCCAGAAGGTACAGAGAAGCACTTGGAGGACAGCAAAACCACAACAGTTTAGGAAAGAGCTTAATGTACTCAGCAGGCAATACTTCAACCTTGCCGACCCCAGCTAACGTGGATTCACAACCTCAGGCCCCAAACAAGTTCTCTAATGCAAACAAAGCTCACCAGGATTCTGTGAAAGGGCTGCTCAGAGGTGCCCCGCCTGCCCCAACATCCGGAGCACGGCTACTCTGCTGCCATCAGGGGAGAGGGCTGCCCTCACCACGGGGTGTTCAAGCACTCCTCCAGGGCAGAGCTCCAGCAGGAGTTGGTGCTTGCTGGGAGCTGCTTTTGCTCTGGATCCTTTGCAGCGAGCCTGGACATGTGCCTCATCTGCACACTGGACAGGACTGGCAGAGACAGGCCTTTCAGAAACGCTGCTTTATTTCCCTTCCAGTGCTGGAAACAGGAGTCACTCACTTTTGGGGAAGAGAGGAAGCATTTCCTCACTGGTATGTCACGAATGGAGCATGGAGATGTTACCTTTCTTCCTCTCTTCCTGCCCTGTGTCATGGGCATGAGAGGTCAGGGATTAAAGCAACCGAGGGCAATGCAGTGACCCTGTGCTAAGACTAACGCCAACATACTCTGGCTCCGTCAGTGGCGTGGTCTCGTTGGGCTCTGTGTGTTTTCCCCCATCGTGGTTGGGGGTCCGCTCCTCTTCCGTCCGCACCTCCACAATAGGCTCCTTGGACTCGTCTTTCCTGTAACAAGGGAATGGCACGGAGGTTGGTTCACATTCACACTAGGTGTTCTCCTGCAAAGGCATGCTGGAAATGTCAACAGGGAGTGACAGAAACAGACTGGTCTGAGCAGCAGATTACTCACAGAATGGTTTGGGTCAGAAGGGACCTTAAAGCCCATCCAGTTCCACCTCCTGCCATGGGCAGGGACACCTGCTCCAAGCCCCATCCAACCTGGCCTTGAACCCCTCCAGGGATGGGGCAGCCACCCCTGCTCTGGGCAACCTGGGCCAGGGCCTCCCCGCCCTCACAGCAAAACATTTCTCCCTAAGATCTCATCTCAGCCTCTCCTCTCTCAGCTCAAAATCCCCTCCTACTGCCAGTCACACTGCTTTGGATGCAGCCCATGATACTTCTTTTTGTCACTCCCCCTTCCAGCTATTCCCTACAGCACAACCACCACGATGTCCATGATGATGGCTACTAACAGGAATAGGACAAAACCAGACAAAGAGCTGAAGAAATCCCGTCTTGAAAACATGAAGCAGAACACCAGCGTGGTCCTAGAACTTTTCGGTACCCTCTCATCAAGAGCCCAGAACTCCCTACAAGAGTTTCTTGTCTGGAGTTGCTGAGAGGACACACTGATCAACAGGAGGTGGTGACAGTACTCACGAGAAGGCGGCTTTGCCCTCCTCCATGTCTTTGCCCTTGGCTCCCGGGCCGGATTTGCCGCACAGGTTTACAGCGATGCACATCAGCAGGCCACACTTGTTCAGGAAGTAGCAGGTGACATCCACAGCCACCAGGAGCAGCACAAAGACAACGATGAGGATGCCGACGATGGCAGCAGTCCCGAGGCCTGACGTAGGGCTGGTGCTGGCTTTAGAGACCAGAAAGAGAAGAAAACAAGGTATTTGTAGTTAAAGGAGAGAGTCTGGGCTAGTTGCAGCTCAGATCTGGCTATGCTTGGGTTGCAAGCATGAGAAGCTTACAGACAGTGCACCCTCTCTCTAGCAGCCTTGTGTGACACCCAGTTCTCTATCCTAGAGGTGTGTAGGACAATCTGCCTGGAAACACAGATTTACTTGGACCTAATGGGGCTTTCCCACCCTTACCCACAGGTCCATTCAGTAGCCAAATAAAGAAATCTAATCAAATCTTAATAAATCCATAGATAAAGTCAGAATCAAAGTGCACTTTTTTTTGCCCCTTCTGATGCTTACTAACTGTCACGTCTGATTACGTGGTCCTAAACTCCATTCTCTGGTCTTTCCTTCCTCCTTTTCAGGGTACATGACACATTTGCTTTCATCTGCTTTTGAACAGCAACCCATAAACCATGTGTTCCCTCAGATCACCATTAACGGATATAAAAGTAAATCCGTCACTTCTTGATGTGCTCTAGGATGAAATTTAGTTCATCAGATTCAACCAATTTGAAAACACAAATCAAATCCTCTAACCTGTTCTTTCTCCATCAGAGGGTCAGATTTTTTTCCCTTTGCAATTGATCTTGATTGGGTCAGCCACTTTTTAGTGAATATCACTATGTTGTCTTTCAATGTCACCTGTTAACAGACTTACCCTTCCATTGACTCGTTCACCAATCCTGTTTTTCCTGTTATTAATCATAGATTACTACAGAATTCATAGAATTTGCTTTGGACATGGTTTAGCAGGCATGGTGGTGTTGGGTTGATGGTTGGACTGGATAAGTTTAAGTCTTTTTTAGGTCTAAGGTTAGGTTAATGACTCTATGATTCTATTGCAAAGCAGGCTACAGAAACCTCGCCTACTGCAGCGTTCGCACAGCTGGAACTCTGCAGGGTTCCCACTTCCCTGCACCACTTCCTCAGGACGCAGATACCTCTCCTCTTCCAGCAAGTGGACAGTGGGCGTGAGGTGGGGATGGAGGTCTGGAAAACGCAGGGCCTTGCCCATAATTTCTACCTGCTTGTGAAACACTGAGCGCTTTCCCAGAAACAGGAGTGGATAAACACATCAGTTAATCCTGCCAAAACTTTTTGACAACCACAAAACCAACAAGCACAGCTTTGAATGCTGCCAGCTGCAGCTTCCTCTCTTGCTACCACACCTTGAACACAAAGTACTCTGTCAGTGGAAAGATCATTTCCAGGGCTCATGGAGAGACAAAAACCCTCTGCCACGCATTTTATTACTTAAGAATAGGAGACAGAACATCCTTAGCATAAGGCAGAGAAGTGTGGTTTCATTTTGTGACCCTGACAGGAATCCAGACTCTAACAGGAAGGTTTCTTTCTGCATTGACTACATCTAAAGTCCCTCTGAGGCTCCCAACTCTTGCACTTGCTTCACAAGCCCATTAAATGCTCAGAACATTCCTGCCACAGACCAGACCCCAGCACCCTGCAGCAAGCTCCATAATTAAACGTATTAATCACCCTCTGATGCATGCAGGGAGGGAGGGAGGTCGTGTACTTTCCCTTTTCCAATGTATTTGGGATTCTTGTGTGGATTATTTAATATAAATTAACGTGTTCCTGCTCACAGCAGCTCCTGAAGGAAAACCTAAAGATGTGTTAAACTTATCACCCACCTAATCCTTCTGGGAATGAGCTCGTGGGGACGCTGGTGAAGGTGCACTAACAAAAGCGTCACAGACAGGCTCACAGGATAATAGTTCCTTGTCAGGCCTCCAAAAGATACCTCGTCTCGGTCACCAGAGGTGGAGTGAGACAACATATTTTGCCCTGGGACAAATGGAATTTTTCCATAGGCTAGAAGACAGCTGGAGAATTCCATTCAAACCAGAGCCCTCTTTGCACCTTCTCTCCGGCAGCTTTTACAAGACCTGCCAGCATGAGCTACAAGCCCCTTAAGGTCAGGAATTAAACCACCTCGACAGCCTTACATGCTGCCCATTCCTCGTCTGAACGGCTGTGCGGGACCCTTCCAAACTGCGAGAGGAACTGCAATCCCACTGGGACAATTGCAGCCTCTGACTCTGGGGCAGAGCCAAAGCCGCTGGGTTGGCAGCGGTGCCTACTTTCAAGTGCTGTAGTGTTCACACATAATACTGGACTTGGGGAAGCTGCTTTTTGTGAATAGTAAAGGAAGGAACCGATTTCCCCCCTGTGCAGGAGTCAGTTTGCCGTGCCCCTGGAGATGGAAAGGCTCAGGAATTCCCATGGGATGCGGAGCCAGCCTGCTACCACTTCCCTTCTGGCACGTGTGTAAACAGGGATGCAAGAAGCTGGAAACAGAAGAACACCTCTGTCTTTGGCATCACTGATGGCGGGGGAAGGTGTTCACAAACGATGCTGAGGAAGATGATGACTTGGGGAAATCTCACAATGGTGGCAGAAGAATTAAAAACTACTTGGGAAAACTCAATGTAACTACAAGAAAGAAACGTGCAAAGATGAAATAGGTCATTGTAGCCCTCCACACAGCAGAAAAGTTCATACAATACAGGCACTTTATTTGAGCAAAGATACAACAAGATTCAAAAGCTGGAAACAGAAGGCGGATGAGCTTCAGCTAGGAATAACACAGTAAATTTTAACAGAAATACCCAAACAAGAGCAGAATGTCATATTTTTCTCCACCAAATTTGGCTGACAAGAGGTCTGCTTTACTTTCTAAACAGGGATGTTATGCAGATTGTTTAGCAGTACTGCGGAAAAAGCCTGTCTGAATACTCACCTGCCTCTGTTCAGGACTGGTAACAGAAAGCAGAAATGGAAGAAAGATGGTTCCTGTTCCAAGCAATGTTTCCCATCCCACTTTAAATGCCAGTGGCGGGTTCTCCCGTGTTTGTGTGCGCACGGCTGTGCAGTGTGCTCTGATAGCCCTCGGCGAGCACTAGGGTCCCCAGGGGCTGCAGACGCTCTGCTCTGCTCCCTCCAGCAAGCACCAGCCCCGCAACACGACCGATCCTGCTGCCTGTGATGGGGACGGTGGAGAAAGCCTCTCTCCCCTAAGGCCCGGTGGTGGCTCTGTGAGTTGAGTGACAGCCCACCTACAGTCTGCTTTTATGCAGCTTCCATCGGCTTCTCGTGAGGCACTGACACCACTTACAAACGTAACGCGAACAGAACTCTACACGATCACAGACAGAAAATCGGAGAAGTGTTGCGGGTATCCCAGGTTTTACGAAACCTCCCCAAACCCCAGGCGTACCACCAGATAACCCACAAGACTTTTCACACGTGAAAGGTTGGAAAAGATTGAACACAATAAAGAAAAGGCAGTTTTACAACTAACGCAACAGACCAAGATGTTCAAACCTAGCATCAATTCTCTGTTCTGCCACTTCAGAGCCCGCTCCACAAGGTCATTAAACCCACCAAGCGCTACAGCTCCCAAAGACCCGATTTCTCCTACGACTCTACCAACCCACTCTTCTCTCCGAGCACCCAAAGGAGAGCTACTGAACAGGTACGAGTCTCCCCTCCGTGTTTCTCCCCTCTTCCAAACTGTTATCCTTCCTGCTCTGCCCCAGGGAGCTACGACAGGAAAGGCTGCCAGGAAGGAGAGCACGGAGACAGGGAGAATAAGGGCAAATCTGCAGAGGAACATCCTTGTTCTGGTGCTATTTGCAGATTTTACATTTCAGACTGTGAATCTGGGCCACAGTAATTGCCTACAATGTTTTTTTTCCAGGCCAGTAGGAAAACCCTGCAATTTCCACTAACTTTCAAATCTCTTCTGTGAGTTCTGGTTTTATAAATTTTAATTCCCGACATGAACTGAGATTCCAAATCTTCCAGAGATGAGTGATAAGGGATAACGATACAGGAATCCTTAAAGACACTGTGAACTTGGAGGCTGTTGGTGCTACATTGCTTTTTGCTGTACCTATTCTGTAAAGCTTTTCTGTTGCTATAGAATCCCTCAGGAGTGAGGGTTTTTTAAAGGAAATCCACATGCTTTTGTCTGCAGCACGTGCATTTATTCATTTATAGCCTGGATAGAAAAGCAGCTCACTAATCATAATGAGCAAGGGCTGAAGAAGCACAGCAGAGACTCACGTGCAGAGCATAAGCCGCGCAGTTAGACAAGACTGACGGCAGGGTTTTTGTTTGTCCCTATCAGAACTTTCTTAGAAAGATAAATTCCTTTCCAAAATCCTGACACTACTGGACACATTCGGTACAGACAGCTTCATCGCTGGCGACCCCAGGCCCACTCGGAGAGCCCTCAAGGGAGAGACAGACTCGTCTTTAGAAGAGCATCACAGCCAAATGGATTTCCCATCATAAAGACAATTCATGAGGAGCACAAGGGTTTGGTTTTTTTGTTGTTGGGTTGTTTTTCTGTGTTTTTTTTTTAAGTAATGACAAGAGAAAAGGAAAAAAGTCAACTGAAATTTGCTGAATGAAATGCAATACACAGAAGTTGGTAACAAAGATGCATTATATTGCACCAATTTACACCATGGGTTAATCCTGTCTGGTAGTGTCACATGCACAGTTAACGATGAATATTATTAAGGATCAGTAATAATTACTCAGCTGGTCAGGTAACTTGATCCAAGCTAATCTTTTCTGTTATAACGGCAAGAAAAGGGATCTCTCTATGAAGTTGGTAACACAGTAGTGGAAAATCAGAACTTGTTAGACAAGCACCCATGGCAAATCCGTACGCTCATGGGCTCTTTGTGTCCTGGCTCCGGCACGGGTCATGAGATACGTGACTGCGCGCCAGGGGAAGCCACAAGGATTCAACCGCATCAAGAAGACAGAAATCAATCTCTCCAGCGCGATTCCCACAAGATGTTTATAGTCGGACCACATCAGGAAAACCACCTAATGGCTATAAATTTGAACCCCCATGCAAAAGCCCACAGAGACATCCAGGCAACCCGGAGGATTCTCTCTCTGACAAATCTTCTTGCTCTTTTTAGAGTCTGAGGGTTTGTGGATGGGGCTTTTGAATCCTTTTGCACAACACAGTGATCGGCACCAGATGTGCAGAAAAATCAGTAAAAAGCAGTATTGTAAGAGACTTTCAGTATCGTACCTTCTTGTGATGAAAAACAGCAAGCAAACACAACAAAAAAAAAATCTTTCTTTACATCCATTAAAAAGGGCAAATTCATTACAAGTAACAAAAAAAATGTTAAAGAGAAAAAACTTGGCTTAAACCTTTCTTTTCCTTGTTACAAAATACTGACTCTTTCAAATTAAACATTTTTTAAATGTTCTGTGGTTTTTGCTTTCTTTTCTTTTTTTTTTTTTTTTCTGAACTGCCATCATCCTCTGAAGCAAAGTTATCTGCTCGCGTGCCCGGTGGGACCCAGGCCTTTTCAAGCAAATATTGCTTTATTTTAAGTTTCTAACAGAGCAAAAGCAGAGTCACTGCAGAGAGAAGCAATGAAACAAAGGAGGACGACGTTGATGGACTTCCCAAGGTCGCTGCAGGTGCCAGACAATGGTTCCCAGGAGGGGAAAATATGGTTGTTTAAAAACAAATTTGGTGCATGTGGCAAGCGTGGATGTTTCCCCGTGAGATCCAAGGTGACATGTATGACGACAGACATAGGAAGGGGAAGGGGAAGGAGGGAGAAGGAAGAAAGGACGAGGAAGAAAAAGAAAGAGAGAAAGAGAGAAAAATAGATAAAAAAAATTAGGTCATAAATATAGAAAACATAAGAATCAAAGGTTTATTTAATTTCGTAAATTAAAATGGTTAAAGGTTAAAGAGGAGCATTAGCACATTCACAGTGACAACAGGGCCAGGTCGGAAGCTCAGCAATGTCCAAAGCCGCAGAGCAGGGTCCGAGTCAGGGGTTACGGGGGTCGCAAGCAAATGAGATTAAAAATGATGGAACGGAAGGCTTAGCCAGAACACAAGAAAATGTTTTTCTGATATTTGAAAGGACAACACTGCCTTTTACACATGAAAAAACAAGAAATGCTTTCGGGCAGCAGACAATCCACCTGCCTGTCCAAGCCCTTCGCCAATGCCTGTGGCACCAAACACTCGGATCCTGGTGACCAAAACCCCAGAGAAGCAAGATGGTCTCAAGAGTACAGGACTGACTTTTCCGTTCAGCCTTCCAGCTGCTGGAAAACTACTCTAATGCAATTATTACTATTATTATTACTGAAAATAACACTCTTATCCCTCCAACCTCTTTAAGGACTCTGTGCAGTAATGGTAACAAAGGACTCGACATAACAAATACACATTTTATCTGCAGGAAACTCCTAGCTCTGAGCGCCAAGCAGAGCGGTTCTGTGTTAAAGGCACTGGCTCTGATGTCTCCGATGCAGATCATTTTGGAATGAAAATGTAAAAGCTAAATGTCATGAAATGACAGAGGATGCTAAAGGAAAGCAAGAGACGTTTCCCCTTCCCCGCTGCAGTCTGGCATTCCTGCCTTCAGTCCCACAGAGGCCAGGGAGCTGCACGACAGACGCCCAGCCTGCCCTCTAGAAATGTCTTCCCCAATGCGATTAGTTTGGGGACCGGCTCGGGGAACCACAGGGTCTGGAAACACCAAGGGTGGCTGAGGAGAAACCAAAGTCCTCTACAAAATGGAAAAAAAAACCTCTAGAGAAACACAGTCACAAATCCTGCTCCACTGCATGAGGCTCTAGGTGCCTGAAAACCAGAGCGTGTCCTCTCTGACAACACCACTGCATCCCTTTGTTGGGTCAATCCTGCTCTCCAAAACGGCTGCTTTTCAAATTGCTTCCAACATTTCCAAGTGCAACATTTGAGTGGGAGCCTAAAATCCGCATTCCTCCTACTCTTCACACCAGACTAAGGGAGGAATAATTTCAGAGAGGCCAAAGAAGTTTCAGTTGAGATAACAAACAGGGCTTTGCCCCACCCTTGCTTTTTAAGGGGGTCCCTTCCCATCTTAATGTTGGTTTTGAAGGGCTCAGCAGCATCTGGGCTCATTGCTCCTCTCATTGCCACGAACACTGCACATTCCAAAAGCAAAAACATCTTCAAAACTTGCTAATACGCCTGTGTGAGACATTCCAGCTGTCCCAGGTACCTTTGTTGTCCTATTGGGCAAATAAGCAAGGCTAAAAGAGAGTATCAGCACAGGAAAACAGAAATGGTTGCATACAACGGAGTGTGGAGGAACAAAATGACTCATGAGGACTTGGAACTCTCCCTGGGGAGATACATCACAGTGCAGGGGAGACGCTGCTGCTCCCAGCCTACAGCACTCGACCGCTCAGCTCTGAACTGACCTTAGGGCACTCTTTGCCAAATTACCCTCCCTTTCTCCTGCCACATCAGTCACAGTTGTCCTTCAAATACGTGAGGGCAGTAAGCGTTAGAGCTGTTGAAAATGAGAATCAGAGAGTAAGTAGCTTAATGAGTTACTGAGGGTCCTTCCAACCAAAACTACAGCCTTGGTCAAACACGCATCCCAATCTCTAGTTTGCCCCGTTTCCCTCCTCCTCCCTACCCTCATCCTCCCTTCCACACGCATTTTTCAAGCCCCAGCCAGCTAGGTCACTCATTGGTATGCTTAACCACAGTCTCTGGCTTTATCAAGGGGAGTTTCAGCATGCAAAGTGCACAAGGTCTCGGCTGTTTCCTTCAGACAGGAAGGGAGTGGGCACAGCGAGGGCAGAACAAGGACCGAGCTCTCGGTGCAAGGGAAAGACTGACAGACCCACACTGGCTGTTCTGAAGAAAAACAGGAGACTGAGTTAACGATGTAGCAGGCGAGAATGAAAGCAAATCACTTCATCAGGGACCATCAGCACCGACCTCAGCTTAACCCTGTGCAGTGAGGACTGACCCCTGCTGACCCATCAGCTCTGAAGTTAGTCCATATGCCTTTAACCATCAGAACTTTAATTTACAGGTAGCCAGCAATTTCATCCTTGAGGAGCTGCTTGGTTTGGGTTTTTTTCCAAGGTGCGCTACTCCTGCCCGTGCAGAACAGCGATCCCAGGTGTCCTTTCCACAGCTTCCAGCCAACTGCTGAACTCCCAGCACCTCAGCTAACCAGGTCTGCTTGTTTTTCATGGTGTTTGTGCTGCTACCTCACTTTTTAAGCACATTAATAAGCCCAGTCTGTCTGGAACAAGAGTCTCCAGCAGCGCTCTAATGCTATGCAGTTACTTTTCCCTAATGCGCTCCCCAACATTAAACGAGCGCTGTTTTAAAATTACTGTAATTTGATCTCCGCTTCATTTAATAAAAATCCTTCAGAGAAAGATTTTAACCCCTTTCCTTTCCAACTGCTACCAAACTCTTTATGCTTTTATTTCTCCAAATGCTGAGCTGGACGGACAAGCGAGCAGTAAGCGAGCCCAAAGCAGCTTCAGAAGGGAAACCTGCACGGTGAAAGGCATCTGAGCGGTCATTTTGCTTCAGTTTAAAATGGGAATCTTGCTTTTTTGGTTTCAGAAAGCATTTTTTATTCACTGCTTTTCTCCGCTAGCAATCCCTGATTCAAAAAGCCAACATGCCCAGTAAGCAGTCAGACACGGATTTGTAATGCAGTGTTCCTAACGATGTCCCGCTAACGCTGCACAGACTGCAACGTGGGCTACAGCGCAGGTATGTACGCGGCAGAAACTAAGCTTCGCATGGGTAACCAATTGCGATAATGGCTTTAAGCAAGCAAGTTGTCAGGGTTACTGAGGCACATTAAGAGGATGCAGCACTGTTGCATTAATCAGAAGCAGAAAACAATGGTAAAGCTCGTGGCTGCGGTACCTGGGATGACAGTGGGCTGCGCAGAAGTTCGGAAAGCATAGTGAGCTGGTTTGGACTTCCCTTGCTGGTTTTCAGCGATCACATAAACCTCGTACTCTGCATTCCAGTCCAGAGCCTTGAGCATGACGTGGTCGCTGCCGGACGGAAGTCTGATCTCAGGTTTCCATTCTGCGGAATGCTTCTGCGGAACAGCAAAAGAACACGGCACAGCGTTAGCGGCTCGCTCTGAGACCACTGGGGTTGCTTACTACCAAATGGAAAAGTAGGGAGGTTTTTGCACAAGCACACGCTACTCAGCTAATTCAGGGGTGCAAACCAGCAGTCTGTGAAATGAAATAACACTAAGCTTACATAACTACCACGTGCTCACAGCATGGAAAAATAATCTTTCATAATTAAACAAAAAAAAAAATTAAAGAAGGATTTTATACGTTGCTTCTGTGCATGTCACATCTCACACTCCACACATTTTCATACCTGCCTGGCACTTATTCCTGTACTGGCCACCACCAAGACCTTGGCCTCAGAGTTGTCTGCCCATAGAGCGAAGCCTGACTACTGAAGGGGCTAAACACAAATCGAGTTTGAATGTCAGTCACACTTACAGCTTTGTATTTGATCAGATAATGTCTGATTGGGGAGCCACCGTCATCCTGCTTGATAACGTTCACTTTAATGGAGTTTCCATCTTCTCCCATCTGACCTTCCAGTTTGGGTGCACTGGGTTCCCCTGAAACAACGGTGGATTTATGGTTAATTGTAAAAATAAAATAAAATAAAATAAAATAAAAAATCAGGGAACAAGTTTTCATCATCATGAGGAAAATACTTCATTACGCTCAGCTGCCAGGGTGCCGACCTCACTGACCCAGACACAGAGGACGCCGTGTCCAGGGTGCAAATATCCACAAGAGCCAAGGATTTCTTGCTTTTGGTGGTTTGTTTTCACCGTAAGTTACCATTTTTGTGTGCGACAGAACAGAGCCAGAGGCCAAGTGAGGAAGACCCACCCTTCCCCCAAACCACTCTGGAGCAGTAACGGGCTCCTTGTATTTGTTTGATGTGAAACACCTGGAAAACTTCAAGATAGAGCATGTGGCAAATGGGCAGCTGCTCCTGCGAAATGTCGATGTGAAGAGCATCGCTGAAAAGGGACGTCACACTCGTCACACAGAGCTGCGTTTGTGCTCCGGATCCTGGGCAGGTTTTAGAGCCGCAGGACCCAAGGCTCACTGGTTGCTCACAAACGGGGTGAAGGAAACGGCACTGAACACAACGACATCTTCTCCTCCCGCTTGCACTGGGACAACCAACTGCACTGACTGGAGAGAACCAGAGCCCAACACGCTTCTGGAACAGCCGTTTCAAAAAGAACAAGCTGTCATTTCCCACTTTGCAGCGCTGACTCCAGCAGGGAGGCGTGGTGTCCTCTGCCTCTGCAGGGCGTGCCGACGTACAGCCGCCCCCTTCATTCTACGATCGCCTTTTCTAGCCAGCTCCTCCATAAACCGCACACAACGGTTCACAATCCCAAGTCCCTCCTTCTCACACCTTTACTACAACACCTCTCCTACTAAAAATGGAACCCACAGACTGATATTACACTGCAGTGAATTGCTCCAGACTCGCCTCCTCCTCCTGCTTCTCTCTGACCAGGGATCAATGGTTTCTGAAGGGCTCTCATGGTCTGTGCATTCTCTCTGCAAGAGGCTTTACTACCTATTTATTTGGTTTTTGTAGAAAAACAAACCCATCAACCCCCTGTCCCTAACAACGCAAGCACTGCATAAGCAGAAGAACCTAAATGATGATTGAGCCCCGGTCCCTCCTTTCAGACGAGCCAGAGCTTCCTTTGCTCCACGTTCCCTAAAGACAAGGGAGGCTCAGGTCCATCTACGCCAACGCTCACCTGAGATTGAAGTGAGGGCTGGTTTTTTACCGCCCCCAAAGTTTAAATGCTAAGACTTGGACAGGATTAATCACAGATCTTGCTGAAGGTCCTTTTACCGCAGTGCCCGATTCCTTCAGCACTGCAGTCTAAGCGCTTCAACTATGAATTTGGGGCTTAAAAGCTTCTTAATAACTTTTGACCATTTCAGCTGTCGCTCTCTGGAAGCAATTCCACCCAATTTCTTTATGGGTAATTTGAGCAAAACCAACACTGCAATTATTTGTAAGTTGGAACAAACAAATCGGCTGCAGTTGGCAATTCCAGCGAGCTCCTGAGATTAATTACACTCTGCTGGCTGGACTCATTACAGGGGCCTAATGCTAACAGGTAATTTATATAACAATTAAAGTGGCTAAAAAGAAAAAAAAAGCCCTACGCCTCCGTTTAACCACAGCTATGTATATTTTATGCGTTTTGGAAGTATTGCTATTTATTAATCCAAGTGGAAAACAGCTCATTTAGAGCTGAACACAAGGAGTTTATACCCAGAGAACACAACAGACAATGCACATCCTGTGTTTTGCTGACATTTGCGACTTAAGCGCCTGAATGTAATCGTCAAATGAGAACAAAACCAGGACACTGAAGTAACGTTTGTGACTTTAAAAGCCTGACCTGTTGGCTAAAATAAAACTTTTTAAAAAGCCTCAGTTGTGTTGCATTAACTGAAATAAATACACTAGTCCTTGTATTCCCATCAACTCTAAAAGATAACATCAGTCACGGGAATTTACAGGAGCTTCTTTCAACCCCAAAGTCATTCTCAATGCTAAATCTATTCTGTCTGGATTTGTATTCAGGTACTTTTGGAGAGAACGTGGGTTTCTGACTGGCCAGAGAAAGGTCAATCATCCAACACCTTTCAAAGTTGATCTTCAGAAGCAATTTGAAGCCCTTCCTCACCCTCCAAAGAAAGAATTCAAGCATATTTTTTGTGAAACATCAATGAGAAAACTCCAAGACTCAGATTGAAACAGTAATTTAAGATTAATTTGATACCCTTGCAGGCCAACACGTGCTCTGTCCGACATCCCAGCTGTTCCACGAAGGTAATTACAGCCCATGGATACACAGGGCTCCGACCTGAGATACACACAGCTGGGTTTCACCACATTGTAACTTCTCTTAAAGATGCAAAGAGGGAACACACTTTTTCTTCCCCCATGTTATATTTTTCTTTTCCAAATCCTCGCCTCTGTCCTCATCACAAGACTCCCACCTGACAAGCTGGACACTTCACTGCCAACTAACTGAGGCTGCATCTTTGAAAAACCCTTCCCAGCCTGTTTCTCTGGGAATTACAAATGCTGAATGCGTTCCTAGTGCAGACAACGCATTGCACGTTGAAAATTAAACAGGAACAAGCAAGTTCTGGACAAGCACAAGTACCTCACCCAGGCAGACTGGAAATATCAGGCTAACCAAGCAATTACATCTTTGTCTTTCCTCGATCCTAGAAGAAAAATATCACCCCAAAGGTTACTCGTTTTGACTCCCGAGGTGAAGAAGCTTTACTGCAATGACTGTGTCACAACTATTTATCAACAATTAGTTGAAACTAGAGGCAAAAGTCTTTTTCTATCATTTTTTCACACAAGAAGTTACCTCCCAATCATGACTCAGGAAAGGGCATTCAGGGCTACTTATTTTGCTGGACACTGAGCCTCCTGACACTGCTGAAACTTTTATGAGCAGCGATGCTAACTGTCACCACGCGTGTGGTAGAGATGATGAACGGCTTCACTGATAACTGGACAGTGCAGCACCAACAGCTCCTCAGTACTCTTCCCCAGCAGATAATTAATAATAAGTAAAGAGATCTTGAAGTGATAAGGAACGCTGTACTCAGAGAATCTGACCTCTTATCTAACACAGGCTAGAAATTTATTCCAGTGATTGAGCACCAAGGCTAAAATCTGAAGGAACGTCCTTTGGAAAGATGCTCATTCTTGATAGATTTTACACATCGGAGATGCTGCTGCTCCTTCTACAGAGCCATTCCAGTGATTAATTGCCCTTGCTGCTGAAACTTTACTTTGCTTCAAATTGCCTGGTTTCTAGCTCCAGATCCCTTTCTTCCTCAATGATCTAAAAGCAAATCCGCTCTGAGAAACATTCCCTTCAAACAGGAGAACAGGGACCACTTAACAGCTGGGACCCAACAGGTACAGCACTGCACGCCCTGCTGAAGAGGACTCTCCATAAACACAGGGTGTTTCATTTATCTCAAGCAGCAGATGGAATCCAGATACAGGGCTGTAAACTTAAAAAAGGGTTAGTGTGTAGTTTCAAACAAAAGAGGAAGAAGTTTAGTGGAAAAAGTTTAGTCCAGCAGAGTCAGCATCCCTATAATGAGCCAAAGTGTCAGTAGCTGAAGAGAAAAGGTTGTCATCAGGAGGTTAGAGGAGAAACTCATGCACACAGAACATGCATCCTCTCTACAGGATGGGGGCTGAAAAGCAAAAGTGCATTACAAGGGTGTGCTGCATGCCCGGGGATCTCCCATTTACACCAAACCGACTGGATGTATTGCAGAAATCTGCCTCTGCCACCCAGAAAACCTGGGATCCTTAAAGAATCTCCCTTTTGATGTTGCTTCTTTGCTTACTGAGAGCAGGCAGCTCCAGGCATGCCACGTTTCCTCCGTTCAATCATTTTTTACACACATCCATCTGCTTAGAATCCACTCTGCTGCAGGAGGAGGGATGCAGGATCTTACGCTGTCACTCCATGCTGCCACAACGCCGAGCGATCGTGTCTGAGCTGGGTGGCACCTTGTTCAGCCCAGCAGCAAGAGCATCAGCCAATGCACGAGGCGCCGTCTGTAGGGCAGGAGACAAGGATCTTCAATTTTCACCCCTATCCTTCACTTTCCTCAAGAAATGGGGTAGATTTTGCTCAAAGCAGTGAAGTTTGCAGGTTTCAGCCACCCTCCATACTTGGTTAGAACTTGACCGCTTCCACTGATTTACACTTCACCCTTCGAGTGGTCTTCAGCAAAGAAAAGTCACCCAAATAGGTGCTGTATTGATGAGAAAAGCCAATGGATGTGCACGGCACACTGTCTGCTTCTTGCATTTTCAAGTATTTTTGAGTAAATGTTCTCTGGAGCTGAATTTAAGAGAGCTCGAAGTCCTGTTTTCCTGGAGTCCATAGAGCAGATGAAGGCTCTTCCAAAGGTGCCACTGCCCAGGAAAGACAATCTGTGAACTAGACAGCCTTCAATTTCTTTAGTATCTTTTAGGAAACTCTGTCCGCTTCTGCTTTCACATCTTCTGTGGCTCTAGGGACTTAATTTTTCTTTGCATTAACTTTTCTTCCTTTATCTTCACAACTACAAAGAGCTGCATGGAAAAAAACCAAGCAGATTCAAGCTCTCCAGCACTCATCTGCGCAGATCCTTCCCCACACTCCTTATGGCTGGCTTCTCAAGAAACAATAATGACACCAGGAAGGACTCCAGCTGCATTGGTTTGCTTAATATCAGATTATAGGTCAGAAATACCTTGGTGGCCAGTGTGATACACGAGACACTGGGATCAGTTGCCTCCAGTCTTGCAGCTCTTGTCTTTCTAGGAAGCAGCGCAATCATTTTGAGGCTTCCCAACTGCTGCACTGTGCTGGATTGCAGTGCAGCTCCCAAGGGTCATCAAAGATTTAATTCATGGCCTTTCTTCTCCAGCAGCTGAGTTTGTAACTTCCAGAAAGGAAGAAGCCAATGCTTTGCCCTGCTAAGAGTACAGGACGGCGCCTGCATGAAGGAAGCGTTACTGATGGTGGCCCTGCCCTGCCAGGACACTCGTCACTGGTAACCCAGCAGTAAGCTCAGAGATCCATTCTTCAGGCTTCAGATGTAACTCATGATGCTCCTGAAACCAGAACCACTGCCTGCTAGCTCCTGCACGTGATCTAAGGGTGGCTGAGGACGCTGCTCTGAGCCATTACATTTTCATTACTTTTATCCACTCCTGCTAAGCCACTAGCACCAATAATCTCCTGCTGCAGGGAAACAGCAAATGTTTCCTGGTATCCTTTCACCACTGTTTATTTTATATTCAAAGTGCTTCCTCGATCTAATACCAGTCTGACGTAGTTGGATTTCAGAGGCAGCTAACTGGGTTTAATTACCTGGTTTTCAGAGAGCGTCACAAGCACCAGGACTGGATGCAGCTGCAGTGAAACCTTGAGGTGGGGAGAGAGGAGAACAGGACAAGGCAGCTCACACTTCTCCCTAGTCGGAGGGCACTGAATGCCTGCTGGATCCCAGAAGGGATAACAGTGCAGCTGACAGAGGCTCTTTTCTCTGCTCCTGTTCCTTCTGCCCACCTTGAAAAGCAGCTCAAGGTGGTTACTAGACACCTGCAGCACTTCAGACTGGGAGCTTCAATTCCAGCCCAGCTGGCACCAAAGACAGATCCTGCATCCTTGCTGGGCTCCGGGAACACAGCTGCCATGCTTGGTAATTTCTGCAGCGCATGAATACGGGAGCGG
This sequence comes from Phaenicophaeus curvirostris, assembly GCF_032191515.1. Lineage (NCBI taxonomy): Eukaryota > Metazoa > Chordata > Aves > Cuculiformes > Cuculidae > Phaenicophaeus > Phaenicophaeus curvirostris. The sequence continues at coordinate 1,597,032 of NC_091416.1, read as the reverse complement.
CTGATTTCTGCAATCTTTGACCATGATGTAAATAGGACCAGATTGTGACCTACGGTGTCACAATTCGAGACAAACATCAGCCACAGCTACGGGAAGTCTCCACGAGCGGTAAATAGACATGGGTGAGAAAGAACAGGTACGGAGCCTTCACAATGCACACAAGAGAAGCAAACATCAACAGTCAAAAATAAAGAACAAAACCAGGAAAACATGCAAAAACGAGACAACCAAGTCTTCGATCCTCCTGGATTTCAACCAGAGAGGGAAGAGACCGGAGGAAGAGGGGCTGCTTCCATGCATGCAGTCATGTGGGAAGGTTACTGGTGTTAGTTTTGTTTTCCTGGCAAACCCCAGCCTGAATCCTCTCCTGGGGGCAGTCCAAGACAACAAGGCGATTTCAGAATTCATAGATTGAAAAACGCCAATTGCTTCCTGATTTTTGGAATTACTTGTTCAGCTGCGAAAGCAGAAGAGCAGGAGTTTTCCCTCCCTCCCTCCCTTTGGGTTATGCAGAGTGTTATGGGAAGTTGTAAAAATGACAATGCCACAGAAATTGTTATCACCACCACACACTTTGCTTGGAGACCAATTTCATCTCCAGAAGCTGCACGGGTCAGTCATTTGCTTCTTGATTTCATGGAGCTCACCAGCTAAGGTAACTGAGTTCAGATTAAATCTCTTCCCAAGCTCCCAGATAACGTGTGGGAGGGATGAGGAGCTGTGGCGAGAAAGGTGCAATAATAATTCTGATGGAAACGGTGCCAAGTCCAGCTTCCATCACATATTTATGTTATAAGAAATAAGCTCCCGCCCCAGCTGTGTTTGAGTTTTGATCATGACAGAAAGATTTCTTTCTTAAATCAGAACGTGACACGCTTACAAGAATTAAATTCCAGAGATTAGGAATTTCAGATCCTATTGACAGGCTGCTAAATAGGTATAGGGTCATGGTTTTCAGATAAAGGAAGTAAGATTGAGATGAGATCTTAGGGAGAAATGTTTTGCTGTGAGGGTGGGGAGACCCTGGCCCAGGTTACCCAGAGCAGTGGTGGCTGCCCCATCCCTGGAGGGGTTCAAGGCCAGGTTGGATGGGGCTTGGAGCCCCTGATCCAGTGGGAGGTGTCCCTGCCTGTGGCAGGGGGTGGGACTGGATGGGCTTTGAGGTCCCTTCCAACCCAAACCACGCCATGATTCTAGAAATGTGTGTGTATATATAAAAATAAATATGAACATTTACCGTATAGGGTCAAAACATTGCTACAGCAACAGGAGTCAGGATATTCACAGTATGTGAGCATCTCATCCTCTACCTCCAACCAGCCTACAGCTGGCACAGAGGCGCCCTGGAAGGCAGAAGGGCTCTGGCCGCTGGTGTTAACACCAGAGTGAGTTCTAGGACCTTACAAGGACACTGACTGTTGGATTCTGAGACCGAAAGAAGCAAATGACTGAGCCCCATGATTTCGGTCTTATTTTCCCTCCCAGTTTTCTCAAGCTCAGTGTGGAAACGGAAGCTGAGTCCTTCCCATTCGGACAGTGGCGAGTGACTTCTCCAAAAGGCCTGCGGAAAGGTTTTGGAGGGATGGAATTTGGAGATCCCTGGTCACAGACCAGAGGGGAATCCTCAACCCAAATCTAGGCAACCAATCAGAACAAAGCGTTTTACCTTCTGTTCACCAGCGTGGACGACATCATCAGCACCATGCAAGCCACATGACAAAGTCACATGATACGCACGCACATGATTGGTTGAAAGGAAAGTGGAGGAGGTCACATGGAAAATACAAAAAAATTAAAAAACTGATGTAAACAATGGGCAAGGGAAAAAATCAACAACAGAATTACAGACTAAATAAAACAGGAGCAAAATTAAATTAGCCAGTACATATCAGAAACACCGGGGAGACAGTAAAACCGCCTGGAAATACAAGAATATTAAACCATAGGAAGCACTGAGTTATGACCTTGCGAGTGTTAGGCACAGCCGCGTCGCTGCTTAGTAATACCACATCAAAGGAGAAACAAAAGTTATTGTAGAGGGGGCGCCAGGACTCAGACAGCTGGAGGGATCCACAGACTGTTGGGAAGAAAATGGGAATATTTGGTTATTCAGGAACAGAAGTGAAGTGAACTTCTCTAGGCAGCAGAAGTGAAACAGTCGAAATTAAAGCCCATGCAGCTCCATGAAGAGAAGCTTCGGCATTTCATACTGATGAATTCTCCCCTCTGCAGAAGCAAATGTCGTCCTAAACATCAACAATGACTGCAAAAGATAAAAGCTACGACGCGTACACAGTTCTGAGGACAGAGCTTTCGATCAGAGCCGCAACCACAACGGGGTCAGACTGATGGTTCTCACTCTGAGCCCACAAGCTCGTCCCACACATTCACCCCGATGACTCAGAGAATGGCATGAGCCACGTACAATGGATCACGCTGGTGATTTTATGTGTGCAAGGGGTTTTCCTGTCAACGAGGAGAGGAATGAAGCACTCTGAACTGGGGATTAATTACAAAGGTGGCAAAGGAAGACAGCTATGGCTGAGAGAGATGAAGAAGCACGCAGATGGTATAAGGGAATAAAAAACCAATCAGTTGTTGGACTGGAGGACAGCACTAACTCCATGCTCTGCTTCCCTTCCTAAATTACTGTCTACTTTATAACTTGCATTTTTCACGCTCGTTCCTCTGTCTCGCCTTAATGAGGCTGCTTCACAGCGCCCTGGGACTTCCCTGTGAATTTGGTGTAAAAGGAATTAAACCCTTAATCTTTTGGGTACTTGTGCCTGACAAGATTAAGGGCATTCTATTACCGGGGAGAGAACTGATGGTGCAAAATGTAAAATCCATTTGTTACATCTAAGCTCTCAATCCACTGTCTCTGGTTATAAACACAGACTCAGGGAACTCTAGGCATGTGCATCATGAATGGGGGGAGATTAAGAGTTACTGTGAGACTGCCTGGAAAGGCATTCAGTGTCTTCTGCTCAGGAGGAAACGTCTTTCCAAATCCCCAGCAAGCTTAGTATCATGTGAGATTTGAAAACAGACGTTTGGAAATTTGAAAACAGACGTCTTTAGCTTTAAACCTTGAAATCCACCCGGTTGTTGTGGGCAGAAGCCAGGTAGTTAGAACAGACTGTCCTGGAGCTCACAAGAGGAATGAGTCCCTGGTTCACATCAGCTTCTGTTCACAGGCAGGACTTGAGCGCATCTGAAAACACGAGAGCTTTTGCAGGCGGTTCTGTGTCTCCCGGGAATCCTGGGCCAAGGAACCCGATGATAATGTCTTTGATAACTACTGTTATTATCAGGGCTCGGTAAGGGGTCTGGAGCAGCGCCCAGCTTACTTGCAGATCTTATCTTTAAGAGCATGGAAAGGAGAGAAGCTGTTTTGTCTGCTCTGTGAAAATGCTCCTCCCTGCTCCGCAGCCAACCAGGTCCTGGACTGGAGCTGTCTCTGAACAGTCGGATCCTCGGGAGACAGGGACCCCAGCCCTGCCCGCCCGGAGGCACCGCGGCAGCGGCTCCAGGACTCTGGTGGGACACAGGCAGTGACACAACACACACATCTGCACCTCCTGGGAAAGCTGGAATGAGGGAGAGGGAAAGGAAAAAGGAGTGTAAACAACAAATGAATTAACGAGCAGCTGCTATCAAACTTTCACCTTTTATGTAAGTGGGCTTCACATACACACGTCTATGTTATTACAACAAATACTTGGTGGTCAGGCCCATTTATTGGGGAAACAAATTCCAGAGGAGAGCCTCCAGCTCCTCGGCACATCCATGGGACCATTTTCCCAAGACTGCTGTCTAATTTGAATTGGCTGGATGTCTCGTGCAAGAGAACACAGATTTTATAGATAAAATGCTTGGCTTTCCCCCTGCACGTTTATGCTCCTACAGATTCTGGACAAACAGGAGAGTAGGCAGAAGACAGGCCAAATTAGCGTCTCAACTTCAAATACCCAAACTTTTTCAAGTGACTTCAAACATTGCTGGGCAAAACAGATTCCACGGTGGAGAGCGCTGCAAGAAAACCTTTATTACTACCTCTGACACAGAACTATTTATCCGAGCCGCCTAAGAGGATTGAGTCAAAGGAGATCCACATTCCTAAACCTTACATGACCACAGACATCTCCCATATGTTACCAATCACACAAAGGCAAAATCTCAGTGAAGTCAGTGAAGAAACTCTTCAGCTTCATTAGGTTTCAATTAGATCCGTTCCTCATTTTGCTGACTTCATGATGCTGCGCAGCAGCTCTCGGTCTCTTAATTGCTCTTGGTTTCATTCATTTCCCCACCGAGGTTAGGTGAGGGCAAGGCACAAGATCACTCAGCAGTAGCATCAGTAAATGATGCAGAGCTATAAGAGCATCTGCCTTGCACCAATGGCCTCTGACGCTGTTGAACACAGCAGGTTCATATGCTGCAGAATGACTTAGCATGCAAAACAAATGCGTTTATTTGCATAAATCAGCTCTGTACAAAAATGACTGAGGCAGCGACTGGTCAGCCCTGCTCTTCAGTACAGGAGCCTGAACTTCAATGTAAGCAAAAATGGGAAATTTTGGCCTTAAAAAAACCAACATCTTCCCCCATCAAACATCAGACACCTCCCCAACAAACACACAACCTGCCCTCTGCCACTAGAGCGAAAGAAGCGTGGACAACGTTCATCACAAACCAGCTTCCAGTGTCTTTTCTGGGTAAGAAGACCCACTCTTTTAAAGGAACAAAGAACCTTCTGCAAAACATGAACACAATATTTTCCCTCCCAAGTGAAGCCATCTCCCAGCCCCCGAGATGTGAACAGTCGTAACGGAGTCTCTGTCTCCTGAGAAATAAAATAAAAGATCATTAGTAAACCTGCTGGGCCCTGCCCTTCGCTCTCTCCACCCCAACCTCCGAGTCAGATTAGAATTAGAAGTTCTTTTCAGCAATACAGAACTGCTGCCGCTTGAGAGTCATCGGAAATTACGATTTACATCATCATACACATGAAAAATACTGCAAGGAAAAACATTTGCTGTTACTGGCAGAAAAAAGGACATCTCATGCGATGTGCAGGAGCATGGAAAGTGCCAGTCATAAACGCAGTGATAATCTGTTTTCAAGTACCTTTGACAGCTCTAGAGTAGCCGTATGATCCTCTCCCCTCATTCCAACCCCAGAATAATCACACACTTCATGCTTTTAGTATTTTCCATTCAGAAGCGCTGAACCATTTCTAACACACTGCAGGCAAACACACAGGTCTTTATCTTAAAAGCCACACTCACAAACACACACATGTCACTCCTGCAAATCAGAAGCATTTGGCTTTGGAGGAATGATTAGTTGTTCTGAACACACACATTCACCACGTAAACCTATGAATTCCTTGTGTGTTTTTATTCGTTTTCCAGGACTGTGTCACAAAGATTTGCTTGGCTTTCAGGCAGCTGATCGGCTAGAGATCTCCTGCAAGGAGGCATCAAACGCCCCCATACGATGCACCCACTCAGTGTGGGGAAGCGGCGCCACTGGACCCGTAACAGCTACTCTAAATCAGACACTTCTCCGTGCCTACAAATTGACTAATGCAAGTCTTAGCTATTTTTCCTTAGACTACTCAGATCCAGTTTGGAAGCACCTGCTTGCCTGCCTCAGTCTCAATAGAAATGACTCTCTGACCTGAAGGAATCCGAATCCAATTCCCATCTCAGACACAGACTTGTGAAGTCTTAGACCTCTTCTAGAGCAGACAGAGAACCAGTAGTAAGATGGGGCAATGCTCCTTCTCTCTGAAGTCCTCTCTCCTGTAATATATTCTATTCTCGTTCGCATCTCCTTTCAACATCCAGCATCCATAGCTGTAGTATCAACTGTATCTCTCTGAGTTCACAGGAAGCAGAGCAAGGCAGGGCAGCAAGATTATTTAGCCCACGTCCTTCTTGCAAACGCAGCTTTAACACTGAAATCACTAGTGGAAAATGTAAAAGGAAAACATTCCTTTTGGAAATCATAGAATCACAGAATTGTTTGGGCTGGAAGGGACCTCAAAGCCATCCAGTCTGACTCCTGCCATGGACTGGGACACCTCCCACTGGATCAGGGGCTCCAAGCCCCATCCAACCTGGCCTTGGACACCTCCAGGGTGAAATTATAATTTAAATTTATATTTTTTCCCTCTTTATCCCCTTTTGTGTTTTTTCTATATTCAGTATTTCTCTTTTTTACTGCATGCTTGGTAGGAAGAGGGGTACCATGCTGGGTTCTCAAAAGCTACATGCTCACACAACACATTAACGTCAGGCTGTTGGTTAACAGGCATCGAAATAACGCAGCACAGAGCTTTAATTCCCTCGCTAGAAGGGCTACAGCATAACAAACGGCACTCGGGACCAAAGGGGAGCAGTCAGAGCACTTGGCGGCTCTGAGCTTTCGGATTCAGCAAGAGGCTGAGTTGCTATGGAAACATGAAGGACAGACCAGAGATGTAAAGGTGAGCTGCACCATGTAAATACGTTATAAGAGGCAGGGGCAGCGGTGACAGAAAGGAAAGAGAGGAGGTCTAATGGGGAGAGAGTGAGAATGACACCGAATCCTTACGGCAGACCGGCAGTACCTGAAGTGTCTGCAGAAACTGTGCTCTGCTGCTGTTCCCCAGCCCTTCTCAGGGAGAGCTGTGCTGGGAAGCCAGCCTGCCCTCCAGGGTTCCTGCAGCAAGATGTGGCTCCACGGATCCCTTATTGATGCTTTTTGAAGAGTTTTGACGCTGCAAATCGGATTTCAGATACAGCTACAGCATTTTTTTCCCTAATTTTGGCCCAAATAACAACCTACATTCGTGCTGCCAGGTCATTAAGTGTTGTCATTTCTGGGAGGCCCTTGAGAACAGCACCCGCTGTAGCTTTTCCTGAACTACAGAAGACGAAGGATCGAGGACTGCCCTTCTGAAACACTCTTCCTTCTCACCTCCACGTACCAGGGCCAAGACACAGGCAGAGAGGAGGAAAAAAAGATCAAATAGGGTGTGAACGCCCCTGAGGAACCAGGCAGTTTTGAGAGAAGCAGTCAGATCAAACCCCCCCCACCAGGAACAGAAGTGAGCACTCCACCCCCAGGAACACAGGCAGATTCCACAGGCACTGAATACAAGGATTCAGGACAGAAGGACAAAGAAGAATGGGTGCTACAGTATAAAAAGGATTTAAATCTACTGGAGAGTGTCCAGAGGAGGGCATGACGTGGGTGAAGGGTTTAAAGGGGAAGCTGCATGAGGAGCAGCTGAAGCCCCTTGGTCTGTTCAGCCTGGAGGAGACTGAGGAGACATCTCATCACGGTCTGCACATTCCTCACATAGGGAGGAGGAGCAGCAGGAGCTGAGCTCTTCTCTCTGGACCCGAGGGAATGGCAGGACGATGCCAGGACAGGGTTAGGTTGGACTTTAGAAGGTTCTTCCCCCAGAGGGTAGCGAAGCACTGGAACAGCTCCCAGGGAAGCAGTCACGGCTCCAAGCCTGACAGAGTTCAAGAAACATCTGGATGATGCTCATAGTCATATGATTTAGCTTCAGGTAGTCCTGCGAGGAGCAGGGTGTCGGACTCGATGATCCTTATGGGTCCCTTCCAACTTGAGATTTTCTATGATTCTATGAATTCCTTTCCCTCCCATGGAGGTATCGGTGCTGCTGGTGTGACAGGAGAACAGAGAAGACCGTCAGGCAGTTTGCAGCCTAAATCTGATTATGTGGACTTCAAAAAAAAAAAAAAAGACGATATGAAAAAATGAGTTTTCTTCCACAGCTCCAGAAAGTGTCTTAGTAACAGACTTAGGGAAGACAAGCCAATCCCTGCTGGTCACTTGAATACCTTCCGCTCTATTTACCTGAGAAACTAAACTCTTTATTTTCTGCACTAAGTTGGTTTCAGGAAATGCAGCTTCACACTACAAAGGCTGAATATATCCCGTAAGATGTCCCGAAGAGTGGAACAAACTGACCAGAAATCTTAATGGCAAAGGCCAGTGACAACAAGCAGGCAGGGTTTTGCTTTACATCTTTCTCTTAATCTCTCCCTTTCCAGGAGTCCAGCTTACCTGGGAGCTCTCTGGGGCTTTTCTGTCCTGCAAATCAAACTCATGTTTATTTGTAGTTCCTCTACCTGAAGATTCAGTTTTCAGTCAGAGAAAAGAAAGTACATACACAGAAAAGGAGGAAAACACCCAAGGATGTTAGGCAGACTGCACTGCACTCGGTGAGGAGACGCATGCAGAGCAAAGAGGAACAGAGACCACAGCCTCTTCTACCATACTCACTCTCTGCTAAACAGGAGGTGGGTGCAGCAGTACTGGCTAAAGAAAGAAAAAGGAAGGTGAGGAAGGGAGATGACTTTGTTAAACACTGCCAAAAGACAGACCATTAAAACCCAAATTGCTAAGAGTGTGCCAGATCGAGCCTCTCTGGGCATACAGTGCAAGAACCGCTCAGTGCACTTTGCATTCTGGATTCTCTCAGAACCACACGCACTACATTATCAAATGTTTACGACACTTTTGGGTCCCACCAGCACAAAAGCAAGAAAGAGCTGGGGCTTCAAAAGAAACCAGTCACACGGTCTGTGTGCAGCCTTTGTTTGTCCTCAGGTTTATAAGGAAAAGGAAATGCGGAAAACCAGTCAACTGTTGGGATGAAAACGCCAACCCAGGTCAGGTCAGACATTCCCCCCCAGCCCCACAGTTCTCATCAGCAGCACCAATGCCTTGGCCATTCGCTCGCCTCGAAGATAGAAAGAAACTACTTTTTGCTTATGGAAGAGAATTTGAAAAATCAAAACAGCTACGGACATACTCCAGCAGGTGTTTAAAATGGTGTCAGGTTTTACACTGAAGTAGAAGCTTTAAATAACAAGGCGAGGAAAAGTAGTTGCTTTGGCTCGTCTGAAAAACCAGCCTCGGCTGGTGTCAAACCCCAGCTTTTACGTTCTCTCTTGTAGACCTTCTGACATGTTTCTGCAATCTTCAAATCCCACCAGACTAGGGGACCCCTGACTTCCTCCTCACGTTGACATGACAAGAAAGGTAATATTGTGAGACAGCAATTCCAGCACAGATGGAAAAAGGCATTTCTGCCAAGCCAGCACCTCCTCACCATTGCTGCAGCCCCATCTGTGACCCGAGACGGGCTTCATGAACCCCAGACTGCAGAGAAAAATCACAGAACCCAGTGCTCAGGAGGATCGCAGCTGCAAGGCGTAAGTGTGCTTGAAAGAGCATCAGCAGAATGCAATTTGTAAAGGAAAAAAAGGTTATAGTGCACAAAGAGGGGAAAAAAGGAATGGAATTTACCTTGCGAGGGAGCAGAGTTAAGGACTGCAGGCTGGTTGACAGCCAATTGCAACATTCAAAAAAGTCAAACCCCCTCTGCTAACAGTATGAATTAACATTCTTCAAAGCCACGTACCTGTCCCCAAGCAATGAACATGAGGGTTGGCAAACAGATCTGTCCAGGCGGCTGAAACAAAGCTTTTAATACTCTTTTTATCTCCCTCCTTAACTGGATCTTTCCCTTTTCCCGTGGTACTGATCAGTGCAGAGACCAAACACCTAAGCCCTTGTCTGCCTTGTGCATTGTTGCCCACGTCCAATTGGGAAGGGCCAACCTAACCCTTGGCCTGATGGCCGTAATAATCACCCAGATTAACGTCCTAAACAGGCTCTATCTCTTTACTGAAACTAAGAGGCTCCAAACAACGTCATACCAGGACTGCACATGTGTTCTGGAAACATCTCCCCGTTGACTCTACAACTACTGCAACTTGCAGCTCTCTGTCCATCTGCCTGTTCATCGAGCCACCTAGACTACCAAGCCATTCATCCTCTTAGCGGTTTTAGCTTCTGTATAACACCATCTTTACAGAAAAATAGCACCAGCACGACTCAAATGCTGTAATTAGTGTAAACAAAATCTTTCCCTTTTAAAGCTTTAGCTTCAGAAACCTCAAAGAATGCAACAGCAGCTCCTTAAAGCTCGTCCATTCAATGTTGGAGATAATGACCGTCCATCATAAGGACGTGTATTTTAATAAACAGGACGATGCTCACTTAGATGAAAAGGTTTCTTCGAGCTGTCATTGATTAATTCCCATTTGAAAGGGACAAAGCGATGGGGAGAACAATACTTCACTGACCTCAACTGACAATTAAACAGATCCATCGAATGTCTCCAACTTATTTGGTGCGGGGAAGGGAGAAACATGCAATTGTTTATTTAGTATGAGGTTTACTTATTTATTTGAGACACAACCTACACAAGTGCTGGAAGACCGTGCATTAACGGTAAAAAATGTTAGTGAGGAGAGCCAAAAAATGTGATTTTTTTCTTGAAGTTTTTGCTTTCAAAATTGTGAAGGTATTAAAAAATGATGAAGTTTTTAGTTGGCTCTTAACTGGTCTAAACCAGATCTGCAATTTGGCTGAACGTTTTTCCTTCTTTACTTTTTCTTCACCTGAATTACCTACTTTTAATTAGAATTTGAGAATTTTTAATTGATTCATAAACACGCAGCCTTCCACTACTCCACTCTATAATCAACAAGCTAACTGTTATTATTAGACAACCACTACGTTAAATATTTAAATTGCATGCTCTACAGTAACGACAAACACATTAACCCCTAATTCTGTTCTAAAAGAGCAGTAGGATGACTATTCCTGGGTCAGTCTTGTTAGGAAATGAAAAGCTAACATTGTGTATGTTAGAGGAACACTCAAGGAACATAAAAAGAGAGTGAAAGCAATGCAGAGAGGCACTTACGTGAGTGAGGGATGCCTGCAGTTTTTCCATGGATGGAACACAGACAAAAAGAAAGACAGATATAGACAACAACAACAAAAAAATAAAATGTAGAAGAGGTGAGAAGAGGAGATAGAGAACATGGAGCTGGAAAATCAAAACACCACCAGCTGTCTCAAATCCAACCCTGTGGAACGGGGGAAGGTCACAGGAGCTACCACAAGGGAGCAGCCAGTCCTGAGGGCTGGTTTACTGGCCGGAGATTTTCCAAGCAGCTCTGGAGAGGCAGAAGCTGGCAGACCAAAATCAAACCCATGCACAGCTGACAGGGCCTCACAGCATGCACAGGAATATCGCTAGCTCCGAATATGAGGAGAAGGTCCTGCACAACCGTTTCAAAAGAGCTATGAAATAGGTACACGAGTATGGGTGCGATGGTGGGAAGACAAATAGGCTGCAGATCCAAACGCAAGGGAAGTGGGAGAGAGCCACCCCGGGGGTTGTGGGTCATTGAATATGGGTCCTGATGCTTGGATGAGGCTGTGCACAAGGATAAGAAACCACCTTTCCCCTACCAGTTCTACATGTTTTTTCCTCTTTCTCTCTTTCCTGTCTTGAAAATGTCTCTGTTTATCACTTCTCTTGTTTCTGGTTGAAACGGGAGGGAAAGAGGCCACAGCAGAGCACCCTGCCACTGGAGTGGAAGATCGCCCACGTAAAGCGCACGAGAAGCTGTGGAAATCGCCTCACGCACTGCACGGGCATCTTAAAGCAGTGACGGGCAGAACAGAGAAACCCTCCTACCTCCCACAGCTCACGGCCAGTCCTAAGCTGAACCTCGTAATTTTTGGCTTCCGGAAGACCCGGCCCTGTGGCGATGACTTTTCCATTCTCTACAACCAATGCCCTTCTCAACTTGCTGCTTTACGTTATTAAAACTCTTTATTGCACTGCCCATTCTCTTTGACACCACCAAGTTTATACTCATAACCTAGGGTACAAACTCATGCAAATGAAATCGCTCCTCTGCCTCCTACCTTCAAAAAAGATTTTTAATTAGTAATGAAATTCGCTACCATTAAAAAACACGATAAAAACAAAGGGTGCAGCAAGAGAAGAAGGTGTCGTCCATGCGTGGCAGAGATTCTCTGGAAAGACACAAGGAAAGAGAAGCAGAGGGAGGTCTGGGTTGTACTTACGAACTGGTTGTGTCTTGAAGTCGGACGGGAGGCTAATCTCGCCCACGCCTTTGCCGTTGACAGCCGACAGCCTCACCGAGTAGGTCGTTTCAGGTCTCAGGCCAGTGATAGTGATCATGCCCTCCACGCTTGCTGTGGCAAAAACAAGGGAGGAAAAGCAAAGAAAGACTCAGGCTGTAAGTCAACAATAAATGCCACCTTTCTATCGTATACTTTTGCCACACTCATCCCACGTAACAGAGCTCTTTCCTGGGCTGAGCCTCAGATAAACAGACAAAGAGAAAGGTCAGAGCCACCCCCTCTGTGTCAGCCACCTGGGTTGCCACAGCAGCTCTGGAGGTGATGTAGAAGTTTGTGGTAGACACCAGAGGGCATCAGCCCTTGTCTTGTGCCAAGGCACTCCTGGAATAATGCTTTTTGAGACCAGTGCCATGCGGGGCTCTGGCTGCAGCAGACATCCCACCCAGAACTGCTCATCCGTTGGGCCGCACGATCCAATCAAAAGCAAAGCCCTCAGCAGGACAGAAACCCACCTCCCTCCTTTAACCATCTATAAGGAGGTCAGATATAACACAAGAAGTGGAAAAAAACCTGCTGCGGGGCCACTAGGATGTGAAGAAAGAAATAAGGTCTGTTTTTCCTGCACAGACACAACAGGAGAAATGCAAAACATAAATCTGGCTAGCTATGATGCATCACTAGTGGGGACCTAAAGAAGAATTTCAGTTCCAGCCAGGGTTGGTGGTGGAAGATTCAGCTCTGAAATAGAATCCGCCTCTACAGAGACCTCACAAATCAAAATTCCTTTGGTTTAATGGACTTTAGGATACATTAAGCTTGTGTATTCCTATAGATTGCTAGAACAACACAGGGCACAATGGGAGTTGGATTTGCTTCTGGAATACAAGGGTTTATGTTCCAAGGGGAATCAAAGGAGCCTCACTTCCAACTGAAAATTCAAGGCGTCTCTGCAACCAAAATTGCAAAGCTACGGAAGCCTCCCCTCTGGCTCTCCCCTAAAGAAAAGAAAGCCTTTCGAGATGCAGGTAGGGCAGGGTAAGAACCTGGTTCTATCATCCTACCTTCTTTAGCATCATACAACCTGGAATGCCATTCTCCCTCGCCCAGTGCCCTCCACTCGGCTTTGTACTTGAGGATGGGGACCCCGCCGGTCGCTTCGGGCTCATCAAACTCCACCTGGGCCGTACTGGAATAGGGCTCCACTCTGTCAATGGAAGGAGAGGACGGAGTATCTGGAGAGGAAGGGAAAACAGGCAGTGATACAGAAGACAGTGGGAAACAAGCTCCAGTGGCAAAGAAAACAGAAAGCTGGGAATATCAAACACACCCTTGTCACGGCTTCGCAAAGGAGACGAGAAGGTTGGGCTGGAGGTTCCTCTCAGGAGGGGAGGGCTGTAAAAAGGGCTTTTAAGAACTCTAATTAGCGCAGAGACCTGTGTATTTTCTTTCCTCTAAGAGGGTAGGAACTTAACAATACCTGCTTCAAATGAGGACAAGCAGAGCAGAATAGCGAGAGCAACCTGGATGCTTGTCTGTCCCTACAGCATCTTCCACTGGGCACTTCAACACAGAGCTGGACCACTCCAAACTCTGCCTCCACGGCAGCCCTGAGAGGGCACCAGAGGCCCTTCCCCTGTCATGCAGTCAGACTCCAGAGCTGTTTGGCTAGTACACTGTGCTCCGAGGGTTCTATCCTGCACCTCGTGTACTATTAGAGATACTTTGCAGATTCTGAGAGGCACACACGTCTCCTCATCTCCCTCTCCGGGATGCTCACCTGCCTGCACAAGGATGAACTCTGAGGACTCCTGGCCAATGCGGTTCACAGCAGTGCAGTTATAGTTCCCAAAGTCATTTTCAGAGTCTGGTGTCACCTGTGGAAGGAATAAAGGCTCATGATCAGATCAGAAAATCCTTTTTGCTCTGTGAATGCACTCAGCATTCCGCTGGGAAGAGAAACCACAATAAAGTCCATGTGTTAACCCTGAGGGGCGTTCACAGGAGGGAGAACGGCTGTGGGCAGAAAGTCCAAGGCAAGGAGGGGGTGGTGTCGTCTATTACCCCATTTTCCTAATGTTTACATGCCAGAGACACCACTCAACTTCTGTCTGCCAACAGGGCATCCTGACAAAAATCTTAACTCATTCAACATCAGGAACATAAATTATTTGACAGCACCGAGCCTCCTTGGCTGCAAATGCCTTCTTCCCTCCCTGCTTTTCCTCACCTCCAGGTAGCTTGCTGATGGAGTGTTGTAGATCTTGATGTTGCTGTAGTTTGAGCTGGGAAGCAGCTGCCCATCCCGGAACCAGGAGATGACAGCACTGGGGTAAGCAAATACCTCACAGGTGATGTTCACTTGGTTCCCTTCCCAGGTATAGACAGCCACAGGGCCCTGGAGCTTAGGGGCATCTGAAAGACAGACATTTGTCAAGGCAATTTGAGCCAGAAAATCTCCTACAGTAGCCCAGTCAGCCTCACTTTTCTGGGATCCAGTTTAGTGTGGGGAAGGGAACCTAATATAGGAAATGGGAACTGCCTACTCATCCAGGAGGGTGAGTGGCATCTTTTGCTGAAGGACGTAAGGAGAAAACTTAATCAGTCCCAGAGGCTGCTCCTAACACAGCACAGGAGGAGGAGCAGACCACATGCTGTGCTTACTGGGAAGAACTCTGATGCACCCAAAGGAAGGGACTGCAGCAGATTCACAACCCATAATTCTCCCAAGGTGCAAACGGCATCCCAGCTGGAGACAGCCAGAGCAAACATTTCCATGTATGCACACAGCAACACGTCTCCAACAAAGTTATTTCAGACCAAGTAGCTTCCCTCACCCTCTACCTGTAACACCACACGTCTCCCCAGCTGTAGGTGCCTCAGGCTCACCACAGGAAATGAGAACATCCCCCTCTAAACACACCAACGCCCTCTCCCTGCTGCATCCTCCACTTCTTACACTGCACTTCAAGGTACATGGCCTGGGAGTCCTGCCCGATGGTGTTGCTGGCTGTGCAGACGTATTCGCCGGCATCTGTGTACTGAATGTCTTTGAGGGTCAGGGATGACACCCGGGCATGGCTACGTATCACGATGCGTCCATCCATGGTCTGGCAAGAAAGGAAAAAAGATTTAGAGGCCAAGGACTCAGCCTGCAAAGCAGACTAAAGGGATGGGAACAAATTCAAGTCTACCTCCCGCCAGCCCTCCAGTGCTCAGTGCTTCGGAAGGGAACACCTGAGGCCAGGGAAATCCTGGGCACACAGAGGCATTTCCAGAAGCAACAAGAAGATTCCTTGTTGCACAGGGCCAACTGCAGCAATTCAAAGCGCTCACGAGAAGGGAAAAAATGGAATGAAGGACCAAAGCGTCAGATGCTAGTACGTGTCTGAGGACAGCTGGGTAACAGAATCACAGAATTGTTTTGGCTGGAAAAGACCTTTAAGATCAGCAAGTGTAACATTGAGCTTCTTCCCACAAAGAGAATCATAGAGATCCAGCTCTGCTTAAAAAATTGTGGCAGTGTAGTCTTACAGAAAACCGCCTCAACAGCTACTGTGCTCCCACTTCAGTAGTTCTGGCCTCCCCCTTCTCTCACCAATACTTGTTTTATTTCAGCATCCTTGAAAGGTCATTAATGAGAACAGATTACAGAATCATGTAATGCCTTGGGTTGGTAGGGACCTTAAAGCCCACCCAGTCCCACCCCTGCCATGGGCAGGGACACCTCCCACTGGATCAGGGGCTCCAAGCCCCATCCAGCCTGGCCTTGAACCCCTCCAGGGATGGGGCAGCCACCCCTGCTCTGGGCAGCCTGGGCCAGGGCCTCCTCACCCTCACAGCAAAACATTTCTTCCTGAGATCTCATTTCAATCTCCCCTCTTTCAGCTCCAAACCATTCCCTTTGTTCTGTCCCTGCCCTCCCTGATCAAGAGCCCCTCCCCAGCTTCCCTAGAGCCCCTTTCAGTGCTGGAAGCTGATCTAAAGTCTCCCCGCAGCCTTCTCTTCTCCAGGCTGAACAACCCCAGCTCTCTCCGCCTGTCCTCGCACAGGATGCGCTCCAGTCCTTGGATCATTCACGCGGCCCCCTCTGGACTCACTCTCAGAACTGAACCAGGCGCAAGGGAAGCTCAGATCTCTCACCTGAACACGGCACTGAAGAGAACAAGGAACAGTGAACAGGGCAAGAAAACTCTGTGACCGTTCTAGAGACAACCCTGCTTCAGGATCTTGTGATACTTCAAGAGAATTCTAGAGCCATCTGCACTGGCCACATGCTAGTTCAGAAATTAGTCTCAAATGCAAGAAAGCATGGGGCTGTCAATCACAGAGACAAGGAATGTAAAATCCAAGCTACCCTCTGCCCAAAGGGATTGCAGCCACCCAGCCACCCCACCCCACCCTGCCTTTTTTCCCTCTCCAGTTTGTGACCAAAGCCCAAGTGCTCCCTTAACACATGAAGACATGGACTCCTCCCTCCACTTTGGTGCTTGCACAAGCTCCTGGTCCTCGTGCTTCAGCTTGGAAGCTGTAAAGCATCAACTTTCATCTAGTTTCCGAAGTGATACAGGCACAAATGAACAAATTGGGTTCCCTCACGGCTGTGCCTGCCACTACAGCCTGCTACACTCACTGCAATTAGTGCTCCAACAGCATTAATTTTCTTGCAAGATACAGAACAAGCATAGAGATTATGTGTAAAAACCCTGAGGATATTAGCCAGCCAAACGCAGAGCTGTAGCACAAGGTCAATGTCTGGTATCTCAAGTGGTCAGATCCTCTGGGCCCAAAGCTTCTTTCAGTTCCGCACTAGAGCCCTCAACCTCCAAGACTGATGGAGTACAAGTAAATGTGATCACCTCTGCTAGTTCTGAATATTAGTTATTTGAGCTAGTCAAATTTCATGTGCACATGAATAGCATCCTTTGATGACATAAAACTGATTATATGCAGCATTTTTCTTCTCTCTTCTACCCTGCAGAGGTCTCCTGCAATCCCTGACCAATGCCACAAGCTACAAACTCCACTCCCTCTCTCGTGCTTGGTGCCCTGTGTTGCTGCGAACAGTTCTTTTTTTCACGTACGCGTGGTGTTGCGTGCATCATTTCCTAGAACCAGGGAAAGATCCCCTAACACGACATTAGCCCACTGTGCTCTCAACACAACCAAATTCTGCTTCTACCTTTCTTCACCATCCTCTTTGATTTCGAGGATTTGGACAGCAAAATGCTTTACATTAATGTAGAGACAACTTAAGGAGCAGAGACTCACACCACAGCAACGGTCACTCTGCAGAAAGGGAACCATGGCTCTCCACACCATCGATTACTACAGCTCTCCTGAGACACCTGAAGGTACTTTTCTCCAGGTTCTGACCATGCCACGTGGCACACAGTCACCATGAACACGCTGCTATGGCTGAAGCTCAGAAAATCTCCTTTACTTTAAACCAGCCGATGCATCAGTAAAAGACTTAATGCCAAATATGCGCTCAGCTTCCTGAGAACCAAACTCCCTGCTGCTGGAATTCCCTGCTAACAGACCCCATGCTAGCTGTTCTAAAGATGTAGCAACACAAGCTTCAACACCATTCTCACAGAACCCCACTTGGATATCTAAAGACAAGATGTAGTAAGAAATTTAGTGACAGCAAGCTTAATAGTGTTAGCGCTCATATTAATAAAAAGCTTGAGAGCACAGTGAAAACACGGGTGGGGGAAGGAGGAGACAACTGCAATAGGAGTTAACGTGAAGCCTGAAAAGATGCGACTACTCAAATTCCACATTCTTCAACGCAAACTGGTCTCAACATTCGATGTCTTCGCTTGCCACAGCTCATCTGTTCCAACTGATTATTCTGAATTAAGGATGGGCAACACCTTCTCAGCCCCATGCGAAACAAAGGTGTTCGAGGTTCACTTCATCTGGCCACACCACTCTCTAGGGTTTAAGACAGCTTAAAAACAAAAGAAAATTCAGAATACCCAGAGACTCCACAAAGTTGGTCCTAAAAATACAAGCACAAGTCACCCAGCTCTGATAGCTAATGTCGTTCTGCACCTGATCCCTGTTATTTGCTTGGAAACCTACTTTCCGGTCTACTTTGAAGGAAGAATGCTACAAATCACACGCAGGTAGAGGTAGGCGGTTGTTATTAAACTACTGCACTGGATGTGAAATAAAACAGCAAAAACCCACATTTGCACCGAGTTACTCCGTTATCCCACATCCCCTCGCTGACCCTTGCAAATCAAAGACAATAATTTAACAGTTTAGAGCATTTTCTGGAGAAATATAACTTGTGAAAGATTCATCTGCATTGATTTGGAAAAGGAACATGATGCAGTTGTCCTTTAAGAGCAGGTCAAACGTAAGGAGTACTGTGAGCAAACAGATGAGTTGGCTTGAGTAGAAGAGGTGATCTTTGGAAAATAATACTTTCCCAGAACATGCACTGTTGTTAATTCTTAAAAATCTGGAAGAGAGACGAGGCCTGCTGGTAGCATAGAATAAAATGGTGAAAGCCATATTTGTCAGGTTTTATATTTGGTTTTATTTTTAATTGCCAAAATTCCTCACTCCCAACACAGCTGGTTTGCTCATCCAAAAACGCATCACTACGTGTCAAGCAACTTCTAATTCTATAAGCCATTTCTTTTATGTACTGATATTTAGTTTGTTCATATCATTAATGCAGGTTTAGTTGGCGTGGTTACTGGATTAGAGATTTGTTAATCTGTAATGCTTAAAAGAAACAAAACCAAACAACTAAAAAGTTCGCTAAAGGTCTGGTAATCTTATACCTCTTGTTTCTCGGGCCGGGTCCACGAAGCCTGGAGAGAACAGATATAGAACACAACAACAGAAAAAAAGCAATAAAAGTTTATCAAAGGTTGCTTTTCGGTATCACAGCGCACGCACCACATTGCGTTCTGTGCACATGCAGGCTTCTGGCTGAACAGCTCATGTGTGGGGTGATGGCAACTTCCATTTCCCAATATAACCTCAATTTGGATTTGCATTCAAAATTTAACATCCTATAAACTGGTCTTAAAGTGATTAAGCAAGGGCTAATGACACCTAAAGACCACTTCTGGTTTTACATACCAAGTGACTGTTCCCTTTGTCACATCCCACCGTTCCTAGAGACCTGCTGCTCCCCCAGCATCTGGGGAGAGGATTCTGATGGCCCAGGTCGTTAAATTGCAAAGACGGTTACAGAACTGGTTTGCTCACACTGGTTCGTTAGCCACCCGCACACACCGACGAACATTAACACTTGCATTGTTAATGTGGTCATGCGTTTATAAAGGTTTTTACATGCATACGGGGCCGTGAGTCAAGGGCTTTGCTGCAGAGCACTGAACCAGTAGGTTCCTGGACAGGAGACAGCAGGGCAGGACCTCTACCTCCAGCTGATGATCTCCAGCTCTTTGTGCTTAGGGATGAGTGTCCCCCGTCCTTACTGGGCTCGAGACAACCACACAACAGGCATCAGCGAAACATGCACAAACCTCACCCATAAACACACATTCCCCATTCAGAGAAAGCCACCAACAGGGTGGACCATGCTCACTGTGGGTCATAAAGACCAAAGTGGCTGGGATCTACCTTTCCCCTATAATTTATCTTCCAAATATTTTTCTTCTGGTCTCCATTTCAATCGCAACTTGATCCATTTCAGTTCAGGAGTCAAAAATCACCTGCTAATATCACAGCCATGATGGCACAAGTGCTGCTGAGGTGGACGTAACAGTGTACACAGGAGTGACATTACAGAAATGGAGATGAAAGCTTAGGAAATGAGAATAAACGACACAGCACTGTTTCCACGGTGCTTCTCGCAAACACTGTGAGACTTCAGCACTAACATATGGTACAGATAGTCTCATTTTAGAACAGCTTTGATAAAAGTGAGTTACTCGCTTGTAACTAGAGGTGAAGCCACCTGAAGGCTCACCAGCCTCTGCATGGGCGAGGACACTCCCATCATCTGATTATCTCTCCGTACACATATCCTGTTGTGCACAAGATCCTTGAAAGGTGAACAGGCAACCAAAATATAATTCAGCATAATCCCTCTTGGATGCACCAGTCACTCCGTACCCAAGCAAGCCAGGCTGGCAGGAAACTGCTGCTTATACCCACACAAACCCCCTTTCGATCCCATTCTCTGAGCCTCTATGCTGTCAGCACAGAGGGATTTTATACAAAAAAAAAATACAGGAGATATCTTTTTACTCTTTGGTGTTCAGTAACTGTCAAACTAAAGGAAGATGAAGGAGGAAAAAAGCCTGTTCCCATATTCCTAGAGTTTGCCGTTTCTTTGTAATGGCACTCGTGGGTGTGGGGAAAAAGGCAGAACAACATCCCCCATCCTGGATTTTCACACGAACTCTCCCTCACCAAGACAAAGACACACAAGCCCTACTCAGTGCCACGCAGGGAGAGCCAAGAGCCTCGTGCATGCTAGTATCTTCCCTTTGGAATAAGTTGTAACTAAAGATGCTCCCATTTAACAAGGGAATCCCTGGGAACCGCGACATCATTTACTGCCTGGATCATTAAATCCAAAGATAGTCCCATGTACATCTCATAAGATACAAAGTAGAATACAAGTTTAAGACAGGGAATTGTATTCAAAGGATATCGTCCACTAAAAAAGAAACAAAACACCAAAACAATCCAGAAATTAAACTTCAGTTAAATTTTGAAGTGTTAGATCTGAGGCATCACACCTGGAAGCACTTGACTAGAGGTACTGCAACAGCGCCTGTTTGCATCAGCAGAGGGTTTGGCTCTTCCCTATTTCAATCGATTTTTTATTTTTTAATTAGTTCACCACTAAATGTGACACAGTGCAAGCTGTGCAAGGGGACGAGCTCCTCATATCTCCTGGTCAGCACACCCTAGCGTGCTGCTGCAACACCAGTAACCCAGCACTTATGTCCCGGAAAGGGGAACTCCTTATCCTGCTGGGATTCCATCAAGTTGTTTTCATCTAAAGAGTTCCAGACTTTTAACAACTTATCTATTTGCTTTAGCTGCCAACGAGACAGAGTTGACAGAGGCTGCTGGTCAGTAACAGTAACCCAGAAAATCATACTGTCACAGAATGGTTTGGGTTGGAATTAAAATAGGTCTCTTGGAAGGGCGTGGAGCATCCTGAAGGTGATAAAGAACATGGCACAGTGGCTGGATCAGCTTTACATCTGGTACCATTCACAGAGAACGCATCTCTCCTCCCTGCAACGGCACAGCCGTAAATACTCAAGGAAAGATAAAGCTAAAGCATTTCAAAATCATCATGTTGATGATCTTCCAGGCCTGTTAGTTCTTGCTGTGTTCTGCAGTAGGGACAGACAGGAATCTCAGCCTGACAGGGCAAAAGATTCTCCTAGAGTAGCACATTCCTGCATTCACAACCAAAATAAACCACAAAGGCAAATTCTTTTTATTTATTTCACTTGCGCTCTCTGCAGGGCTGAAGGACGCAAGCTGCATTCTAGGGAGAGGAACCTTCCCCCGTGCTGGTGTCTGGAAGCCTGGTCTGCTCATCTGTGCTGTCACCACCACTTACCTGTGCAGACCACCCTCAAAGCAACAGGCTGGTTGTCCAAGGGGGGCATATTATTCATGCATAACCACAGGGAGGAGGATCTTTTCCCACACGTGCCAGGCTATCAACAGGGCTCTTGGGGAAGCGTTAAATAGCTGTGACACTGTCAGCCGCAATATCTGGGCCTCAGCATCTCCAGCCCCTTGTCCACAGCTCAGACTGTCTCTGTTCTTGGACAAAGAACGAGAGGGGACCTCAAAGCTAGAGGAGGTTTTTGTTGGTTTAGGGGCTTGGGTAGGTTTTCCTGCAGTACCAGCTGTTCATAGGAGTTAAAGAACATCTAGACCTTTAAGATCTGGACTGAAGTATGATGACAAAAGCAAACAACATCCAGCAAAACAGATGCATCCAACATCTACAGCATATTCAAAAGTAGGGCTGGATCATTTTAAACACAGTATTGTTTGTCCCACGTAGAAGACCATCCCTTTCCCTGCACTATCCCAGTGACAGTAAGCTGCAGATACGCATTTGGTTGCAGATGTAATAGAGTATTTATCAGAGCTCTTTTGACCTGAGGTTGTTCTGGACATCTGTACCATTCACCTAAACTTACAACACAAGATTTAGAATGGGAAAAAGTAAAAAGAAAACAAAACACACACACAAATAAAATCCTACCTAGAAAGTGTGTGGCACGGGATAGAAAAACCCCTTTGCACTGAAGGTTTGAACCAGTACCTAAAACACACGGTGGTACCTCAAACCTTTGCTTTCCCCCACCTATATAAGGCACAATCGGAGTATTAACATTTCCTTAACACTGATCACTAACTTAACAGCATCAAACAGGATATATGGGAGTCTCAAAAATGGTTAGCAGTTTTGCATTGAGATCTCGTTGTAGTTCAGCCAGGCAGAAGGGATTCCCTGCAAAGGGGCTCTCCTACTAACTTCTACTTGATTTCCTGTTCTTTTAGTCTTCACGTTCTCCTCCCTGTCCAAGCCTGTTCCATGGCTGCAATCCCAACTCCAGTGCTAGAAGCTTTACAGCACCTGGCAGCTCCTCCCAGCCCTCTCCCAGACAGAGACAACAGCACGAATAACCTTATCCCCCATTCACACCGGACTGTGAGCCCAGGCCAGCAGCTTCTGACAGCAATGGAAATCTCTCTCCAAACACTGCAGGGATTTACACCAGCCCGTGAATCCAAAAGATGTTAAGAAGGAATTAAGGCTGGAAAACTTTGACACCCTGAATATTAAGTTACACATTAACAACGTGGTGCAGAGCTGAGTCATGGAGGCAATTAAACAAGCTCGTTTAAGAAGCTGCAGCGCAGAATGGCAGCCGTGTGGATGATTGACAGGGAACATCACTATCGCTTTAATGCTTCCACAGTCTATCAACTGCTGCCTTCACACCGAGCCAGAGCCCCTGGTACATGCAAGAGCTGAGCCTCGAGGCATTCTGTTGTTAAAAGATTATTAACAAGCAACAACTCCTTATTCCAACTTGTGTTCAAGGCTTTCTCTGGCTCTGAACTATGTCTCCTGCTCACTTTATGCAACTGTTATGAGATATCTACAGTAATACAGCACATCTTGTCTAGTTAAGGGGAATTGTGGCCAATGAAAAGAAGAGCGCTCTTCTTTAAAAGAAAAACTGCTAATTATTTTTGCCTTTTAAGAACAAAATGGTATTGATGTGATCAACGGAACAGGTGAACACAAAGGCAGCCAGGCTTTTGTGCTTCAGGTACATGCGGTGTCAGGATACAATACAGCAGGGCAAGAAGGCATTAACAGGCTCATTTTGGTCCACTGCATCTTTGAGAGATCACACCCCACACCTCTCCACCTGCCACCCTCCCGGACCAGATCATCATCGTGACGACAACATGCACAACACTGGAATCAAGGTGCTCATTCCCACCTCTCAGACTGGAAACGGAAGAGAAAATCCCTTTCACAAGCTTCCTACAACTGCAGGGCCCTTCTGAAAAAGGTCCAATGCCTGCAGCTTTTACAGTTAATTTAATCAGGGTGATATCAGGAGGAATTAAAAAGCCTGTCCTCAGTTGCTATGACCTGAGAAGGCTCTGTACAAAACGACACCTATGGCATCACTTCAGCTGTAGAACTGATCCTTTAGGCTGTGTGGGACCGCACATGGTCTGACTAGAGAGGGGGATCACCACGATTGCCGTGTGCACCCGCGTGCGGCTATCATGCATCCTCAGATCAGCAGAGGCAGGCAGATACAATCTGCTCTGATCCCAGCAAATGAGACCATGGGGTTTGGGAAGGGTTATACCTTCTCTTCATTGCTGATGTTCCGGGTGGAAGTCCTCCAAGTGATGGAAGGGATTGGGTCCCCAGACGCCTCACAAGTCAGTGTAATCTGATCCTCCAGCTCCATGGCTGTTTTGTTCTCCACGTAGGTGATTTTGGGTTTTGCTGAAAAGAAAACACGACTTTGATTCAGTTGGGGCTCAGACTGAAGCTTACCTGTCAACAGCAACATTTGAAACAAACCACAGTGGAGAAAAAAAGGCTTCTGAATTGGCACAAGTTTACTGCCATATGGGAGAGGGAGCAGAGCAACGCTGAGAAGAGGGCATCTCCGTGCAGAAGGGCTTTTCTACACATGCTTTACAACCGAGATTTGCAAGACAGGACTGGAAGAAGGTATGTCCAGAGCAGAACCCATTTAACAGCATACAAACTATCAGTCCCTGGGATTATCAGCTCAGTCTGCCACCTTGCTGTCTACTTTCTCTGCCCCACATTAGCCTTTTGATAAGCAGCTTTGGCAAGTGGCTGCAGAGGGATGGGACAGGGAGAATTATATTCCTCAGTGCTCCCAGATTCATGGAAGGTAGGAAAGCTGCTGATTCATTCCTGCAGGCTTGAGGTCATTCACACAGCGGTGGGGTGGAGTTCACCTCCCTGTCCAGGTTATAGTGAGTCCCACTGAAGCGCTAAAGCCCTTTTAATAGCAGCTTTGCTTGGATTAGGATTCAGCCCTCCAGGCGTGGAAGATATTTCCAGCAGGCTGTGAATCTCACAATGCCTCCTGACCAGGACTGGATTGCTTTTATCAGAAAGGAAGCAGAATGGAGTTGGCATCCGTTCCAGACGTATACATAGAAACCGCTTTGCCTAGCATGACAGCAGGGGTGCACAGCATCACTCGGGAAAGAAGCAGCTGTGGATAAGCCACATCCATTAACTGGGATAACAGGTTACTTTCAGCTCGCACTAGGAAGCTACCAATAGCCAAACGGTTTGGAAAGGGGGGACAGTAAGAGTGTATTTACCAAAGACTTTGAGATGAATAGTGGCATCCTGCTCGCCAGCCTTGTTTTCAGCAATGCAGATGTATTCTGCTTCGTCACCCTTATCCACTCTTTTGATAACGAGCTCGGACCCATCGTAGTTAAAACTGTATTTCTCGTCATCGTCGCCCTGTTCTATCGGCTCTCCATCCCTGCAGGGCACAAAGCAGAGGCTGTGTCGGGGAGGAGGAGCAATCAAAGGGTACTTCGTTAAGGCTTGCTGTTAATGCTAGAACTGTGTTACTACAGTGAAACTCCTCAGGCTGAGAGGGACCACCACCATTTTCTTTCCCTTTGGGCAATGAAGCCTGTATTTTGATCTGTTCCTAATCCCTCGTTTTCCTTAGGGCTCTTGATAGTTGAAACTTTCGCCTCCTGACACACACCTTAGCCTACACACAAGAGCTATAAACGCCCACGAGTTTGGGGACTTTACCCTTCTGATTCCTAGCCCCGTTCCACTTTGGGGGGGGGGGTGCAGGGAGTGGCTGTGTGGTGCTGTGGTGCTGAGCTGCCTACTGGCATCAACACACAAGAGCTAACCACAATTCCATTATGAACATTCTTTCTTTTGTGAGAAACATGAATTAATCCTATTCCAGTTAAAATGTTGGTTTCCCTCCAGCCTGGTTTTCCAGTTCTCGGTGAAAAAAATCCACGCTCACACACAATCAGGACATTGCACACAGCATCTTACTTTGTCCACGTCATCGTTGGCTCAGGAAAGCCGTCGGCATCGCATGCTAAGGTGACAGCCTGGCCAAGGTTGGCAGTGGCGTTCATGGTGCTCTGCCTGGCGCGCACAGAAGGAGGTACTAGAAGAGGAGGAATTCACATTCAGGTCAGAAAGCACAAAAGATGTGAAGAACAGTGAGCCCCGGAAGGCTCGCTCTAAATCTTCACAATACATATAAGCAGGCTGATGGTAAATCCTGAGTGTGAATCTAAGGTAACATTTCCTTCAGCAGCCTGGAGCGAAGGTGTTCGTATCCCGCCCTCACGCCAGCCTTGCGTTAACTGCTCACCATTTACGATGACATGAATATCTTTGAAGTTGATCTCCCCACGAGCCAAGATCCGGCCCTCGCAGCGGTACGTCCCTTCATCTGTTTTCTTGATTCCCCGGATCTGCAGGTAGTTGTTGGACAGGACTATAAATCGAACTAGAAAAGACAAAAGGAAGGTTCATGCAAAGATTCTCAGGAACACTCACTTGCAGGTAACAGGTTCTTCTCCTCTCCTTGCCCTTTCTAGGCTGAGACAAAGCTTAGTGTAATAAAAATTCCAGTATTCCTTGGCCTATTCCAGTGTCAAAGCCCGATGGCCATTTCTGTGGGAACATTCTTGCACTGCCACTGCCAAACCACAGCACCTTGATTTACTAAATTCACATCCTAACACCCCGCATTAGGTTCAAATTGCTTCTCTCTCCCCTTGGGACCACGACTGTTTTGTTCTCCCAAGCCCCTTGTATGAGCCAGATCTGAGCCCTGGTGAGAGATGGACATTTGACCCCCAAATGGACAAGGACCAAGACCCCTCTCGTGCCTTACCATCTTTTTTTAGGACAACATCTCTGCCTTTGTGCTTCCAGATGATGGTAGGAGGCAGCGAGCTGACCACATCGCACACAATCACAGCATCATCTCCTTCCTTGAATTCCTGAGGAGTGGGAGCATTCTTGAACATCAGCTTTTCTGAAAACAACAGAAGGAGAAAGTCACTGCAGCTCTGTCAGCACACCTCAAGTTGTGCTCCTGTCTGAAGCCTGAGGAAAGCAAAGAAACCCCAGAGGACGCGTTCTCTAGAAATCCCTACGTTCCTGAGGGAAGGATAAAGGTGTGCCTGACCTGACGTACTGTGCTGCAGGACCCCCGTTTTCCAGTCCTGCCTCCCAGGCACAGCAGCCAGGTAAATCTCTCCCTAGCTCAGGGATTTGTCCACACTGCAAAGAGAAAATGTGAACTCAGCTTCCCAGCAGGAAGTGGAGAAGCTGCTACCGTGGCTCTCTGGACAACATGCCAATAGCTTAGTACAACACTTCTGATGGTGGGATCCTCTTTAGTGAAGACCAGTCTTATCTCACAGCATGTCTGCCACCCTCAAAAGCTGCTCTCTGCTTACTCCTCCCAGATAGTCATGATGTGCTAGAATCTTCTCCTTCTACCCCTTGCTCCCATGCCCTTCAGAAGAATTAGAGCAGTAGACAGCTGGTAACACCCTGACAGACTAAGGTCCTACATCCCACTTTCCCCTCAAAACCAAGAAATGAGAAAGCTGCATCGCGCGGCCCCTTTTCTTTTTGTTCTTCTCCTTCCTCTTTATAAATAGCCTTTTCTAGGAAGGCGAAATGGTTGCCTCTGTAATCTTTCCTCATACATGTGCAAAGCAGACCAGAAAATAGCCTCAGAGCTGCTCTCTTACGGAAGATTTTCACATTGACCGTGGCCTCGGAGTCTCCCTCCTCCGCGCTACTGACAACACATTTATAGATGCCAGCATCATCGATGTCGGCGTTGTAGATGGTGAGGGTGGAGGAGAAGTCATCGTTTCGCACCACTGAGATGCGCTGTTGGTTCGGTGTCAGCTTCTCACCGTTAGGGGAAAACCAGGAAATATCTTTGAATTTGGCTTCTCCTGCCACTAGGGACAAGAAAAGAAAACAGCGCAAATTAAAATGAGCTCCCAACAAATCTGCACAGAGGGAATTCAATACAACCGGGAGCACCGCGTGGAAGACTGACCCAGGGGGAAGGGCTGCTGCTACCTGAGGAGCAAGCAAAGAAAACTCTCTCACAGCACCGTGAATAGTCAGCTGCTGTCCTGCAAAATCGGTATCAGGGTGGGTTTATAGTCTAAGGGGGTACCCTCACTTCAGCCCAGAATGGTCTTCTCCATATCCTGGGATCTTGTGTCCCAGTCCCTCCACCGTGGAGATCAGCCCAGGAAATACAGATCTCTTCCTGCTTCAGCTCCACAGCCTAGCTGGGCTCTTGGCAAACCGAAACAGTGACACTGCTGGCACTGAGCAGTTTAAACCTCCTGCAGCATCCAGCCTGAATCGGTATTGTTACTGAACGGCTCTGGGCCGTCTCTTTCTTGCAGCTCTCATCCCTGCATTCCATAGACAACTTTATTTGGGACCAACTCCTGTTAGTGGAGTGGCTTTAGTTGATTCCAGTTTTCTGAATAATAAATACCACCACAACAGCACCTGCTCAGAGTACACTTTCATTTTAAAGCACTGGCATTAACAAATTACTGTGCAATTAAGCACTCCTGTATGAGACAACCTCGTTACTTGTCCCAGTCAGGGTGCTGCCAAGAAAGCGTGAACCTGACAGCATCGTGCTCCCAAAGCTTCACTATTAGCAACCGTGTGCTCCATGTCCTGCTCCAGGATGGTATCATGTCAGTGCTCCAACATACTAATTCCACCCATTAGTAACCAGGCCAGTGGCTTTCAGGAGAACCCTTGAGAAGAATCATAGCATGGTTTGAGTTGGAAGGGACCTCAAAGCCCATCCAGTTCCACCCCCTGCCCTGGGCAGGGACACCTCCCACTGGATCAGGCTGCTCAATGCCCCATCCAACCTGGCCTTGAACCCCTCCAGGGAGGAGGACACAAGGATGCTAATTTGGAACATGCCATAAAATTGTAGGTGCCACTTTGGGGCACCTGGATTGTGGCAACACAGCCTGGGGCAGTTGGTGCCGTCAAAACCCCCAGTTACAGAGGTAACACCTCCCAAGTCACCCCCCACTGCAGAGCTGCTGCTGGCAGCTGGTTAGAGAAACAATCTGGACAAACAACAGGCTTAATTCTAAACTCAAATGATCAAAAAGCCGTGGAATGGTGCGTGCCATTGTTGCTGCTGTTGTTCAAGCTTAGGGACAACACCTCAGTACCTGCTTTTTTCATTTTAAACTGTTTACTGGAGCTGCTTTCTGTTACCAGCTCTCAAGGGAGAACACATTTACTGTTTCCAGTAAACACCATGTGTTGCCATCGCTACTCAGCCTTAGAAACCATGAGAAAGAAAGAGCAAATGATCTTGCAGCTAAACCTAGTGTTGGAGCTTTTACCCCAGAGTCAATACATGGATCAACCTCCCCAGGACCCCCAGATAGAGACTGATGCCATGAGCCATGACTAACCTTGACATAAGAAGAACTTGGATTCTCCAACGCTGATCTCCCCCTGGCTCGGAACAATGTCCACTTGTAGAGAGGCTGGAAAAGAAATGAGCAAGCAGAAGATGGTTAGACAGTTAAGAGTGATCTTCAGCAAATAAAAGCTTTGCCTGCTTCCCGTTCCCTGTGGCTCCTTTACTCATCCAATGGAAGAGGATAGGGTGGAGCGGTGCTGTTCCCTACCAGTATCTGTCTGAATGCACATTTCTGCAGACCCCTGAGGACCCAAACATGAGTTGCTAACATCCAGAGTTGCTTCCACCCCATATAAAACCCCATGGAATGATACAGAAAGGACTCGTTTATGTTCATGTCTGTACCACGCTGCAATGCTGCGGAGTGTGCTTGGTGTGTGCTCCAGAACATCAAGCAGCTTGGACGGGCTCCTCTGAATTCTCACTGGAGCTGGCCCAGTGGGAAGCCCTATCCTGGCAGCAAATACAAATCATCTTTGCTTTGGAGACTTCTCCCTGCTCTGTGCGACACCATATTCATACAAGCCACAGTCACCAACCATCGCAAAAGCAGAGTGGGAGTCACGGGCACACTCTGGGTCCCGATCCTCCTTGACCTCCTACTCTGATCTGCCAGTCAGAAATCTCATCCTAGCAGCTAGCAAATGGGAGATGTTTATGCAGCCAGAGCACAGCTGGATCAGGAAGGCACCTCCTCCAGTACACATTGACGACGCCCACCGACAGGTTGTGATTTCTGACTTCACAGCACTGGCTGAGCCTTGCTCCCAAGTTCATCCATCACCCAACGCCCTGCTGCTGCAGGGATGAAAAGCATAGCAATACTTTGGTCTCTTCCACTGTCTTTTCATGGAATTTTTTCAGTGCTTTGGCTTTTACATCAGCATTTTCTAGTTGTCGTTTTCTTGATTTTTTGTTGATCTTATTTTATTTCAAATCTAAGCAAGAGACTGAAGGTATTTTGGCAGCAGAGCTGGAACAGATGCTCCACGTACCTGGGCGAAGCATCTATTACACTCTTCTCTGGATTGAGGGAGCTTGAAGTCAGTAAAAGATATCGTCCCTTCTGTGCTCCCTACAACTGAGTCGAGCACAGACTCAAAGGAATCATTTAAAAATAACCCAAGTTAGAAAATAACTGCAGTGAGAATATTTGAGGACACTGTTGCTGAAAGAAATCAAAATGATTCTCAGATGTTTGCAATCTCCCTTTGGACACTTACTTAACTCGTGCTTCTTGTCTGAGGATACTCTCACCCTCCTTGTACTTCTCAATGAAGTAACATCGCCCTTCTAGCTCCTGCATTCAGCCCGTTTGATTTCTCGTTAATCTGACTCTGCTCAGCTACACTACTTTAACATAAATGAATCCCAAAGAAAACAGCAAGTACCAATAGTCAAACATAACAAAAGGCTAAAGGTTTATTAGATTCAGCACAAGGACTAAACAGCCTCTTCTATAGGCTCAGCTCTGCCGTTGTTTCCTACAAATCTCTCCAACATCTGAATTTTCCTCCCTCAATACCTCAGCGCAGCTTGGGAACCCACATTTGGAATCCCACTACCGAGAGAAACATATTTAATGGACAAAGAACGAACAGATCAGTTTGGAAACCAAAAGCAAAAAGCCAAAGATGTTGAACTCATCAAACCAACACAGGTTTGGTACAATAAGGGAAAAACAAAACCTCACCACAAGCCTGGTGTGACAGCCAGGGTAGGAGCTAACTGGATCCCTGGCTGTGCTGCGTATGGTCCAGCAGGGCTGCTTTTTTTCTGACTCAAAACACGTTGGTACTACACCACGAGAAAGGAAAGCACAGCTCCCCCATTCCTGTGCTCATTGCCAAGCAGCCTCCCACAACGCTCACCCACGCACGCCCAACGCCTCCTCCCCAGAAGGCGGTGACGCTGCTTCAAAGCATAAATTAGGATCCAGTAGGCAGAAAACGTAATTGGATTCTGGCTTTCCTCCAGCTATAGCTTAATGCTGCAGCAGCTCCGTGGTCTGACAAGTCCAGGTCAACTACGAATATCGAGAGGCCCTTGGATCATCTCCATGCCCTCCTCCGCTTCTTATGTTGGGGATTCTAGAACTGGACACAGTCCTCCAGGCAGGGTCTCATCAGATATGGGCTGTGAGGTTCAACACTGAGCACACAGAAAGGAGGAGCACTCCCCTGCTGTTATCAAAAAAGGACACAAATCGCAGGATTTTCTGATAAGGACTCTGAGCTCATTTCTTTAGCCAACAACTATTCTGACACAGCATTTCGCTCCATTAGAAAACTGGAAGCAATTAATCAGAGCCAGCCGAGCTCCACAAAGGACAATAATAGTGCAAGGTTCATGCCACTCCTCTAGTTTTACTCTCACCAGATTTTCGCAGGCTGGGCTGGTACATGCCGGTATTCCATCCCCAAAGGCTGGGACACAGCAGTAATGGGAACGACCCAGCCAAGACTCAATTGAAACCAGAGCCTGCGAGGGCTGTGTGTTCTGGCTCATATTTACATGTATGGCTGCACGTCTTGCCTAGCCAAGAGTCTTTCAGAAGGAGATGACATTAAAGTATCCCTCAATCTCTTGAGTAACAGCAAGAGCCTTATTATGGCCCCTCTCAGCCCGTTCCAGAGGCTCTTCTGAGCCCGGCACATCTTATCAGCTGGGAACACAACGAAGCTGTGATTGAACTCCCCCCAGCCCTGTCTTGGAAATCGAGGCCAGCCCGAGGAAGGCCATTTACACTGTTATCAACTTACTTTCTGCTCAGCCAAGCACCGCTGGCAGACAGTGGGGTGCAGAGAAAATGGCTTTCAGGTTATTGAGATCTACTATAAATTCATACCTTCTTTCTTTTTTTGCCACTCTACACTATATAAATACACCAACAGACCTCCTCTATGCTTTTGAGAGCTGCTGCACGCTGGGAAGGCAGTGGCAAAGGCTGGGGTTATTAATGCCTTGCATTCCTTTCTCAGGTGCTTTCTGTTACAGCTAGAAATGAGAAAAAAAGCTCTGTGTAAGACATTGAACTTTTCATCACCCCAGAATTCAGCATCTGTGCTCTACTTCAAATCTTTTTAAGGCATTTCTGCATCACGGTAGATGCAGAGAACAGGAGGAAATCACAAAACCAGGGACCTTCTCACTGTAAATGCAGTTGAAATGGCCAGGCAGGAGATCTGCGCCCAGGCAACAATGCTCAGCTCCCAAGGTTTTCTCTTGTTTTATCGAAGGGCTCAGCTTCCTCCGTGCATCTACAGGACAGGCAGGATTTCAAGAGAATGGAACCCAGAAACTACCCTTGGGACATAGGAAGGCAAAAATTTGTGGAGGAAGAACATCCTTCATTATGCCCCTTTCAGTCAGGGCTTCCTCTGCTCCTGCAGCTGCAAACTGATCATTAAATTTCCTAATTACAGGCCTAAGGAACAGAATTTCTGGAAAGGTTATGCACAGCAGCAGCAACTCCTTCACCAACAGCCCCCCTGCATGTCAGCACAGTTCCTTCAACCATGACATGACGGGAGGAAACCTCCTAATATTATTACACTGGAAATGTGTATTTCGAGCCTAGCAATTACCATGACACAGAAACTGTCACCTCGGCAAGGAGCAGGAACCACAGAGCCAGTTTTAACAAATCTACTTCACAGTACACTTGCATTTCTATATCTAATACCAGGACCGAGACGCTGTAGCACCACGTGAGAGGATCAGGTAAGTGGGATGCACATCATATCTTGTGACTTCTCTCGAAGGAGCCTGCTGAACATAGAGCATCGTATCCACATCACTGCAGCTTAAGGCTTAGTTAATCCCCTTTACAAGAAAATACTATCCCGGGAAGTCTTCTCATCGATAGACGCTTCCTGCTACCCACACTTCATGAACAGACCTGAGCAGGTTACACCACACAAACCTCTGATACAAGCAGAAAAACAGCGTGATCGCTGCCTCCATCCTCATCACAGTGACTTCATCGTTCCCTCGTTCATCCACTAGCAATCCACATATGCTCTTTCATACTCCATCATATTTAAAACACGTCATCACTGTGCAGCACAGAAAACCACGGGGACGCTGCCCAAGGGACACACTGCTTTAAAACTGATAGTTAAAAACAGCAATTATTTTTGCACCAACCTATTACTCCTGTTTTAAGATGCTCTCCCTGTGAAATCAGCAGGACATCCTCCTCAGAACCTTATTTGCTGGAAGAATCAGTGTTATCTACCTATAAGAGCATTTAGAGACTACTCAGACAGTATGAAGGTCTGAACGTCCCTTTATGCTTCATTCTTTCGCGTTCATTTACCTCCCTCAAAGGACATACTGCAAAAACAAACAGAAAAAGGCCTCCCCCTCAAACGCTCATTTGGAGACGCTGACGCACAGGAATCCACACCCTTTACACTCGATTTACCTTAACCCAGACAAACCGCATAAGGCCAGCGTCATTCAACAAACCGCTGCTGTCAGAAGCACTGATCTGGTCTTCCAAAATGCATCTTGTTGAGGACACTGCTGTTAAACAGTGCCAAGGTGATGGTTGCTGGCAGGCGGTGCTGGGTGCGGGGAGTATCAGGAACGGGACCCTGGAGTGGCATGTTGTAGTCACTACAACATGCTCGGCTTCAGAGGGTACCTGCTGCTCGTCTGCTCTGCTCACCCAGCGCCCTGCACTGAAGGCGAGCCCGAGATGCCATCCAAACCATCCTTTCTCCAATTCTTTCAGCCCAACAGGTAGAAGCATCTTCTCCACGGCACAAAGGCAACAAGACAGACAAATGTGGAAGACTAACGTGCTCAGACCACAGCAATAAGGTGAAGAGTATCAAACGCAACCCTCATTACGTTTATGAAATTCGAAGGCGAAGCACATCTGACACACTCAGGGCTGCAGACCCACTGCTGCATCTAAGCTCTAAGAGTGTTGTCAATATAATATATAATAATTCCTTGACACAGGTGGCTGTGCCAGCGCGTACTACATATCACAGCTTAAGCTATTTACTTTTACTCTATCAGCTGTCTCCAGGAAAGGTCAAATCCCTATAATTTGCTCAAATATATTTTATATATATACACACACACATGCGCTTTGCTGTACTTTACACTCAAATACAGCCACTGCTTTCCAGGTCACCAAGAATTACTCACTGGAATCAGCACCCTTACAAAACGGCTCTTATAAATCACAGAGGAGTCTAAGAAGTGGCAGGTAAGACACAAATATGCACTGCAATCTCCAAATTACCCATCCAGCTAGAAGAATGATTAGCTCTTAAGGTTGTCAGATAAGAGAAGCTTCCTCCTGTCCTTAATTGCTCAAGACCTCAAGTGGCACAAATAATCCTCTTAATGTCCAGAACCTGAAAAATTACTTGCCTACCTTCTTCGCAGCTGCTACCGGCTGGCATGAGCTTCTGCAAAACAAGACCAGAGTAAGGACATCCACTGCCTGCCCTTTATTCTTCTGGAGTTATTAAAAGCACACTCCCATACTGTCAGAGATGTTGAGAAGCAAAATTGTACCTGGCTTTTTTCAGTCTCTTGTGCTTTCTCTTGGTGGTGCTTCCCTACTGGAGCCAAGAAAACAGACTGGATAAGCTGTGGGTCCGCTGCAGGCCAGGATCTGCCCTGGCTCTTGTTCCCAGTATGTTTGCAAACAATGACAAAGGTTCCCCCTGGGAGCTGTTAAAGGGCTGGGAGGCAGACGTGGGGCACAAAAGAGCCCAGCTGTGTTTGCCCAGCAGCCTTCAGCCAGGGAAGCTGAAGATAACTTCTGGAGATGGGTATCACCTGAGAAGAAATGCTCATCTGCATTTATTTCACACCAGGGAGAATTCAACTTTAATCATTTTAGCCAGCCCTTATCAGCAGAACAATTTGCTGACATCATAACCTGGATAAACAGGTTCATCATAACGGTGACCTATGCCTTAAATTACACAAACAATTGCTCCCTACTTGCTAAACTTCATTGCTCAGTATACGATCAAACTAGCAAACCCAGCACCACCACAGATTTTAATCACCATCGAATCGTTATTTTTGCTTTGCGGTTCAGGCAAACGGAGACTATTTTTTTTTCCACTCCTCATTTAACAGACACTGGGAGCCCATTTGTATTCTGCTTCCAACTTCAGGCAATAAAGGCCTTTTTAGCATCACATAATAACTGCATTAAAAGGCCTCTTCATAATCACACAATAACACTTTTTATAGCTCTGCCCTCCCCCATATCTTTTATCTGGTTACAAAGTTCCCCAGCCCCCAAATATCGCTGAATAACTCCCCATTGATCTGAAAAAACTCCGCTAACGCAACTTCCCGTTCATCCATAGTTAAA
Source organism: Phaenicophaeus curvirostris (assembly GCF_032191515.1). Taxonomy (NCBI): domain Eukaryota; kingdom Metazoa; phylum Chordata; class Aves; order Cuculiformes; family Cuculidae; genus Phaenicophaeus; species Phaenicophaeus curvirostris. Next base: position 1,561,602 of record NC_091416.1, on the reverse strand, counting down.
TACAAGGAGTTTTGCATCTCAACAAAAGAAATGAGCTCAAATTAAGCCACAATTTTGTTAACAGGCGGGGAGGGTGTCTCCCTGCTGGCCTGAGACAGAGGCTAATGCAGCAGGCTCTACCTGTTCAGTAAATAACATGGCACTTTAGGTAGAGGGAAGAGCTTTAAATGCTGGGTGTTGGTTCCATCTGTGTGAATTCAAAAGGACTCGAAGGAACCGAGTGTGAATGAACCACACCACACCGAGCTGCAGTCACCCTTCCATGCCAGAAGCAAAAACATTAATTGAAGATCTACCTGGGGCCACGTAAATGCAACACTAAATATACTTAACTACAGATCTACTGTGGGTTCTTATACCCAATCCTGCTGCCCCAGGACAAATATGAGCTCATCACTCCATCCCTACTTTCTGATGAAACCTCTACTCCTTCACCTTCCACCACTTTGCCACTGACCCTTAAGGTTCTGATTGGAACTTTGGAACTAAATAAGGATCTAAATCCTCTTGACTTCACAGTGTGAATTGTTATCGTGTTCAGCACGTTCTATATGACATATCCACCATTTCTCTGTAGCTGGAAGAAGCAGCTAGCAAAGAATACCTTTGGTTTCACAGGAAGAACCCAACACACGCCTATTTCCAGCTGTCTGAATTCTCTGATCCAAATCTGCATCTGTCCTGTAACAGAAGAGGCGATCAAAGCCTGATTGCAACAGCACCAGCACAACAGCCTGGTTTATGGCCTCAGTGCAGAGGAAGAAGGTGACATTCTGGGGTCTGGAGGTCAGATTGCTGCTGCCATCGAGGTCCTGGAATCTGAATTACACACCCAGTCTTTATAGCTCTAAAGGCAGCATGAAATATCTGCAGTAGAACTGGGAGAAGAGGGGTTCAGCATCCACTGAGGTCCTCTCACAAGCACTGGGTCACCAGAAGAGCTTGCCCTGCCTGCTGACACCACCTCTGACACCTGGAAACAAATGGACTTTGTGGAAGTCAGTGGAATAAAATGCAGGCTAAAGGTTGAAGACCAGAAGCGAACCTGTTAACAGCCCAGTTTCAGTTTTCTGCTTCCTCTGCTTTCCCTCTGGATGACATTCCCCTGCAACGTGCCAGCAAAGCAAGAGAAAATGCAGCACCCTTTGGCAAACAAAACCCGACGCGGATGAAATGAGTTTTAAAGACAGAATCATAGCTTCACTTCTTAAAGACTGCACCTTTAATGTCGTTCAGCTCCCCAATTTAACTCAAAATTCCAGAAATAAAATTGATCAGGAAAAGGTATCTACTGGCTCTAACGCCCGCAGTTCTTGGAGCAAGGGTCGGATTTGTAGAGCTTGCGAGTTCAGCAGCTTATGGTGAAAGCCCTCAGGATTTAATATACAACAAAGGCTTAACAAGACAAAGACGTGCCTCCTGTACACAGTCACTGTATTAAAAATACGCTGACTGCTCCGGAGTAGAAGGGAGGCAGCTGGGATTGATCGCAGCTGGTCTGCAGATCCCATTCCTCCCCATCGCCATGGTAACCGCTTAGTAATTCTGCCATCGACTGGAGGAGGGGATTGTTGATACCTTTGGGGAATATCAGAACAGAAAGAGTCGGAGAGGAAACAAGCAGCAGCTTACCATGGTGCCAGGGCAAACTGCAAAGTGAAAGACATGACCAAAGCAACATTTAGAGGAGGAAAAAAACCCTAAACCCCAGGATCATGGCCCAGGGGCGACCTGGAGCTGGTCCATGAGAGGATGCTCTTCATCCTGTCGCTAAACATGCCGTGCTGTAGTCAACACAAATAAGTGGAGGGCACACCTCCTGCCCACCACCACACCATTCCAGCTCCAGGTGAGGATTTTTACGTGCCTGGGACAGCAGCAGCTCCTGCAGAGCATGTGAAATGCAGGGGCAGCTCCAGTCTCACGCAGTGCCATCTCTCTGCCCAGCAAGAGCCAGGACTAGACAGTCTTCCATTGACTTTATCCCAGCCTCAGGTGCATAAACTGGTACCCACAGTAGGTCCAAGGTGGATTTACGGGATAAAAAACTATTTCCAAAAGGAGCTGCTGGCTGCTGGGGGTGGGATAAGGCTAACCCAACTCATGGTTTTAACAAAACTAGATGCTGTCGTCTTTTAAGGCAAACATGCTTCAAGATATTCCATAAAATAGCGTAACCTTGCTATTTAAAAGACTCTCCGTAGGCCCAACATACACCCTTACGAGCGCTTTGTCCACCAGGCCATCTGCCAATCCACAAATGCCTGTAGGTTGTTTAAGCTGGTGCCCTGTCACAGAAAGATAACACTTGCCTCAGCAGCCGAAATCAGTGAGCCAGCCCCTGTCTAGCCACAAAAACTCGAACAGGGAATTCAGAAAGGTCTCTTCTACGCTTAATTTGACTCAGGACAAAGCGAAATGCCCAAATCAATACAGGCATCTGTGCAGAGAAAAGGGAATAATTCCAGCTGTGTCCAGCCAGGTCTCTTGCCCAGGTTGTAACCTCATCCGTCTTATGTCCCGGATCTGTTCGAACATCGCTCACAACTGCTTCTCATTCTGGAAGCGACCACAAGATGCACCAAGAAAATGACACCACAAGCAACTTTTCCTGCAGACACTTATAAACCAAACTACAGTTCTCAGACCTATCAGCAGTTTTACATGGCACACAGTTTTATGCCTCTGCTGATGACATTCTTGATAAAAGCTTTTTATTGCTATGGATCATAAAACTAATAGCCCTATTTGCCACAGCAAATATTTTCATTTACCTGGGGCAGAGTAAGCCAAGATACTTTATGGAGTCATTAAATCAGAGTACGAACAATCTTAATTAAACAATCTTTGGCTGAAAGAGAAATGTGAGTGAGCGATGCTGCATTGTGGGGATACTGAGAACCCAGAGAAGATGAGAAAAACAGGATTTAGAAAAGCTCACGATTCACATCTAATCTTGCTGCAGGTGGCTCACCTGGGCAGCCTGCTGAGCAGCGTGTGCACACACTGCATCCTTCTGTGGGACAGAGCTATGGCCTCACTCGCAGCACAGGAGTAGCTCACAACCCGGCAAGAGCTGCAGCTCTTGGGATGCCCATGTAATTCCTGAAATAAATAAGTCTCTATGACCTCCAAAAGTCCCGTTTTTCCCCTAGAATCCGTCATTTAGTCTTAGCAAATGCAGTAGCATTATCAGCATGAGATTTGATTTTAAAGTCTTGAAAGTAATTCTTAGCCAACCTTTTTATATGGTGATTTAGTTTGGGGACATGTTTTTAGCAACAGTTAAAGCTGGACTAGCTGAAAAGCTTGAAATTAAATATTTGTGTCATAGAAATTATTAACTTCAGTGTCACGTGCTCATCACTGCCATTACTGCATTCACTCAAGGAAGCTGGATCCTAGGTCTGGGTTGTTCGTTCCATGAGCGGAGTCTTCGCTCCCACACCGTGCAGCAACTTCTCTCTTTGCCTGCCTTATCCGGGGTTCACACTATGTGTCTCAGGAGCTCTGAGTCCCCTGATCCAGTGTCCCTGCCCATGGCTGGGTTAGAACTGGATGGGCTTTAAGGTCCCTTCCCACCCAAACCACTCTACGATTCTGTTCAGTAGCCTCACCAGATTAATGGAGCAGATGCTCTCAGCAGCAAAGCAGCTTTTACAGGAACGTGAAATGATACCTTTCTAAGAAAACACTATTTTCAATGAAAAGGTTTAAAATCAGAGAAGGAAAACATGGGGAAAACCCTGCCCACTCTTTCATTCACCCATAAACTTTAACATGAAATCTGCTGGGTTTGCTGATATAATTCACAAGCTGTTACACAGTATCACGATTGGAGCAGCTCCTTTGCACTGAAGATGAAAAAATGAGCAGCAGCTACCACAGACACAGAGCCATTCTTACACAGCCCCCGACACGCACGCTGCAATCAGGCTATGGGCTCACAGGCAGCGGCCACCAGCAGCCCTGAGGCTCTGCGCTGTGTGGCTCAGTTACCTCATCCTGCCTAACGTTTTACTCCCGCATCATCAAAGCTTTGGTAAAGCCGTTTGTTCAGGGCAATGGAAGTTAAGCAACAACCATGTCTCTTAGTACAGCCCTATGGAATTCTTTGTACTCAGCTCTTTGTCTGGAACCACAAAAACAACCCTGTCTGTATGATTATCTCCAACAATGCAGTCACCCACTCCCCTGAATCACTCAGCTTTAGGTAACAAGCACTGTCCAGGGCTTGCGCTTTTGTTCAGTGTTTGATGCACTTCTAGAGGAAAGGCAGCATTGACAACATCTGGAAAAGTGTGAGCAAACAGCTGCAAGATTCACCAGGCTTGTGCTCCCAGTGAAGTAGCTGAGAGATGCTGGAATTGGGGGTCAGGAGTGACTGTCTGCTCCTGCCTCCAGCCCTGCCCTTCAGCGCAGCGTATGAACCATGCGCCACCAGGTCACCAAAGCAGGATGGCTTTGGCTGTGCTGGGCAACAGCAACGTACTCTACACAGACGCTAGTCCTATGTCGCCTTTCTTTGCAGAAACACATCCTGACTGTGAGCTAACAACACAAGTTTGTAACTGATTTTAGTTCACCGCTGAACTGGGGAAGGGACAACCAATTGCTCGGATGCTCCCTTCCCCCTCATCCCACCTTCAGGCAGGATCAGACGAGCTCTACCATCCACGTTATCTGAAAAAGAGCAGACAGCAGCATTTGGGATCCAAATGGCCTTTTTCTAATCAACCGATAAATAAACCTCAGACTGATTTGGTGACCAACAAAAAAATAGTTTCCTCTTCTCATACATTATATTTACACAATAAGACCAATGCTGGTGCTGTATTTGCCTGACATTCAAGCATGCACTGCTCACCACAAACTGTTCCACACATTCTTACAGTCTTTCCTATTTCAAGAGCGTTCTCAGGGTTTTTTTGCTTTATGGAACCCGACAGCCAGATTAGGAAACAGATTTAAATCAGAAACAAAATTGCCTCTGAGAAGATAGCGTACAAACTTTCTGTTTTGTTGTCAAACTGCAAGCAGGTCAAGAAGTCAAACTAAACAATGGTGCCAGTGCCCACCAACATCCAGTTGGAGCTCTTCACTGGCTGTCCTACTCGGAGCACGCACTCAAACGTGTTGTTGTGTGGAAGACACTACCAGTGAGAATCACAGCAGGCTCTGGTTCTCTTCAGTGAAACAGTTTTTGGGGGCAGCTGCATTCCAGCCCCAAAACTTCAACACGCTGCAGACAACAGGACCAGTAACACAACTCCCAGCCCCATCCAGCCTGGCCTCGGACACCTCCAGGGATGGGGCAGTCACCACTGCTCTAGGCATGCTCACACTGCTCATTTTTCACACAAGCCTTCAATGATGGTGAACAAAGCCAGCCCACACCCTTACACCCCAAGGACAAAGCCCTGTTTCAGGGCAGCCCATTAGATGCTTCTGGGAATTTGGTGCCTGGCTAAATACACCAGTGCCTCCGGAAATACCGCTGTCATTTGTGGGTAGGCTGTAATAACATTTAAAGTTGTGTGTTAATTGGAAGACCTTTCGCAACTGCCACATTGATAGAACCTCCAGAGTTTCAGAAATTCATTAGGACTATTAGCACCATTAGGACACCCTTCCCTTGAATAAAACCTAAGCATTAATAGAATGAAAACAGAAGCCAGGAGATTAGGAAGAATAATATGCTAATACACTGGCCTATTTGCTCAGCAAGCACAGGAGCGAGAAATGCCTGCAGGCAAGTACGAAATTAGCTTGTTTACTGCCTTTTCTCTGCTGCCGCATTACTGTTTTAACTGTGTCATGTTCAGACTAATGTCAAGTTACAGGCAATAAATTAGTGGCCCCCATTCAGGCACTACAATCTATAGAAGAGGAATAGTTTACACAAACTCCAATTTAGACATCGTGTACAGCTCAGAAGCTGAAAAAACAGGTGATCCCAGTGAAGAAACAAAAAGGCTATAAGCCCCACCAAACGCACCCCCTCCCCTAGTGTATCTGGGTGGGTTACGGCACCAGCTGGGGCTGACAGAGCAAACAGCAACCAGACTGCCAGGAGGCAAGAGCACAGCTCGTCTGCTCTCGCTGAGAGGTCTCCTGGGAACCTGGCAAGAACTCATCATGGCAAATATAAGAGACTTAATTCATGTTTGATGAGGGCGCAGCTCCGGGTAGCACAGCGTCTTTTCCACAGTGACCTCGGCTTTAACACACATATAGCACCCAGTTGGGTTTGTACTGGGATGACTCCATGGGTTAGGGGGTTACAGTCAGCCCCTTCAGGCAGGCAGCGTGAGGGAATGCTGACTCTGTTCTCCTTGGGTCTCCGCGACTCTTGCCTCCAGCCTCATTACATTTCTCTTCAGAATGTCTGCAATTCAAAGAACTTTTCAGCTGGACATTTGTGCATCACTAGGAGAATCTGCAGAATTCAGGGCTGAACATCACTTGGTCACTACAGGCAGGACATTCCTTGCACCAACATCAGCTTTGGGAATGAGAGCGCCAAGGGGTGTTCTTTCCGAGTCTATTTGGTATCAGACCAGGTGGCTTTTTCACTTTTTTACTGGGGGAGGATGCGGAACATCACAGGAAGGAAAGAAAAAAAAGTTTGAATAGTTAAAAGTAACATCCTGAACAACTTCTTTTTGTATACACATAGACAGACTGATGGCAAATCCCATCTTCTCTATTATTAGAAGAAGGATCCTTCCGTGTCTCTGTAACAAGTATAATACAGAAACATAGTCTGAAACTCTAAGGCTAGAACCCTCCCAGGCCCTTCTGAGATTTGAAGGACTAACCGAGCAGAGAGAACCCTTCTTTGTACCCTTGTCATGAGTCTTTCTTGCTTTCTGCAATCCTGGTATGAAGAACACGGATTCAACAGCAGGATCACTCCTGGAATAGACTCAACTCCAGCTGCCCTTCTGCTTCCCACAGGCCATCAGAATCAAAAAGCCAGTTTAGCCAGAGGCGACTCAAATGAACTTGAGAGCCTGAAAGCACAGGCACAGCCATGAAATGTCAGAAGGCCAAAACACTTGTAGTTTAAAAATCACTTTTCTTTCACTACTCCCAGTCCAAATACAGGGGAAAAAAAAAAAAAAAAGAAAAGAAAACTCAGGCCAAGCATAATCACATTGGCTGGTGTCTGTGCTACTGTCAGTGGAAATGCTTATGGTGTGACAGCTGCGAGCTGGCATCTCCACAGCCTTTGGATTGTGAGGAACAGTTCCTATAAGAGAAACTGGACTCCCAAACAGCTGTTGAGAGCCAAGCCTGCACTTTTCCCCTAGAAAACACATCCTTTCGGCTACACAATTGTCTCCTCTTAAACACATGCTATCTGCTGTATGCATACAGAGAGAAAACCAGGAAAGGCTGAGGGCTGGAGATCTGGTGGCTCAGAGCTTCTGTGACTGAGAACACAGGTAGAACAAGTATTACAGCATCATGTAATGGTTTGAGTTGAAAAGAACATTTAAAGCCCATCCAGTCCAACCCCTCTGCAGAAGCACTGATGTCTTTAACCAGACCAGGCTGCTCAGAGCCCCATCCAACCTGGCACTGAGTGATTCCAGGGATGGGGCATCCACAGCCTCTCTTGCAACCTGTGCCAGTGTTTCATCACCCTCACTATAAGGAATTTCTTCATTATATGCAGTCTGAATCTCACTTTTAGTTTAAGACCATCACCCCTCCTTCTGTCACTCCAGGCCTCACTAAGAAGTCAGACTTCAGACTTTTTAGTCACCTTAAACTGTACTGAAGTATAAGTCACCCAAACTGTGCAGTCAAGAGGAAGAAAGGGAGGGGGTGGAAGTCCATAGGAAGCTCCTAAGCACAGCTACAGCTATCCCCACACACCGTCACCACGCACTGTAGAATGGAAAATCCTGCTGACTCAAAGGTTGCTGGGCTTCTCAACCGAGTCTTAGCTGAGTTGGCAGAGCTCCTGCTGAGCAGCTTTCAGATCACTGCCATAACCAGGTGTATCCAAGACAAACATATTCCAGGCAGGCAAGTGTCCAAACAGAGTCCTTGAACCAAAAGATCTTAATGATCTGGCCCAGTCGTCTTTTCCACTGGGGTAATTTACTCCATGCATGCATCGAAAGACCCTTCAGAGCACATTAAAGGCAAGTGTATTTTCATGTCTCTCCCACTACAGCAAAATGGGGAACTTCTGCTGCTGTTGCTGAATGCTTTTTGATGATGCTTTTCTAATAGCCCTCCAAAAAAACAAAAACAACCAAAGCAAAGAAGTCGCACACACATATGGTTTCATCTTCTGACCCCACTGTGCAACTGCTCCACAGAGATCGTAGAATGGTTTGGATTAGAAGGGACCTCAAACCCATCCAGTTCCATCCCCTGCCATGGGCAGGGACACCTCCCACTGGATCAGGGTCTCCAAGCCCCATCCAACCTGGCCTTGAACCCCTCCAGGGATGGGGCAGCTTAACGCATTAGGCACAAACACGCACAAGAGTTGGTTTCCTTCATTCATTCAGCACGCTATTCTGATTCACATCTCCTCAGGACATTGGTGTGTCAGACTGGAGTTAATATTATTTAAGCCAGGGTAGTGGCTTCAGGCATCAAGTGTTCAGCGTGTGTAATTTATACTGCAAGCATAAAATAACCCATAAAAAATGAACTCTGCTCTAGCAGTTTGGCTGGGAAGGAAAATAACAGGTGAAGGTTGTAAATTATGCAAGCTCAGCTTAAGCCATAGCTAATCGCCAAGATTACAAAGAGGCAGCCTTGTTTCGGAACAGTAAAGGCTTTTATAAAACAGGGCTACCTAATCTGTGCTAAAACCACTATGACTCTGCCGAAGTTACTGATCAAAATGTAAGCACAACTCTCTAATCCCAGGGAAGCAAATTCATTCCGGTCAAGCCACGCATATTAATCCATCGCTCCTACTTTCTTCCAGCTTCGCTCTTGGTTGCACTCTCATTTTTTACTATCTCTGTCTCGCCCACATCCTCCTTCTCCAGAAGGGCAACTCCTAACAGTTTGGTGTGTGCAGTTTGCTGCTGTCCCAAGCCGAGCAGCCCCCCGGGCTCCGCAGAGCCCTCCCGCAGCGCTCCTGTGCCACTCTCCTCCGTGACTGCTGCGTTCCCAGGCACTGCCAGTCTTTGCTAAGATGCAGCATTTATTTCCACGGGAGTGCCAGCTGCTTGCCCTCCATCGATTTGGACCAACGGCTCTGCCTTGCTTAAACTTTACCTCCCCAGCGCAACAAAATCAGCAGGAGAGTCCGCAAGTGCCTTGATAACAAGAGGCTGATAGTGTTATTCATGAAACTTGCTTATAGTTTTGTTTACAATGATAATCACGATTTTCAGAATATTGGGGCTTAAACTGAGGATCACAGGCAGGATTTCTCTAAAGAAGCTTTTCTCCTTCAAGCTCCGTGAAGGATCTCAAACCCCAAATCCTTCTTGAGATTTACCACGCCCGATATTCAGCACTGAATACCAGGAGATGTTTGATGCCTGCTCTGCACTTTCAAAAAATCAGATCTTTTCATTAAGATGTGTTCTCTAAATCGGAAAACAAGCGCTGTACAAAGGGATTATAGAGACCAGAACTGTAGCTAAGCCCTTCAGGGCAGGGCCTGTTGCTTTGTTTGTGCTTCAAAGAGCGCCTGGCAGCGCAGTGCCCTGCTCTGCAACCGCGGCCCCTGGGCTCTGCCCAGCACCGATGGGTCAGGGGCAATAGCTGTCTCCAGCAACACTCAGCACCAGCTTCTGAAATAGAAGTAGGCAAGGTTAATCCCTAGGATAATGTATATCCAGGGAGAGACTCCACCTGACCTCTGTTTACTAATGGCAGGGGCTGGAGCACACCATGAAGCCTAGGGATTTATCTGTCTTCTAAAGCTTCCATGTATTAATTCTCTTTATTCTATCAAGCCCTCATTGAAATTACTTTTACTAAGGGCTCTACAAATTCCAAAAATCCAGACATGATTGTTAAACACATACAAATCATAGAACCACAGAATGGTCTGGGCTGGAAGGAACCTCACAGACCATCCAGTATAATCAAGGCATTGACTTGGCTTTGCCATTCATTTAACCAATAAGTATTAACATCAGACAATGGAAAGAACATTTCCAATTCAATTCTTCCACGAAACCTGGGGGACCAGCTCATCCTTAAAGCCAAAACAGTAAATTATAATGTTTGTCTTAACATAAAAGCCTCCTCCTTCAACTATCCTTCCCTGCTCCTCTCTGGCAGAGCTATGCTTTTTAGCATAAAAAATGAGAAGGGATATTAATGCAGCCAGCCCTGGAACACAAAACACAAGATGCTGCTAGACTGTAAAACTTCAATATTGATGTGAATAAAATAATGTTTATCATCAACGTGTGCTTTATAGGATGTTTTCTGCAGGGCAGCTAGGGATGGCACTTCAAACCCACTGACATTTAGCTAGAAGCATTTCTAACAGAGCCTACGTCCCGTCTGCTCGGCCAGCTCGAGGAAGAAAATACCATGTGAAGAATTCATTTCTGTTTACGTGATATTTAGTATTACTTCCCCTAAAAAGATCATCTCCTGTATTGGATTTATAACACAAATTCTCTCAATTCACTCTTTTCCATCAAAACTTGGCAAGCCCAGCAATCGCGCTTACAGTCCGTTGATGGGTGATGCCCATTGCCATGGTCTTTAAGATATGAGAGTTCTGTAGCCAACAGCATAAATTGAATGTTTACCTTGTATTTTCTAAGCAGAGATGAAAGAGACAAAAGAAAGGTATTTCTGACCAGCATCGAGTGAATTCTTCGCGCAGTCATCACAGCAGTTACTTGGTGTAGAGCATCAAGCACATCGCCATACGGCGCTAGGATGGATCCGCTGTGACCACTGAGCACCCCAGACCTTTGGGTCCATTCCAGTCCTTTCCTGCCCCTGCAAGTCCACCTCTGAGCCACTCGCTCACACCCAAATTCACTCAGTGCAATACAGACTCCCCCACCTCACTTTCCATCTGTTCCAACCCTCGCACTGTAAAATGGGGACTGTGTTCTCTCGTTCTCTTTTCCTTAGCTTGTCTTGCCTGTTTATAATGTGACCAGGGAGACACTTCCACACCTCCTTCTACTTTCCAGGGCATGAAATACCAGCACAAAAACCCCACCACTGTTATAGGATACATGACAGCAGAACAGAAAATGCAGCAGGAATTAGACACACGTCCTCTGAGAGTACAAGAACAATGAAAGTGTCCTTGAACTGGGGAAAAAAAAAAAGCCAGACGCATACTCAAATAATCAATGCAGAGACTTGCTGAAAGGATAAAATGTGTCATTGTACCACCACGATCAAAAATAGCACACGGTAATGTATCACCGAAAGCCCTTACAGAATCATTGTGACCATTATTAATTGCTCTTTATCATAAGAAGTCCCAAGGGAATAACAAGTTGTACAAGCGTCTGAATCACCCAGATACAATATCCTGCCTTTTATCTCCATCATCAAGAGCCAGCACCTGTTCTTACAGCCAGGGTCCCAGTACGACATTTCATAATCACAGCCAGGTCCACAGGTATGCAAATAACCCCCAGCAACAGGAGTCAATAATGAACATGAGGCAGCCTCTAGCCATCCCACTCCTGCCTTCATCTCGGACTGAGAAACAGCCAAGCAGGGAAGTGCAAAAAGAGCCCTGCAGACACCACAGGGATCAAGGGTACAACCACCACTTGCAGAGCTTTGAGGATGATGCACTACATACAACCTAACTGGATACAATAAAGTTGTCAGAGGTGACCAATAACTCCCATTGCTGACCTGCTCTGGAAGCACAACAGCAGCAGTTTGCGTGTCCGGACAGCTCTCCGAGCCTTTCCTGCAATAAGGCCAGCTCTCAGGGGCTAAGCAATTCCCACCTCCCACCCAGAAACTATTTGGTGACGTACACATGGACATCTCCAGTGATGTCCAAAGAGAGAAGGAACCTATCTCATGAAGGGAGTTGTGAGGATAAACACATGGAAGCAATTACTCTGTCACTGAAATGATGTGGAATGAATAACCAAAACAAGCACAGGAGATCTTTGTGCAGGAGCTTTATTTCACCATAGGCTACATCCAGCACTAGAAGACTTCTGGTCTACCAGACAAACAAATAACTGCTTTGGATGAAGGCACAGAATCTCAGTGTTCTGCAGTCGCTCACACATAGTGGGGTTTCTGAGCTTACTGACCAACCACATAAATTCTGTGAGAATAACAGAGAACAATCTTTGGAGAAGGAAATGAAGACTGGTTGACTGCAGCTCACATGCTTCACCCTTAAGTAATGCTGCCTATTTGCAGAGGAGCACAAAGCTAAGGCTCAGCTCACAGGGCTAAAGACTACTCAGTTTATTTGTTTGCACAAACAGTAAAAGGTAAATGCAATTACTTATTTATTTCACATTTTAAAACAAAGAAAGCAACCCCTATCCGTAGTGTTTAATTACACCTACTGAAGCCCATCTACTGCCAAAATGCAGCATGCTCATCAGCCATCTGCCGCTGGGTGATGAAACTCCACGTCACCAACTAGCTGGGTGACTTTTCAACAGCACTACGGAACAAGCAGGGTTATCCACCTCACACAGCATCATCAGGAACGACCCACGAGAGGGAGCCCACTGAGCAGAGCCTGTGATGTGGATAGGAGACCGCTGGAACTGAAGGCTGCGGGAGACTGTAGGGGAAGGTAAGGGCAGGAAGGAGCTGGAAAGCAGAAAGAGCTGATCTAGGTTGTAGAAGAAAGTCTCAATGGGATGAGTAATGCCCCAGAAGTTCTTTGGTAGCCACAAATGGGAAAAAAATGAACATTCCTCATAGCCAGTTCCAATTCATTCTGTTACTGAGATGGCACCAAAAAAAGAACCAGCTGTTCTCCGCCCCAACACCACATGCTGGAGATGACAAGTTCCTTCAAATTTCTTCAGCTAAAATATACATCCCACAGCCCTCATGTCTACTGTTCCAGCATGTGATGTGCTGCTTAGAGCTTGCAGTAATGCTAATTAAACCTCTGGAGTTGTCTGCGTTAAAATGAGTCCCAAGCATCACAATGTGGCCTCTTACAACTGAGAGGATGCTGGAAGCTCCACAAACCCTACCAAACAGAAAGAGCCACAGCAACATTAGCCTCAAGAGCATGAAACGTACAGCATTCCCAATCGATAGACCACAATTCAACTCAGCTGGCCTGGCACCACCATTTGCTATTTTGGATTTCCTGTGAAGTACTTTTATGCCAGTCAAAGAATAGGTTTCAGAGACTGAGCAGACAACCATTACCAAAATGTCCCTGCCAATAATGCATATCAAGAAAAAAAATCCCCACGGTGCAAAGAAAAACGTGCATTCAGAGATCCTCCCCTCATCCCTTGCCCACCAAGCACATGCAATAATCCTTTGCCACTGCCCATAAAAACTGGGATTCGTCCCAATTTCCTCGATTACACCTAGAAAGATTATATATAGATGGGTTTTTCCCCTCCTAAAGCCATAGATTTTAAGGTCAGAAAGGATCACTAACTTTATCTCCTCCTTTGAGAGATCCAAGAAGGAGGAAAGGCAGAATCTGCCTTACTTCAGCTACATTTTTAATTGTGGCTAGTCTGGATCCAGAGCTGCACATCCCCTTGGTTGTCAGAACAAGCAAAGCCTTCCCCTGAGAGGGCAATGCTCTCCCACCCGCTGCCTCTGCTTCCCAGCGCTGCTCTTTGTGCGGATGGTGCCTCCGCCGGCTGTTCCTCAAGCACATCCCTAATTCCTGCAGACACCAAGACACCTGAGTAACCTCATAAATCACTCGGACAATAACAGCCTTGCTTGCCTTTCATGTCGCAGACTGAAGCCACCTGCTTGCGGTTACACCACTCAGATACAGAAAAAGAAACCACCCTTAGTTCAACAAACTGAAATCTCATTTCCTTGTGCCTCTGTGTCAGCCACCCCCAACACTCAAACACCAGCGCTGGACAAAGGACTCTCTGTCACCATTATACCACCGTGCTCCCAGGTCCCTGCAAATGAGGATCCAATTTGATATAACACAGACTGGAGGCAGAGACAGTAAAGCCTTTCCTTCCATATCTGCACAGCGTAAAGCTGTGCAGTACTTAAAGTAGATGCAGTTATTGCTTGTGTGGATCCCTGGGTCTCATCCCACATTACTGCCACACAACCAGCAGCAGCTGCTTTCACCTCTGTCCATCCTCCAGTTACATCTGTAAATGTAAATCAGGCACAAGTCCTGGACTGCTCCTCCTACTGAAGTATTTTGGAAGTGCTCTCTGCTCCCATTTTGGTGGTTAAGGTTCTGGCTGTTCTGCTTCGTTCATCCAACGAAATCTTGAATTCCAGACCCCAGATTCAGTGGGATGAAACAAGCAGGAGCCCGCATGTTTCCCCAAGTGGCAATATGACTTCATCATCAATATTCTACTGGGACTGCCTGGCATTTGGGAAAGGGACAGGGAACGTCCTTCTGCACTCCAGAACAAGGGAACATGAAGGGTCTCTCCAACTTCCAGGCCGTTTCCATCCATTTTATTCCTTATTGTCTCTTCTCTTCCTCTCAATCCATTCCAACTCCACCCTCTTGCTCCAACAGAAATTAAGTTCTCCAAAAGCATCACCTGCTATTTTTATCAGATGCCCACATACCACTTCACGCACTACGATTCTAATCCTCCGTGGCATGCATTTCTAAGCAAACATCAAAGCTCAGGATGGAAGCATCCATCTCCTGGGACTCCAAGTATGAACACGTGCCATCCACTACAAACACACATCAAGGCATTATCGCTGCAGTCAAGGACAAATGTGATTTCTACTGTAATTCAGGGAGGGGTTTGACTCAGGGAGACAACAGAAGGTGAAACCATGGAAGGGCAAAGAAGGACCCCACGTTCCCATTTTCAAATGTCTCAATAGGTAGGAAGAAGAATTGACACCAAAGCTAATTCAGCAAAATGGGAAAGCAATATTAATTTGTTCCGACTGAAAGCAACAAGCTCGAGATGCCCAATTCCATCAAAATGCCTTCAAAATGCGAATGCGAGGTATCAGGGTACACAAATTTTGCAGTACAGCTGCCTCTCATCCCATCTGTGACTGGTTCCACTAATCACAGTTATATTACACATTTTGATACAAAACTAGAAAAAATGGAAAAATAAGTTATAGCCAGTACACTGCTGCGACTTCCATATGAAAGCAAGGGAAACATGTTTCAAATCCTTCCTAAAGTAATCGCATTATCTTGTGCCTTAAGTTATCCCACTTCATTTCTGAACTGCTGTAGAGGTGAAAAATGTTCCATTACAGCTCCTGCCTGTTCTGCCTGAGTATAATCTTACAACCAGGCATTTAATGAAGTTCCGTAGCAGAAAACTAACTTATACATTTCATCTGTAGAGGGAGGATTGACCCTGTGCTGGAGGCTACTGCACTGCATGTTGCACGGGCTCAAGGAGATTCACTGCTGCTCGGTTTCCCAGGGCTGCAGCTACGAAATGTACTCTCTCCGGGTCATTTTTCAGGCAGCATTCAGGGCATAAATAAGAATCCATATTCTGAGCAGGAAAAAAGAAAAGAATAGGAGAAAGTACCATATCTCTCATCCCTCCTTAGATGCTCACTTCTCACTAGGAACATGGAGAAAGGGAGGGAGGGTGAAAGGAGCTGCAGACAACTGCTGGGACTGGCTTCCCAATCCCCACCAAACAACTGCTCCTGCCTCCCATTTCTGCCTTTTCCCCCCTCTGTGTTTTATTAGGAACAGATGGGGCCCCTGGCTGGTGCATTATCAAGTCCCCTCACAGCTGCACAACTCTGAAATTGCCGAAATAGCAACCTGAATAAATTTCTCCTGCCACTAACAACTGCTTTCTTTGCTGTAATGAAGACCATAGTGGGGCTGGAAACCTTTCTTCCAGCGTCAAGAGCCAGGGATGGGTTTATTTTGAGCTGCGATGTATTTCTGTGTTCCACAATGAAATTCTATGTACACGTGCCAGATGACTCTCCCAGAAGTCACAGGGAAGAGTGGGGAGTACAGTCTGCAAGAAACACAAAGACAATGTGGACCAGAGAGGTAAAATAATAAACATTTCTTATCCAACAGTCATTTGACAGGAAAGAAAAACACCTCCACTAATCCTAAATAGCTTCCGTTCTGCTCGGATCAACCCAATAAGAAGCCCATGGCCAAACCAGAAGTTTCCAAGGCAGGAAGCAAAGCTGCAGGGATTTTCACCAACAGCAATAGGCACATAGAGCTCATCAGCTCTAAATCCTCTGCACAGCAGACTCATCTCAGACACGGTGACTCCACTAACGCCAGAACAGACCTTCATCACAAACTGGAAACGGATCTGCATGTGCAATATCAGAAAGAAAGGGAAAACCAACCCAGGTGGGACTACACCACTACATTCACTCTTTCTGCCTACCATTCTTTGCTGTGAACACCAAGGTGGGCGATACCCTTTGTCCAAGTGAAATCTTGCCTGAACTCCACTTATTTGTGCAAAAGAGAACTTGGGAAGAAAATTCTTAACAGCAAGTCCAAGTCGTGGGCAAACAAGTGAATAATGTCATGCCTAGGCCAGTGGGAAGAGACAGGTCCTCCTTGCCCAGACTGAGCTCCTAGGATTATTTGTGACTACTTATTTGGCATCAGGGTTGCAAGCCTCCTGACATAATGCACCATGAAAGACATCCTAAAGAATGAACGATCTGAAATAGTAACGGATGTATTTAGCTTCTGACAGCACAGATCTGCCGTGGCACAGGCAGGAGCAGGAGATGACTTCCAAACAACGGCCACAGAGCTTTATAGGCTGATCTAGGATCCCTAAGGACAGCCGCCAGCTCAGATTTCCATACGGACATCTCCAGCACGCTCAAGTGAGACATGGAGGGAGGAGCCAGACAATACCTGATCAACATTCGCATGTCAGCAGGCTCTGTCTGGCAGCTCAGCCAGCTGGTGTCTAGGTAGACATAGCCAGGGGCACAGCAAGTCCCTACAGCAGGACTGTCCAATGCCAGCAGGGTCCCTGCTTCCCTGGTAAGAAAACAGGTTTTGATCCTAAGAACAACCCACACATCCCTGTTTTGCAGTGCAGTTTGTTTTCCATACACATAAATTACTGACCCTCAGAGTCTGCTCACACTGCTCCCCCAGCCCCAAAGAGCTTTACTGGAGCCCCTGGAGATCACCTCCTCTCAGGGCAGCAAAGCAATTAGGTGCTGAAAGTTAACAGACTGTAAACATACACGCACTGCAGAAGCTGGCCTGCCTGGTTCCTACTGCTGATCCCCGCTGTGATCCAGAAGGTTCAACCTGCTTCCTGAGCCCAGTCTTCTTCTGAAACACCCACCGTTACCTGCCCAATGCCCAAAGCAATTCCACACTAACAAACAGCCTTAGAGAAGCAAACCAGCATGTGCAAACAATGAATGAAGGGAGTGTAGGCAATGCTCACTGAGAAAGGAACGCTCTTTCAGAGCTTACAGCAGGAAATATGGCCAAAACCAATGAAATAAATCCTTTACAGACCAGTAAAATCACAGAATGGTTTGGGTCAGAAGGGGCCTCAAAGACCATCCAGTCTCACCCCTGTCATAAGCAGGGACACCTCCCGCTTGGTCAGGAGCTCAAAACCCCATCCAACCTGGCCTTGAACCCCTCCAGGGATGGGGAAACGCTATCTAAAATTCTTAATATTATAACATCAAAGTATTTATGGGCCCCTGCGTGCGACAGACATCTCAATGCGAACAGCAGCCACGCAAACGCCTAACAGATTCGCTTTCGGGCCCTTCCCCTTCCAGTCACAACAAAGGCAGTAAAACAGCCCAGGCTGCATGCGAGCGTTTATTAACCAGAGAGACTCAGGTAACCGAATGATTTGCCCTATGAAGAAAAGCATAGAAAAGAAAAGAGGTCTCATTGGGATGTTAATGAATGCAACATCATTAACACTAAATTACTGGCTGCAGAGTTAAACACAGAACGTAAGTAGACTTTGAACTGAGCCAAGCAACCTAACGGTTGCATCAAACAACGGGGTCAACCATTCTACTGCCCCAATTATTAAACCAGGAATTCTTGTTGTTAAAGGATGGCATTAAAAGGAATTTACTGTCGCTTTTATGTTTTACACTCACACTCAGAGTGCTACAGTTATTCAAACTATTTGGCACGCTGAGTTTACAGTCACAAAGGGTGTTTTGTTTCTGGCAAAGTGAAGGACAAGGCAGACAAGGACAGATAAAAATAAGAGGGGAAAAAAAGAGACAGAAGATGACAAAGCAATGCAGTTGCAATGCCCATTGAAGAGAGCGCCACACTCCAGATTTGATTGGAATAACCTAAAACCACAGCAAGGGACATAGACAAGCAAGTAAAAGATTTACATTCCATTACTTGTCAGTATATTTATACTGTATGCCAAGCAAAATAAATAAGAACAAGCTAGAAAGACATTTTCAGTCGACCCTCTGTGTTGTCTGTGCTGCACAACCACACATGTTCACATCAATGCTCCACAAAACCCCCTGCGTTTTCATGTTACTCCGAAGCCAATCTAGCTAAACACTGGATAAAAATTCAGAAGAACAAGCAATATTGCCTAAGGTTGGGAGCTGGATCCAATATAAACCTGATCATGATTAATGGAAAGAAAGGAAAGAATCAGTTGTTGCTTCTCTGCTCCAGTTTCGGGCTTTTTTTCCCAGATAGCACTTTTTACTATGCAAGTTCCTTTACTAGGATAGATTTCTACATTCAGAACAATACAACAGCTTCCATGAGAGGCACCTGTGCAAGTTCTTACAAACAGACCAATTAGCAAGGACAGTCACTAATTACACAAGGTCTAACTGGAATGCTCTATTGCTTTCTTGCTGGAGACTGGGAGCCAGCCCAGCCTTCCACCACACATAATCCTCACCTGGTAGAGGAAAGGCAGTTCCCAGAGAAAAAAAGAAGAGCGGAGAAAAGAAAAGAGAAAGAAAGGTTACTCCAAAGAAAGAAGCAAGTTTGTGTGAGCCGTATTCTCCTCCTGCCACTGCTCGCGAGAAGCAGGGATGTCATTCAAGCCAGCGTAGCAGTTACAGCACCAGGAGCTCATGCACAAGGTCCTACTTCAGTCCAACTTCTGCTTTGCTCTTGAAATACTTACAAGACGGAAATCTTGGAGGGAGAGGGAAGCCTGTGCAGCCCTAACTGCCTCACTCTCCTCAAACTGAGATGTAATACCACGTTTCATGTGAAGGGTCCCTGGGCTTTCCACAGGAACCACCTGCTGAAAGAAATGCAGCAGCGGGAGTGATGAAAGCGGCAGAAGCCCCATACTGTGTGATGCGCTACATGCTTCCTGCCAAATCCCCCGATAAAAAGATTTTCCTGCAAGGAGCCCAACAGAACCCAAGATGTGTTTAGGTAGCAGTCCTACAGAGTAAGCCAGTGCTGTGCTGTACTCTCTGCTCTTGGGCATCACCTCTATCGTACGGTTTCTGCTGTGGGTAACCCAAGTACCCTCATGAGAAAACAAAGGCTGATGGGGTTTTATATGTTTAGCACACTTCCCACTCGATACCATCTACCACCAATTAAGTTAAAATCTAAAATAAATCTACATATGCAGGCAACAAAAATCTGTTCCCCTTATTCACTCAATGAAAAGCAAAAGACTTGAGCATTCAGGGGAAATAAAACCAAGCAGGCAAACCAAAACTACCCACTCCTGTGATTCCGCCCAGGAGCAACTCTGCCCACCACATCCCTGAGCCCTGTGACACCAGCTCATCCCTCACGGACCAGCGGGATGTCAGCAGAACTAAAGCACCCAGAGGAGGCACAGCACAAAAAAGGGGCTGGCTGTAAATGAGAGCACTCGGGCACTCCGGGTCACTGCAGTAAATCACAGCCCTTAATTTCATGTGAAAGAAGGGAATGTTACACTACCATAGGACCCTCAAAGAGCCCTTTGTTAGGATGGAGCCTGTGCATAAATGTGTTTCAGAAGCCTACAGAAAGGAGGTTTAGAAAGGAAAATGCCTCTGGATTTTTCCTTTTGCCTTATTTTATCACCTTTCAGACAGCAAGGGAGCTGGAAATCAGGCAGAGATAGAAACAACAACTAACCTATTAGCACACACAAGTAACTTATTTTTGCACTATTTCAGTCGCAAAGAGCTCCTCCTTCAAAGCCTCTGAAGTTACAAGGACATAAGAGAAGCAGAAAAAAACCCCACAAACCAAAAGTAATCCAGTCTTTATTAATAATGCACATCATACCATCCCCAGTGATTTGAATCAGGAGACTCTACCCCTCTACTCCGCTCGTGTGAGACCCCACCTGGAGTATTGTGTCCAGTTCTGCAATCCCCAAGAAAAAATGGTTATGGAACTGTTGGAAGGGGTCCAGAGGAGGCCATGAACATGGTCCGGGGGCTGGAGCACCTCTCCTATGAAGACAGCCTGAGAGAGCTGGGGTTGTTCAGCCCAGAGAAGAGAAGGCTCTGAGGAAACCTTAGAGCAGTTTCCAGTGCTGAAAGGGGCTCCAGGAAAGCTGGGGAGGGGCTCTATATCAGGGAGGGCAGGAATAAGACAAGGGGAATAGGTTTAAATTGGAAGGGAGAAGATTTAGATTACATATTAGGAAAAATTCTTCACTATGATGGTGGGGAGGCCCTGGCCCGGGTCACCCAGAGCAGGGGTGGCTGCCCCATCCCTGGAGGGGTTCAAGGCCAGGTTGGATGGGGCTTGGAGCCCCTGATCCAGTGGGAGGCGTCCCTGCCCACGGCAAACCCAAACCATTCCATGATCCTATAAACCTCAATTAGTCAAAGCCAACAGTCGCACACTGCACTTCTGCAATACCTTCGGCTGCTGATTATCGCCTCCTCCCAGAACTGGCTCTTTACAGCAGTTTTTATAGCACTGCAGATCTCATCGTCCACGCAATCTGTCACTTTTACTACATCTGCGTTAGAAATTCCCATGTGAATGTCTGCGGTAAATTGGGGAACATCCTCAGACAGCTGATTGTGGAAAGTGACTTCTCTGTTGACACCTGACCATGAGCTTCCATTACTTAATTGGGAACATCCCCAAAGGTCACCCGTGGCCAAAGGCCGAGCCAAGCACCACAGATGGAATTGCCCCAAGGTTAGTGCCGTATTCTCCATGGAACCACAACCATTGAAACAGCCTCAAGAAAAGCTTTTGGATCAAATCAGCCGAAGAGCCAGGGGCATTAAAAGGGAGGCGAAAGAAATTATTTCAAGCCCCACAGCAAGATACCGCATCAGAAATAAGTGGATAAAGCATTAAAATAAATGGAGTGTGCTCACAGCTGATAAAGGAAGCGACTGAGAGGGGGCAACAATCTCCAGCACAGCGATGATGCTGCACTCAGAACCGACGTGTGCTTTACTTCCATCGTGAATTCTGACACAGCCGGCACCACACTGTCCCCACTGCACTACTCCAGGGTGGACTGCACATCTGACAGCTTTTTTCTTTTCTCTTTTTCACTCTTTTTCCCTAAAAAATGAATATTTGTGTGGGAATGGGAACATTTCTAATAGGAAATTAATTACCCTGTTCTCTGACACAGCAAGCTGAGGTCTGTAATTAAAGGCCTTCAAAATAGATGCAGCAGTTTTCTAAATCTGAGTCCCACATTAATTATAACCTCCCGAGGCGCTCCTGCATTGTTACGCGTTATAAATGGAACGGTTATCAGCACACGACGTGACTGGTCATTAAATCACATGGGAATAAAGTAGCTGAACTTGTATTCCATAGGCACATCCTCCGTGCTTCTTCCCAGAGGAAAAGAGAACATGTTCCAACGTCAGCCAAACATTTTATCACAGCTCAGGTTATTTGCCAGCAGACAGGGATGGAGTCAGGTCCAGGGATGTTCTCAGCTACCCCCGGCCTCCCTCACACACGCTGAGTGCCAGCTGTCTGATACCGCCCTGCTTTCCCAGCTGGGAGCTGTTTGCCTCCAGGAGACCTTTAGCTACCGTCACTGCCTGCTGTTTCAGGAATGAATTCCACCGTTGAGCTCCAAGACTCGTACTGTAAAGTTAAACAAATGTTTGCTCTATTCAAAGGGCAGCATCTGCAGATGACAAGCAGCATCCTTCTGAAATTCCACCACATCCCTGCTTGCCCAAAGGTCACAAACAACACAGTGGTGGCAGGGGCAAAAGCACATCTACGTTTATCTCCCAAGCCCTCTGATTAACACTTCTCACTGTCTTCCAATTGCCTTTTCTCCCCCTCAGAAAAGAATCCCCCATTCGCCAGCTACCAAGATTTCCCAACGTAACACAGAGTTTGGATCAACAGCAAAGCCCCGACAGATTGCACAGACCGCAGATCTCCATCCCAACAGCTCCAGAGCAGGGCCCTCATTATGGAAGAGAACATAAATAATACCTGCTGCTGCTACCGAGCTTCATCCATACATTCAGCCAACGAAACGTGACAGCTCAGTGGCCTCACATCTCCAGATGTGGAACACAGAACTATAGACTTCCTTACTGAAAACTGAAACCATGCTGTGACGTCCCGTTCAATCCCAAGGAAAGAACTGCCTTTCATCATTCTGCCCCCGTTTATGATCAGCTATGTCAAAGTTAATCAAAGCTGGAGCACAAGACATAATAAACAGTGAGTCATGACATTCATGTTGAATTATCAGCCACATTTCATAACAGAGTAATGACTAGATTGTCTTGATCAAATCAGCCTTTGAAGATGTTAACTCAGAACGAAGAAGCATGATGAAAAGCTTAATTCCGAAATATCAACGATCCACATTAAATGTATTTATTATAAACAGCTCTCAGTTTATGAGACATTATGCAACCAACTGCAGTCCCCGTCTGAGGCTGCGAAGAATATTGGTGTTTTTCACTTGGTACAGACAGATGAAGCCTGTTCTGCATTATAACATGGTCCAACATGTGCAGAATCATTTTTACCTGCACTCCTAGTGGGTCACCACAAACTTATGGAACCCACAACTGATCAGATCCTCACGAGAAGCAAATTCAGTGCCATGAACTCATGGGCCTGTGCACTGTGTGTGAACAAGCACAACAAAACCTTAGAAAGAGCCAGAACTAAATGCCAAGCATTGAGTTACTGTAAACGTAGTGATTCGGCAGAAACAGAAGCAAATGGGAAATGAAAGGCCGCCTACTTAATGAAATCAGAACAAACAGCGTTATCGATGAGCAGTCAGAACCGATCTGCACAGCACAGGTTCTTGCTGTGCGGATCCGTCAGGCTTGGATTTAACACAGCAGAAAACCCATGAACACACTGGGGTCTAAAAACTGGTAACACCTACCCTCAATCACATCAAAACCAATACGAAATCCATGTGTTGATGGCAGGCAGCTCCTGTAAACAGGAGAACCAGAACTGGCATAATTCCAGATCCAAAATGGTGCTCTCAGTAAAAAGCAGAACTGGAACTCAGCTCTTGAACACATCGAAGAGAGATTTGGAATGAGTTTGCTATCGTGGAATTAAACCAATGCTAATTTATATTACAGAAAAAAACCAAAAATTCCTTGTGCACATTCCGAGGGATGAATGGATAGCTTGATAGGCAGTTGGGAAAGAAAAAATAAGAATAGCCATATGGTAGGGAACAGCACTTCAGAAGACCCCAGGGAATGGATTATAAATGGCTTAAAGGGTCTAATCCACTTTACTTCCAAAAGGCCTCACATAAACAAGGCTAGAACGCACGTCAAATAAAACCCCCATGAAATTTTAGCGAAAAGTCATATTTGGTTCCAGAAATGAATCTCCTAGATGGAATCATCTCACAAGTGGCAAATTTCACAAAGCCAGAGACAGTCTGAAATAGAAGTCATGAGCTAACCTGATCCAATGAACGGGAGCAGAGATGGCCATTGCTGTAGAAGAGGCATTCAGACACGCACTGATACTGCGCTGAGTTTAAGACTCGCGTTCCCATTCAACTGCAAGCGCAAAGGAACGAGACAAGCTGGGAAAACCTGAACTTCCCACTGTAAGAGGAAACCTCGCTGAGTAGGTGTTTGGTTCCAGAAGAAACAAAAGGGGACTGACAGAGCAAACGTGCAGCCAAGCCCGCACAGATTTCATGGCAAATCAGCATTAGATCACACCTCCTCCAGGTTCTGATGTATTCTGCCGAATTGTACACCATCGTACAACAGAAATGACTTCAACTGCTTCGGCTGACTGGCAAAATCTGACTCAGCAACACAAATCCACCTGCACTCTCCAATGAGCACCCAGATGGAGTGGTCCTATAGATGAGGTCAGTGATGACTGTGTTAAAGACATTTCTTTGGAATGATTTGATTCTTAAGAGCAAAATACGCCTGTAAATCAACAGACAGTGAAAATAAACACTTATTTAAAAGCAGAGAGTTGGAACACCTCTTCGCTAAATGCAAGACCTCTGCCTGGGGATCCCACTGTGAAGACTCCCCGTCCTGTGCACAAACACCACCCCATGTTTCAAACATTATTTCCAGTACTTTTCCTTTAACATTGTCTGTTTCTCTGTACTGAACTGTAACACCTCACAGGGGCTCCAAGCCCCATCCAGCCTGGCCTTGAACCCCTCCAGGGATGGGGCAGCCACTCCTGCTCTGGGCAGCCTGGGCCAGCGCCTCCCCACCCTCATAGCAAAACATTTCTTCCTACGATCTCATCTCAATCTCCCCTCTTGGAGCTGAAAACCGTTCCCCTCATCCTATCCCTGATCCAGAGCCCCTCCCCACATTTCTCCTATGATTCTTTAGCCTGACTTGTCATTTTCCTAAAGCCTTTCAGTTAGTGACAAGCTCCATAGGGCACCGCTCTTGCCAGGATAATGGAGATTGCTGTCATACAAATAATTGCAATTATTTACAAAAACAGGAGACATACCACAGCGACATAAAGTATCTTACGTGCCTCAGCTTGGAAGTGCAGCTCTATACGCTGCCATTCCCTTGATTATGGAAATGAACACACAGAATCCAAACCTCGCTGCGTTTCTGACAGGTCATCAATAAAAATGAAATGTACTTGCATCAAAGTCACAAGGCATTTATGTAAATCCAAAAGCAGCTTTCCAAAGGGCTGTGCGCCAGCACTGTTCCAAATGAAAAGACGCAGGGATAGATGTTGCCACAAGGTAAAACAGGATTAGGAAAGAAACCTCAGTCCTAATTCCAGGGCTCAGCTCCTTCCCGTGGCTTCATCGCAGGAAGAACCACCACAAAACGAGTGTAAGCTGGGGTTAGAGAGTACGATCTCGAGAGGTCCCTTCCAGCCTGGATGATTCTGCGATTCTGCATTAATGCTTTATGCTTTCTCCCATGTTTTACGTTGGTGTATGGGGAGTACAGGTGCATTTAGACATTAAGGTTGTTAACACCTATTTTCCAGTGTTTCTCTGCAGAGCCAGAGCTTACTCCAACACTTCCTACCCCTTCAAGGGAAGAAGGATGCTTTTTGAGATGGCTGAACAGGTTCAGGCCAATAAAGGAACAACACACAACATAAGCCTGTGAGCATAACAGCCCATGGACAAGCACAAGAAATGAGTTTAAACCAGATTATTAGAGGCTATGAACTGCACCTCCACCAAGTACCCAAATGAGTTTTCTTCCAAGCAGATATTCATGACATTTTGTTCACCAACAATTATTTAAAGAAGAAATTACATACAGACTAGTATGACTGACTTGAGAATTACGTTTCACACCTCAATAACACAGTCTGTACTTCCTAAAGACTGAAATTGAGATAATGACAGGTCTCAATGACAACACAGATGTGGAGAATACCCTTCAACATCCAACCCTATGACATGCTGAAGTAACGATACTCATTATATAAGAAAGAAAATACCTTTTCCATGATGCTAAATTAAGTAAGGGCAAAGAAATCCACTGGTAAGTCAAGTGGCACGATAAGAAAGATGTTTTAAATACAATACCAGCCCTGTGAGGATTCCATACAGACACACAGGGTGCTATCTACAGCAATTAAAAATACATCAGAAAACCAAACACTTTAATATATCCAACCGAGAACAGCCCCATTCCGTTCCTTAAACAGAATCCTTCCTTCCAAAGGCGAGCTGTTATTTTGTTTCTATGTCATCATTTCACACGACCATTCTCACATTCCTCTCCAGCAGACTCCAGACACCAAAGGAAGGCTTGGCAGCCTCCCCCACCCCTTCCAACCCTGACACTCCTGCCAGGATCGCGCTCTCCCAAGCTCACTCCCTTGGGGCCGCACACAGCAGCTTCCAGGAACATCAGTTTGCGTTGCTGTCTAATCACTCAGGAATGTGCCTTTGAGCAGGGAAAATGGGGTAAAATCAGCCATTCCTCCGATGGCAAGACCTTCAGTCTCTGCATGGTCACAAGAGACCTGTGCAATCTTCTTGGAGTCATAGAAGGGTTTGGGCTGGAAGGGACCTCAAACCCATCCAGTCCCACCCCCTGCCACAGGCAGGGACACCTCCCACTGGATCAGGGGCTCCAAGCCCCATCCAGCCTGGCCTTGAACCCCTCCAGGGATGGGGCAGCCACCACTTCCAGCCCCTTCAGCCCCACCATTTGGACTCACTTTCAGCAATGCTCTCTGAGGCCTTGCTTTCCCACTTATGGAAAAATCCAGCATCATCACGTTGTTCGGAACATCACAGCGCCAACAAGATCCTACCCACAACTGAGAATTCACATGTTTTTAAGCTGCTCACATCAAACGGAAAAGATCTCATGTGCAGAGTTTTGACAAGTCTTAAAGCAAGGAGGTTTAGTCAAGAGTTTTCTACAGGAGATGATAATTTAAATGAATTTAAAAACAACAACAACAAAAAAAATCAAGCAACTGCTGCCAAGCTGAGCCTTGGCTCTAACTTTTGCTGGAAGTGCTCTGTGGGCAGGCAGCTGAATGGATCGCTATACAGCTTGAGCTGCTGGCATCCAATTATTTCCGTTTCGCTGTCCTTTGGCTGTGCACGATAGCTCAGCTTGCACACAAAAAGTCGGTTCTGCAAAAGAGTATCTGTGCTGAACAATGTTTTAATGTTCATTTTATATCATCTCTGCATGTTTAAGAAAATGAGTCTTTTAATAAAGCTTCTTGCCTTGTCTGACTTCCAACTACAGACCCCAGGCACAGATGTTAGATTCCACAGCAGGAAGGTGATTTACCACCACTGTGGCATTCCAGAGGAGCAGATTATTGAACTGAAACCCAAACATTGTAAACCAAACCGTGCCAGGCTTGGCCTCCTGTCTGAGGGGTAACCAGACCTTCAAAGACTTTCCAAAGTACCTGAATAAAGAATAAAGGAATAAAGATGGCAGCAGCCTCTCTGTACAAACTTCACCCTTGGGTAGAGATGACTGAGTTCAGAAACAGCAGGGGGGTTTGAACTGCATGATCTAACTACCTGAAAGGAGGTTGTGGAGAGGAGGGAGCTGGGCTCTTCTCCCAAGGGACAGGGGACAGGAGGAGAGGGAATGGCCTCAAGCTCCACCAGGGGAGGTTCAGGCTGGACATCAGGAACAAATTTTCACAGAAAGGGTCATTGGTCCCTGGCAGAGGCTGCCCAGGGAGGGGGTTGAGTCACCTTCCCTGGAGGGATTTAAGGGCCGGGTGGACGAGGTGCTGAGGGGCATAGTTCAGTGTTTGATAGGAATGGTTGGACTCGATGATCTGGTGGGTCTCTTCCAACCTGGTTATTCTATGATTCTATGATCTGTAAGGTCCCTCCCAACCCTAACTATTCCATGATTCTAAGACCCAGTGTAGGTAGAAACCACTCCTACTGGAAAACCATGCTTTTACCATCGAAGACAAGAGCCCTGGAGCCAGTTGCTGCCAGATACAGGAAAATGTACTGGATGGCTGACAGAGCTGGTTAGGCACAGCCACTCAGATGAGAGAAAAGATACTGCTTTGTATCACACTACATTAACCCAGTATGGTTTCACACCTTTAAGAAGTTACCTTGAAGAACTCTTCTTTCTACATCAGCCACTGTAAGTTATTTGCCCCTACTGATGCACAGTAAGAACAGCAGCAGCACAGGACGCTCAGCTCCTCTCAGGATCACATCCTCGTCCACCTAAAGACGCTCAGGATGCTGCCCCACACCTGAGTAACACTGCACTAAGATCCTTTGGATTTTCCTAGTTTCTCACAGCTGTTAGATGAGGGATTGCTCGCCTGAGTGTATCAGTAAGTGACACAGACATCTACAGAAACTACAGGGGACAGTGGTTTTTACCAGCTTTTTTGTCTTTCCTTTTTTAAGAAGCTAATAAAACTCCAGACTCTATGGCTTCCACACAGAGATCACCCAGTGAGAAGTTGCAAGAACATTTTTATTTATTTTTTTAAAATGGCACATTTTTCATTATTTTCCTTTGACAAATGCTTTTACACGTCATCTCCCACATTTTAATAGAGCTCGGTTTAAGCTTGAGCATATTACCACCAGCCAGGTCTGTTTTCCCCAGACTGCAGCAGGAGCTGTCGCTGTTAGATTGGTTTAATTTTTTGACTCATGTCCTCGCAACAGCTCACCGACACTAGTATACGCCACCATCCTTAAGGCGAGTCAAGTTAAAACCAAAATAATCAGGAAGCCCACAATACACAAAGAAATATTAACAAGGATTTCTAATATGGTGCAGAATTATAATTTTCTTTCAACAAATGGATTAGCTGATGGATTTGGAGGCAATTAGAAACACTCTACAAAAGAGACACAGCACAGCTAATAACATCTTACACGAAGCAGAACGTCCAAAGCTCAATTGATGTGACAATCACAGCTCCAGCTATTTCCATGTGTCTGGACACACACTGGCACAGAAGTGTAACGCCAAGAACTTCCAGGCTGCTCTTCGGTGAAGGTGTCAAAAGCATATGAATGAGATCCTTCATAACCCATAAAATGTATTACTCCTCTCAAGGGAAGGAAGAATAAACAAAAAACCCAGGCTGCAGTAAGATCAAAGGCTTAAGGGTGCACTGAGGGCTGGGGAGGTGTGCCTGAAACCAGAATTTGAGCCCTAGTGCTCACTGCATCATAAATCCAAACCCACCGTATTGAACTGTTTGCCAGATTTTAAAGACAGAATTCCTAAAGAGATGAGTTTCTGAGCTGCCTTTCCAGCCATCCCTCCCTCCAGCGGGTGTAATCACTCGCGCAGGGCAGCTGTTATGCATTCTGTTTAAACTACAGAGAAAAACAGTATCTCTAAGAACAGCAAGAGAAGACACTGAAGGATCATAAAGGGAGGATTGCAGGAGCAGGAAAGCACAGGAGTAGAATTTTCCTGCGATCTCAATTTACCTGTGTGTACAAAAGCCTCTTCGACAGCCCTCAGTCCTGTGCTAGAGGCAGCAGTGCAACAGTGATACAGCCCAGGGCTTCAATTCCAGTGACAAAACTGCTTAAGCCTTAAAGTGCTGGCAAGTCTTAGGCAGAAATGCCTTCCACCTGGCAAATTCTGCTCTCTTCACACGGCAACGCTGAGCTGTCCATGCCCACAGCTTAGCAGCCACTGGACTAAGGGTGCAAAGCCAAGTGTGAATAACGCTGCATCTCAACCACAGCGATGCATGCAGATCGTGCTCACAGGCAAAGCTCTGTCCTCTCCTCCAAACGCTAAACTGGACCAACAATTTAGATTTTGCTCAATATGCCATGGTTTTAAACAACAGTACATAAGAAAGGTAAACAAGGAACTAGAACTGAAAAACTCGCATGACAGCCAAGATCAATCTCCTCCTGCTTAAGCCTCATACACCATCCCAGTTTGACCTACCTAGGATCAAGGACAGATGCCAACACAGAAAACAGACAAGTACATGACCTCGATCAACAGAAGCATAAATCAATTTAACGCCCAGCCGTAGCATCTAGGGGCAGATTCTTCTGTTTAACGCACATGCACTTACGCTGCCATAAAATAGGGGGGAAAATGATTTGGTGCCTAAGTTCATCGGGTCAGAGAATCTCCAGTGTAGGCAAAATTTGTCTGCTAAAGAATTGTTACAGAGAAAGATAAAAATCAAAGCCTGCTGACTGAATATTAAAAAAGTCACCCATTGCAACTGAGGACAAAATTGGTTCTACAGCAACAAGAGCTACAGGCATGACACCAAACTATAGGAACTGTGCCTAATGCAGCTACCCCGAGAGACATCCTCCACCCACCAGATTCCAGGTGTAGCGACAGCAAACCACAGGTGAGGGCAGCAGGCTCACAAGTGTCTGTATCAAACAATACAGTCAAAGCTCTATAGCACTGAAACACAAATAGTTAGACAGGTATTTTAATGATTTTTCTTCCCCGCTTCTGGATCAAGTGAAGACAAAGCCCAAACCCAGTAACAATTACCACAGCAAGCAGAAACTTCTGCCCAGACAGAGCACTTGGAACAGCACAAGCCAGCAATTGTTTGCGTAAAGAACACTATCTTTCTGCTGTCTAAGCTCATTAAAAACACACTCAGGAGGCCTGTTTCTGGTCGGAACTAACATGCAAGGTGATCTTGTTATCAGCCAGTACCTCCTGGGACATCCTAAGCCCTCACTTCATCAGAACAGAGATAATGAGCTGCAACTGCAGCAATAAACACTTAAAGAATAACTGGTTAATGACAGGGTAAGAATCATGAGGTCTCTGCAGTTCACATTGGAATGATTGAGTGAAATGATCTTCTGCAAGAGGCTGAGGAACATAAAAACCCACACCAGGTACTCATCCTTCTCTCATCATCACACTACTAAGGAAACACGTACGATGCTCGGCATCACTCAAGTCCAACTTGAGTTTTACTTTGAATCACCTGCTTTGTTTCCCTTGCTCTTCTGAAAATTGCCACAAACTGGGAAAAACAAACTCGCAAAGTTTGGTAACAGATGGTATGAGAAACGTGGTATCTGGTCTGGGCATGGAAGCATGGATTTAGTCAGTTCTGTCATTTAGTTAAACAGCAACAAAAACCCTACAAGAACATGACTCACTGTGAATCTGAAAAAAACATTACTGGTGAAAATATAAATGAGAACGTATTTTTCAGCTTCCTTGAAGCCCAGCAGTCAGATACAACCATCCAGTCTTGTATGTACAACCGACCAGCGTGCCAGGGCTGCAGTGGGCACACACTCTGCCTACCGAGTCCTGTGCCATTTATCCAATTGTTCAGTTCTTCGGTATTTTCAGCCTTTAACAACTCGTCCTGCATGAGAAAATGATCTCCCGGACAGAGTTCCTTGCTGCTGACCTGTGTCACATTAAAAAAAGGCAGCCTATACCATGAGGATTACACAGAATTCATTGTATTTACTACCGATCTTGTGGGATCTTCCTGTCCATTGCAGGGGGTTGGAACTGGATGATCTTTAAGGTCTCTTCCAACCCAAACTATTCTATGATTCTACTTCTTGGCCATTCCCATTTTATTCACACTTTTTCAATCCATTTAACACACTCAGGTTGGACTATTTGGGGGCTTTTTATAGGCACTATCCATCCCAACAGCAGGACTCGGCTCAACATCATACAAGTTTGCTTCCAATAACATGGAAGGACTTAACTGTTCCATTTTTCTATGCACATATAAAAGGTGAGGAAGGACATGTGCAAAGCAAGCTTCTAAAATTCTTTCCCTTGAAAATTTATAAGCATAGTATTTTCCATCTGTTTCTAAAAAATGTCATATAATAAATTACTATTCCAACTTCTGTTCTGGAAAGCAGAGCTTGTTCTCATCATCACCCCCCCTCCTGTCTCTACCCACCTCCGTCATCAGTCCTGATTGATTATCCCAACAGAACAAACCAAACAGACGCAGATACGCTTCAGCAATTTTCCCCTTTTTTGGCTGATTTACAATTAGATTTGGGATACATCCAGAGAACGGCATCCAGCCCCCATCAGCCTCAAGAGGACAGAGACCATTCCCAACCACTTGTGGCCACGTTGGACACGATAAAGTTATTAACAATGCATTTATACAGCCATAGCTGGAATGGTAATATCAACATTTCCCAATTGCTCAACAATATCACAGAATGACACGATGTCCTGAGTTGGAAGGGATCCCCAAGGATCACCAAGTCCGACTCCTGTCCCACACAGGACAAACCCCAATATTCACACCACGTGGCTGAGGAAGTTGGCCAAATGCTTCTGGAATATTATCAGGCTTGGTGCTTCCCTGGGGAGCTGTTCCAGGGCTCCACTACCCTCCGGGTGAGGAACATTGTCCTGATATCCAACCTAACTCTCCCCGGCACATCCTCTTGCCATCCCCTTGGCACTCTTTGTTTTCGCAGCAGGCAGAGAATCAGGCTTTCGTATTTCATATGGACCTATACGTAATCTAAGCGCAACAGCAAGAGCTCTCGAGTTCAGACAAAACACTTAAGAGAAGCTTCATTCTCTTGGGCAGCACCGGATTCAAACACCCACCAGTTCTGGATGCAAAGTCAACAGAGGCAACGCTGCAACACTGCTTATATTATAGCTCCTCCTCAGCTTAATGGAAAACAAGACTAGATGAAGAAAATAAGGCACTGTTTGTCAGAACAAAGCCTTATTCAAAATTTATTCTCATATAGCATCCTAAAATCCTCCCCTACTGGCTTGAAACCAAGGTCCATATGCGACTCATGCATTTATTATACAAGGCCATCAAAGGCAGCATTTGATGGCACAGACAAAGCAGAAAAAAGATGAGAGATTAAATTGCTGCACGTCCTCCTCAAGCACGAGCTCAGCTGAGCTAGCTTGCTCATTTTCTACCCTGCCACAACTGCAGTCGGAACACCTACAGCCTTTGTAGACACAGGTCCCCATTTCAGCTATCCAATACCAGCTGGAATGGGAAATTTCTTCCCAGCGAGCCCAAACTGGCCAACTGTTGACTGAGGCAAAGACCACTCCTAATGTCCTTCCCAAAAATAACATTGTCAGGGATGACAAGGGGCCACGCTGGCCCAGCTCCTCTGATTATGCTGTCATCTTTGTACTGCACACGTAGAGGTTGGCTCAGCAGGACACAGAGGGGCTTTGTTGAGAACTCTTTGCGTATCAACGTCACAAAAATAACTGCCAGGGCCATTTCTATCCTTAATGCTGGGATAAAATATGTTCACGTCACGTCCAATGGCCTTCAGCACTATCATGGTGAATCACTTTGATGCTAACCAAAGATAGTATGGTCATAAACCACCAGAAATACTCTTCTCTTCTCCTTATCAGACTGAGCTTTTGAATGCTGAAATGTTTTGAAACACAATTATGGGAAGCCCAGCTGTCCATCGAACCCTGCTCGCACTAATCCATAGGACCCATTTCTTGTTTTAACATCAAAGGATGTTTAAGCAAAGAAGATGAAAAAACTAGGCAGGTATTTTTTGTGATATATCTCCCCATTCTAAATATTTAAAGACTATGCTTATGAATTTTCTATCACATGCGAAGTACCAGTTCATCACCTCACTTTAAAGAACAGGACCGTGAAGGTCACCGTATACATACACATAAGATAAAAAGAGAAGCACTACTGATCATCTTGATCTCGTTCACGCTTCCTACTCCCAACAGTAAAAATCTCCCACCTCAATTCACAAACTGCATTTGGTGTTTTTTTCCAGAGAAAGCAACTTGATCAACAGAACAATAAATCAGTGCCACCTAGTGGAGTCCCAAATGTTAAGCTGGACCACAGCTTCCAAATTAGACCTGCTGCTGCACTGTCTTTAATTTAGGAACTCTATAACTATCTACATTAAATGAAAGCAGAAAAAAAATCAATAGGGGATCCCTGCAGTGCACACTGCTGAGCAAATACATCCGTAGAAAATGTACTTAAGTCTTCCTCAACTTCTAGATATCCACAGGAGCCACAAAAGAATACCAATACTATCTTCAACGCCAGCAGAAACTCATCTTTAGAGGTTCCCGAGCACGCAGCCAACAGCTCTGGAATTATTTTAAATATGAGCTAAAAATTAACAGAATGCTCACTGTAACGGAAAACAATATTGCATCAATCTATTTTCCCAGTAGTTTTGAAAATAAAGTATAGAGTGGTTATGTATGGTACGTACCAGTATCATTGGGAGGTTTAACATAGTGACATAATCACATCTTATTAACGAAAAACTCACTTGTTGTGTGATCCTGTATTTTTGGCTCAGCCCCACTGCAAGGGCACCAAGACTTATCTGCTACGTGAAAGTAAAAACTATCACCATTAACCCACCCCTGAGTCAATTCAAGCAGCACTCTGCTTCTGTAAAGAGTGAGGGTTGCTGCTAGATGCTCAGTAGAACGAGAACACCAAGTCTACCTGCAACACCGCACATAGAATCATAGAATCAGAATAACCAGGTTGGAAGAGACCCACCAGATCATCAAGTCCAACCATTCCTATCTTTGTTAACACTTGTGTTCAGAATCGGTTTGAAACTTGTCAAAAGCAATGCTGTTATCCCGTGCTCACAATGCGTGAGGAAAGCGAGGTGACCAGCCTCACCCAGTGTTCTTCACACCAGAGAGGAAAGAAACCCAGTGCAGAAGAAAATCCCAAACCAGTTCAGATCTTTAACCTTACACACCTCAACAACTGACTCTTAAAAAACTAATACATCTCAAAACATTATCTGATTTCTAAGGCCAGGTGCACAAAAACATCCCACAGAGTGCAAGTGCCATGTCCCAAAGGAGGAAAAAGTAAATCAGATGATGCAATGGAGCCTTCTAATGCCTAACGCAACAGATAAAGCAGCAGCAGTGTAACCAAAGCTACCCCTATTTCACTGGACTTGCTTCCGATTCCTGTAACTGTGATCATGACAGGAAGCTGGTAGTGAGGGTTGGAACTAGATGATCTTTAAGGTCCCTTCCAACCCAAACTATTCTATGATGTGCTGTCCAGGGTGTCCCGTAGGGTAACAAGACCAGACTTCACTTATAAAAACATGAGGCGATCACAAAAGCCTTTGTCCAACAACCAATATGAGAGCGCTTCTCTGCCTCAGGACTAACAAAATGAACTCAGCCCAAACAAAACAGGAGCACGCAGCACAATATAAATCAAAATATCATCAGCTGCGGTAATGAAATTCCAGGCCAAGCACAAAATACAACAGCTTCCATTGTTAAAACACAATTTCTGGGTTTTATGCGATTCTAAGGAAGGCTACGCAAAAATGGAAGCTACAGAAGAACTACCTGGCACTAGAATTGACCAGGAGGATAAAACACGACTTACAGAGCAACACAAAAAAATGGCAATTCTTTGGAGAAGAAGCCATGTATCCAACCACCCATCCCTTTTTGCTGGTGTAAGCTATGAATTCTTTTCTCACGTCCCCACATTTTACTGACTTTGCAAAGGTACAGGAGACCACAACCACCGAGCAGAAGCACTTCAAACAGCAAGTACAACACACAGATGTCTGTGAAATAGCAAGATATGGTCAAGAAGTGGAAAGATACTGAGCCACCCTGAAGTTACAACAGGTTGATGCTTGTAAAGGCTTCCACATATCCAAAGAGTGAATTATACATCCCATACACAACAAAGATTACGTTTTCCTTCTGAAGCGTTTGTTCTACAGGCTGCCACCTTAGCAAAGCACACATTAATTTTACAATTATGTCCAACATTCAGATGTTCCAATAGGAATAGCGAGTCCCACAGAGCTTACATTTGCAAACGCTCTCATTTAGCTCAGATATGGAAATCTCTGAATTTACATCAAATATGTAAATGCAGATACTTTAAAACACTTCCGATCTGATGCAGTGTCAGGCAGAGATATTTTTAGTCCTAATCCATTTAAAGTGCTAAATTCCAAGGGAATCAGCAGCATGGCTTTCACTCACCACTT
Source organism: Phaenicophaeus curvirostris (assembly GCF_032191515.1). Classification (NCBI taxonomy): domain Eukaryota; kingdom Metazoa; phylum Chordata; class Aves; order Cuculiformes; family Cuculidae; genus Phaenicophaeus; species Phaenicophaeus curvirostris. Next base: position 1,525,567 of record NC_091416.1, on the reverse strand, counting down.
CAACTGAATTCTTCTGGTCCCACTACTCACTGCAGCCTCCAACAAAAAGGAGAGAAAATAAAACCCTTCAACAGATAAGAAAGCATCTTTGCCCTTTGTTTTCTAATACTTGCAGGTACTTCTGTACGTCCCAATAAATAATAAATCATAACCACATTTGCACACAGAAAACACTGCAGAAACGCATAAATAATGCAGCGCCTTAACACACGAAATACGTTTGTGTGGGATTTGGTGTTTTATCTCAAACCTTATTTGCATCAAACTAGTTCAGGTTCATGAGGCACAACTAAGAGAAACTCACAAAAGCTTCCGAGCACGGCACTGATTCTTCTCTAGAGCCGCCACGGCCACTGCAGCTCCACAGCCACTGGGAAACAGAATCACATGTGCATGGATAACCACGACAAGAAGGGACAGTGACTTGGGACACACGGGGATTGTAATTTCATTCAGGTCTAGACCCACTCTCAATAAACAAGTATTTGCCCTACACAGATGGTTTCTTCTAACCAAAATGACCTTTGAAATCAGAGCACACTGACTTTCATCTCTAGATAATTGGCATATTCAGGCTTTTCTTTGGGGGTGAACATTTTCACAAGGCTGAGAGCAACTACAGCAAAGAGACAGCTCAGCAGAAACGTGCACATATTAAAAAGAAAGGGATTGCTTCCATTTGTTGACATTACAAGAATAGCACAACATTTAGAGTTTTCTCATTTACCACAAGTCATCATTTTAGTAATTAAATGATGCAAGTACAACACCAACAAGCTTGGGCCTAAAAAGTTTAATTCTGCTATTGTTGTAGAAGCAAATAAACCACTGTTATGGATAAAACCAAATATCTGAAGTGTTCACCCTTTGACTATGCACAGAGGATGGGAAAAATACAAGGTAAGCCTCCTTCGGCTACTGTTTCAACAGTTTTTGCTCCAAATACTGAGACACTGAATATTAAGGTTGAGAAGATGTCCTATTTAGCAATAATGGAAACGTTACAGCTTCAGAAAACACGTATTAAAAAAACCCACAGTCCAATTAGAACCCTTCAACACACTGCAAGTTACCTGCTGGCAAAGAGACCGAGTAAAAGAAGAAATCACACAGGTATGACTTGATGCATTATTTGACGATGTCCAGATTTGCCAGTGGTAAGCGAAGAGGATTTTTGTTTTTACAACGGAACTGAACTTAAGTGTGAAATACCAGGAAATGTTGACAAACCAAGTGCTTTAAATACTAACAGTATGAGGTTTTAGAAGAGCTGAGAGCATCCAGCCAGGAAAAGATCACTGTAAACATAAATTTTCTATATTTTTTCCTAACCACCTCCACAACAAATCACTATTAGAAACAGCAAGTCCAAGGCATTTTAGTTTGAGCAGTAAGGCAGTTCCTGTGAGGGGGAAAAAAGCTTCCTCCTGAGACTACTTCTTTCCTCTTTCTATTAAATCCCTATTTTTCTCAGCAGGTGCAACGTGACCACGCTTCATTCCACCTGTTACTGCTCAACATGGCCCCTCAGGACAGCATCTCAGCTGGGATGGGATCCATCCTGGCCGCTCCACACGACTGTCGCAGACACGGCCCACAGCTCTGCACACGCACCTGAGCGCAGGATTTACCTCCTACCACATAAGAGCTGATGGAACAAGAGCACAGCCATAAAAAGCACACTTCTTTGCTAGGAATAGAAGCACCCTACCAACAGAAACACCCATTTTCAAGTACTAGACAAAATAACTTTTATTCTATTAAAGAGAAACATTTCGCAGTATTGCCTTAATCGAGAGCTGACATTCATGCTAGCTTGAAGCGGAAAATTACAGTCTTTTCCTAGATACAAACAGAGGCTTACACTGCAGCACTTCATTCTTTGCTTTATTTTTGTTCATAAAGCACAAACTACTCTCAATCTGCTCGTACAAACAAAGTATTTTATGAAATATTCATTTCACAGAAAAATGGAGAATAACGATAGAGCTGACTGGCCAAAGCCCATCCACAAAAAAACCCCAACAGCAAAACTAGGAAGTGAATCCACATTAAATTAAACCTCTATTCCATCTGCCATTCCTCCTCTTAACAGGCCAGCAAGTTTTCTTAAGGAAAACTCAGCTTAAAGACCCAGGCTGAAAAAATTCTGCAGCCAATCAGCTTGTCAACTGCAGAGACAAAATCTCTACAATAACAAACAAGCAATTGCTCCAGAACTGGGAGATGAAGAACGTTCCTGCTTTTTCTTGTAGACGTATCCAAAGGCAAAGCTAGAACAGGAAAAGTGCCAGTGAGTCGAGGGCAACTCGAGAAGCTTCATAGGTCTGAAACAAGGTGTGTAGACCCCAACCGAGACAGAATGTACAGAGAAACAACCACCCAGAGTCCTAGTGACGGCAACAGGAAGAAGAGCTGAACAGGACTCATGCTTCATTCATTATGGTTTCTCACGACAGCTTTCTGGGTATCTGTTAGTTCTTGCAGTCCACAACACATACATACACATTTTATTTCCTTAGTAGTATCCCAATATGCCTGGCTTTTTTCCTAACCAACACCACCCACTTGGGAGTAGACAATAAATACTAAATGCCTTCAAGCTGCATCCCACAGATCATGAAGAGAATTAACTCCACGAGGACCTAGGGGACTAAGGAATAATTCTGTCTGTCTGTTCCCAGCCCCCAGAGGCATGTTACACTGCTAAGGGATTATAATTTGAAAACACTGGAGCTGAAATATGGTTACAGTGCTCTGTTCTTTTCAATTCTGCAGGCTTATAATAATTTAATAAGTTACTTGGGCAAGCAGCTGCTGATTATATTTGTCTAAAATGCTATACACAAGCGTCTGATGACTGTTTCTCTCAGTATTAACGTATTCAAAAACACAAAATGAAGTTCTTGAAAAATTATAATTAGCCAATACTGTCAGCACGCATTTTGCATGCTCGATCCTGAGCTGCACAAAATGAATGTTTTAAGCACATTAGTAAGTGTTATTTATACCCACAGCTCAAGAGAAAGTTTTTCAAAAGGTTATATATGAGGCTTTCAAAGAACACACAGGAGCACCCTGAGTGAGCGCATTGTTTTAGCACAACAATGCCACAGCTTGCACAACAACCCAACCGCTACGTAGCAAGGCAGCGATCATTAAAATGCATCGCATGGAAATGGAACGTCAGCATTAGTTGCATGTACTATTTGCTCTAACACTTAACCTTTAAACACTGGGGGTGCTTTATGTAAACACATGAAGAAAATAAACGTGCAGAGTAATGGGAAGTGCACTGCCTTGATGGTTTGGGGTTTGCCCTTCCACTTGGAGATGTGGTGACCACAAGGACGAACAGGCAAAGCCTGTGGACGTCTTCCCATTTCTACTCTTGAATTCATACATCACAAACCCAACTGTTCTCACTAGAACATGAACAAGCATAGAACTTTACCGGGATGCTCTCCCTGCCCTCTTGCACTAAGAGCACAACCAAACTACACAAACTCATACTCACAACAACTTACTCCACTCTGTTCAGCTAAGAAAATACCATTTTGTGTTACAGATGACAATAACAACAATATCAAAAGCTCTCTTCCTGCGATTACTCTCTGGAAAGACTTTTTCAAGTTAAAAATCAACCTTGCCCCAGCCAGAACATTATCACTTGAGATTCTTCTGCCATCTTTAGTTCATAGGAAAACCATTTCTACAACTCCTCCTGGCTGACACTGCCTCACTGGGAACCTCGTAAGATCCACAACAAAAGGAAACTCACTGATATTTTTCCAGCAGAACAAAATGAAGGTAAGCGTGTAAGAAAATATGCCCGAGTAGGTGGTAATGCAAGGGTAAGAAAAGGAAAAGAGATACCAAGGCAAAGCTCATCACTGTGTCACCTCACAGTGCTCCAAACCAACTGCTGAAGCAAGGTAAAACCACAGCACCAAGAGAGGCACCTAACAAGTCTTGATAGCCAAAAAAACCTCATCCAACCTGAAAACTACCCCAATCTTTACATCTTCCCCGTGTCTCCCAAAGGTATCACAGCATCCATAAAATGCAAACTTCACAGTGTCTGTCTTTAATGTCCAACTGCCTGGTGATGCAGGCTATCTGCGCATCGGAGAGGACCTCGCATCATGCCAGGATGAGTCAGTCCCCTCTCAACCCTACCCTCAGCGTTCAGGCTCTTTGCAAGCCGGGACCGCTCCACATGAAACGCGATGACCAAATGGGACTGTTCTTCCACAAAACACTGCGCTAATTCTCCTGTATTCAGACTTCCCACTTGAACGGAATAAAAACCCTTTTGAGAACAACAATTCCAATTCCCCCCCTCCCCCTTTTTTTTTTTCTCAGGCACACTATGGGATTCCTCAGAGCATGCACAATGCAAATAAGGGAAACGTCCTTTGAAAGGGTGATTAATATGCAAAGGCAGCCTGCTTTTCCGTGGGATGTGAAGAACCACCAACGAGCATTTCCAAATTCTGAGGTTTCTTCAATTATTGCTAGTGTTTATTTTAAACATAAGATTATGCAATAATACCGCACACATTAGGACCAATTTGCCAATATTGTGTAAACAGCACCAAACTGGCTGTTCATCCTTTGTGTCATATTTAAACACAGCCTGGAATATCCCAGCTATAATGGCACTGAAAAAAATGGGATTTAAATATTTTAATCCTTAATGGCTATCAATCTTCAGGTTACAAATACTGCATCTAAAACCCATTGCATTTTTTTAAAAGACACATTAAAGGGCTTTTTTAAAAAAATAAAACTAGAAAGTTTACAATTAAAATTAATTTCAGTGACAATTAACTTCTGCATGAATATATTGCAGACATTTTAATTATATTTTTTTATATAGTTGCCTTGGGGACAAGAGATACAGAACACGAAACACTCCAGAAAGCTCATTCAGATTTGGAGATGACAATTTTCTACTTCCATTCTATAGGGTTTTCATCACCATTTTTCATCTTCTATCACCCTGATCAACTGCATTTTCTATGGTGGTGTTGGACTGATGGCTGGACTTGATGATCTTGGAGGTTTTCTCCAACCTTAGTGATTCTATGAATAAATCAAATGGTCTTTCCATACGAAAAAATGAACCATTTGAACTATATTCCAAGTCATTCTACTAAGTTTGTGCTAAATCAGGCAACTCCCAGGTTTCACACCACACCCTTCAGAGCCCTTAGCTGCCTTGTCATAAGATCTAGGATACAAATAGCTAGAGGATCAGCTATGTCACGCATCACATTACTGTCACTAGCCTAAACTTAATTTTCTTGCATCAGGTTTACATATATAGGACCTCATGCCCACCATTACGAATCCCGAGCAGAAATAGTGGTAGGATCGGTATCTGCCGTTCCCCAAGTTTGGGTTCCACCAAAGTCAAGTTCACCACAGATCCTTATGGACCTTTAGTACCTGAAATTATCCAGACAGCGAAGAAACACAGAACCCGTACTGGAGGAAAAGTTAACATTTAGAGACTTGAACTGAAAATCCCTCTCTTATTTTAAAATATGAGGTCTAATTTTGAACGCACAGTAGAAAGTTGAGACATCAATTTTCAGACGCAAGCACCTTGTGTTCTTCAAACAGAATACAGCTCCCTTGTTTCTGCTGCCAATACACAGGCCTAAATGATTACTAGATTTCCATACTAATTATTCACTTAAGTGTGATGGCGTAAGAATTTGGACAACTCATCCAGCTATTAAGTACAGTACTCTGTGAATACACCCCACAGCTGCTGCTTCTTCTGAGGACTCTGGTATCTTAATGCAGTTTGCACTTGCCTAACAGGACAAGCCTTCCATTGTTAGCTATTTCCTAAAAATCAGCTTTTCCATCAGCAGCTGCCTGAGGATCTGAAGTTATTAGAACTAAGGTTATTGATGTTCTACATTTGTCCAAACACCAGTTTTGCTAAAGGAGCTGTAATACAGATATTGCAACCTCAGATGCCAAAGACCATACTGAGGTCTGATCACCGATCATGGAATGGTTTGGGTTGGAAGGTACCTTAAAGCTCACCCAGTTCCAGCCCCTGCCATGGGCAAGAACATCTCCCACTGGATCAGGGGCTCCAAGCCCCATCCAACACTGAGCCAGAGACTCCCCACCGTCACAAACACTACAACTGGAACTGTCAGGTACCCCTTATAGTTTCAAATACGTCATCATCTACTCTGTATACCTCAACTTGTTTTGGCACAAGCTTTTCTTGTATTTCTCCTTAGAAGCTCTGGAAGCTGCAGGTACCACAACCTGTCTTCCCACCATCATCTTGGATATAGTGGAAGATACTGTACTTGAACTGTAAGTGAAAAGAATGTTTTAATCTGAAGTTTTCCTTGATTTTTATCTACTCCACTTCCTCTAAGCACCTATATTGTCAACTAAAAACCACAGATCACACTCATTCCGGCACTCCTCCAACACACACAAGTGCCATGTATCAGAAGGGCTCTCAGGGCAACTTCAAAAGGCAACGTTTCTAATGAGCAGCTGCATTTCAATACCATCAACTGAAAGGGCATAATGGCACTACCGCCAAACCCTCCTAATTTACATCCCTTTGCATCAGCAAGGGCTTTAAGCCATGGTAATGTGTTTTCCTAAACAAAAGACCACAGAGCCAGCAGAGATCTGACCTTCAAATTTGCTTCTGTGATTTTAATGTCTCAAAATCCATTTGCCTGGTGGCCCTTTTTTTTTCCTCCTTCCAGGGGCTGAAAGTGAAAACCAGCATATCAAGGCTATGAAACCATGGGCAAAGGACACAGCTTGGAAGGCAGAGACGCCTGGGAGCTGTAGTGCTCCCTACAAACACACCCTCAGCAAAATCCCTCCCAGATGCTCTCCCTGCGACAGAAACCTACTGCACGAAGACAACGCAATTTTGTTTCATCATTGTTTGCAAACTTTGTATTCACAATTCAGTTTTTTTGCTTATTTTATCTAACATTTCAGATCTTCAAGAGTGTTTGGAATTAGGAAAAAAAGACACCACCTTTTAACTGCACCTGGAAAATACTGTAACAGTCCCTGCTTAAATTCTTTAGAACCTGTAAGCTATGCTGCACACTTCCAAAGACACCTGCTTCTCCCAATTTGGAACATTCACAATATCTGTTTTACTATAGAGCACAACAAAACTGTTATTGTCAGATGAAACCACACTGGATTGTACCGCCCTGCAAAACCAACACTTGAAAAGCCACGCAAGAAAACCAACCAAACCCCTAGCATTGTGCATTCTCTGTACAAACAGCATCACCAGGTGTGTTAAATAATGAGTAAAAATGCAGGATGGCCTTTTAAATGAGAACATAAACTGCGCTTTGTCTTTCACTGAAGCTATTTTCCTGTTCCTTGCAGACTGATGGCAGCAGATGCAGCATCCCCTCCTCCTCCCCATCAATTCGTTCTGGTCCCTGCAGCCAGTCCAGGCAGAGCCACGCAGTTACCCCTCCTAAAAACCCCAAACAAACAAACAAACCCCAACCCCCTCCACGCCATTCTCTATCAACAAGGAACCAATCATATATACCCAGTGGCACAAAAGCCTATCTTTAAAATGTTTCTGGAGATGAGCCAAGAAAAGTGAAGGCACTTTCAGCCTGGAGAGCAGCCACAACCTTTAGAGCTTAAAAACTGGGTATTAATCATTAAATTACTATTAGATTAAATGTCCTGAAAAAAAAACCCAAACCAAAACAACAACCCACAGCACACAAAAAAATCCATCCATCCCACAAAAATCCAATGGTCAAAGTCAGAGCTTTTCAAGTTCATACATCAAGAGGACAAGAGGATAAAAGTTTATACAAAATATGCTCTAATATTTAAGAAACCATAGTTCTCAGGATGTAAATGCAAGGAAATGAGCCATCTGCTGTGTCTATAAATCAGCCTCTAAATTACAAGACAAAGTTTTCATTTCATAGTAGATTAAATAAAGCATCATTATCACTGGCCACAGGAATAAATACAAAATACGGAATTACGCTAAAAGACATAAAGGCACGCTTGTGTTCTGAACCTGCCACACAACTATCGCTCTGACAACACTCTCTTCAGGAATTCCCAACTAAATAAGCATCTTTTGCCTCCTCTTAGATTCAAGCTGCCATAAAGCTATAGGTAGGGCTTTTTAAATCAGCATCAGCATAGCTGCTCCCCCTCTTTCACTGCCACCTCCTTCAACATCACAGCTCCCAAAGCCCGAAGCAACAGCCTTTCTCTCCACATCGCAGGCTGTGGCGAGGTCAGCCGAGAAAAGAAGGTACAAGCTTCAGCAGACCAAAGCATCCTTGAGCATGGAAAGCATAACTGATGTGCTGGGTGTTGCTTTTACTATAAACAGGGCTGCTGCTTTGTTCTGGCTTTTTAATGTTTCATTTGGGTTTTGTGTGCCCCATTTTATGCTGATTTGACAGCCCGGTTCCAGCTGTGCGACTCCCTAGGCACTCCACACATTCATAATTATTCTTATTGGATAAACATATATTGGAGTGGGGCAACAGATAATAAGCAGATCATTTTTCTTTGCTTACTTCCATCTATTTCCCTCAAGGAAAAAAAAAAAAAGCTTTATCCTCCCCTCCCACAGCTGAGAAAGCCTACGTGAATGTGTCAGAGAGCAGTCTGGCATCTTACGAGGGCTGAGATCAAGAGCGGATGCGGAGATGGTGATTTGAGGGTGTGGCTGAGCGGGATGTGGAGCTGGAAATGGAAAGGCACACCACCACCACTCTTATTTGTTATATGCACCCTCCGACAGACAGCAATATCTATAATTATAATAAAGAGAAGCAAGCTGGTCATGCTTATTGCAGCCGAGAGCTGTGTCTCGTTAAGGACAGGGGTTGTGCTGATGTGAGGCAGGTGCCTTGATTTGGCCTCACTGGTGGCCACGAGCAGCAAAACCGGTGCCGGAATCGAGCCACAGCCAGAGAGCCATCGTCACCGTGTCCGCTGGCACAACCGCGGCAGGAGCAACTGCGCAGGGAGAGAGGAATCAGCGCTTTGGGAATAAGGCAGCGAGGAGTTGCAGTTACACTGGAGTGAGGGGGGAAAAGAGGGGAGCAGCAAGATCTGTAACAGCAGCGACGGGAACAAGCAGCGCACGGCAAGGACGCAGAAATGGGTGCAGGGAGCGAGCTTCGCTGGGAAGTGGTTACAGAATGGGGCTGCGAGGAGCAAAGGCAACAAATGTGGGTGCTTTGGGACACAGTGCTAGCAAAGAGGGGGTCAGCTGCTGAGCTGTAGGACAGGGAGGAAAACCTGACAGAGCCAAGAGTAGGCGCAGAAGGCTCTGGGAATGCTTCCCAGAGAGTGTGGATAAGGACAGCGCGGAGTATGGAGGATGCCAAAAGGGAGGTGGCTGGGGCGGCGCCAGCACAGGCGTGGCCGCGCACCCCCTCCCCATCGACCACACACTCCTCCCGTTATCCCCATGCTTCCCATTCCACATCCCAACCCACCATTGACTCCTCCCATTGTCCATCACCTGCCGACCCCTCCCATTATTCCACTACCCCCCTACTCTCCACCACCCACCCAGCCCTCCCATCATCTCCATGATCTCTATCACCTGCCAACCCCTCCCGCTATCCCCATCATCTCCATCACCTGCCGACCCCACCCACTATCCCCATCATCTCCATCACCTGCCAACCCCTTTCCTTATTCCGTTTTCCCCCTACTCTCCATCACCAACCAACCCCTCCCATTATCCCCACGCTCTCCATCGCCTACCAACTCATCTCGTTATCCCCATCCTCCCAATTTTCCTCCAACCCTTCCCGTTCCCCCAGTAATGGCACCAGCCGGGTGCCCCACATTCATTCTCTCTCGCACACAGGAGGGTGGGGGACCAGCTCAGCATCCTCCGCCGATCCCCACAATGAAACCAACACGACAACAGCAAATCCACCGCCTCCTCCTCCTCGCACGGCGACACCATTAACACAACGCACGTAGCATCCCCTCCAGTGGCCTTTTCCATCGCCATTGTCTGGTAATCACGGCACAGCAAGTGCGGGATCCCACAGGGGAGCGAGACGATGCTCCCCAGCGCACAGCATCCTCCTCACCTACCCCCCTCCCCTTCTCCTGTCAAATCCCCATCTGCCCCTTCCCCAGGACAATGCGCACGAATCGGCACAGCGGGAAAAGGGGGGACCCCTGCTGTGGGATGCGTGTCCCCCTCGAATCCCAGCGGTAATGACAAGGCTCACCCAAAGGCAGAAAGGAAGGGGACCCCAGCAGGGGCGGTGTCCCCCCTCCCTCCCTGAATCGCTGCGATAACGACAAGGTTCACCCGACACCGGGAAAGGGGGGGACCCCGCCAGGAGCTGTGTGCGTGTCCCCAGATCCTAGCGGCAACGACAAGGACTGTCTGACACCAAAAGACGGGGGGGCACCCCCACCAGGGGCTCTGTGTGTCCCCAGTCCTGGCTGTAAAGGGGTCTGCACCACACCAGAAGGGGGGACACCCCTAGCATAGGCCGGTGTGCCGTGTCCCCCCCAGTCCCAGCCGCAGCAGCGGGGTCCGCTCCATCCCATTGTTCTCCGGGCGCTTCCCAGGGCAGCGCCCAGCGCAGCGGAGCCCCCAGCCCAGGGCAGCGCCCACCGGGGCACAGACCCCCAGAGCCCCGGGGGCACAGGCTCCAGCCCCAGGCGGAGCCCCCCGAGCCCCAGCAGCGTCCAGACAATCCCGGGGCAGCACCCACCGGCTGCACCCCCACATCTGCAGCACCCACAGCCCCTGGGGAGCAGCACCTCCACACCTGGGGCAGCGCCCACCGGCTGCACCCCCAACCTTTGCATCACCCACAGCCCCCGGAGCAGCCCCCCCCGCTGCGCCCCCACCTCCGCAGCGCCCACAGCCCCTGCAAGAGCACCCCCAGACCCGAGGCAGCTCCCGCTGGCTGCACCCCGATCTTTAAAGCGGCTACAGCCCTCGAACAGCGCCCACCAGCTGCACCCCCAGACCTGGGGTGGCTCCCACCGGCTGCACCCCAACCTCTGCAGCCCCCCAGCCCCCGGAGGAGCTCCCAGGGGCTGCACCCCCACCTTTACACCCTCGGAGAAGCTCCCAGGGGCTGCACCCCCAGCTTTACACCCCCGGAGAAGCTCTGAGGGGCTGCACCCCCTCCTCTACACCCCCGGAGAAGCTTCCAGGGGCTGCACCCCCAGCTTTACACCCCCGGAGAAGCTTACAGGGGCTGCACCCCCAGCTTTACACCCTCGGAGCAGCTCTGAGGGGCTTCACCCCCTCAGCAGCCCCCAGGGGCTGCACCCCCCCAGCCCTGCTGCAGCCCCCCCGAAGGCAAAGCCCCCCGCGCATCCCCCGTACCTGCAGCTCCGAGCAAACACAACGTCCAGGGGAGCACGGTGGCGAGCAGCATCGCAGCCGGCGGAGGCTGTGGGGGGAGAAGGAGAAGGAGCAGCCGTGGAGCTCGGCTCGGGTGCAGCAGCAGCAGCTCCGCTCGCTCGGGTGCGCGCTCCCCCCGCGCCGTTAACGCGCGCCGCCCGCCCTGACTGACAGCGGCCGCAGCACCGCCGAGCCCAGCGCCACAGCGCCGCCGTGTCCTTCCGCCCCGCGCGCGCCTCAAGTAGTGCGGAGCGGCCACCGCGGGGACGGGGGGGGGGACACGCGGAGGAGGCGCCTTCGACCGTTGTTTATCCACAAAAATGAAATTAATAGTATCCCCAGAAATAGGAATCAGTTATTTCCCCCTCCCCAACGTCATGCTGATCAAAGTTAAAACCTTCTCCCCCAAAATTTACATTTTTCTCCACCGAAATCGACCCCGTTCTCCCCCAAAACTCACACCATCCCCAGAAATGAAGCTTAACACTATCCCACCCCACCCCCCCCAGGAAACTAACATTATTCCCACATGGGAAAGGATTATGATTCTAGGATTCTATTGGTTGGACTCGATGAGCCGGTGGGTCTTTTCCAACCTGGTGATTCCACGATTCTCTCCAAGATGAGAGATTATTATCCCCAACAAGTGAAATGAATGAATTCACTGGAGGAGGGGAATTTGAGAAGGGAATTAATTCCCTGCCCCTTCAGCCAGCACCGAAGGCGTACCCGAAGGAACCGTGCCGTCCTTTAGTTGGAAAAGACCTTTGAGATCGAGTCCAACCGTCCCCGAGCACCTCACCTGCCCAGGTTTTAAATCTCTCCCCAACGAAGGCTCCACCACTGCCCTGAGCAGCCTCTTCCACAGCTTCACCACTCTCCCACTAAAGACATTTTTCCCCAATATCCGATCTAACCCACTCCTGGTGCACCTTGAGGACATTTCCTCTCATCTCACCCCTTGCCGCTCAGGAGAAGAGCCCAGCACCCTCCTCCCCACAACCTCCTTTCAGGAGCTGCGGAGAGCAATGAGGTCTCCCCTCAGCCTCCTCTTCTCCAGGATGAACAGACCCAAAGCCCTCAGCTGCTCCTCATAAACCTCATTCTCCAGAAGGCAGGTGGGAGGCCCATGAGAGCAAGTTGGAGACCATTCTATCACCTCCCATCCTTCAGGTGGGCTTTTGGTCCATAGGATGCCAGAGCCAGCTCAGAAATCCCAGAGCCTGGAGCTTCTACGGGAACTGTTTTGCTATAGCCAAGACTTGCAGCAATAACCAGGGAGGATCTCCCAAGAAACAAGGGATAAGACAAGAGAAAATGGCCTCAAGCAGCACCAGGGGTGACTTAGACTAGTTATTATGAAAAAGTTCTTTACCAAAAGAGCAGTGAAGCCCAGGGCAGTGGTTGAGCCTCCATCCCTGGAGGGGTTCAGGACATGGCACTTCAGGAGATGCTTGAGCAAACGTTGTGGTGTTTGGGTGACAGTGGGGCCAGATGAGCTTGTAAGTCTTTCCCAACCTTAATCATTCCATGAACTGCGGGTGCAGAGATGCTCCAGGGAGGCCCAGCTCCAAAGGAGGTTGCCCACCTTCCCTTCACACGCCTCTCTTCCCTGACCACCCCAGTTCACAGGGATGGCACATCCCTGCTCTCCTAAGGAGTCATGGGTCGGTTTGTGTGTCCGTACAGAATACCTCCTCACTCAACTTGCTGTCTACGCCAGCACCCACAGCACCAACTCTTCTTCCCTGAAGACCCAAGAGGTGGTGGGCATCCAGGCACAGCGCTAATGATGTGGATTCACTACTGAATGTGCAGAAAAAGCACAATGGTTTAAAGTCTGGTTGGAACCACATTTACACGGCAATCAACAAAGCCTGGCTTGGCTTTCACATTATCCTGTGTTAACAGTGCTCTTCCAGCATCTTCCCAAATCATAGGAACAGCAAGGAGCCCTCCTTGCTTGAGCACAGTGTTTACTTCCTTTGGGAGCTGTGCTTCCAGGGGAAAAGTTCCTAGGAAAAAAATTAGAAGTTATTTTATTTAGGTTTAGCCTAGGGTCTGCATTTTCTTTTCAGAAGCATCAGAGAAAAGCACTTCAGCTGAAGTAGACCTTTGTCATAATATGCAAAATAATCTGGCTTTGTGTGCTAATTGCAGTTTCTATTTTAAAATGAAATCCAAAATACCTGGAGAAGTTGTGAATATGTAAGGACTTCTAATGACAGGGACTTTATTAAGCAGAAAACTGCCAAGTAGAAACCACTTAGGCAGAAGATTCCTTAAAGGAACACCACCCTTTGAGTCCAATTTGATACCGGTATTTCATTGATATTTTAATATAGTCAACCCATTCTTGTATTTTGCTGTTAATGTTCCCAAAGATCACTCCAGACCAGGTCCTATTCTTTTATTTCATTCTTTTCTGCTGGAGAAATCCCTTTCCATTTTATAAAAATCCTTCTCGAAAAGAAACAACAAAATTACTTATTGCATGGTGATTGAAAACATGCCTTCCCTGCTCCTTTCGGCTGCCTAGCCCATGGCCTCATATTGGATTGATTATCTGCAGGGAGCAACCTTGGCTCAACCATGCCATGTGCTAGTACTTGACTCCCTCCTGCTCTCCCAGTTCCCACCAGTCCCCACTATCCTGCAGACTTGGACTCTATTCCACACACACATGAAGTCACTCATCCAGGAAGATGCCAATATTAAAGTTTTTCAGGTCATACAGATGCTCAGCTAAGAATATTTTGGAACAGAAAGCCAACCTCTCAGAGGATTTGGTTGGGTTAAAAACCCTCAGAAGAAACAATCTCCATCCTGAAAATAGGAAGCAGATTCCTAGATATGTTTTCTCTTATCGTAATGAGAACTCCGAGTTTACATCAATTATTACCCAACTTTAGCAGATTAAATCATCTGGTGGCTGTAGAGGAGAGAGGCAGGAGGTGGGACTGGATGGGCTTTAAGGTCCCTTCTGACTCAAGCCATTCCATGATTCTATGAAAGTAACCCCAAAGGATAACAAAACACGGTCTCATGAGGTGTGGTCTTTTTTCTCTTACCCACGACCCCAGATGGAGTTCTGGCACAAGGGAATTTCTGAGTATCTAACCACTCAGGGTAGAGAAACTCTTTTGCATTCAGCCAGATTAGTGCCCAATCATTTCCTACTGAGAAAAGAGACCGAGTTGTCATTCTGTGATTAGTACTGTCGGAAATAGTTTGTAGAATTAGTCCTAGTTCCCAGAGGCCTTAGACGAGTGTCTATTTGTTTCCATTCACTGCAAAGAACATCCAGGTAGACAGCTACCTTGTAAAAATTACATATATAGCATTCATAAGAGGTTGTGGAAGCGCACAGGTCATTAGGTATTGAATGAGGAAGCTTTAACACTTAGAAGATGCAGCTCTCCATTTTTATTCGCTGCAGCTGAGATTGTGCCATTAAATATGCAAGGATTTTTCTGGTTTCCTTATTTTTATAGAGAAGATGACTGAGATTTCATGGAAAAATCCCAGTCATCATCTCTACAAAAATCAGGAAAACACTTGCAAAACCATAGCAGTCAGATATGTTGAATTACAGTCTCGTACTGAACATTAAATCAAGGCAGCTCTTTTCCATGAGAGCTGACACTGCATAAAATCAGAACAGAAAGACATGAGAAGAAAGCCTTGGGTACAACACAGCATGAATTGTTATATACTGGGAGTGAGCAGTCTGTGTTGGAGGTATCTGGTATATCTTCATTCCTATTAACCAACACCTTAGCTCATGACACAGTAGCATTAGTTCTCAGGACAAAGGGAAGTACTCACATGGAAGTCAAGCACGTAAAAAGCATCTCAACCCCTCTCCAACCCAGTGACAGAGCAGAGAAAGGGAGAGGAAGAGAACACCATCTCACCTGTAGCAGACTTCCAGAAACGTGAGCGTTTCCCCTGCCTCTTCACAAGATCTGACAGAGCAAAGACACCAAAGGTCTAGTCTGAATTTAAGCTTCTTTGTAATTCAAAAATTATGGGTTTTATGATGGAAGTCCAACAGAGACCAGTCCCAAGCACATCCAGACTGAATGAGGCGAGAAACATTTCCCCTTTCCTTTGCCATTAAGACACCTTTGGGCCCACTCTTTTTTTCTCCTCAATCTATTAAATAAAAAGGACAATTCACACAAATCAACTTCACTGAGTAGTCTGCATAAAAGCGAAGAGGAAATCTTCATCAAGTTTTCTCCCACATTTAAAACCAGCAGTGATGGTATCTATCAAATTAATGCCACTCCTGCTATGCAAATTTGAGAACAAGCGAACGAGAACTTTAACTGCACAGCTATTTCACAGAGTGGGTGCAGCTTCAGCATCACAGTTGCAAAACAGCCCTCTCCAGAGCCAGCACCCCCTTTTCCCAACTGCACACTGGTCGGTATTTGAGGCAGGATTACTACAGGACGCACTGGAAATTCTCTACGACATTTAAAGCGTCGTGTGGGGTCAGGGGAGGACTCCACCTGCCAAACCAAAAGAGAAATAACAGAGCAGACAGTTCTGCTTTGTAGTCAGTCTTTGAGAAGAAAAGTTTGCAATCTAAAATTGCTGCTGAGGTCAAACCCCAAGATTCAAACCTGATGCAACAGGCCAGTAATAGCCACTGCTGCAACGACAGATGCCACGTGTCGCTGACCATCCAAAAGCTGCAGAAATAACTTTCATCAATGTGCCCCGTAAGCTGGCATCGTTAGGGAGACGCGGTCTGCAAAGAGTTACTCGAGATCTTCTGTGGGAGCCATCAGACCCAGATTTAGAAACCACACAGCAGAGTTGTTACTCATTTGTAGGCTACAGAAAATCCGTGTGCAGGAGTGGCACACGGAGGGAATGCACTCAATGGTTTCTCTGGTCAAAGCCATATTCTAGGCTGTGTGAATATTTGTTGTGAGGGTTAACAACACAATGCAACACGTACCTCAAACAATGTTCTTCTTCACAGATAGGCAATCCAAGCAGGGATAGTCCCTTAAAATACCCTTCTCTGTCACAGAGTATTTTGTAAGCAAGTCTTAATAAAGAAAATAATCCTATCTCCTCTTCCTCCTTTAGGCAACACGCCTTACAAAACTGACTATTTAGGCTTTTCTGGTGATGTCATAAACCACAAGAATGAAGATGAAGTCATCAGAATTTAAGAGATTAAATTACAACCCAGAAATTCAGAACCTTGGCATCAAACACATCTATGGTTTTATCTCCATACCTGGAACAAACTCCAGCACTGATCTCAGCACTTGTCCTGCCCTGGGATTCTGCTTGCTGCATGTGTGCAAGTAGGTGATGGCTCTGCGCACAGAGCTAAGGAAACTGGCACCACTGCTGTTAACCTTTTAATCAAAATAGCCAGGGAAAGAAGCTTCATGAAGATCATCAGTCACTGACTCACACCAGAAACGCCATCAACAATCTAATGGCTTTCCTAGAAGTTATCTGGCAGTTATTTTCCATGCAGTTCTCAAAAGAAATCTTCAATCTTTGAATCTTTCTGTCTTAAAACTTGAAATTTAATGCGTGTGCTTCCATGTATGAAGCCATTACACTTAGTGTGCAGGGACTGCCTCATTTTAATCTTTTTAATCTAGCCAGTCAGCTCTGATGATGTAATTCAGAAGAGAAAGACTCTCAGCTGATTAGACTCACAGAAACTAAGAGGGCTGTAAAGAGTACAGCAAGATGAATTGCTGGTTCTTTTACACTCTTCCCATGGTATCGCTAGTATTTGTTTTAATTTGAAGCAGTATGATTAGTCGAGGCATTTGAAGCACACCCATTACTCCGTGCCTCTGAAGAGGAGCATAACCATCACTAATACCTACCTATTTTAAAAGGACAGCTGTTCCAGTTCTGCTTTTATTTATACTAATGTTCATTAGAGGACTCGCCATGATATTATGCAGAGTAATGCATGTGTAAAACCAGTATATGCAAAATTAGAATAGAAGAGACCAAAACATTAGGGTGTCTCTGGCTAAACATTTGGTAGCAAGCAATAAGTGGTTATCTTAATTGGAAAAATCCATCCCTCAATCTGCTTCCATTTAAAAAAGTATAAATACGCCTGGCAGGAATGTTCAAGCACATATGAAAGTTATGAGAAATCACATTCTCTCAACAGGGAGTTCCATTTCACATTTAGACCTAAGCTAACCAGATTTTTTCTGGATCTAAAAGCATAAATGACCAAGGGACTCCACCGAGAAACTTCATGAAGATTCCCCCAGCCCCCAGTAGCAAATAAGTTTTCCAACAGACAGCATCAAATGGTCTTTTACAACCCTTCGCTCCTCTTCTTCCTCACCATAACAGTGGTACCTGCACCTTTCAGAAGGGAGCAGATGTGGCTCCTTTCAAGTCAAGGCTCCAGAAGAGGAATCTTGCCACTCCTTCCATTTCTGCAGAAGAAAAATGTACAAGTGACACAGTAGAGAGAACGATGCAATGGGCGCAACTTATAAATTTAAACATCTATCTTCATCAGAAGGAGAAGGGCAAAGCAAAGAAAATAGAGATATGAAAATATTGTAGCGCAAAGGAGATACAACATTCAAGCAGCAACAACAGCCCTGCAAACAGTTTTCACGTTTCATATCAATGTATTTTGAGGAACACCCAAACACACCATCGCCTGAGAAGACTGCCCATGGCTGGGGATATTTCCCCTTGGAAGTCTTAGTATTAAGCAGCTTCATTCTCAAAATCCCCTCCATGTGGCCAGAAAGAGGATCTTCACTTTCCTAGTAGGAGTCTTCACTACTTCCCTTCATTTCTATTACTCACACCTTACTCTCAAACAGCGATCAGGAGTCTTTGTCCTCTGCTGTTCCACTAACCATTCGATTGTATCACCAGCTGAAGAGCTGCAACCACCTCTGAAGTCAAGTTCTCTGAAACAACTCAAGCAGCACTGCGCTTTAAACTTTCCTCTAGCTGAAAGGCAACTAAAATAGGATTATGCTGATGGCATAAAACCCCAGATAGACAGTCGCTGAAACAGAAAAAGGAAGAATTCAATTTAAAAATCAGCCTGGAGCACAGTTTAAGGCAACATGCAGTGTTTTCCTCTGCCTTTCAAGGTTGCCTTCTGTTTCCTCAACATTTTCAGTCGCAACCAGATTAAAGGCATAGAAGAATAAGGCTGGTAATAGAACCCCAGCCTGGCATTTCTCTAAAAATATTGTGGAGATGATAGGAATGTGAAGAAAATAGTGCTTCTATTTTTTGCATAATGGTCACCATAAAATGGTGCTGAAATGCAGTGAGAAGAAAAAGATCCTAAAAAATTCTTGCTGTTGAGGCAAAAATCACTGCTCCCGAACTGGATAGATCATCTGCTTTACTACCAAGGACTGGATCTAGGCTCTGGGATACAAAACATGCTGGAAGCAGATCAGGCTGCTTCGAGGAAACCACCTGGGCACATGTGGGTGAGTCGCCTCCGTCAGGATGTAAAAGTTCAGCTGTGGAATGTTTGGCACTACATTAGTGTCTTCATCTTTGCCCTCACCAGTCTGATAGGACACAAGGGGGACAAATTCATTTGTGAGGATCACCCGGTGGTGCCAAGGCGGCTGTTCCCCATGCCGTCCAGGCTGATTTTCAAAGGTTTTTCCAATGAATCTCTGATTTTTGAAGTCATTTATCTCTGTGGTTCTCGTAAATCTCCAATCCATACTAATGTAATATTAAAAAAAGAAAAATCTCCTGAACACCAGATAAAAGAATGCAGACAGGCACTTCATGTCTTTGCAGGACACTGGCTGTGGTATAAAGCATTTCACATTAATAGATGTGGCAGTTTGTTTCAACACCTACAAATAAAAGGTCTTAGGTTGGCATAAATGCTAATCAAGCTAACAAAATAGGATTAAGGCGATGTCTTGGATGCGCGGTATTAGCTCTCTTCACAGAAGTTTCATCTCTAACGAGGTGGTTGTTAGGTAACACAAAGGCCCTGTGCCTCCAGTGATGAGACGAGCAATACCAGATGATGTAAGATGATGCACTTCTCCTGCAGATGTCTGCCATCTGCACAGCAGCACCAGCTTTTTTTGGAGCAGGTTTGTGCTCATTATGTAAGGAAAAAAAAAAAAAAGAAGACTTGCTGACAGTCAGGATCCTCTTTGGAGGCTTTGGGATCCCTGTTAGGTAGGACGATAGGGGACAGACATTGCATTTGGCAGTCAGTTTTCCCCTGGGTATACAACTTACTTTGATAAATCTCATGAAGATAAACATATAATTACACCTAAATACAAACTCGTTGTGTGGATTCCATTAGCAGTATTGGCCAGATGGCATAATTCAACATCCTCCTTCCTATTATATCATTTTTCTAGTTCACTCTTGGTGAGGATTGAGGATACAAAACTTGTTTTCCTGAAGTCCTTATTATTTGAGCCAAACTCAGTAGTATTTAAAAGCACAATAAGAAGCAGTCCTTGCTTGAATAGCACACAGTCTAAACAGATGAAACAAAGCAAGTCACCTTAGCCAAACACAGAGAAATTATATTTCGTGATGCGCCTTGTGCTGCTCTGTAGGAGATCTGTTGCCAATGGGAAACTGAACACAGATCTCCCGAGCCTCACTTTAAACCATAAAACAAAAGGCTAATATTGAAAGCTGTAGGATGGAATTTAATGCAAGAACAACAAAAGATTATTTCTCCTCCCCCTCATCCACTTTGCAGAAAGCTCTGTTACAATAACAGGAGTAATTAAGACGCTGGCAGGACACCAACTGGAGCCTCAGAAGGGAATGCAGAGTCACCGACTTCCCTATTGCCCTTCCCAGGTCTGTGCTCCACAGGGACTGTTGCAACAGGGATGAGTTTACAGATCAAGGGAGTTTGAGTATTTATTGGATCATCCCTTGTAAACTTGACTACTTGTTTTCAGCATCCTAAGAAGGACCATGAGCAACCCAGCTTGATTTCCCCGACAGGATCTTTGAGACTATTTATCATCACCTTTTATTTCCTCATGCACCAAGACAAAATTTAATTTTCACTGATGGAACAATTAGAGCAGATGTGTGAAGTTCCATATGAGAAAACAGGGTCCACGTGACATGGCAGTTCTTGGTGAATAATAGCTCCTCAGGAGGAGCAGCAGCACAGAATGTATGAGCAGTCCTGGTGGTACCAGATCAAACCATTTTAAGGCCTATTAAATGTATTACCCCGTGCAACAGTTAAATCTGAACCGTGATTTGTTCTTTCAAGTGACTTCAACGTTACAAAGCCTTTGGAACTTTGGTACCTTGCTCTCTTCTGCCATTTCTGGCTTTGTTTCTTATTACTCTAGTTCTACATCACAGGAGATGCAAGCCCTTTTCTTCTCAAAGCCAAGCTATCCAGTAAAGATCTTTTCTGAATGAAAGTCATCTCCATTCTACAGGCCACTCTCCCTTTCTACTGCCATTTTTTTTGTTAGCCTGAAATAGCCCCTTGGGCATCCTAAGCTTCATTGGCACAAGCATTATATCAGAGGAAATGACTCATAATTACACCAGCAATCAATATCTACAATGCATTTCTTTCACAGTATTACCAAGAGTCAGATATGTCCGTGCAATCAGGCCATTAAGTACAGCCGTTCGTAATGTGCTTAAGTTTGATGTCAGCAGTTACTTTATAAGACGGTTATGAAAGTTGCTGCACGGAGCGAGGAAATCACACTGCCAATTTTGAACATTTCCAGTTTATGTTTCTGACCAGGCTTCATTTCTAAAATAATCCCACCACTAAGCAGGCTTCTGCTGCCGAGGACAGCCAAAAGGCTGCGTGCCTGGATCAGGCTGATATTTCCTTAGCAGTATTTGACTTTAAACGTACATGTGCAAGTTTAAAGTATTAACAAATCAGCCAGGTGGTAGCAAATACTAAAGGGCCACATTTACACAACCAAAATTCCAACTGAGCCAGTGTTCTCCAGGGCACTTAGCCATGTCAGAGTTCCTCTGAACTGCTTCTTAAAGATAGCTGGAGACCTGTGTAAAATGAAAGAAATTGTTGAAATCTACCTGACTACTGTCTGGCTTTCAAAACATCGCAGTTGCATCACTGGTATTCAGCAAAGGGGTAGAATTGTTTATTTACAATACCTGTAACATTGCATATAAACAGGCATTGTGCTTTAGAACACATGTTGCACATTTAAATCGTAATTGCATAAAATCATAGAATAGTTTGTGTTGGAAGGGACCTTAAAGATCAAGTTCCAAACCCCCTGCGATGGCAAAATTACATCTTCCATTCTAGGGCTTTTCTCCCTCTCATGCATCATTATCTCAGCCTTGACCTCAAGCGCTTCTCTACAGTCAGAAAGAGATTACCATTGCCTTTCACCCCTCATGTTTTATACTACACTGGTTTATTTTAGGTCCAGTTTGCCCAGCTTGACAAGCCTCAGGAGGACTTAAACCCCTCCAAACCCCTTCCTATTTTGCCAGCCACACAGCCCCCCCTGTAACGGGATGTGTTCCGTGCTTTGGCACAGCCACCTGTCTCACGGTTCCAACCGTGCGCTGGGGCTAAGGGGCTGTCAGAGCAGCTTTGGCATCGCTTCTGCTCTTGCCTTCTCGCTGGCTTGAAGGGAACGTTGCCAACCCCTACCCCAATGTCTGTCCCTGCAGTCTCGCTGCCCAGCAGCTCACCTGGCTGAGGGACCTCATCTGAAACAGCTGAGTCACAGCAAGGAGGGATTAATCTGTCTAGAGCTGTGTGATTAAGGAAATAGCTTATCAACCGAGGTCAAGGAGTGCTACATTTTTGTCTTTGCAGTAGACAGTGATCCTGACGACTTCAAAAACAAGATAGGTTTTAAATCTTTCATGACTCACTACAGGACTCATATCAACTCTACAGCTGCTGCCAAGAGCAGGAAAAACAGCTGCAGTGGGACAGATTCCTCCAAGGAAACTTCCTTTGTTCTTTCCCTGCAAGGAACAGTGTTGTAAAGGTGCTGTCAGGCACAGGGGGCACCAGGATTCTGTGACTGCTGAAGATTTCCTGCTAAGAACTTTGTAAAGAAGCAGCAGGAAATTTGGCATTGACTGGTTTCACTTTGCACCATTTAAAGTGCTCAGGACCTCCAACTCCTTCTCTTCAGGGCTGCTCTCAATCCATTCTCCACTCAGCCTGGACTAGTGTTTGGGGTTGCCCTGACTTCTAAAAGAATCCACAGTAATTGACTTACCTCCTGTTCTCTCTTGAATTTTAGCATTGCTCATTCCTCATCTTCACAGACACCTTGTTGTCAACTCCTATTCCTCATGTTGCCCCCAAGACAAGCACCAGAGCAGCAGCCATGGGCTGAAGTGCTTGTAGTTCCCCTACTTAAGGGACAAACCACCCGGCAGCATTAGGGAAAGGGCACAGCTGAAAGCCAGCACTTAAACACAGGAACCTAACGACCTTGATGGAGCACACTAAGGGAGGGATTCACTTCAGCTGGGTTAATCTCAGTTTTAAACAGATGTCAGCAATCAGAGGAGCAGGGGGAAATATCTTCACTGCAGAGTTTCAAACTTTGCATCACTTCAGCCTGATGTTGTCACTGCGCAGGTTAATCCTGAAATTGTTATTTTAGAAAGCAGGCATTTAAGTTGGAAAATTACCCAGATATTTAATTGCAACAGGAATACACTTTCAGCTTCCTTACGCAATTAATTTCTGCACTTTATTAAGGACGGTGGTGTTTAGAGAAGGTGCGTCCTGTCACTCTCAGTCTGTGCCCTGGATTCAGGTCACCACGGTTTATGTCATTTACCGAGGCAGGGAAGTTAGGCATCGATCCCTGCCTGCCTCAAAATGCAGGGAGAGGACTTCTTCACAAGACAACTTAAGTCCTCTAAAATCCACATGACTTCTTTTTCCTCAAAAATTACATTTTTGTAATAAATTATTTTCTATTATGTGTTCAAAAATACATCAAAATTTGCAAATCCACATGAAACAGGAAATCTCATGCAATCCCAGATCCATTTTCTGCCCAGCGCCCCAGGTAATGATTTAACAGCACGGACAAAGTCACAAAATAGCGCGTCTTGGTGTAAGAAAGTCAAAGAATGTTGTGTGGTCTTCCAGCTCGTGCAACAATACAATCTTCCAAATTGCATTCTCCATATAAATCACAGAATAAATTGAGCGAATAAAAGAAAAATGTAATAGTGCAAGATTCTATTTCACATTTCTCTGCTCTGTTTGCAGTTCACAGCTCTTCAGTCGCAAAACAAGGCAGAAGCTGCACCTACAGCCTAGCAAACAGCCCCCTGCACATGGTCAAACCCTTGCTGTTTGTGTCGTTTCTGATGTTTGTGGGATGGATTCACAGGTGACCTTACACGCTATTGTGCTCATCACAAAGGGCATTAACCTCAAAAATGAGCCTCATGGGATGAAATTAAAGTTGATCGTGCAGTTCTTAGTCTGTGTTGTTAACAAACCTGTTGAGGATGAACAGCCCAAGATGAGATGAATTTTCCTTTCAGATAAGCTTTACTTTCTTGCCATGGGATATTCTCTTCCACCCAGTGAAAAGGATGTTTATTAAACTTTTAATAAATAGTAATTCATAGAAAGTAAGAATCTCCAACCTCTGAGTTAGTGTGCCCTCCAACAGCTGGTTTTGGACAGACGTTGCTGAAGTACCGAATCCTTCCGGTGGAGAGGTCCTGCCCCATCCCTGATGTCTTCTCTACTCAGAGCACGTAACCACAACGGAATCTGTAAAGCAATAATATTAAAGTAATGATGCAGAAGACCCAATACAGGGAAATTCAGAGGTGAGGTCTAAGCCTCTGGGTTTGAGCAGTGATTCTTTATCATTCTGCTTATGGTTATCACTGTTATCTTGTGGTTCTTGTGGGTTAGTGATTGGTCTTATGGTTACACACACTGCAGGGACCAAATTTAGACTGATATTATAGTATTTAATAAAATAGTTTGCTGATAGAAGCCGTTAGATCTTACAGTACCACAAATACAAACTCATTAACAAAGAACACCAACCTTTAACCACAGACAAACAGAGACTCTTTCAACTACGTTGATTTGTAGTCTGTGATAAATTTATCATTAAATATTCTAGCGATACACAAGAGTTGGGTGTGGTGAGCTGACATATAGACAACTTTCTAGGACTGCAAAATAATTGAATTTATGATTAGCTGAATGACACAAGTTTTAGCGGAGACTATTTTTCTCTCTCTCATTTCAGACTTCATGGGAAAAAAATAATTTTTAGCAATAATTGCTGGAGTTTGTCCCAGAACCTTTTCTTGAAATTTCAGCTGGAAATCAATTTCATGTGAAATTTAGGCTAAAATTGGAAGTCACCATAGGGTTTTTTTTTTGTAATGCAACCACAAGCATTTTCCCTAGGGTTTTTTTTGCCCGGCTTATGATCTGGTGTACATCTACACTGAGTTTCACTTTCTTCACTGACCTTAGAAGAGAAATACTTTGGTATTTCTGGATGTCTTTGTAGATACTTGAATAATATCCTGGTTTTAAATTGATGCTTGCATTTGAATAGAGGCATCTCCACCCATGCTGCCCCCCACTGCAAAGAGCATTTTCTGGCTGTGTGGTCAATACTCAACCTAAAGAAACAGCTGAGTGCTTCAACGCAGTTCTCCCTTGAATGCTGAGCTTTGAGCAAAGATGCCATTTGAAACCAAACATTTTTATAAACAAGGGAAGAGAACAAACCTCAAAGGCATCGTATCTGAGCTGGGGCAGCTTGAGAGGGTACTGATAGCTGAGAGTTCCTAACAGCATGGTCACAAAGAAACGCTCAAGCCTCTGCCCACACAGAGTGAATCGAGGGAGGCAGAGGATAATTATCTGCCTCGGGCCTTTGCCTAGAGAATTATATCAACACCGTAGCTGTCATGCATAACACTATGGGATCTTTAATGTTATTAATTTATTATAGTCACTCGTTAAGGGAAGGAGAGTTTCTGCTTTGCTGTAGGCTGACACCGTTAGCCCCAGCAGCGCGACAGCTCAGCGTACGGCAGCAAAATGTGTCACCCACATCACTAACAAAATAATTCACCCTGCCTGAGAAAGATTCCCTTGTTGTTGAGCTTCACCTGACTGTTCAGCCTGCACGAGCCGACCAGGTCACAACTCAAGACACTGCTGCCAGCGGACACAAGTGCATTCAGCCTGTGCTTCTCATAGTTTATGCTGTAAATTGATTATCATATTATTCCCACCAGTTTACTGAAGGAAGGAGATCGCTGTGTGGGCTGCCTGCCTGTCTCGCTGTCTCGCTGCACATCTAGGATGTTGCCAGCAGCACTCACTGCTTTGGTGGCTGGCTGGTATAAATTCTCCACAGCAAACTTGTGACATTCAGATCGGTAAAAGCAGAGCCCCTGAAGTGGTCTGGCCATGGCATTTGCTTCCCTCATTGTGTCTGGTGTAGAAAGGAAAATAAAGGAGGATGCACTGTGAATAGCAATGGTGCCCGTGCTGCTGGAACTGGCTGTTCCATTCTGCAGTGCAGCATTCCAAGCTTACGGCACGGGGATGTGCTGCTTGGAGAGAAAGGCAACTTGCTTTCCGCTCAGGAAGATGCTACCTGAAGGTCACAGAGCAGAAGGGAAACTCCAAGCCAGTCTTCTGCCATGACCTGTATGAGGATTACAAGATCACTGCAGGTGAGGCATGGAATAAAGAGACCCGTATTTCATACTTGTATCTCAGGCATGACTGGCAGCTATGGAAGTCAGTTCAGAAATAACCATTTTCAGTCTTCATCACCATCATAATTAGAGTTTTCACTTTAATTTTGTGTATTTACAGATAGAAAAAAAATACTGGAGAGCTCAGGAACCTAAAAGTTTCTTGACTTCAGAAGCAACATGATCCTGTGGTGGAGCTGAGCAGACCTGCTGAGTCCTTGTGTTCACTACGCTACCGCCTGCTGCCTTCTGCTGTGACCTTCTGGAGCACCTCACGGGGCTGCAGCCTGCGAAATGTTCCCATTCTAATTAGCCAAAGTATTTAATAAAGAATTGGAATATTGCTAGTAATTTAGCATCTCATTAATGATGTATTGCATTAATGCACGCATCCCTGAAATCAACCATCAATTCAGACAAGTTTTCCGGTACTGGAAATACTCCAATTTTTGTTGATTTATCCTCTTGCAAATCTGCATGAGAGCACGCCCTAAGCTGTCTGCCTTTCCAGAGCAACAACTCAACCACAATGATAGAAGAAGAGAATTAAAAAAGAAAGGTTTTGCGCTCTCTGCAGGAGGTGACAGAGGGCCACTTGGACAAGTCCAGGATTTGTACAAGCAAACTGCATACTGGCAGGCTATTCAAATGCAACTCCAAACAGCTGCCTGCGCCAGAATTTTGCGGTGTTATTATGGGGTACTCAAAGCATAAAATTTGTTAGATTGACTGTAGACGTATGAGAAGTTACTGAAAACATCTGCATCTCATGTTCCTGCCGTTCCAGTTTACGTCAAGTCGAGCTGAGAGCTGGGGCAGGGGAAGAACACGTCCAGCTCCACACTCCATTGATACAGAGCCAGTCCAGCGTTCACTGAACCAAACAAAGAGATTCGCACTGACTTGGTGGTGTTCTGGGCTCTACCTGAAGATGCCAAGATGCTCTGCTGCAGGAGCAGTGGGGAATGCTGCTTCTGAGGCTTCTCGTGAAGGCACTGAAATAATTGCCCATCCTTGCTGTTTGCTGCAGAGCTATTTTCAGGAATCATGTTTTGCCTTTTCTATACTCTTGTTCCTTATTAGCGCCGTGGCATTTCTATGCATCCCTGAACAGGTGCATTCTCCTGGAAAATAGCTTGAAGCCCCTTGGAATAAGAATCTCTGTTCACGTTAGCTTATAGCATTCTTGGGGGAGGACTAACCAGAGCACAACACTTTTCTACTCGAGATCCCGCACACGATGCCAGCAGCGCTGCCTGCCAGCAGCTCCCTCCGCTGAGCACGCCATAAAAACAAGAGAGCGTCTCAGCCCTAAACTATCGTAGGCTCTGAAGGTCCAACTCAGGTGAGTTTATAAAATACTGAGCTTATTTTAAATGCAACAACAGAAAAATGGCAAGAGGCAAAAATCATAAATGCAGTGTAAATTTCGCTATTATTTTTGATTAGAGTTTGCTCCGAGGGCGAGTGAGAACTGCTGGAAAGCTTGGGGTCTCTCCCATGGCTGTGATTTTCCAATTTAGCTCTAAATTGGTGAAAAACACTGGCTTGGTGTTTGCACCTTTGCTTTCAGGAACATCTTACTGATCTCTCTGTGCCATCAGCTGTAACATCTCAAAACTAAAGTGGTGTTCATTCCCTCTCTGTGACTCTAGACGTGAAATGGACTAGCCAGGGGCACTCCGGGGAAGGGGCCAAAGGTGAGAGCTGTTTCTGCAGACAGGATTTGGAACTGCGACTTGCAGAAAGGTCAGTGACAAAGCCACTTGAGCAGTCTGAAAACTGAAGGAAAGTCACTTGTCTGCTACAGATACTGCATGGGTTATGGGATTCCCTTGACTGAGACACTAGTTATTAGTGCCTACAGTTGCTGTATAAGAGGTCACTGCTGACATACTGAGATGTAGCCAGGTTCTGCTGCTTTGCAGCCAGCTGCATCATTGTCCTCAGCTCCACTCACTGCCTGCAGCACGCTGATGGCCACAGTAAGAGCAGAAATTGCTTTTGGAGACTGAATCTCTGGCTTTGGTCAGTAATTTAGAAGCCACTTTTCTTCCCTTATTCTTCTTTTAATATCCCCCTGCCCGTCATCTATGAGAGGAAGGCTTCTTACAGCTCTGGTGGGCACCCTGCAATGATCTGGAGACAGCGGATTGTTTCAGCAACTGTTTCACCTCACCTGGTGCATACGATGAAGTACAGTCTTGGGTGAATACTGACAAGCACACGCATTGCGAGTCCCTCACTATCAGTCTTACATCCTTGTTCCCATTGGGCCTCGGAGATTTCAGCTCTAGGTTTGGGTTGGAATGTGGCAGCTTTGGAAATTCCAGTACATGAAGAAAGCCTGCCTGCTTACAGAACTGGGGCTGCGGTGCGTGTTGAATGGAGGGACGGTCCTTGCTCCCTTCCCAGCCTGTGCTGAGGACACCCCGGTGTTAGCCAGGGTTCATTTATCATCATCACACATCGTGCCGCTCTCTGCCAACTTGGCAAGGTGGTGACATTTTTGTTGCGGTGTTTGCCAAGCACGCCGGTGCTGCTCTGCCCTGGTTTTTGGAGTGTTTCTGAGGACTGGTTGTTCGGCTTCCTGGAGAGTCACAGCACCATCTTCTGCCTTCTGCTCCCTTGCCTTCCCCCACCTTCTTTCGCTTCTGCACACCAAAGTTTTCTGCACAGACCTCCCAGACATGTTTTCAGGGTTACTGAGTACATGCTTCCATTTTCCCAGGAGTTAATTAAGCCATTACAGCTCTGCCTGGTCTGACAAACTCAAACTGACCTTAACATGAGCACAGGCTCATCCATCAGCGTGGGGGTTCTGGGATGTGTATACGGGTAGGGTCCTAAACTGGGGCCAGAGACCGGTCTTATATGCTGGTCAGTGATGAAGGTCATTTGTATTTTTCCCTGGAAAATTATTATTTCCAGATTCCTTTGGCAGGGAAGAGTAGTTTTGATTTGCATCATCGCAATGAAATCCTATTTCCTGCAGGGACACAGATATTTGGGCTTAGACGTTGTTGCTTTAATCCTGGTCCTACTACGCTACTTGCTGCTTTTCTCCCAAGAAGAACTTAAATGAAAGAAGGGAACTGGGGCTTTACCTTACATTTCTGCTTCAGTCCTAATTTGTTGAGCTACTTTGACCATGAATTTCTTTGCTTGTTGCTGTGGCCACTGGTTCTGAACCTCCAGTCAATGGTGTCCGTGTTTCCAGTTATGGTCAAGTCACTCAATAACTCCCTTCCCAAAAGCTGGAAATCTGGGGAAGAAGCCAACAGCTGAAATTTAGTTGCTACATAAAGAAAAAAAAAAGAAAAAAAGATCATACAAAAGAAGAACTTTCTGAAACTAAATGGTTAATTAAAGAATGGTTCATTACTGCATTAGGAATAGATACCCGTATGAAAGCTGTTCCAGGTGGTTCCCTGGTATGTGAATAAATCAGTGATTTTAGTGAAGGAAATGTAGTAGAGGACCTTAAGTCCAGTTATTAAACCTGCTTTTCTGTGCTGCAGCTGTTTTCACCTCTCCTGGTACCTCTCGAGCTGTAAAGAACTCTGTCTCTTCGCTACATTTTGCTGGATGGAGTTTTATCAAACCAGATACCGAAGGGCTGACAGGACACGAGCTGTGCCAGTCAGTCCAGTGACCCTCTGGGTATCGATTGCTGGTGCTGACAACTTCTGCTACTGGGATCGAGCCAAACCCCTGGGAAATTCCACACTTGGCAGGCAGCCCGCATCTATCCCCCGTGCACAGGCTGCAATCTCACATTAATGTATTTCTACAGCTCCTAAGAAGCAGCGTTCTTTTGCACAGAAAAGCAGACAGTACAGACAGTTTTTCAGGATCTCTCTAGCTTGCAATGCTGTTCAAAGCTTTTATTCTCCTGTATGCTGCCAGGACGTCATCTATTCTCCTACTTCAAGCTCACACTGGAGTTACTGAAAGACTATTTTTGCTTTAAGAAACACTTGCTAGCAAGTGCAGATGTGAGTGGTCACTAGAACTTTCTTCCCATGCCAGGTAGTTAGAACTGAAAGGTTACAAACTAACATATGTTTTGGACTGGGAATGCAGGATTGGCTCTGTTACTTTAGGAGAACTCAGACAAACACAAACAGGGAAGCCAGACAAAGTCACCATATTAAAGCAATCTGGCTTTCCTCTCCTAGGTGAAAAATCAAGGGCTAGAGAATGAGTTTAGTAAACAGATTTGATTCATTGTTCCTTCAAAGAGAACTCCCCCAAGAACAAGGAATATACCCAAGGCCAGTAACAGAGCATAAATCCCAGCTTCCCCCAGGAACACGAGCCTTGTGTTACCCAAATGTGCTGGGCTGAGTTCTCCCCCAGTTCCTGAGCAATGAAAGTCGCTCTGAAATTGGGGCTAGAAAGAGGTAGGGAATAGTGCACCCTGATAGATTAGCAAAACGTCCTAGAGACGAGAAAAAGAAAGGACTGACTTACCCTTTCTCTCAATGATTCCTTAATGGAAGCTGGGTACAGCAAATGAGAATTTAAATTTCTTTAGGTGAAAAAGTGCTTCCAAGTCGAGAGATGCCACTGGGAACGTTACACGCACTGTTGCAGTTGGCTTGTAGGAAGAACAGGTTCTCCTTATGCACATGTGCCATCCTCTGTCCTTCTTGGTGTAAAAACATCTCTGCCCCAAGTCCAAAACTGGACGCAACCCTTTCCAAAAGCAACAGACATCGACACAAAGCCAAGAGGTGCTGGAGAAAATCTGGAGTTTTTTGAATAGACCAAACCAATCCTGATGAATTTTCTTGCAGAGAGAAATCAAACCTGCCAAAACAAAACCACTCAGGTTAGGGTCTGTCTTCTGTTATACCAGCTGACGTAAGCTTTGACAGTGGGTTTTTTGGAATTATGATTAGAAAAACAGCTCAATGGCCCAATGTGACTGTATCCACGGCCCACTGTGGCCTTGTTATTATCTGTAATGAAGGAAATCTATTAAAATTTGCAGTAAGAAGATAAACAAATGTAATTGCATTTCTTGGTATCAGCAGCAAACTTCCTACAAAGTTTTAATGTTGTTTTGTCACTGGGGATATGTGATAGTGTGAAAAAATAAAGCTAAATTAAAATAAAGGAACCATAAAAGAGACAGACTTTAGGAATAAGGACTGCAAACTGTGACCAAGAGACAGTTGAGAGCAGGCTTGGATTTTATCAAAGACAACAGCTGAAAGTTACGGTGTTTGAGCGTGAGCAGCGATTGTGTCCTGACCGCTTTGCAGCTTCTCATCTGTGCCTGCAAAGCACTGCACGAGCACTTCCACAAAAACCAGATTTCTGAGATCTGAGATGGACTGGGCCAGATTTCCCCTACCGCTACGAATCCAGGAGCACCTGCCGCCAAACACATGGATCTTCTCTTGAGGGAAACACCCCAGCACTGCTGGGTCCCAGCTTCTCTCAGAAGGGAGCTTTCTTTTTTTTTCATGTTAGCTTCTCAGTTGTGGTTTCCTTTGAGGAGTTTGTTTGCCTTTGTGTGGTTTGTCTGATTGCAAGGCATTCCTCTCCAGAAACAACGTAAATATTTACTGAATACCCTACATCAGAAATCTCTTTTATAGCGAGATTTCATCATTTACCGTCTACGAGTTTAACTTGCAATTAACTGCAGTGAGTTGCTGGCATTAGCACCCAAGAGAGGTCTCACATTTACAGGGCCTGATGAAGCAATGATTGTAGAGGTTTTTAATGTACATCTCAAGAAAACACGTAGCTTCCACGGTCTTAAAAGGCAATTTTGGGCCAAATTTCTAATGGAACAGCCTCTGATCAGCCAGTGAAACAATCCACGAGCGAGCTTTGCAAACTGTCCCTCTTGTATCAGCTTTGATCTGGTCACAAACATCGTGGCAGCTGATGGGACAAGGTGCCCACCTGCCTGCCTGGGGAATACACGCACTTCTGAGGGAGCCCGAGCTTCAAAGCCTACGAGCTCCAATTACTACATTTCACAAGGAAAACACTTGTGTGCAGCAGCGAGACTTTCATCCTTGCTCAGACCTTCTGAAGTGAATTGCAAGGTACGCAAGGAATCCTTTAAAAGCAAGTCCAAAGCTTACAGGAACAAGGTAGCGCGGTGCAAACAGCATCTGGAGGACAGGAACATGCATGACTACGGGGACAGACACAGGTTATCCTCCTTTACACCAGCCAAGCTCTTCCTCTCCAAATATCCTTCTTTCCATCTCCCTGTGCCATCTTATTTTCCCATAAAATGTTGGCTTTGGCACAAAAGTGATGGTTTAAACCAAAGACGGGGGGTAGAAAGCCACCAGCACCCTGTCTAGCAGAGGTCTCCCTGTTGCTATGGCAATGTGTCACAGGAGGCACTGGTCTCGGAGATAAAGTTCAGCTCAGCTGAGCTAAATCTGGGTTTTCTTTGTTCAGATTGTTACCCACCGATAACAAAGCTTGTTGGATCTCCTTGTGAGGGCTGCTCGGTGCTGGATGGCTCTTTGCCAAGGAGTAGCAGGAAGGACTCCCTCCGCTGAAGACATCAACAGCCTCATTGCTGCATCCCTGCTCTCCACAGAGCGACTCTGTAATTAGTGTATCTATAATTCATTACGCTGATCTTGCTTTATTAATCTTAGTGGCATTCAAGCACACATTCTGGTAATTAAGTTGCTTCTTTATTTTTTATTTGACATGCTAATAAGACTACAGGTACAGGTGGGTTTAGGCAAAGCAGGAAGGTTTCCAGCAGCATCTTTTCTTGCCATTCCAATGTCTTGCAGTATTTTCCTTGCTGGTTGCGACTGCACTGCGTGCAACGCCAGCGATGCTCTAGCAAACACTGTCTGAAAGCACCTTTGGGGAAACTGTTATCAGCTCTATTAGGCACATCTCCTGCCTTTTTGAAAAAGGCCTTTCACTTCAGGGAACAGACTTGATGAGTGGTTTCCTTGCAGGCTCCCTACCCCGTTGGATTCCATTGAGTAGAGCGGAAGAACCTGACATTGATGCAACACACAGATGAAGACGAGACTCCTCAAATGCGGAGATAAACCTGGAAAGAAACCTCAGATTCCCCTCCAATGCTGAAATAAAACTATTTTATGCATCTCGTTTCTGGCTACCAGACAATGTCGCTTTACACTGCCCTTTGGATCATGAAGCTCCTCAGCCCCACGGGCAGAGCTGCCCTCGCAGAGGTGCTCGC
Source organism: Phaenicophaeus curvirostris (assembly GCF_032191515.1). Classification (NCBI taxonomy): domain Eukaryota; kingdom Metazoa; phylum Chordata; class Aves; order Cuculiformes; family Cuculidae; genus Phaenicophaeus; species Phaenicophaeus curvirostris. Next base: position 1,492,181 of record NC_091416.1, on the reverse strand, counting down.
GGCACAGCTCTTGCATGGTGCTCCCTTGCTGATCCGTGTCTCCCCGAAAGCAGATTTCCTTCTTCCCACAGTCTCTGACCACTGAACTGTACTGAAAGGATGGTTGGGCCTGGATTTTTCTGCCAGGACAGACATACTCGCCCTGGCAGTCCTGCAGGAGCTGCACAGTGTAGCTCTTGCTGTAAACCACCCTTCACAGCTGCAAGATAAATCTAGAAGAGGTGAAGCAAACACAGACTACACGGTAACCACTCAAAGGATTGATAGGAAAGCAGATCAGTTTGTTATTAACACTATCAAATTATTAAATTGAAAAGGTATGGACTCGTACAACCGAGTGTGTAAGTGCCAAAACATGAAATACTTTATAATCACAGCCACGCGTTGCCTGCCTCTCCCTGGGGACACGCGACAGCCTGCTCTGCGGGCTGCTCCTGTCATACATCTTCCCTGGGAATGGAAGCTTGGGAGCTCCTGTCACTCTCTGAAGTTTACCGCCTTGCTCGGCTACATCCACCGCATCCCCCTGGTGCGGCGCGGCTCTCCTCAGGCCTCCAGCTTCTAAAATAGCACGGCCTTGGTTTGGCTGAAGCCAGCGGTCTCTGGTAGCCTGTCTCCCTGAGCCTTCTGGCCCCGCGAGCTGCTATGTCACCATCAACCACAATGCCCTCTGCTCCCTCACGCTGGAGAGGAAGAAGCTCTCGTTTGCGCAAAGTGCTCTATTTTCAGATAGAAAGTTCTGCTCAGCACCCAGCATGAGGTGCAGGGAGGCTGTCAACTCATTTTTCCCTGGAGTTCAAACACGGGCTAACAAATGAGTGTACGGGCCCTTCCAGCGAGCAACGTGCTGAATTGCAGTGACATGTAGATGCATCCTCATGCTGTGAAGAGGGATTTTACTCCCCTCCCTCCCTTCAGCACTCTGCACGTTTCAGCCCTTTATCACTTTGAGTCTTCTTCAGGCAGTGCACTGAACCTCCCCTCTGCCAGTTCAGGTTTAAAGCGCCCTGCACACCTCCTCTCCCCCAGAACAAGGGAGTGTTAGCAGGACAAAGAGTCAGAAAACACAGGAACTCCCTCAAAGAAATTCAGAATGATGGAACCAAGCAGGATTCCTAAATCAGAAAGGACGTGGGGAACTGATATTCTCTCCTCGCTATCCGCCCACCTGCCCCACCAAGGCAAAGAGGATCCAATATCGTGTGGGTGTGCTTCATGGGAGGAATGCACGACCATGAAAACAAACATGGTCTAGTGATTAAAGTACACGCTGAAGAGCTTCACAGGGAGAGGGAGGAAGAGGGGTCTGAGAAGGGAAGTGGGAGCTGGCTTCTGTTCCTGGCCAGTGATCTGCTGTGTGACCTGGAGCAAATCCCATCTCCTTTCTGTGGCTGCTTTTTTTCTTTTAATGTCAAGTGGGACGATGTCCCTTACCTAGTTCCCAGGCAGGGGAGAAAGGCAGACTCATTACTATTTCCCATATTACAGTTACTCTTGGCAGCCACACAGAGGTCAGGACACTTTTACTGGAACATCTACACGGCGAGAGCCCTTGTCCTGAGCGCTGGGCAGGCAGAGGACGGAGCCGTGCATGGTGCAGAAGGGGACACAGTCTTTGGGGGACTGCAGGCTTTACCCAGAGTCTTTGCAGAGCTTGGAACAGGACAGCAGACATAAGACTCAGGGCAACTTGATCAGTGGAAGATGTCCCTGCCCGTGGAACTGGATGGGCTTCAAGGTCCCTGCCTACCCAAACCATTCTACGGTTCTATGACACCTGCATCACCACCCGGCCTTGAAGCATCCCTTCCCCTAGAAGCAGGATCACCTGCTCCCAGCTATGGATTTACGTTCTTACTGGTTTATTGGTCACTTTAGGCTGTGGGAAAGAGGCAGAGAAGTAGAGACGCACAGAAAGTTCTTAGAATGGCATGTAAAATATGTTGATGTCCTTAGATGAGGCCTTTAAAAAGTGTTTTGAGAGCATCACCAAAGCATTTTGACACATCAAATGCAAGGCTATGACACGATCGTTCCTCTTTCCTGACAGATCTAAGGTGCTTTCATGGTATGCTGGGAAAACACACCTGAAGGGCTCAGGCTCCCTTTGGAGCTGCCGACCCACAGTTGTTATCAGGGAAGTGACAGCTTCTACCAAAAAACCTCTTTCTGACTGGAGTATGGTTATAACTGACAGGGGACCAGGAACAGCCAGACGCCTTCTGAAGTGATGAGGACACTGCAACGAGAATGGGCTGAGCACATTTCAAACCGAAACACTAACAAGTAGGAGTGGAGGAAACAAAAAGTATTTCCTGGTTTGGAGCAAGAAAATGGCAGGGCTTCGGTCAGAAGCAGAGCTTACGGACATCAAGATGCAGCTCCAGAGGAACACTCGTTCATATACACGTGATGGGATGAGAGGTGTTGAAAATAGTCGCACCTCATTCTGGCTTGCAGGGTCATTTCATTTCAGTCTCACATGAGGAGTCCCTCAGTGCAGGTGTCACAAGGATTAATCCACTTGCCAAAATCTGCTGGTGCATTGAATTCCTGCCCGAGACCAAGCTAAAATGCCAATTCAAGAGCTGCAGCAGCTGCAGCAGCAACGGGGGAGGTGGAAAGGTATCCAGGAGTTTTACAATGGGGAGAATAATGGTGAACGCAAACTAGATGGTTAGAAATTACTGCTGCTGTAAAGAATCAAAGGAATACCCTTCTTTGTTTACAAGCAAATAAAGAAAGACATAACTATCAGAGCTGTACACGACCTAGAGGAACGTTCCCACCTGTCCCCTCTCTAAGAACAACTTACTGGACAACATCCCCAAAGCTGTAGATGCTAAAACGGACATTTTTAAACTGGAAAATGCTTACTAGTGCCAACCTTCGCAAGAAATACCTTTGAAACCAGGAGAAGGATCATTGGAGAAGACAGAGAGACTGGAGGGCTCAGCCTTGTGTTCATGACCCAGATAATCCTCCACACCTTAAACATTTCAAATATTTGCTGGATGACTCTCCACATCTTTCAGGCTCGGGCTTCTTTCATCTGCATGGAGAGATGCTGATTTGATAAAGCTTTATTTTTCTTATGTCTAGTGAATAGCTATCATGGGAAAACAGTACCACTGTCTCTTGTGAGTTGAGATGGGTACAAGGATTTCAATCCCATGATGGTTAAGTAGCTGTCTGTATGTCTGGCTAGAGCCTGCTGTGATGCTTGGTGCTTTCTTCATTACCAGTCTCAGCGAAGAATCTACAGAGCCACAGTTCCTTCTCATGGCTTGATGAAAGCTCTGGAGGACTCCAGTCCTCCCTCACAAGGTTCACATTACTCAAGCTAGGTGGAAATTATCCTATCACTAAACAACTTGGATTCTGTCTTTACCAATGTACCTTTGGAGTTAAAGCTGAGAACTTTTATGCAAGGGAAGCGATAGAGCGGAGAGAACTCCTCTGCATGGACACAGCAGGTCCTCTCCCTGCCCGTACCCAGGAATTATGGTCATGATAAAGAGCACTCCAGCTGTAATGAAGGGGCACTTACTGAGTGAAGCGCCAGAGTCTCCGTGTGGCTTGTGCAATTATAAATTCTCCTTAATCCATCCTCTAGCATGGATTTATGAAGCAAACACGGTGGTACAAGTGACTGAAAGCCCTGTACCTCTCAATCTATATGCCGTGTGCACGCTATCAGGCAGGCAGAAAGCTGTACCTTCCCGTGCTTTAATTTATCTCCATAGCACAAGGGAAGTCAGAAGGGACTCGGCAACAATAGTTCATTGTTGTTTCTTTAGTTATTTCACGGCGTGCCCTACCGTGGAGCTCATAAATTGATGAGCGGGGATCACAGGACACGATTCCCTGCTGCAGCAAGACTTGATGACTACAGAAGCTTCTTCCTGATGTACATTTGTAATCCAAACTATTTAAAATCCCATTGAGATAAGGCTTTGGGTAGGTTTCTTCCCAAAAAATAAATATGAGGGTGAGTTACTTCTGTTTTCCATTCTGAGCTAAAAAATAAGCTTTGCAGAGCAACTCTTCCTCTTGAGAAGGGGCGTGTTCTATTATATTGGATAATCTCATCTTAATCTGTTACTTTCATATTTGGATTGTGATATACAAGTGACCTTTTCATACTAATTTATAGATGAGGGAGCATGTGCTCAGAGATATTCTGGGGGTAGCACCTTTGTCACTGTTCATACTAGTGAATAAGTGGAAATTACCCAGCAGAGAGATGAGGCACGGAGGGGCTGCACTGGTATTTGTGAAAGAACTTTCTGCCTATCCTGACTTCAACCAACGCCTCAACGCCTTCAGTCCTGTTTTGTCTTTCACTTTCCTAAGTATTTAGGGTGGAGGCCATTCCTTCTATGAAGCCACAGTAACAAGCATAATGGATTTTGAACTGAGCTGGGACCTCTGTGGGCTAATGAACATTGGATCTGCTAGGAATACTTTGGCCATTTCTCAGAGGCAGAGATGAGTTTGCAGATTTAATCGCGCAGCCTTTAACTGGAAATACTTTTTATGATTCCAAACCCTTGCCACACACCCAGTGATTCACCTCCTGGCTGGCAGCGATACCGCACGCTGTGTTCTTTTCTGGGTTAAGCAGCGATCACTTAGGGGGTGCCGAGCCCCAGGACGAACAGCTCAGACTGCCTCCACGAGCAGACCAAGAGGGACATGGTTTAGTGTTTTGAAAGGAATGGTTGGACTCGATGATCCGGTGATCCTGTGATTCTGTGAAGAGCAGGAGCACAGACCCCTCTTCACTCTCCTGCACCAGGAAGCAGCAGAAGCATTATGCGTCTCGTCTCCTGCTTAGCTGTGTTTTATAGGATGACTACTCACCTCTTTCCAGCTGTATTTTAATTGCCTCTACAGCCACATAATAAATGCAAAGCTCAGAGAATCTGTTCAGGGAGAAAAACAAAGGACTAGCGATAAAGCCGGCATCTTCTAATGTCTTCTTCCTCACAGAGACTTGTGATATACTGGCCAGCATCTCATCTTTCCTTGCAGGGAAGATCTGAAAGCATTCAGATCATGCACACCTGGCCCGTTATGTGAGTAATAAATAATAATACTAATAATTCCTAATTACATCCTAATGTAATTTAGTTTTTAAAGAAGAGCTCAAAGTAACCTTCCTTTTTTCCTAAAGCGACTATGACACAGGCCCCAAAGGGGCTGATAAGGATTTAATTGTGGCACTAAGTAATTTATCTGATGTAGAGCACTAGGAACTGAAGTGGAGCAGGTTAGCAGAGCGAGCATCACATTGTTTCAAGACCTCTGCTGACATTCAGCTGTTGTAAGAATAAATGTAAATCAGGAAGGTGGCTTTTTGCTTTTTAGGTCTAACCTTTACTGTTTCGAGCTGCAGACTTTGCAGGAGAGTTTTAACATTAAGGTATCCATAACGTTAAGAGCACAAAGCTTTTGGATTGTCTTAGTGACATAGGTTCATTTAAATTTGCAGGGAGTTAATGAATCTCTCTCTCCTCATTAAGGATGGCAGCACTTCAGAACATTTCCAAATTGCTATATTCTTCGTGATCCCCAGGGAACAAACCATAAGCTGCTTTGTTGCATAAATGCAACACCTTTAGCACAAATCAGATGACAATATTTAAAGTAATGACCAGGCTAATTCCCTTAAATCCTGCCCTATAAAGGAAAGCCCCTGTGGTACCTGCAGGACAGTGAAGGAAGATGTCTGATGCGATTCCCCTGTGATGTTTCTGGTTTCAGCTTTGCAGGATGCGACTGCTGGTCTAGTTGTGCAGTTCCAGCTCTGCTAGCTCCTCATGGTCAAACCCTACAGGTCAGGTCCATGCAAGCAAACATACAGGGACAGGGCTGACATCGCAAATCGCTGAAACAAATGCACCAAAGCAGAAACAATGCCAGCTGCAGAGACGTGTGGTAGCTCAATAGCTCAGACTGCAGTTGGATACAAACACTGAGGACAATAGAGACTCTCTAAAACATACCTCTAATGCCAGTTACTCTAAACAAGAACCCTCTGACTCAGGCCACCCAAGCACTTTGTGTGCAGGTGTTCTTGCAGAGAGCAGACTTTGATGAGAACGCACACAGAATCGCAGGTTAGAGCACCCTTGCACAGCTCCGGCCAGCGCAGCATCCTACCTCTGGTGGGGCCAGAAGCAAGCTGCCTTTTCCTGTCTTTTGAAAAGGAGTTAACCAGGCACTACGATACGTGACATTTGATCTGAGTTTGGGGGTGGATGTGCCCCCTCCCCTCTTCGTTTTACACTCTCCTATTCAGTGGAAGTAACAGAACTGACCTTTTAAACCATACAACCTAGGAGGTATGATATCCAGTACTAGAATTGTGCTAACAGTTACTGCTTGATCCCCACCTTGAATTAAATGTGGGGTTTGGCTTTTACACTGAGCCAGAAAGGAGGAAGCGTGTGTGCAGCCGTGTCTCAGGTGCCATCCCTTTTAGAGGATTAAATGGAGGTGTCTGACAGCTCCTCTGATTTAGGGCCATTGGCCTTTTCTTATTTCTCAATATGGGTGCAACAGAAACTAATCAAGCTTTTATACGAGCTGGCTTTACACATCTTTTTGTTTGAGTTCCTCTATTAAAATGCAGTGCATCAACAAGATAAAATGAAACACCTTTTCAAAGGTAAACACACAGCCAAATCCTCTTTCCCTCCAGCCCCAGGAAGGCTGGGAAAACCCGAGGCAGAGATTTTAAATAGCACAAGCACATTCTGGATGTTTTCTAAATATCTAAAATACAAACCCATCATTAATTGCTCTCAATTTCTTACTTCTCCCAGAAAGTAACTCACTTTGCCCGTTCAATGCTACGTTGACTTGGTTTTGTGAAGGAGGCACTTGCCACAATGGCTTGGTTATGGATTAACCGAGTAACTCCAGCTAGGAAAACTCTTCTACCTGCTGCAAATGGTATCTAGAAGAAAGCAAAACAGAGCTATTGTCCAGCAGACAAGCCAGTGGAGAAATCCAACGGCAGGACAGACCAGAGCACCAGAACTGGGAGCGCCTGCCAGGGATCGATGGGATCTGAACCAGCCACCGGAGAGCAGGAGCTCAAAGGCAAAAAGGAGCGATACAGACATTGAGAAAGGGCAAAACGCATTTGTGTTCCTAGCTCAGTTGCCAGAAGAGTGCTGGATAAAGCACAAACAGAGAGTCAAGGCAGGATTACTGTCTGTTAGGTGCTACGCTGCCACTGAAGAACATGCTTTTCAAACTTGCTTTGCATCCGCCGTTTGCTCTCCCGTAAGGCCTCACAACAGCTTCAGCAAAGCCTCCAAAGCAAGGCGAACACTACTCCCTCCCCCAGCTTTCTTTGTACATTTAAGTAGGGTCTCCTGAACATTTGTCTCCTCTGCTGACAGCTCAGAATTGGGTGCCTGGTGAAGCTTTGTGAGTGTTTCAAGTTTGACAGATTAACTTGTGTCTGTGTTTTTCATTCCTAAAGACAAACTGTAGAGCAAAAATTTCTTCCTACCTACATAGCCTCCAAAAAGCCTCTAGCTGCCATCACACGTAATCCCTGGACAATGCAAAGACTCTGTTAATTTTTGACATCAGAATTTTTTGTGTTCATGCTTACAGGAAGGAAAGATGGAAGAGCACCACATAAACCAGACAACCAAAAATTAGGGAAGGAACAGTTACGCAGAGTAAATGCTACAATCACATCTTTCTCATCTAAATATTCAGCCTTTTCTTTAGAGGCATCACATATAGCAACTGTTAGTCAAATGTAAGGAAGAAATGTTTTGCTGTGAGGGTGGGGAGGCCCTGGCCCAGGCTGCCCAGAACAGTCGTGGCTGCCCCATCCCTGGAGGGGTTCAAGGCCAGGTTGGATGGGGCTGGGAGCCCCTGATCCAGTGGGAGGTGTCCCTGCCCGTGGCAGGGGTGGGACTGGATGGACTTTAAGGTCCCTTCCAACGCAGGTGATTCTATGATTCTAAATACAGGCCTTCATTGACAGATGATGATGGTTTGGTTTCTGGACCGGCCGAGTCTCTGCTGTCCTCCAGCAGTTGAAACTGGGAGCCAGCTGCTCCTGCTGCCTCGGACTCTTCTCGCCCCAAGGAGAAGCCTCTCTGCTGCATTCATCTCCCAGTCCAGTCCACATCCCCATCAACTCCTTTGTTTCTTCCCATGATTCTCCTTTCACTGCTTTGTGGCCCAGTTAGCAGCACTATTTTTGTTAGCAAACAGTCTTCCACTCCCACGTCGCAGTGGATTAAGAGCTTGTAATTGCTGTTGCTTTAAACTCCTCGTTAAAGATCTGGGCAAAGCAGGTTTAATCAAGACAGCAGCAGCTGCCTGTCTACAGACTGGCTCCTGGTGCTGGCAACAAGCAGTGGGAGTTTTTAAGAACACGTTCCTGGTACCTGCAGGCTGAGTGTGAATAAACAAGCTCCCCACAGGCTGTCTTATGGGTGCTGGGGGTTCATATACTTCACTCTCTCCACTGAGAATTCCCTGCGAGCGGAAGGCAGCAGCTTCTCCGCATCACACCGTGCGCTTGGTCCGGGCTGTATCAATACACAGACCCCATCGTGTCCACCTAAACTCCACAGATTTTGGATTTGGCCACAAATCAGAGGACAGACAGGGTTGGAAGGGACACCTCCTCTGGAGATCATCCAGTCCACTCCTTCAGGTTTGTCTGGGAGGGAAAAAAAAAAAAAGCCTCACCCTAAGTATGCAGCTGATATGAGGGATTTTAAAACCTCCCGTTTCCTGCTTTTGCACTGGATTTCTCCTTCTCACGGCTGCTTCCCTGCCTCTGCTGCCAGGGCAGGGAGGGACTGTGCAAACCTCCCCGGCAGTCTCACTAGCAGCATTCAACACATTCCTCCATGGAGAGCCCTTAATAGCAGTCGCCCACAACTCCTCTTTGTGCTTGTTCACTCCTCTCCCAGCTGCTGCCAACGCAGAGCCTGCTGACCCACTTCCTCCGCGAGCCTCTTTCTTCTTGGGTTTATTCCCAATGCCTCACAAAAAAAGTGGGAAACCGAGCTCTCGGTAGCGTTTGTGCATAGAAGGGAGCACATCCATGCGAACACACAGCAGGAGCTGAGATTGACTGTTGATGCAACAGAACTATAAGTGCAATGTAAACACCGAGGCAGCAGATGATTCGATGCTGAGCGAGGAGGGTTGTGTGGCGATAGCTGAAATGCAGTTCGTTAGCCACAATGGTTGCTGTAACGAGCTCAAATGCACAGAGAGAGGAGATGGGAGAGGAGACAGGAGAGCTTGTCTCTTTTCCCAGTGATTCCTGGCAGGGGGATGCATGCTGGGTGTTCCTGAGCTGCCTCCCTCGCTTGCTCCTCTCCCTGTAAGGACTTTTTGGCAAGGCTTCATAAGGGGGAAGAGAGGGTCAGCACAATCAGCATTTGTAACTTTAATTCTTGCCAGTATCTGCATAGTTATTGCTATTGAATGTCTGTCTCCAAAGTAACCCTCGGTCTCTGTGTGGCTCAAAATCAAGGTCGCTTGGCCAGCGGTACCATGCCTCAGCCTAAGAGACCTGGGAATCTTTGTTACTTTCTCTTTGGAAGAGAACAGCGAAGAAATTACGAAGTCTAAGCTGTAGGCAGGAATATTGCTTTCACACAAGACGCAAGTAAACTGTGGAACTCCTCACAGCAAGTCCAGAAAACAGGGAGATTCAGCAAGGGAGCAGATCTGCCCCTGTCGGAGAGAATCCCCCAAATGAGGAGGGTGCTTAGTGTCCTGTTTGCAAACATTGCCTGAATTCTAGCAACAAGAACAGATGCTGCATGTCAGGTCTGTTCATCTCACATCCTTCTGAAATGAGGATTCTTGTGCTTTCTTTGAAGCAGAATCACAGCCTGGTTTGGGCTGGAAGGGAGCTCAAAGCCCATCCACCTCTATCCCACCTTTCCTCTCAAACAGAAGTTGTATTTCTCTAGGAAATAACGCACTGTTTGCACGGCCTGAAAGATCAGTGGAGAACGCTCTGCACAGCCCTGTGGAAAGCTCATGTTTAGGGCTCAATTAACCTGTCACACCAAAAGCACCATCATTTTCAATGCAGTCATGCCCAATTTACCCCAGTATGAGAGAAAAATCCCATTTCTTAGTGCTGGGAAGCTGACATGATCCAAATGTTACATAAAAAGAAGATGGAGAAACAGACTCTAAGACTCTGAAGAAAAGCTGCGTCCCTTCTATCAATTTTATGTAAACTCATTGCCATGATTTTAATCACAGAAACATAAATATGGGGTGATGTCACTGTCTGCTCTGAGATTTCAGTGCTGTGCAAGGTCTCTCTGAGTTGCTTGGGACAGCCCGGGATGTGGGAAATTCCTACACACTGAAGTCTGTTGTCTGATGGGTTTGGAAAGAGCAAGGTGAGGATCCCCTGGAAAGCTCCAACAAGGTGATGAGCCATGTTCCAAAACTTTACATCTGTTTTTGTTATGGTTGGTTTTCTTCCACAGTAGCAATGTGTGCCAATAATAAACTTGTCCAAGCACAGGAAACAGCTCAGAAATTGAGGTTGCCACGAAAGATTTTTGAGGAAAAAGGAGAAGTTTGTTTGCAACAAGGGGATCTTAAAATTAAGATTTTGAAATCAGACATCTGCAACTGGACAACCCTCGTTACTAGATGTTGCACATGAAGTCATTTTTCTTCCCTTGCTCTGTTTATTTTTCTCCTTTCCTCTCCCTCACCGATCTCATTTGCTGATGCAGATCTGAAATCAGCACACATCAGAAGCTCCCTTGAAAGGAAGCGTATTTCCAGTGTCTGAATCTGTTCTGGTAAACAGCGAGGCGTATCTTAAGCAGGGCAGTAGGGAGCATCTCACTGATGAAAGTGCTTATGGGAGAAAATGCTCAAGGGCAAAAGAGAGACTTGAAGCTAATGACAAATGCACATAAACTCACAGGCTGGGTCCAAAACCACCCTACAGACCTTATCTAGATAGTCTTTCCAGCTTCTGTGTTCAGGGATGGGAGAGATGTGGTAATGAACGCATGAAAACAGCCAGGTACGCTCAGCTTAACGGGCTTTTTTTCTGTACTACCTTATTCTTTATTGCATTTAAACAAATTGAAATGACTTTCTCATATGCTGCAAGCGTTAGAGTTGAAAATAAACAAAGACGTTACGTTACACGTGATAGCTGGTAGTTTAAAAGCAGGATGGAGCCTTCAGGAAGGCTGGTTGTCTATACAATGAGTAAGAAATACGTGACCAGATCTATTGCACTGACCTGGAAAACCCAATCATTGTCTCCAAAAGGCTGAGGCAAGAGTCATAGGAACCTGTGAATGCCTACAGCTTTAGCCAGAATTGATGGGGACCTCAGATGCTCAGAATCCATTCCTGGAACGCTTTGGAGTGATTATGGTGTTGCACTTGCAAAAAAAAAAAGAGAAGTAGGTGACGTTTACCACGGTAACAATTCTCCTGATCAAAACCTTTCCCATTCAGCAAAACACAGATCAAACACGTAGTGAATTCCTGGCTAAAAGGCTCTTAGTATCTCTCTGGAAGAAACCCTGCAAGTATTGTTTAGCCTAGAACACAATCTGACTTTGAAGCAGCCTCCAGTCTTCTTGGTTTGTAAGGATGGGGATCTAAATATTCTCTAATTAACCTATTAGTTTTAATTAGATACCACAGCCACTTATTTTCTAATCTGGAAAATGGGCATTCCAGATGCAAAGAGGAGGAATTCTTCCTTTATTCCTTCCCTTAACTCTTTTTCTGCTTAGAGAAATGCTTAAAATGCCTCGTCAACACAGAAAAAAGGTGACATTTGATGAAAGATTAAGGAAAATGGGGAAGATTAACAAAGCTTGATAGGCAGGCAATTAAAACAGAAGTGAAGGATCGTTAGTATTCATTACTAGAAAACACAGGCAGGGAGGACTGTGCAGCTGCTGGAAATCCCTGGTATCTGGCTGCAGAGAAGTCATTCCAAAATATTACTTGTTCTTTTCGCTGGTGAAGTTTCCACTGGCAGTTAAGTGGATTAGCTGCTTTTTGTTGCCTCTTCACTCTTCAAGTCTTATCTGGACTAAAGACTGTTTGAAAGGCCTTTGAAACGTGGCTCTACAAGGTTCTTGTCAAGGAAGCTCTTGCTTTAAGGAAGGTGAAATGGCTAATAACTCCCAGCAACAGTGACATGTCCCGATTAAATCAAAGTCCAGCCGGAACGAGCTGCAGCAGAGGTGCCAGACAGCAGGTTTTAGAACAGCCGCAAAAGCGAGGAATCCGGAGGTAAACACAGGACTTAAATCTCACGTTGTCCCAGTTTCTCCCTCTCTTCTCTAATGAGAAGTTATTACAGAAAAGGAAAGAAAAAGAAAGAATGTAGAAGGTGATAAGGGCGAAGTCTGCACTTGTGCAATTATTGAGGCTTAACGGAACACAAGCTTCCTGCAGCCTGCAAATGAAATTTGTGAGAGAGAAACCAGGACTGGATTGGAAGGTGATCTCTGCAGCAGGATTGCTTTAAAGCAACTGCAGACATGAGAGGAGAGCCAGGGTGTTGCAGGCAGGGACAAGATCCTACACTCAAGCAGATCCCAAGAGCACAGCACCCCTGGAGTCGCCCACTTCACTGTGAAATGGGAGAGGAACAACACTTCCCATCACTGATGAGCAAAAATGCTGCCACACAATCCAAAACTGGAGTGAAAATAAGACACCGAACACGGGTCTTGGGTGCCTTAAAAGCCTTTCCATATATCTTGAAAGCAAAGCAACATTGTTTTCATGCAACATCCCCCAAGGTACTCTAAGACAGATTGAGAAAGTTGGAACGGCTTCTTTCTCAGGGAGGAAACCGCACCCGATCTGTTCCTCAAGGACAACTGCAGTACATGAATCCATCTTCTGGGCTGGTTTTTGTTCTCTGAGACACTAACCAAAAGGCACTCTTGAAGGTTCCTGAAAGTTGATGGATGAGGAAAGGGTTGGTTTTTTTCCTAAATATATATATATTATATTCCCTCCCCCCCCCGGAATATTCATGGCTATAAGGAGAAGAGGCATTTCCACCTAGCACTGTCTTAATCCCCAGTACAGCAGCACCACAGGGAGAAAAAAAAAACACTGCAGAACTGCCCACTTGCCCTTCACATCCAGTCTTTGAAGTCAAGACCTTCCTGACATGCTCTCAGTCCCAGCCTAACCCCCCTAATGCCCGAGCTTTCCCTGTCATTAATTCTGAAGTCTTTCAGCCCAAGCATTGATTTTCTTCTGGGTAGCTTCAGGCTCATCACTTTCATGTTTCATAATTTGTGATCTGACAGATTAGGGGGATTATTTGGGGCTAGAGCTCAAATCAACGACGGTACTGACAGGCAGAAGAGAGATGAAAACTACTCCTGGCCTTTCATCTTCTTGGTGTAAACACAAACTTAGTACTAGAACGTATCTTGTACGGCATTTGAATGAAAACCCAGCCAGAGCTTGTTGGACCAGCTCCTGCAGCTGATAGTACAAAGCTAAGATCAAAACATATGTGCGCAGGGGGGTCTGCGCACACGCTGTGTGCGCATCAACAGACAGACGGAACCTGTTCCGCGCACGCTGTGCTATCTGGCTCCAGGCACAGCCCCGTTCAGGGGCTACAGCTTTCATCCCCTTTCGGCTCTTCCACTGAACCGAATCAGCTTTTCCCATCAGCCATGGGTTCAAGCTGAACAGAGGAGCTGAAGATCATCCCTGCTGGCTCAGGGTAGCTCTCCAAGACCCTACTGCATACCAAGTTTCTGCTCAGACCAGATGAGAAAGACCCCTGCTTGCAGAAAGACTTCTGCTTTGTGTTCACCTCATCTGGCGAGCCTGGAGGAGAATGGATGAACTTCCACAAAGGATTAACAAACCTCAAAGTTCCTTGTAAACCCTGTGGTTTGCCAGTCGCTTCCCTGACACAAACTCAGATGGGTGTTTGGAAGGGGCCTCATCAGCACGTAGCCGAGAGGAGAGATTTGTTGCTCAAGAATCTTCTTTCCTCTACTTCGAAATCTTTTCAAGGGCTCCTTTTTCTGAGACTCTAATCAGCTTGACAGTCTCCCGGTTTGTGTCTGAGCAGGACTGTGTAATGGTACCCGAGTCACATTTTCTCTCTTTAGAGCTGGTCAGGCTTGTTTTTAAGGTTCATTTGTTCTTTTTCCCAAATGAACACAAAGACAGCTATTCCAGCAAATCCTGTTCACATCAGTTCAGCACCTTTAGTCTTTGTTTCACCCTCAAGTGTTCATGTAACAGATGAACAAGTAAGTGTAAGCAAAGCTTCCCTAACCCATCCCGTCCTGCAGGCTTCTCCCGAATTCCTACATCAGGTTTGGACCCTTCGCTAAAATAAATCTTTAAGTAGGATCCTGCTTTTAAGAAAAAAGCTGTTGAAGCCCTGGCATTTTCCACCTGGCCTCTATCCTGAAGCTCTGAACTCAGTGGACCCTTGTTCTAGCCTGAGCTCTCAGCTGTGCAAGAGGCGCCCATCCATCTCCTCCCTCACTGCAGACCCAGACAGTCCCATCGACTCTGTGTCTGTAGTGCACGTGTGACGAGAAATCCTGACTAGTTAGAGAAGCCCAGAGAGCTACATGGAGTTCAATCATCTTCCCAAATCCCCCGTGCTCCCCACTGCGAAGACCCAGGCAAATGAGGCAGAAGGGTCATTCCCTGCTGTCTGCTAGCGCTCAACAAGGCAGCGTTTGCTTTTGTTTTGGTGGGTGGGCCTTTTCATCATGAGAAAAGAAGTGAGGGACAAGCTTGCTTTGCAGAGGGAGGTACATGCTGTACTTGGCTGGATACTTTATTAGGAATGAGCTGAGCTGGTAAATATCTGCTTCCTATTCTTCATTTCTTTCCAGTTTGTTGGAGACCTCCAGACATAGCCGACTCGCAGCCTCTGCCTGCAGAACAGACTCAATTAGAGAGCTGCTTCAGGGAGATTTTAAGGTATTTTTGGCCAGGGTGAACTGTAGCTCATACAAGAATTCGAGCTTTAAAAATGGAAAAAACAACCTAGCTTCAAGTGAAGCTGATAAACCTCCATGATTAGTTCCATGGCCCACTGAACCTTCACGAATACATGGCAGCTGCGTGTATCTGTGAACTACACACTTTATATGTTCATGGAAGAAGAATTTATCAACTTATTTTCTAATGACGTTAGAGTTTTGAAAACAGAAATAAGGCTCAGCCTATCCATGTCTTCAGGGATCCTTCTCTTTTCATGTGCGCCTAGTACCCTGGGGAGCCTGACTTGCAGCCTACAGACACCATAATAATGAGAAATAGATGCTCTGAAAGATATAATCAAAGTGATGCAGTCTGAAACAACAGGCAGGACTTCACACAACACTTCTGAATGCTTCCTAATCACTAGCAGCAGAGAAGAGCCCTCCTGGCAATGCAGAAAGAAGGAGCTCATGTTTGCAATGGAAGATCAGGAATCAAAACCAGTACACGTTATTGCTGGCACGATATTTCTACAAACTTCCAGACCTTAGAGGACAGCAGTTACCTCTATCCACAAGGAACAAAACACGTGCTCCAAAAGGCTTTTAGGAAGCTTTATAGATGCTTATGAATTGTAAGCATATGGTGAAAGAGAGGAAGGTTTGAGCGCCACAAAGTAGACTCAAAGAATCTGCACTACTGTTGCTCATCATTGATGCTGCTCCTCTGCTGTTCCACCTCTTTTCTTTCCCAGGAATTCTGTTTGAAGCAGAGGTCAACGGGACTACGACTCATCCTTTATACAAACATTTCCAGCTTGCCTGTCAGGAAGGTTAAAACAAAGGGCAGGGCATAACCAGGCTAGGTATTATTTTTTTGGCTTCTAGCATTGGGGAATTCACGAGGGAGTGGCAGTGGAACCCAGAAGCGACTCGCTAGCCAGAGTAACCTTGCAGTGGCCTTGCTCGCGCTGCCTCTGCTCCAGATCCAGGTGGCTCCAGGTGACTCATGCTTCTAATTAGTGCCCTTACCTGTCTAAATGAAGCAGTGCTCTGAAGCTGGAGCCGAACAAATTGGTCCCTGGAGAAGGGAATGATGTGTGGCAATGCTACTTGCATCATCCAAACAGCATCATCCAAAAAAGCTAAGCCACTCCGCTTCCCGCAGCAGGAGCTTTTGTGAAGGAAACTAGAGATGAAGGGAGCCGCCGGGGACCAGAGACATAATACACCTGTGAGCAGCATCATTAAAGCGCTGCCACTGTGCTGCGGGAGAAGCTTCCTAGGGTTTTTCTCGACGTATTTTGTGATTTAAAACCTCTTCCATTTCCAATCAGGTCAGGATAAAACGGCATTGAATACACTGCAGGCCAAGCAAAGACTTCAGGCAAGAGGGGGCTGCGCCTGCATCGCTGAAAATGCTTTAAAATTGCAAAGCTGCCAAAAAGATTCCTTAAATACTTGAAGGCCAATATTAAAGCAAATCTCCCTCCCCTGCTGACTCGGTGCCTGGCTGTCAGGCAGCTGTGGAGGAGCTCGGTTTCCCGAGGTCAGAGGCTCACCAGGCTGATTCGCAGCCAGTGCAAACCTGTCTGGTGTTCCCCAGCCCACATCTGTGTTGCTTTATTTCTGAGAGGAAGATAAAACACTATAATTATTTGATTTGTTTGCAGTAGTATTAGTAATTTCACATGTCACCTCACAGCAGGCTGCTGTTACTTTCCCCACCCAGGGTTTATCAGAAGGCTGGTGTCTGGCTAAGGGCTGGAGCTGGGATTCAGGAGAGCCGCTTTCTTTTTGCGTGTCAGTCACAATTTTTCCATATGAGTCAGGGCAAGTTATTTTGGGTGTCTACATCCCAGTTTCTTAGTAAAATATGATGATTACTTTCACTTTGTCCAGTTTCATAGAATCATGGAATGATCTGGGTCGGAAGGGACCTCAAAGCCCATCCAGTCCCACCCCTGCCACAGGCAGGGACACCTCCCACTGGATCAGGGGCTCCAAGCCCCATCCAACCTGGACTTGAACCCCTCCAGGGATGGGGCAGCCACCACTGCTCTGGGCAGCCTGGACCTCCCCACCCTCACAGCAAAACATTTCTTCCTGGAATCTCATCTCAATCTCACCTCTTTCAGCTGAAAACTGTTCCTCTCACCCTATCCCTGCCCTCTCCAGCTTTCCTGGAGCCCCTCTCAGTACTAGAAACTGCTCTAAGGTCTCCCTGGAGCCTTCTCTTCCCCAGGTTGAACAACCTCAAATCCCTCAAAATACCCAGAAAGCAGAGTCCCTTCATACCAAGGAGACAGCTCGATTTTGATTGACTGGCAGGCTTAGGGGTAGCTGCTTTTTGTCAATGGGGAAAGAGTTCAGGAAAAGATATGAAATTCTCTAGCAGCTGCTGCTGGCTGTGAAATCCTGCACCCAGTTGCTTCTCTCCCATCCCAGTTCCTTTGACAGATTTGCACCGTCCTCGGTTTACACACGGTTCACAGACCCACAAATGCTGAGTAAGAGGCAGTTCCTCACTGCCACTCGTTCCTCAGCCAGAGAGCCTCCTCTGTGACCCATTTCTGGACACTGTCCCCATACAGAGCTCCTGTGTGACTCTGGGAAGTGCTGCCCTGTCGCCGTGGGGCTGCAAGGAGCACACAGCTAATTCTCACTGAGGAAGAAGTGAAAGGGCACCTGATGTTTCCATTGCAGCGAAATGAAGACATTGTCTTTCTATTTACTCATCACATTCAATCTTTACGAAGGCTCTGTCCCATCACTTGGTTGGAAAAGATGCATTTCCTTGACACAGTCAAAGCAAAATGAACCCAAATTGCCGCTTATGACACTTATGATTTGGAAACCTTGAGAGAAGCAGCACAGATCTTGAGTGGATCTTGTTCGGATGCTTCCCACCTCCTGCCTGGATTTTCCTCACACCGAGCTCCCTCTCAAGCCCCTCTCACCAGCGCTTTATATCTCACAGTGCACTGGGAGACCATTCACATTCACTTTCTGTAATTAATGAGATGATGAACAGTCCTTGCTTTCCTCCTCCTTACCCTGAGATACAGTTTTTGGCTCAGACTCTCAGCACATCATCTCTGCGCTGAGCCCTGTCTGCGTGTGGTTAACAGGCTCATCACTTAAAGATGTTCATCCCCAGCGAGTCACATACTCGATAAAGCCTGTGTTCTCCAGAGACTGTTCTACATGGAATGAACAAGTTATGTTGATCTTTCCAAACCATAGTTTATTATCTCCGAGCTGATCTTAGCAGTTAAACAGCACCAGGTGACTATTTTTACTATTCCTTGAGACTTTACAAAAGCTACAAGTCCGTGCTGGGTATGGTGACATCTCCCTTGTCCTTCGTGGAACGATGTCCCAGTGTTTTCACTTTTCCCCATCTATATTTCTAGATGAGCCAGAGCTTCTTGTATCATAGACCAACATGGTTCATGATTTTCTCAGAATAACTGTTGATATAAATAAATAACCTAGATAATCTTGTCTGCCTGCACCATTCCTGGGAAACAAATCCTCCATTATCATTTCGTGTAATACAAAGCATCAAACTGATTAATTCCCATCCTTGACAAATGTGAATCACACTCTGCATGGTAGCTGGAAGTTAGTTAAGGCCACTATTGGAAATAATCAGGCAGCTTCAAATCCATTATCCTCCCCAGTGTGATGTAAACAACGGTACCAGTCACAGAAATGCCACCCTAGCGACAGAAAAGCATTCAGCTCTCGCTCCTTCCAATTCCCCCATCTCTGATCCAAGATGTTAGGAAGGTTATGGTCACCTTCCCTTCCCAGCTTTTTCCTGAACATTTAATAATTCCTAAATTCCTTTCATTAATCTGAAGATATGACAAGCCTCAGATTAGTTTGGTTTAGTGTTTGATAGGAATGGTTGGACTCGATGATCTGGTGGGTCTCTTCCAACCTGGCTATTCTATGATTCTGTGATAATGAAATGCATTATTAAGCATTATTAAATGTGTTAAATTAATCACCTGCATTTATTGAACTACGGTAATAGATAATACAGATGTTTTTAGCAGCTCTAGAGGATTTAAGAAGCTTTTCTAGGTGGAGGTCTAGGTTCTCGAGACATACAACGCTGTAGACGTGCTTGGTCAAAGGAACAGACGGCCCCATTTAAAATGATGCGGCTACACTTAATTGCACTCGCTGGCTGCCTGGTTGTCAAGCCCAGCGCAAGCGCAGGGGATCCAGGCAGGAGATTAGCTGGAGTCTGGAGAGCCCTGAGAACACTCCAAAGTGCCACTACCCGGCGTTGCCAACGTGGATGACACAATTTGACATCTCATGCCAGCCAGCCGGCAGCTGGTTATGTCGGGGATATGTTAATGCTGACTGGTATTTGTGGAAGGGAGGAGCCTCAGCTGTTCTGGTGCTGGAATGCAGCACTGAAGGATGTTTGAGGGACTGATTGTGAGCAACGTTCTGCAGCCAGAGCACTTGTTCAGGTAAAGATGCCTGAAGTGTTTATCATAAGAGGATGCTGGCTAGAAGAAGAGAAAGACATGGCCTGGGAGCCAGAAAAAGCAAGACGGGGGTAAGCTGCACTGATGGAAACAAGGAGATGGCATTTGAGGGTAGGGTCACACCGAATTTGCCCCCCGAGGTGGTAATGCTGACGATTCTTGCCCATGTGCATCACAGTGATGGGCAATATCTGGATGTGTGCCCTTTCTGAAAATTAAAGGCTGCTGCTGATTAGCCATGAGAACAATCTGATCCGAGCTCAGGTCAATTCCACTACACGCTTGCAACTGTGAAAGTTTACTGAATAGAGAGAGAAAGTGCAGAATTTTGATTTTGTTCACTGTTTACTGCCTTCCTCAGCTGCTGCCAGGGCCCATTTGATAAGGAAGAGAACCACCAGCAGCTATAAAACTCGCGAAAGCCTGGAATCCTTCCTTCTGCCACCCCCTCCCACTTGCCAAAACCTGCTGCTTTTAGCTTTCTTAAAGAATGTTGCTATTTTCCTTATCTTTTTGCTTCCTACTAAAATCCACGTGGCCGTATTTCTGGATTATCAGCAGGACATGCGAGCCAAATCCTTCCTCCTCTGCAGATGGAGAAGGAAACCTACAGCCAGGAGAGGTGTAAGGATGGCTTAGCTTCCCACAGGTGCTGGTGCTTTCATACTACATTTGCAAAGTTGATGCCTTTGCTGCTCTAAGTCCAGCATAATAATTCAGTTAATATTCCCTGGGCCTGGTGTCTATCTGAGAATACTCTGATGCAGTAACCAGTGATTTTTCCCCTCTGGTAAATGGTGTACGTTGTCAAAGTACCTTCTTGATATCTCTTTTGTGCCCCAAACCAACACATATCTTTTTAATATCTGGAGTGAACTCCTCTCAGGGCTGCATGAAGCTTTGAGCTGTGTGGTTCACAGATCATGGTTTGCATGTTGGGGTAGCCACGGAGATTTTTGGTTTTAGCTTCTTGGCAGATTTTCTGAGCCTGGAACAACTTTCATTAATGTCCATACAATTCTGAATCAGTGGATGATGTTTTCCATACACAGCTGCGTTACAAACAGACCAGGAACTCGCCTTTAAAGAAGAATGTGCCTGGACATCTTGATGTCTGAAGCAGCAGCTGATTGTTTTACTGTTTTCAAAACTAACTGTGATCTTCTAAAATGCCCTTTTCCCTTTAGCTCTCTCCTTTGTGCATGCATCTCCAGAAGGAGAATTTTTAACAGCACACGTGAGTTCTAAATCCCCATGTTTAAATAACACCCTACTCAGTAACTTCTGATTTCCTGTTCAAAAGCGAGAGGGTAACACTCCTGGCACAACAAACCCAGAGGACGAGGTAGAATTTAGGCTATCTGAACACAGCCTCAAGGATATCCTCAGTGTGGGATCTTGGTACTTGTCCATCCTCCACACCTCAGTGTTTCCGAACCACCAAGCAACTGTCGTGGCCACCTGTTCTCCCCATCCCTGACTCCAGCTTTACAGAAGGGCTTTGGAAAGAATGCGTTAGGAATCGCTTGGCCATTTGCTTCTGCTGGTATGACTCGCTAGCTCAGTGAAACCCAGGAACCGCTCACAGACAACAAACCTCCTCTTTATCCTGAGAGCGATCATCTGTGCCAGCTCATCCACTTATTGCCAGAAAAATCATCTGATTCATGAGCAATTACAGCAAAACAAAGCAACGGACCAATTCTGCAAACAAGAAACCAGGGCACTTCCCACAAGTGCTCTCTGCTGCCTTCAGCTGCGAGCGCTGTTTGACTTCACGCTTGCCCTCCAGTATCTGCTGTACAACTGTGCCACTGCAAAACCACAGCCAACGTGAATTTTTTTTCACTATGAGAGTGGGGAGGCCCTGGCACAGGTTACCCAGGGAAGTGGTGGCTGCCCCATCCCTGGAGGGGTTCAAGGCCAGGTTGGATGAGCCTTGGGCAGCCTGATGTAGTGGGATGCGTCCCTGACCATCACAGGGGGGTTTAAGGTCTCTTCCAGCCCAAACTATTCTATGATTCTATGAATTTTGGACTGATCCCGAAATCGACTGCCCAAGGTCCTAGCTAGCTCAGCCTTCATGATTCATTTTTCATTTATGAATTGAGAAAACTGTTTAAAGCCAGAAACTTGGCACCAACGGGACAAAAGAAACATCCCTTAAACTGAAAGGAGAAAAACTAGAGTGTAAGTGAAATGTAAGTTATAAAGATGATATCTTTGTCTTGCAATTGGGTGTGCTGTTTATTCCAAAGTTTTCTCTTCAACTGAGAGAAGAACAAGCTCTAACAGAGCGCTTGTGTCACAGAAGCAGGCTCTTCTGGTGCAATACTCACTCGGCCATCTGTGAAATTGAGAACATTAGAGGTATTCTCTCTGGAGCTCCCTGACTTTTCCTCAGCTTACAAGGATGCTGAGGTGGGAAATATTTCTTCCCAGAGCCTGCTGATTAAATCCACGTAGAAACCTCTACCTGACAACTTGGCTCACGTGCTCGAACGTGAGCACAGTTCCCCGGTGAGTGGCTGTTCTGGAAATTTGACTCTTGGAAGAAGCGTTTGCCCTTTTCTTGGAGGCACCATTCCTTCAAATACACTGGATAAAATAAACCCCATGTATCGACTGCTGCTGTAAAACGTGATGCAGGAGAAGACCAGAGGTGAAGGTCACATTCACCACGGTTACCCTTACTCTGTCATTTCATTAGAGGTTCCATGTAAAAGCTGGACAGGGGCCGTGCTCTTGCTGGTGCCAGGTGAGAAATGGATGATATGCTCGAACTGCAAGCAATTTGCACTTTGATGGCTCTCAGAATGAAGGCTGGGCCCATCCAAGTCTCCAAGCGATACAAAATCAAGGAAACTTCTCTTTGAGGCAATGAGAGGATCTGCCACTGAAAAGTCCGAGTGAGATGAATCTACAGGACTAGGAAACCTGGCAATATTCTGTGATTGAGAGAATAATGTGTTTCTTTGGCAAAGAAAAAGATTGGCCAGGAGATAAATGCTCTCTTCTGAGAGATCAAAACCTCTTAGCCTCACGTAAAAGGATAAAAACAACTTCCACGTCAAAACCAGCTATAAGTCACAGCTCCCAAGGCAAGAGCAGCGCTCTCTGCGCACAGGCAGGATGCTCTTCCACAGCAGCTATGCTGGTCGTTTCCACTCATTGTCATTTGCCGGCCTCGGACTACGGCTTCAACCTGTTTACAAGGTCTAAACCTGTTCAGAAGATGTGAACGGTGCTCAGATCCACAGCTTTCAAGAAAATGCAAAGGCAGTACAGACTCTGGATAACAGAGAGCCCGGGGATCTACGCTTGAGCCTGTGGCAAAAAGATTTCAAACTCCTAAAAATAAAAGCCAATAGGACAGGAACCAGGAGCTGGCTGAAAATTTATAATGAGACATTAGAAGAAGTTTGCTTGTCCTCAACAAGAAAACTGATTTAGCAGCTCTGGTTTTCTTTAACCTTTGCCTTTCTCTCCATCCTAATCATACTCTTGAACATACAATATTCAACCACAAATCACTGCAAATTCAGAAGCTGGGTTTGGGACTAGTCCCAGTTCTCAGCTTCTCTCTTATTTCATAGCAGGCTGGGTTACCCAGTTACTATTCCTACAATCCCTGCCTCAGTTCTCGCTCTTTATTTTCAACTTAAATGCTTCTGCCTCAGAGTAATCCTTTTTATTGTAGCCCTTTCTCAGTTGCTTTTTTCCTCTTCACATTCCATAACATTGTGTTTAAGTAACGAAAACGTGCTGGATTTTCAGCTGCTGTAGACTGGGTGAACCACAGCAGTATCAGCAGATCTGGGGTGACTTACACTGACTCAGTTCTGACCGAACAGAAGTAGCTACAACACCACCGACTCACATCTGCTGGAGTGTTTTGTGGCCCTTGCTCTGCATCCGTTGCTTTTGAAGGGAAAAGAGGGTGCTCGCAGCTAGTTCCTAACAGCACGAGTGCTGTGTAATGGAGCCATGCGGAGGGGAATCGCAGCACAGCTGTTTTGGCTGAAAACCAACCCTTGTGGTGAGCCACTGACTGACACCAGAGAGTCACGGTGGGACCAGGCTGCTGGTCTTCGAGAGAGATCACTCTATGAGCAACCCCTTCCATGCAGTGTCAGAGGCAACAATGCTCTTCTCTCCAGTTTCAAGTCTTGCCTACAGAGATGGTGCCCTCAGAGCCTCTTCAAGAAGAATTAGGAGGGAGGTGCACGCCTGGAAAAAGGGGGAGCTCCGACCCTGGCTGCCCCTCCCGCTTTCTCAATCCCATTGCTGTGAGATACAGCCACCTCAAAGCTAATCCTCATGTTTTTGCCAAGTCGCCTGTTAAATATTGGGGAAACGTTCAAAGCGAACAACATATTTATCCCTTCAAAGCAAATGATAGGTTTGTTTCAAACCGAGCCCCACTCTGCTGTGATTTATTCCAGTAGCCTGTATCTCTCTTTCCTTTTTTAAAAACGCATTGAATGCGGGTGATGTATTTTTGACATGATTGATTCTGACCTGAATGTGCCTGCGCTAAATGAATCAACGGTGCCAATTTCCCCTGCCTGCCACTAAAGAACAGCCAAGTTGATAAGGGCATTCTTCTTTCAGCTGAAATGTTGGAGCAGTAGCCTTTGTTCCCCAGCCGAGGAGTCATCTGGATCGTATCAAACTGCGCTCTGGAATCCTGGACATTTCATACACCAAAACTAGGGTTGTTGTATTTCCTTTGGATTCAGCTTTCACCTACTCTAAGGCAGTTTAGTTCAGGCTGGAAGAGAAAGTCATGGCCTGCAGGAAAGCTGGAGAGGGGCTCTTTATCAAGGAGTGCAGGGATAGGATGAGGGTGAGCGCAATTATAAATTGAGGTTCCAAAGATGATTTTTTCTTTTTTTTTGCAGTAAAACAGCTTCTGGAGCCAGCCACTGGAGGGAGCAGCTGGAAGCAGGCTGGACCTGGGCAATACCAGCTAAAACGCAACTGAAAACACCTTGAGACTCACAGTGGCTCCTCTCTGCAGGTCTACAAGATGAGGAGGGATATAAACACGCAAGGAGAATCTTAAAACCTGTGGGCTTCTCACAGAGAAAGCCCAGGTAACCAAAACCCTCTTGACAAGAGACCTAAGGATAACAAGCATCTCGGGTCTGGTTCAAAGTATCTGCTCCTAATACAGAAACACACAGTGACATGGGTAGCGCCTCTAGTCCTGTCACTGGGCATCACTAAGGAAATCCCAGTTTCCTTCTTGATTCCCTCCTACCAGGTACTTAGCCATGTCTATTAACATTCCCCTGAGCCTTCTCTTTCCCCAGCTAAACACTTTCAGCCTTCTCAGCCTCTCCTCACACACAAGATGCTCTAGCGTTTCACCATCTTCGCTGAACCCCCCTCCAGTAACTCCATTTAATTTTTTTGTACTGGGGAGCCTGGAGTCAGACACAGCACTCCAGGTGGGTGTGATAAACAATACCTCTTTAAATGACTTTATAAGTGGTTAATGATTCACGATAGCTTTAAGGGAAAGCTATTCAGTCCTTCATGATGTCAGCAAATGATTTGAAGAGCAACTAGAACACAGGAGAACATGGAGAGCAATAGGAGGAGATAAAGGTAAGTAACTCTGCAAAGGAAGAGGCCTCTCCAGCGCACACGGCTCTCCGGAGCAGGTCAGAGCAGTCGCTGCTGGCAAGCACCGTGTCCTAGAGCTGAGCAGCACCCCAACAGCCCCCTGCACCTTATCCACATCCCTCACCTGCCACATTCACTCAGAAGGTTCTTTCATCCTTGGCTGAGGTTCTGGAGGTGCATTTGTATCAACAGGAATAAAAACAGCAGCCCAAGATACTCACTTGTACCTTTGATTCTGGGAAAAGTGAATGCAGTTGAGGGAAGTGGTGGAGGTTCCATCCCTGGAAACACTCAAGGTCAGGTTGGATGTGGCTCTGAGCAGCTTGATCGAGTCAAAGCTGTCCCTGTTCCTTCAGGGGGATGGACTGGATGACCTGTAAAGGTCCCTCCCAACCCAAAGCTTTCTATGATTCTAATAAAGTCAACCACAGCCATGCAACCATTATTTTCTACTTTGTTTTTTTCCCAGTCAGAGTATTTTGCATTTCTGGAAAGCTTCTGACACTGAAGGCCAGTCAGATGAATTTATGTGGAGTGAGACAGAGATGATAAAGTGTGAACACGAGTCAAAAGTGTAAACGCTTCTTTAACATCCTTCCATTTCTGCGCTTCCTCTGGTGCTTTGAAACAGGCCCAGCCCAGGGTTTTATTTTGCAAAACCAAACCCCAGAAGGCACAGCTTTGCAAATGTTTCAAAAGGCAGCACTCATTTTGGCCTTTTCTGACTGTATCCACTTGCTAGCAGATGGAAATTCCTCTTTCTCCCTTCCCTCTCCTTGAGCTGGAGATGAGCCCCTGCAGGGATTCAATATTGCTTTAGCACCCGCCATAAATAAAACCTGCTTTCAAGGAGAACAAAGGCAGCTGTGTGGGGTGGAAGAGCAGCCCAGGCGAGGCTGAATGATGGGCTGGACAACGGGGCAGACACAGCTACATCTGGCGAGGAGCTGGGCAGCACAGAGGGGCCCCATGGGGCTGGCAGAGGGACACTTGGCTCAGAGAGGGGCTGCCTGCTATTGATTTCACACCAGGGATGCACAGATGCACATTTGCTTAAACTAATTAACAGGGTAGAAGCTACCTCCTCATCTGGCTTTGCTGACGGCTGGCGCAAACTCATTTTTGTATCGGTTTATTAGCTCTGATAGCTGATCTTATCTAATTGAATTATCTCCTAATGATGACTGAACTTTGTATATGCATTAGGAGAAAAGCAATGAGAAACCCAACTTCACTTAGTTATTCTCCTCCTGAAAGAAAAGAGATTGTTCTTTTTCCATGAAGTTCTATAATGTGTTATTAGGGAATCTGAGTTGAGGGTAAGTGACATGGAGAAAGGATTAATGGGAATTCAGGCTAGAATGAAAGAGCCAGCTCAGACTGAGAGCTGAGTTATCATCTTAAGTGGATGAAGAAAGGAATGATTGAGAAATGGCGACAATAATAGCAATAGTTTGGGGCATCCTGGAAGTACAGAGGTTCTCCATCAACTTCATTCAACTTCTTGCTTTATTCCTTATTTTGTCACTATGTTTAAGATGCTGATGTCCTCACATTCTTAATGATTTTACTGCTAGGTGTTCAAAAAGCTGACGAGTCTGAACTATACATGTTCCTGAGGAGACAGACTGATGAGGAGAAATGCTGGCATCTGAACTTCTGGAGAACAAAAAAAGCTGCCAAATACACTTGGAGGATTTTAAGAGGGGTGAGAAACTGCTGCACTGTTGCCCCATGAATCTTATTCTCACATAGATGGAACTTGTCTGTATCACCAGGCACGTGATGGACAAGGTAGGCAAGAGAACTTCAATAAACCTTTCTCCCTCTTATGTCATTCACACGCCAGCATCTTCCTCTGTTGCTCATATTAAATCAACTTGTCCAGCACTTGCCTGGGAGAACTGCTTGTGATCCCCTGGGAAATGAAGCCAGAAGTAAAGCAGGCTCTTCCAACATCAGCAACTTCCCCTATACAATCATCTAAAGTGCTTGGTGTTTACAAGTAAATGAAACAGAAAAGCAGTGCTGAAGGGGAAATGAAAATGGGAGTCAGCTGGGAATGGAGCATAATGCTATGTTTAGCTTTGCTAGGCATGGAAAAATATTTATTTCAAGCCTCAGGGATATAACAGGGGGCACATAATTAACCAGCATCAGCGGTGAAGGCCACTGTTTTCATGCCTTTCTGACCCCAGGGACCAGCTGCAGCAACGAGGAGCTGAAACTCCAGCTACAGAGCACTTGTGGCTGGCCCCGGCAGCCTAGAGCAGCACAAATGTCAGCGCTCAGGACCCCTGAGGACTTTGGGTAGGAGGATACTAGTGTGAAACTGGAGCGATGAGTCTGGTGTTGAATGTTCATCTAAGTCAGACCTTTAGACAAATTTCTCTGGATTGTAAGGTCCTTCGGTGTGTGGATATGGTTGGACATGAAGGCTGAACTGCTGAGAAGTGGCAAAACATGTGACAGCTCACGACAGGAGGGAGAGGAGGACACAAAGAGAGGTGATAAGAAAACCATGTGAGAACAGAGGCTGCTGGGGTGTCAGAATGGAAACATTCTGGGAAAACAATGCCAGTTCCATACTGAATGGGAAAGAACTGCCAGGGCCAGGAGAAAAAAAGACAACACAACCAACCCATCAAAAAACCCCAATAAATTTGCCATCTGACTTTCAAGTAAACCCTGGGAGCCTGTTCAATTGCTGCTTAGAGCAGCTCATGCCAAGGAAGCACTAACTGTGACTGAGAATTCAGAATCAGTTTGCTATAGGAAGGGAATGATGCTGTCCTGATAAAACACACAGAGCGCAGGGGCCACAGATTGCAGGGAGGTAACAGCACAGGCTGAAGGGCGTGGGACATCATGAAACTGGGGGCTCTGTTACCCTAATTCTAGAGAAAAGGGTCCCGTGTCTCTTACTGTGCAAATGCACAGCACCCAGCACAGTTTGTGATAACAGAGCAGACTTTCTGGTCTGCGCATACCCAAGGAGATGTCAGCTTTCCTGATTTCTTTTAAAGTTTCCCACACGATGCTTGGGTGCTAACACATGAAGCAGTTGCTGAATCATGCCAGAAAACAAACAAAAGGAGGGGGGGGGAGAGCAGAGCTCTTAGCACGGGATACTGTAGCTGTTTTCTATGGGCTATTTCACAGAATCATGGAATGGGTTAGGTTGGAAGGGACCTCAAAGCCCATCCAGTCCCACCCCTGCCATGGGCAGGGACACCTCCCACTGGATCAGGAGCTCCAAGCCCCATCCAGCCTGGCCTTGAAACCCCTCCAGGGATGGGGCAGCCACCACTTCTCTGGGCAACCTGGGCCAGGGCCTCCCCACCCTCACAGCAAAACACTTTTTCCTGAGATCTCATCTCAATCTCCCCTCTTTCAGCTGAAAATCACTCCTCCTCATCCCATCCCTGCCCTCCCTGATCCAGAGGCCTTCCCAGCTTTCCTGGAGCCCCTTTCAATACTGGGAGGGCCATCTTCCAGAATTATTCAAGGAACAAAATACTTTAATTTATCAATATCTTTTAGAAAAAACACATTAGAAGGGATGGTATCGTTTGTGTCACTCCTTCTATCCCTGCCTGCCTTCCCCTGTTCACATCACAGCATTTTTCTGTAATGTGGCAGGTGAATGAAGAATTTCTCTTCACTCGGTGCATCCCCCTGCATCAAGCATTTAGCATGCAGTGTGCAGTGCCTTCCCCAGACCTTTCCGCACCCCAGGGCAGGCAGTCTGGAGCAGCGATACTCTTATTTGTACAGGGCTATATTTCTATTTGCTGTCCGAGTCCCGGTGCAGCCCAGCCCCAGTATTGCTATAGAAACAAGAAGGCAGCAAGAGATGTACTGGAATCTCTGCATCTGACTGAAAATAGCTCCTACCTACCCGGCGTGCTGGAGCCTTTCACAGCCTGACCTTTCCGCTGGAGCCTCCTGTGCTTTGTGGCCGAGACACAATTAGCTCTCATTTGGCCCCATTAAAACTCATTTCTCCAGGCAGGCATTGTGCTGCCAGCTGGAGGCCAGAGACGGCTGCTCGGAGGGGTGGGAAATGAAGAGAGTGTGCTGGACCATATCCCAAGAGATACTGTCCTCCCTCCCACTCACTGAGCACCTCTGCCCTCACCCCAGGCACGGCAAAGACACTGTCTCGGCCAGAGGACAGAAGAAAGGATCATTCTCAAGCGTGAGGTGCTCTCTGCACCCCTCAGAGGAACAGCATGGGAGCAATCCCACTTCATCTTAAGGTGCCTGGATCTGCCTGTGTCTGCACTGGACCGGGAACTCCACAGAGCCTGCAGCTGAGCTCGCAGGGCTGCCCATCACCATGGCATCAGGTGTCACCCAAAAGTAACACAGCATCCCTGCTGGGCGCTCTGGAATCAGAGGGAAAGCTGTCAGCCACTGAAACCTCCGGGCAAACAGCCCTTCCAAGGAATCCTGTGCCTCCTGGGCAGGAGCCGGGTCTCCGGGCTTTGGATTGTGGCTCTCTGGGAATCGCAGCGCTACGCCGCTGGTAAAAAATACCTTGGTATTTGAGGCACATGTCAGACAACTGCAGGATCCGAGAGCGCCCTGTGCTAGTTTCCATTCCTGGGACAGCCTGAGTCATGGAACCTGTGAGAGAAAGCCACATCACGCATCCCACCAGGGGCTTTCTTTTGGTCTAAATCAGGATGACAAGCTCAGACTCCCTTTTCTTAGAGACAGAGCTTCATCGCTGCCTCACCCATTCACCAGCTGCTGCCTTCCACCACGGGCAGGACGGGCACTAGGAGAACTGGCCCTTTTTCCCCCTCTGCTGTGGAGAAACGATGCCCCAAAGCGCACCTCCAGCCCTGCATTCTCCTCTCTGTTGCCTCAGAGACTCCTCTCAGCGCTCCTGTGCCTCCTGTCAGACTCTTCCAGCTTCCCCCAAAGCACACGTGGGTGTCAGCCTGGCAGCAGCCGCCTGCGCCCCTCCTCGCCCCCACACCGTCCCGCAGCCCCAGCCTGCTCGGAAACCAGCTGCCCCGCATGGCAAGTGCCTCCGGCAGCCACAACACAAGGTTTAAACATCTCCCTGAAGCCAAGAGCTAGTGAAGACTGGGAGAAATTAGCAACAGCCACCAGACTGAAGTCCTACAGCCCATAAAGCCTTTTTTTCTTTTCCTCTGGCTTTCAGAATCGGATGGATTTCTACATCCATCACCTACAAGAGAGGAGCATTCATGCCTGCCTCCAGTGAAACTCCTTTAGGGCTCAGCAGTGTCGGCTCCCACTCCCTGCCCTGCCCTGCCTTGAAAAGGAAGGTGCAGACAGCGCGCTTACAGAAACCCTCCTGCTTGAAGAAGGCAGGTTGAACGACTCATTAGATGGTGACTGCCTCTGTTTTGCTATAACTTTTCCTCTTTAAAATTATTCAATTTTTCTCAGCAAGTCAGTGTCTTCGGGCTGTAGGGATGCTTTCCCCCCACCCCCTCCACTGAAGGAACTGGAAAATTGGTGCAATTTTTTTTTTCCTGTAGAGTTCATTGAAATGCTTCTCAGCAGTGGAGACAAAAACCACTTTCCCTCCCTTGGCCAGTTCCCATTGCGATATTCTGCAAGTGGACAATGCTCAGGGAGCCGCAGCGAACGGCCACAGCAATCACCGCATTAATCAGTAACCGACAGTAAAACCAGGGCAGTGTTTATGACAGGCTTCGGTCTGTGGGAATAGAGCTTTGACTTATCTCCTGAAATTCCTCGCTGCCAAATCCTGCCCTGTGTATTATGAACGCCACCTTCTTCCCAAGCCAAATACTCACTGGACATGTTAGAGCAAGTTGATGACAGCTAATGAGGCCGGGCTCATTCATTGAAACCAGCCTGCTTGTTTTTTCTCTCTAGGGCTGCTATAAACAAGGGGTAAAGGCACTGACATCACTGGTGTGATGTAAAGCCAGGGAAAGGAGTGGCAAGCACACACCGTTTAATCAGATGCTCTGGCTACAGATCTGCTTGGCATCCCCTATTTGTTTCGCTTCTCTCGAAATAGGAATTGCCAGCACTTTGCTAAATGCAGTAGAAATTCCTCCTCTTCCAGCGCTGGGGCTGTGAAATCTCCTTCAGCCTCCTGTTATGCTGCTGCTGAAACATCCCAAAACGCTGCTGGCAGAAGCGGATCCGCCAGCTCTGCCCCTCTCCTGCAGGAACTGTGCTAGAGGGACCATCCTTCTCCTTTCTCTCCACAGCAGAGATTTCCAGGCTGCTGCCCAGCCCTGTGCCCCCTCGCCCTCTTGCTGCTCCATCCAAGTCTGTAAGCACCTCCAAGGGCCAAATCCATAGCTTTGCAGCCCTTCTCTTAGACTTCCAGCCAGAACTCTAAGGAAGTGGTAGCTGCAAACCCCATTTTCACTGCCTGAAGCGCCTCTGCGGTGGCTGGCTGGTGGCTTGGATAATTCATATGGCATGTGCGGCAGGATTCCTCCTGGGAATCTTATGCCTTTAGCTCCCTGATAGAGCCGTTCTGACACATGCTCTGCGTAGGTGGGTTTTTTTCACCACTTAATCTGCAAACGCTCGGTCTCTTGTTCATATTTCAGCCAAATTCTGATAAGGTTGGACCCAAGCAGGGTCATCTTTGTGACTCAGTCCAGCAGAAAGAGGAATGAATGATAAACTCTGCTGCTTGGTACTGCAGCTGTCCTCACACTGCGCGTGTTTGGCACGCTGCACAACAGGAATCTATCTCTGTTTGCAGCTTTCAAGGTCCTTGGTAATATAAATAAATCATCTCATAAAACACAAAAAAGGACAGAGAAAGAGGAAGAGTTCTCCTATAATGAAGACTCCAATGGAATTCTTCATCCTGAAACCTGCTCAAGCCAGTCTGTGGCTGCCATCGCAAAACTTAAATGGGGAAACAAAGGATTTCTATTGGATTAGTGTGTCTGTTTTGAAAAGTGGCACTAAAAAAGCTGGATTCCCAAATTAGTTGCTTAAAGAGCCTTACAAAGCACTTATATTGGAAGCAATTCACAGGAGGTAACAGCTTGTTTTATGTGCCTCTGAAGTGGCGTGTACATTCCTGGTGGCATATAAATAATAAATAATAATAAATATGCATATGCAGAGATACAGAGGGCCTTAATCACAGAACACGGATGCGTGTTTGCAGTACAATACAGGGGGGTCTGTTCTTCAAAACCTGCCTCAATGCTACAGCATTAAAAATGAGCATCAGGGGGTGTATAGCCATTCTTCTTCTTGGGGATCTCAACCACTGACTGGTCTCCCACCTCCTTTTCACCAGAGCCAAGACCTGCTTCTAGTGGCTCCTGATGTGACCCCCTTCCAGCGGTGAAACACTGAGCAAGCACTGAGTCTCGAGCACCTATGCCCACACAAATCTTTGTACAGTGTCCTTTATAACAGAAATAGCAACGCTGCCCACCTTACCTGGCTCAAACATGCAGCATAAACTGTCATCAAGCTTTCAACCCAAATCTCTGAGCTCTGCAAAAGCCCAGGCTGTGTCATTCTGGGTGGGAAGAGGAAGGGCAGCCACCCAGGGTGGCTTGTTATGCCCCACAAACCATACATGAGAGGGATGAAGCAGCCCCACGAGCTTCAGAAAGAGATGGTTGTCTACCTTCTTTCTCTTCCTCATACATTTTCTTCCTCCCAAAGCTGCCGTTACCCCTCATTCCAACATCATTGTCCCCAAGACCGAACTCCACTGTCAGTAAAATTTGTTTTAATAAATGATACATTGTGCGCAACCTAATTTTTGTGCTTTCCAAATAATCAAGACTGGAACTTAACAAAAAAAAAAAAGTTTTCAATGCCTCGTACATTCTTTCTTCATAGGAATTGGGCTCTTATTTAAATGGGGTTTTATTTGCCAATTACAAACAGTGTATTCATGCATTGAACTAAGTTATGCCTTGGTTCTCAGCATGCATGAATCCACACGAGTTCCCTGACTCAAGAGCTGGACTAATTTACCCCTGCTGATGACATGACCCTTTTCTGCCCATGCAGCTCCACCTTTCTCTGAGCAGTTTCCAAATTGCAGCTCTACCCAAAGAAAAAGTTAATGTACCTCATGATTAACTCTACAGAAAGCGAGTCATTCTTGACTTGCCAAGGTACTTGGTTTGATAACTGGCTCATAGAGGCTCCTCCTGTCCGAAACTGCAACCTGAGTAAGAAAAGTCAAGCACACTGAGCTCCAGCTGGAGCTTGGAAGTAAGAAAGCAGATATCGTCCAGGTAAATTCCAGGACAGCTGAATAAGAACTCAGCCTGGATCCTGGAGACCACAGTACATTCCATCTAAATGATTGCAGGCTTCTCTCCTCCCCTTTTCTCAAGGATGTCTTCTTCAGCACCAAGTCCACTACTAAACCTACTGGGATGACATTAGGGCCCAACCTTTTAAGAATCTGAAAAAAGCCCTCACATATTCAAGCGTTGTGGAGATACCTCCTGTGAGAGAACAAGATTCACCGCAGCCTCCAGGACTCCTGACTGCCCTCAACTTCAGCAGCTACAGGAAAATTCAACTGAGACACAGAATTGCCAACGAAAGAGGCTCCGCAGCACTTCTCATTTAAAGATATTTCCAGAAACTACAGGCGTAAAAAGCAAGATCAAGAGATGGCACTAAGCAGACTTTATTTATCTCACAGCAGCAACTGAGTCATAGGCTAATTAATAAAAGCCCTCAGATACACAGCTCTGTGTTTAGCAAGCTCATCTGCATTTCTTTTACCACTCTGCATCAAAGCCAGTGACCCCCAGGGCTGCTCCACAACCGGCTGCTCGCTTCCGTATCCAATAGCTGATCCTTTGAAGAGGGACTTCCTAAGAGGGCTCCCTTAACCTGAGAGACCTGGTCCGGGTCCAGCTCCCCCTCCCCCAGCATGCTAATATTTATTTTTGTAAGGAGAAATTTCTGGAGATCGAAGAGCTGCATCTTTATCTTAAATGGTTTTTTTTGCAAGAAAGCACCTATCATGGTGTGGTTGTTCGTGCCTCATTGGCATTATTATTATTTCTCCCTCTGTTTGTTGTTCTCCACTTCATTTTCCCTTCTGTCTCATTCAACATTCAACTCTCCAACATTCAACTTCATTTACTCCTACGATTGCAAAACTTACATTTGAAGCCAGGCAGGAATACCTCCACCTCATGGCCCAGCAACAAGCCCGATCAAAATCGTGCTACCTTGAGAGTGTTCTTCTTAAGGAAAGACACACAGCCTCTGAATTGTCCAGATGCTTCAGTTTGATGGATTTAAATCTTAGCTTCCACAGATTTAGTCCTCTGTTAAACTCCTATTTTTATTCAGCCCTGTAAGGTCCCTTCTTAGAGTCATTTTTCACTGCCTAGTAAATATGGAGCAGAATTTGCTCCTTTCACACTTTCCTGACCTACGCTATGACTAAACATTAAAGATTTTGGCACGTGTCTGGGACCAACTTATATTTCAGGGCTCACCAGTGGTGCTGCTTTATATTTTGATGTGCAGAGATAGTTGAGTCTGAACTGCCACGCCAGAAGGCAGAGCTGCCAACTGCAATTTTTGGCTGGGGCAAAGCAGGCAACTTTCAGACATACATTAAATTAAATTTGAAAATGAGCATTACTGGTCCCAGTACAAACAGGAGGAGAAGAGGCTTTGCTGCTTCTGCTTCATGGGATTTGAGGTAGTAGGAAAATATTCCAAGACATGATTATTTACCAGAGTAGCTGTCCCAGCATCTAACATCCTCCAGATTTTTTTAAAGCATTTGTAATAACCATAGTCCAGATCGAGATCTTAGAGGAGCCAAGGGGAGACTTTCAGTTGGATTCTACTGAGCCATGTCCTTAGGAGGCGTGAAGTGGCCCAGCTCCAAAAGCATTAGCAGAGCTACAAGCATTGACACCAACCGAGGATCTGGCCATATGTGGATTTGGATGAATATTTTGATTTTATATTTTCCAGGCATTATGCAAAACATTGCCTAATTGGCAACATTTGTATTTAAGAGGCAGTTAAAATAGTAACTGGATTTATATATCCGTGTATAGAAAAACACACTCAGAGCAGGAGGAGAGAGCCCAACAAACGTAATCTTTAGGAACAAAGAAGGGAAAAATCAGTTTTAGGGAAGAGATGACCTTTGCAAACTCCTGTAGTTAAACTCTAGCCCATTTCTTTGCTGACCTTGGATTCCTCGAGGGACTTGTTTTTTCATTTAGAACAGGGAATACAGTGATCCTTAAAGAAAGGCCAGTGGCTTTTAAGCCATGGTTTGTGGGGGTTTTTTTGTTCTTTTTTTTTAACATGCTAGTCTATGCATTTCAGTAAATTGGTGCATTAAGGCAATAATTGCACTGTTTTGCTGCTATCTTTACACCAAGAACCCAAACCATTTGTACCTCAGACAGCATCAGGAAGAGTGAAATATCTGAGGTACTTGCATAGTCTCTCCAGTTAAAAACAGAAAAAAAAGTAGTAGTAGGAAAAAAGCCAAAGCACCTTAGTCCTGGCTCAAAGAACTCGAATATTTTGGGAACACACTATTCCAGGCAGTCTAGTTCATTTTTCAGTCTTGCCCGTTTTCTATTTCTGTTCCTTGACTCATCATTGATACAGCACAGGAATGAACTCTTATCCATGCCTGCCCGAGGATACAAACTCAAAGTGAAAACACAACAGGTTGCACGATTTGTCTCGGTTCAAGAAGTGCTGCAGAAGCAGGTGAAATCGCAAGAGGGATGGGCAAATATTTACTTTAGTTTGTGTGGAGCCTGATACCAACCCCCTCCCCGAAACCCAGCTATTTATCAAATAAAAAAATCCTACCCATTATGAGTCCCTACACCAGAACCAATATTTGATTTGAGCGTTGTGTGTACAAGACTTGTAAAATAAACAAGCCTGTTTGCATTGGTATCTGGGCTCCCAGAGACAGTCAATCACCATTTTCCCATTTTTCCCTTTCCAGAGCGAGATCACACAAAACTTTGGGAACACAATAAGAATTGAACCAATAAGTACAAACCATCATTTCAAACCTAAGAAAGGAGTGAAAAGAGGCCTCTGGCTTCCATGAGTGATACAAGCAAAGTAGTTGCCACTAGTTCTGCCGGAGGAGAGCATCGACTTAACCCGCATTCACCTCACATGTCACCCCCATGGAGAGAGCTTGTTTTAATTAAATTATCTCTTTCAGGACTGCAGTGCCTTTCTCCAAAGAAATAGGCATAAATTAGAACAGAATAGATTATTTCAGCTGGAGGGGACCCCCAACAATCACGCAGTCCAACCCTCTGACCAATTCGAGCCCGGCCAGCAGTTCGAAAAGGTTATCGAGTGCATCACCCAAATGCCTTTGCACAAAGAGCACTTCAACACTGCCCACAGCACTCGAGGTGAGGCCACACCAACGCCGAATCCAGCAGGACAACCCTTTCTCTTACCTGGCTGGGTGCACTGTGTTTGATGCTCCCAGGATCTGCTGACTCCCATCTACCAGGTGTTGGAAGCTCAGGAGATGTAGAGGACACTGCTTTTCGGAGGACTGTCACCATCTTACCTGCTGGGAAACATCCATGCTCACTGCAATCAACTTGGCTCATGCGTTCCCCCTGCTTAAATCTCCCACCTGGCTGGGTGATGCTCCACCCCCTGCTCAGACACACCCCTCCACATCCAGGTGTGTCTTACCTCTCCCGCTGCTCCTCAGTGCTCTGTCCTCACTGCATCCCAGGCATCCTTCTGTGTCCAGGCCTGTTCCACCACTCCTGGTGCCCCTCACTGCACTGGCCTCCACTGCAATCAAAACAAATCAAAGACAACCTATCAGTGATGGTTCAAGGAGACAATTCCTTCTTAAAACTTGCTTTTCACATCAACTTCCTCTCCAATCCACATAGCTGGATTCCACATCAGTTGGTTGCTTTCCACTATCCACATACAATTCTCCCCAATACTGCATCACATAGTATTTCTCCTCTGCTTCCTTCCCTGCTGCACGGCTGAGGGAAGTACAGATGGTCTGCAATGCAATGTTCTCATGCACGGTCAGTGCTAAAGCTCTAAAAGTCATATACAAAACGTATATTCCCAAATAACTTTTCCAAACAAATGCTTTGAATGGGGCAGCTCTGACATTGCACACTTTTCCCTCTGTAAATGACCATGATCCAGGATAACTTTGCTCCTAAGATCTTCCTCTGAGTTCTTTCACAGCTTCATGAATCTAAAATAACCCTTTCAAGCTGATGGGGTTGCTCTTGTGTGGATCTGGATACCCAGGAGGATCCACCTTGGGATTTCAGCTCTTCCACAGACTTCACTTGCTGTTTATCACTCACATCTGTAGGCTACAAGGCTTGCTGCAGTCCGGGCAGATGTTTTAAAAGATATAAAGAGTAGGAGAGGAATAATCCAGCCGTATCCTGCTGGATTTAGTATCTCCTCTGTGTCACTCCCGTTTTGCTCCCTGGGTCCCTCAGCGGAACTACTCAAATTCTGGTTGCTTTGACCAGGCAAATGTTTCCTTCCCAGCAGTCTGAACTGCACTATTAGGAAGCCTGTTTAGAGCCCTAATTAAGGTTCCTGCCATTTAAATCAAGTCGCACATCATGCAGAGCACTGAGTAACAGGACCCTGTTCTCTACAGCAGCTTTTTTTTCCCTACATAAAGGAAAATAAATTACATTCATGCAACTGCCCAGGCTGCTGAGAGAGCTGGGGTTGCTCAGCCTGGAGAAGAGAAGGCTACATACGTAAGGTGGTTCTCACATCATTTGGAGGTACGAGGCCACTCTGCTGCTGCCATGATGGACCTGTATTTTTCAGCTGATTTCTTCATAATTCCATTTCTTCTTTTTTTTGGCTTGAGAGGACTTATCTCCTTCTGGCTTCGATCCCTCTGGAATGCAGCAGGTGTTTTTAGTGCTTCTAATTCTTTAGGATAAATATATTTGTTCCTTCACCTCAGGCTGCTGCTTAGCAGTTCTCCTGCTTATATTATGGCTGGGATGTACTGATCTCCATCTGTTTTTATTTCCAGATTTCATTTCACTTCTTTGTGGAAAGAAGAGCCAGTAAATCCAATTTCGTCATAGCATATTCATAACGAATTCACATCCAAACCTCTTTTACAGACGTTTGCTTTAGTTATTGTGTTTACATCTCCAAATAAGTACCAAGAACGCTGTTGTTTACAAAGGCCACTGGAGCTTGATAGGAGAACTATAATAGCTCCTAGGAGAACTACTGGGTGACCCAGAGCTGGACTGTGGGTTCCTATCCTGTACCTTGCGCATAAAACACTCCCCTTCTTCAGCATACCTGTATTTCTTCGGTGTCATGGTGCTCTACCTGAAATACTGCTCCTTCCCTTTGCTCTAGTAATCAAGTATTTTTCTGTGAAGCATTTCCCAGGTCACCAGTATTCAGCTCATGGGCTGCAGCTGGTACTGACTTCTCATTTTTCCTATCGATTTATTTGCAAACTTTGGTATCTCTTCAGGCCTTCTCTGAACAATGTAAGTGGGTCGATGAGAATCAAACTCTCTGAACCTCAGCACCCTAATTAACGTTCAAAATTAAAGTGCTAATTGTGAAATGTGTGATTCATCTGGCTCCGTTCAAAAGCCCTTTATCAGTGTGCTTGAGGCATGTTTGTGCTTTGGTTTGAGGCTGAAAAAGGGGGATTGCGTGAACCTAATAAACTACAGCCCTCTGTACTCACACGTGCTGTGACAACGCAGACCTCGGTGGGTGAAACACTCCGGAGTGTTAGGCGCTAGGGGAAGTGATGCCTTTAACTGGCTCAGCTGTGGAAACCCAAATACCAAGCAATGAAGTAGTAGCTGCTTGGGAATGGGGAAGAGACCTCCTTGCATTCACTGCACGAGAGCAATGTAATTGCTTTCAAGTCTTGGGAACACTGAGGCTGGGGAATTTATGGTCCTTTCTTCTTGCACCAGCTAAACTTGAAGACTATGACTCATCAAGTGCTTTGTATCGTTTAACGCTTTCGGGGATAAATAATCCATGACATCATGTAACAAAGAAAGCAACTGTAAAAGGAAATCAATTGTGCTTGGCACCTATTGGGAACAGAAAACCTTTGGTGGCGTATATTGAATTGAATCCATTTTTTTTAGACCTTTCTTGGCTGATACTTGGTGCCAGAGAATTCCAGAGCATCAAAT
This sequence comes from Phaenicophaeus curvirostris, assembly GCF_032191515.1. Lineage (NCBI taxonomy): Eukaryota > Metazoa > Chordata > Aves > Cuculiformes > Cuculidae > Phaenicophaeus > Phaenicophaeus curvirostris. The sequence continues at coordinate 1,452,830 of NC_091416.1, read as the reverse complement.
AATTTCTTCACTCAGTGTGTTAGTCAGGGATATCAGAGGCTTCTGCATCAGGAGGACAATATACTCACTGCCCTGTGAGTCATCAAACCTATTCCCAGCATTGTGCTGTGACTTGTGTGACCTTGAGGAAACCACTCCGCCTTTCTCTGCGATCCTATCCCTCACCCAGCTACTCTGCCCTTCTGGCTGTTCGTGGCAGGGCCCTTTCTTACTCTGCCCATAAATCATCTAGCACCACAGGACTCACCCTTGTTCGGCTCTAGACCTCTTTTACAGGCTTCTGGAGAATATGAACAATAACATCAAGGTACCAAATACTATCACAGACACAACAACAGTGATATCTGCTTGAAAACAGACATACCCCTCGGCAAAGCCCTCCTTTGTGAGGTGCTAAATTAAATTAGGCTTTGGAGAATAATGAAGGAAATCCAAAGTATTGCAGGTGCTGCTATCTCATTGCAAAGGAGCTGATCTTTGGATCAACTTGGTTCAGAATACCATCCTATCACCACCTCCAGAGTCCTTGCTGCTTATAAATCAGAAATTTTGGTATGAAAGCATGTCTCTAAAGAATAAGGACCATAACATTGGATCTGAAATACCTGAACAGCACAGTCCTGGGCTCCTGAGAGCCTCTCAGCCCCAGCCCATCGCTTATTCTTCTGAACAAAGCAACAGCCGCTTCCTAGGAGCTTTGGCACAAGCCAGCCTTGTCCTGGCACTGTAGGACTTCGCTTACATTCATTAGTGCTGTACTGCATTTGCATAAGCAGTGTCTCAACAAGCATGGCCCTTTATCACTGTGATTCATGGAAATGACACAGTGGATGGTTGTGCTAACTTTGCCTTGAAATTAGGATGATTTATTCATTAGGGGGGTTGGCTATGAAGTCATTGCCATTGCTGTTGTGTCTGCATACAATTAGAAACAAGGGTTGTATAAGAGAGGTACAGAGGACGCTGAAAGGCTCCTGGGGTCCTCCCTTGTCTGTACTCTTCGAAGTGTGCAAGGAGAGGGCAGGAGAAGAGCAGAGCACGGCTCAGATGCACTGGCAAAAATTTTGGGGCACAAAGTAGATCATTATGAATTCTTGTGGTACCCGCTCTAATCTCATTAGCTGTGATGGATTCTGATGATGCCTATGTTGCAATTTCCATTGCTGTTCAGTGTTAGTCCACTTAACATCCACTTTCTGTGGAGTGTTTCCAAGCAATTAGTATTCTCAGCTTTTATCTGAGGGGTCGTGGGTTAAAGTGCGTTACTGAGAAGGGTGTGCTGGGAGGAGAGAGAGAGGGAGGCAGCATCTCTTCTGCAGAAAAAGAGGCTAAAACACAACTCGGCTCGCTACAGAGAAAGCCACGAGCTGACATGCCATCTGTCAGCTCTACAAGGGTCACCTGTGTGTTCATACCCTACCTCTTCCAGATCGAATGCTTGCTCAATCTTCTAGTTTCTCTAAAAGACCTCAAAGCAATATAGCACATGAGACTTATTTCTATGTCTTTAGCTGGAATTCACATTGTGCCCTCTGAAACTGAGCTTTCAAAGTCCAGGCCAGGATGGCAGTGAGATACATAACAGAGTGCTACGTCATCCCAAAATACATTAACCTGCATTTAATAGAGACACGGCTCACTTAACGCTTTCCCTGAGCTGCCTGTGCTTTGCTCTCCCTGCCTCCAGAGCCCATATTGGACACAGAAACGCCCACTGACCCTCTCTAGTCCCTCTTCTCCTGAAGCAAACCTTGGGCGAGTTCCCAAAGGAGTGATGTTGGCAGAAACCAGCAGCATTGGATCAGGCAGGCCATAGGATTATTGCCACTCACCCATGAAAGCAGCCTGGAAATGCCTCCTACTCATCTGCAAACAGCAGATATGTCACCTTCTCAGCGCTGCGGGATCTGGGGCGGTGTCGAAGCGGCAGTGATGCTTGGCTGCACGAGCTTGCCTCGGATGACACTTCCAATCTGATTGCTTATTCACTCCTAGGGTGCCATGGGGTGATGTGCACACTTCTTTTTATAGCCCAAGGACGTCAGAAATACACGCTGTGGTCTGCACCTGAAAATTCCAGGGGAAAAGAGAGTGAGCAGGCACCCACCTCACCCTCAGCAATGCCTGAAAATGCCAAGCTTTTATTGAAGCCTCTAAATAATGAGCAAGCCCACATGGAGCTGCTTTTTTCTTACTTTTGGAGTTTGAGCTCATGCTCTGTTTGCTCCTGAGACTGTGCAGGGTGGTAAAGGAGAAGACAGGTTCCCTGAGGGCAGCCCGAGTGCATTAAAGGGAGATAATAATAACCAGAAGAAAAGAGAAAAGGAAACTTCTGCACTCTTCCTTTGATTGCCCCCTTCGCTTTTTTTCCTTTCAGGCATCCAAAAGGCAAAGCCAAAGGCACGATGCCATGGGGAGTGTATTTACTGTGTGGAACACGCTGCTCCCACGCTGAGCAGCGCAGGATGCTGAGCAGAGCTCCCACCAGGCTCCACCCACCCCTGCATCCATGTAAGGACAAAAATCCCTGTTTTCAGGAATGTGGATGGCACAGAGGGGTGGTTGGGAGGGGATGAAGGGAGAGGATGAAGGGAGAAGTCTCTCTCCAGATCACTAGAAGGTCCCTGGCCCAATCTTTACTCCAACTTATTATGGAACCTGATCCTGGGAAGAGCACTGTACACCACCTTCCAATGGTATTTTGCTCTCAGAAAGGGACAGCTCACCAGGAGTGTTTTAAAAAGTCTGTTGGTGGAGAGGTTAAACCAAAATGTTCTTCCCATTCAGTTATAAATCACCATTACTCTCCCAAACTCTCATTCTGTTTCAGGGAGAAAGTGTGAACGATGTCATCGAAACGCAGCCTGACCTCTGTCTGTGCGTCTGTCTCTCTCTCCTGGGACGTGGTTATAATCAGACAGGAGGAAGTAAAACATTTCTTTTTCTTTCAGAGAAAGGTTTTACAAGATGCTTAACATTATCTTTTGCTCTACGTGCAGCCCCACGGAAGCGGAGCAGCGAGAGCCTCTCCCCACACCTGCAGAAACACGGATCGAAAATCATTTCCGTGCTCTCTCTCTCCATCTGGCAGGAGAGTTTGGTTGTTTCTCCCTCACATGAATTGTCCTGGCACTGAAGAGGGAGGCACGCTGCCTCCTCAATCTGTGAAGCTTTCTCACCGGAGGGGTCAGGGAATTGAGCTTGCCAGGAAAACAGCTTTGGGAAGTGCCCACTAATCCCAGCGATTGCTGGCCGCACGTTCCAGGCTTGCAGAGAAGACATCAGGCTGCCGATGTCGTGTCTAACCCAGGAGATTTGTCACATGGTCACGTGGCAGAGTTTCCTTGGGAACCCATCTTTCGACCTGGGGAAACCCTCGCAGCTTTCCTTGGTTTAATTCCTCTCATTCCCAGGCTGCTCCGCCTCTCTCTGGCCAAGTCCATCACAATTCCCTGCACAGCTCACAGAGCCGATTCCTGTATCCGTTATCCCAGCCTGGTCCTTCAGCAGCCCTCGGGAGAGCTGGTCCGGCCACATCTCCCTGCAGAACTCCCCACCCAGCGAGCCATTCCACAACTCCCTTTGCAAACTGCAACCTGATTTCTTTTTCCTGCTGAATTCTGCTGCTGTTTACTGACATCACGAGTCTTAACAGAATTAAGCAATGCTTCCAGGCATCTGTCAGGTGATGCTGCCATCAGGTATTGAAAATATTTTAGACATAAAGCAACCACATAAGGAACGACGCTATCTAAAATTGCTGTTAAACCCTAGGGAAGCAAACAGCCCTTGGAATTGCATGTAATCCACACAACAGCACGGTTAATCAATGTCACTTGTATGAGACTGAACTGTATGAATCCCTTTGTCAGATTTGGTTTGGGAACAGGACTGTAATGAAAATTGATTCAGTTTCTTCACACAAATAGGCTTTGTTTATTTTAATAAGATGGATTTTTTGGTACTTCCCTCCCCCAATTTAAGTGATGAAAGGATAGATGTGAAAGAATGATTTTTCTCAAAGCTACTGCAAACTTCTCCAGTAATTCCATTATTGGGACAAAACAGTGTTTCTAAATGACAGCTCGTGTGCTCTGACTGCAGAATTCAGCATTTTGGAATCTTCTTCTACAAGTATTTAAACACCTAAGGGTTCAGATAAGCCAGGGGCAAGTTTTTCATAAGCAGCTCTGGGTATTAGGGATCTAACTGCACCTAAACGTGTTTACAAAACTTTGACCCCTCAGGCCCAATTAATGTCGATTGAGCTTAACACAGGATGGAAAGTCTCAGTAACTGGCCTGCCCTGACTCGGGTTCCCTCTGTGCTGCCTTTGAGGCTTTGTCACTTGGGTAATCAGATTCCAGGCAAGAAAATAATTTTTCTGGCAGGGGATGAAGTAGTGAGAAGGCTTAATACTGACACCTTATGATGGAGCCTACAATAGCTTTGAGACTCTGTTGTCTACTGTGGCTCCCCACGCAAAACTCCTTAATGGCCTGGATAGAAGCATCTGGCTCTGAGCCTGCAACTCAGAGTGAAGGTACTTTGTGCCTGGACTGACCAGGTCACTTGAACTGGTGCAGACACAGAATAAATTGCTTTTTTTTTTTTTCTCTCCTTTCTTTTCTCAAAGCCAAAAAAACAAAGGTTTGTGTCCCTCAAGCAGCTGACAGCAAGGCTGCCTGTGAGCCACTAAGATGCTGGTTGATGAAGTGCTTTCTTTTCCATCTTTCCTGGAATGTTGTGCCAAGCATCCCATGAAGAAACACACTGTAAGAAGACCATGCCCAGATCTTCTCCTGGCCTTTTTACACTGGTTGTAATGTAAAAGGAGGCTTAGAAGATAATCAGGGCTGGGATAATAAAAAGTCGGTCGCTCCCTAGTTGGGGGAAATCCCAAGGGGATATTTTACACAGCACCTCTAGAAGAAGGGGTTGCGGGTTTATTCCATCTACTCTCTTTTCCCTTCTGTGCCTTACGTGCACAGCACAGCCTAATCTGTGCTTTGAGGCCACGAAAAAAATCACTGTTGAGGGAAATCCCTGAGCTTTTTTCCCAGTCCTAAGAAGGCGTCTCACCCAGAGGTGTCCGCAGGGTGGGTGACCTGGTTTTTGCAGGTCTGCTAGGGACGGCCGAGAGCTCCTGCTGCCTGTGCTGACACAGATCTGCAAATGAAGCAGCTCTTTAGTCACCTTTGTGGAGTGTGCGGTGCAAAACAATCGCTTTCCCTCCAGGTACACATGCCAGGTTGATTCTTAAACGTGCGGTGGCTGTCTATAGCTGTGTCTGTAAAGCTCTACTGCTGGGGGAGGCAAATGAGACAATTCTCAGGTTCTAGGATGAAACCTTTACCCCCAGGTCCCATCCTCTCTTTAGCATCATTCAGAAACATCAACAGTGCCTCTATCAATGCGGGAACAGATGACGAAGGGGAAGGGAGGGCACATCTACTGCCTGAAGCAGCTTTTCTGAATACTCCGTTTCTTGCTAGTGAGCCAGAAACCTGGTGTATCAACCCAAGTCTGACACACAGTAAAGGCTCCTTCATTAGTGAGGATGTGGCCACTGGGACAGGGACCAGAAATAGCTTCAGCGTGTGCTCATCTCATCAGCGATTCCTGGGGAGTTTGGAAAGTAACTCCTGGTGAAGCACCTTATTGTATCTTCTTGGCAGCTGCCTAATCTATATATGTCAGAAGAGATGAAATAAACTTGCTTACTACAGATTGGCCTGTCTCTCTTTACGTACCTCCAGGTGATGGATGAGTGCTACCTGTGATCTTTGAGTAGCAGCTGTATCTTTCAGAGGTCTAACTACAGCCAGGAACTGTAAATGCTGCATTGCTTCACTGACAGAGCAACCAAGAAGCAATAATCTTTGTCTCCTACAAAGGTTAACTCCTTTGTATCTTCACAGGACAAAAGAGAACCAGAAACACAGCACTTCCCAGGCCCATCAGCCAGTTTGCTTTATGAGTGGAGAGGTCCCATAGCAAGGGATGATGCCTTCAGAGCCAGAAAGGGTGGGCTGATGCCCCATTCCAAAACTGGGTGCCTAATCCTCTTGCACGATGCCTCTCTAGCTAAGGTAGCAGAACCTGTGCTGCTCTGGCAACTGACTTCCTTGGACATCTCACTAAGTTCTCATGATGGGCCACTAAGTAGAGGAAAGAAAGCGTTTATTTTCATTTTTGCTGATGACAGAACTGTTGCAAAACAGGAAGACTTGGACCATGCAACCAGCAGAGCGTGCAAGGCAAGCCTGGAGGATTAGCAGAAGGCTCTGGGAGTGAAAAAGAGAGATAAGAACTGGAGAAGAAAGAAAAACAGGAGTGTAGATTGATAGTCCTCCCCTTTGCTGTTCATGACTAGAGAACACCATTGCACTGTTTCTGTATTTCACCTCTGTATTAAAGAAAAGGAATATTAACCTCTTTGCCTTCAAGTTTCTGATCCAGACCCTCACTAGCATAGATCAGTGTAGCTCCATTGATTTTTAATGACACGATGCTGATTTAAACCCTTGAGCGGTGGTCCTTTTCTGCTATAATGAGAGGTTGTTTTGATTGTCCTGCTTTCCTGCTGACAACGGGTCATACCAAAGTTATCAAAATGCAACCGTTGAGGGGACTGCCAGCTGTACCACCTGCTGCTCCACCACCTACTTCTCCTGTCAGACCCTCAAGGTAAGCTTGCATCACTGGGAGTATTATGTAGACTATAATTTCAAATCTATTAACTCTGAACATCAGTACAGCACATAAACTTAACTGGCCCTTGCAATACTGCAGTAAGTTCCCATTCCCTGTTATTCCTATAAATCATCCCAGATAGGCTAGGACCCAATCGATGGGAAGAAATTATATCACAACATTAGATTTCATCATACATGACTTGAACGATTACTTTTCTGTCTTGTGGTATGAAGAATCATGAAAATTAATAGCCTCTCTGTGCCCAAACGAAGTGTTTATGGGGCAGTAATACCTACCCTGTATTTCTTAACTTAAAACCATACATTAATTTCTTTGCACTTAAAACCAGTCAATCGTTTTTTAAATTTGCTGTTGTATCAAAAATACTGAAAATTTAATAAATTTCTGTTTTGTTTTATGATCTGTTTCTCCAGAAACCTTTTAACGTCCCACAAGTCTTTGTCTTGTGCATCTGCATTAGGACTGCAATTCTCACTTAGCACAGTTGGCCTTGTGCAAATAGGTTGATGCTCAGGGGCAGGATGGGCAACAGACTGTATCAACTGACCTGTTCTTGGGACTAATTAACAACCCTGCGCTTCAGAGCTGTCGGTTTAGCATGAGCTAACATGGACCATCCACGGCACACTGGGTACCAGCCTCCAAATGTTGACTGGGCTTAAGAAGATTTTACTGCGCACCGAACTGTCTCAGCTTCGGTGATAAAGCAGCTTAAGTATTCAGGCTGTGAATTTATGTTGGAAATATTTACCTGTGTCATAAAATGCCTTCAACAATTCAAGCCTTGTGGAAGAGAAACCAGACCTCCCGTGTCTTATTCTCTGGTCTCTTACCCAAGTGCTACCTGCCTGCTTCAAATGAACCCACCTGGGCAACTGTGGGTAAATACTTTATGCAGCTGCAATGAGCAGATGCTATTTCACCTCTTTTTTTAGCACCTTGTTTTGAAGGGAAAAATCAATACGTATGCAGATAGTAGAGGGAGGTGGGGAACAGGATGATAGAATCATAGAATAGTTTGGCTTTGCAGCCAACCCTTTAGAGATGAAAGGGACTTCTCCAACGCCTGCTGCTGTTGCAATAAAACCAGGCAAAGCAGTGACTGTGGTGTTTCTGTGGGGCAGAGTGCAACCCACCAGCCTGGAGCTGGTGTCATTTCTCCCAGTGCCTCTGGTTAGATAGAAGTGTCTTCATATTTTTATCTACAGCCTGAAGTTTATTGATGCACAGAAGCAAAGAAAGATTAATGCTTGGTTGGTTAAAAATGTGCTTTTAGGAAGATTTGGTTCCAGCTTTCAGCCTTGCTACAGGTTTTTCTACGAGTCACAGGTAAATTTCAGAGGTATTTTGATCCCTGCAGATACAATCTTTGTGACCTTGGCATACTTGTAAACAGCATCATACACTTACGTGGTTTTATGTAGCAAAATCTCTTCCTTAACATCTTCAGTTCCCAGTTGTCAATTATTTCTCTGCATCTCAGAAGCTCCACAGATTAATTTGCTCACATAAAGGGTACAGTCTGTGGTGAGAGACACAGGCAGGAAAATAGCTTTAGCAGTAAAAGATAGCCAACAACTTTTAAATAAGAAATGCTTTTTGATGCAGTTACCTCCAGATCAGAGGAAGGGGGTAAGGGAGGCTGATTTTCCCTTTTCTTAGAAATCGCAGAAATTCAAACTTTTATATTTTTATACATTCCATAAAAGGAATGAAAAAGTTTTTTAAAACATCTACTGTAAAAAAGCTCAGGCTGTCAAATCTTTCAAATTATTTGCATGTTGAAAGAAATTAATTTCATTTTGAGACAACCTTCTGAAATGAAACCCCCAAACTACTCCAAAAAACATCACAACAGGATGTTTTGGCACCATGGCACTTTGCCTCTATTGGGTCTATGTACAACGTTGTCAGAATTGACACGTATTGCTAAAACATGTCACCTGTGACAAAGACAGCAGCTTTTCTTAAAGCATACAGTCAAAAGGAAAAGAAGAATTGAAGATTTCAGCGTTTTCACCTATGGAAGGAAGAGCGCATCCACAGCCATGTGGAGCCACCCAAGCTGCTGCAGAAGGGGGCTCCTCTCCCTCTTGCCGGCATTAACGTCCACGTCAGCCCTTCCTGAAATACTTCTATCCACTCTTTTCAGTAACTGACCTCTGTCAGAGCGCTGAGACTAGGGGAAGAGTCACCTTCACCAGGGAGGTCACGGTAACCGCTTCAAGACAGGCTAAAGAAGGCAATTTCAAAACTCAATGAGAGTAGAATGACGGTAAAATGAGCGAGAGGTACCGCGCTGTCTAACCAGCCTCCCTGCTGATGCTCAAGCCCAATCAATTCACAGCTAATGACAACCCCAAAACCAAGCATTTGTGGCTGGTGAAAAATCAATTGAGGGATATGTGACGGAATGGAAAATAGCGTAGTGCGTTCGGCGTGTTGCCATGGAGCGAAGGCTGCGCCAGCTCTGGGATCCGAGGCACAGTGTATTGGGGCATCCTTCTCCCCTTCCATGTTGCTCTGGGCAGTGCTGCTATTACCTTAAAGAGAGGAGAAAATTAGAGCCTGTCTTGTTGCAGCTTTAGACACGCGTTCCATATCTTGTCTCTCAAATATCTGTCCAGAGCAGCTCGGTGCCCGCGTGCCGTGTATGTAGATGGATTGTACATACGGCTTCTCAAGGAACACTACCCGTTTTGCATCATGTAAGGCTTAATCCTCTCAGCTGTTTGTAAAACACCCATTTTCCTCTGTTTGGAACTCGAAAAAAATAATGATAGCTCTATAAATAGCAGTGACAGCATTTCCCGGGATGGTTTGCAGAACAAGAATAGCGTATGAGGAATATTGGTGCGAGCTCAGCGCCTTTGAACGGAGCTGCTCAACTTGTGCGCTGGGGCAGGCTCCTAATCAGGAACACGAGCAGCATGAGCTCACGTCTGCCTGCAACACAGTGTGTAAATGCACTCGGTATATTTAGAAACTCAACATAGTTTAAAAACTTTGACCTGAAATAGCCCTTTGTCAGTCTGTGACAGCCAATATTATTTTATCATGGCTTCTTTTTATTACTTACTGCTAGTAACAGCAGAGCCAGGCACGTTTGTGCTGCACAAAACTAGACCAACACGTAGCCCATGCCCTGGAAGCCCTTCAGCACAGAGCTCCCAAGTGGAACTGAATGTTGTAAATTCTGGGCTGTAAAGGGATGTAGCTGACTCCATGACTTTGTGCTAAATCCTGATTTGACTTTCTACTTCATCTCTTCTTTTTCCCCACCCACTCCTTCCTCCTCCTTGTGTCACATTTGGTTTACATTTACTCCTTACAGAAACTTCACATTTTGCAAACGTAATAATAATTTTCCCGTTAGAATATTGAGTTTCCCTTGGCAACGGCCTCAGCTCCCAGATCCAAAAATGTATTTTCTTGACCTCTAAATAGGAAAAAAAGAGCAGCTGTAATGCAGATAAAATGTGTCCTACCTCATCTAGGATTCTCTTCCAAGTTCTGGAAGCTGGAAACAGCTTCCCTTCTGTCTCTGTCTTCTCTTTTTTACTTTTTTTTTGTTAAGAAGAGCTGAAATCTGGTATAATCACATGCAGAACGGGAAGAACCTGAACTCTAGGCAAAGGCCTGTTGTACCTAACTCTGAATGCCACCTCTCCCTTCCCACTCAGCGGCACTTGCTGTCATTTCAGCAAACCTGAAACCTAAGGTGAATCTTTCACACACCTTTCTTGATATGAATTATGCCCGTATCCTGGCTGCCTCGTGGGTTCACAGGGAGAAAGGCAGCAGCCTTTGCTGGTGCAATGGACCAACGGGAAGAAAACCTGCTCCACAGCACCAGGATCTCCCTGGGCTTTCACGGCACCATCAGCTGCTCTCTGCAGGCTGCTGAAAGCCTTTAATGAGCAATGTACTCCAATGACAAAGATGATGCTAAGAAAAGAGCATTTCCCTTGGTGTTAGACTCAAACCCAGAAGCAATCCCCTGAACCCATCAGTGTGCGCTTCACAGTGAAAGCATCCCACAGCCCCTCTGACTCTGCCTCAGGTGACAAAGCTATTGAGTATCCGGAGGGGATGATGTTATGGTGTTTTATTCATAACACCACCCAACCTCTCCCAGCAGTAGGAACATCCCTATGATTTCACCTCGCTGTAGAGCAGATGCTGTCTCCAGAACAAAAGAAACGAGCAGCTCATTTCAACAGCAGCTGCTTTGCTCCTAAGCAAACCAACCTGCTACTATCTGCAGAGGAGATGGAAGCGCTGCCAAGCGACAAGACAACACATCTTGCTGGCATCAAGATGCTACAGCTGGCATGGAGTCTAACTCTGACAGCTGGACACAAGCGAGTTGTGCATAGATTGTAGTTATTGATTTAGAAAATTAATTAGCAGTGAATAAAAAGATCTATCTGCTTATCAGGGAAGACGAAACTCATCTCCAAGGGCTGGTTTAAGAGGTGCATTGGAATTGGGAGCCTTCTGATGCCGCCTTTCCTTTGCACAGTAGTTGTCAGTACCCTGTACAGTCAGAGCAGGACAGAGAGAGCAAGCTGTATGTAAGGCAGCTAGCTCTGCAATTGTGACCTGTTCTAGCACTTACCCTAATTAACTCCAGAAAGAAGCAGCACTAACGAAACCACACTGCTGCCAGGACCGATGGCGGCATCTCTGCGAGGGGCTGCAGAGTATTGCAGACCTGGTTGCTTGGAAACATTGGCACAAGTCAGGCTGACAGCCCTGGGCAACACCAGACAGAGCTGGAAAAGCGTCTGAGCAAAGAAAAGCGTAGCCAGCAGAGCATGTACAGAAACCCAAGCCACGTTAGCTGCTATGCATGTTCTTGGTAGTTACAATCTCCCCGGCAGCAGGTAGTCTGTGCGTCCTGCAGCAGCTGCAGGAATTGCACAGCAACGTAAGATGCTGCTGCTGCTTCTTCTAGAAATTTCTTCCCTAGGGAAATCTCCAAGGACATCCCAGAAAAAGAGTAAATAGCAAAGCTGGGGGCACAAACCTCAATTCCTGCTGATGTCACTAATAGAGTCTCTACACCTTGCTTTAGTAAAGGGGAAAAAAAATTGTCCTTTCTGCCTTCTGCCAGCTATACAATATTTGCCATGGAGACACTTGGAAATTGGAAAGTTGTTAAACTTTTCTCAGAACACTTTAAAGTAATTATTGCTTTACATAGACCTTCTAATGCTAATTCGGTGGTATTTTAGTCTCTTGTATCTTTTTTCCTCTCCTATCCACCACTCCTTCATGGATGCCTTTAACCATACATTTCCTACCACAGAAAGCTATGTTTTAAAATAATTTTCTAAAGTTCAGTATAAATAGTTTAAAAATAAAACCCTGCTGTATGTGCATCTCAATCATAATCCCACTCCTTCAGACACTTGAAGGATGCCTTTCCCTCCATGCAGTTATCGTTGCCAGGTCTGCGTCACGGAGAAGAAGTTTTCATCTTTCAGACAAATACACGCACAGAGGAGAAAAAGAAGCTACTTGGTCACAATTGATACAGTTAGACAGAATAAAAAGGACGATAAAAATTGTGACATGAACGTATGATGGAGCAGTTAGAGTTGCTTTTAACCTTCCTGTTAGCATCTAAATCTAAAGTTGTTCAGAAAGAGTGGAAGAAATGCCTTACCTGGGAAATCTAAGCCAATTCTTCTGGCTGCTAGCCAAGGCGCTCTTTTCAACCATGCTCCTTGGCTCCCTGTGCTGCTGGAGGCAAGCCATGGTTTTCTAGACTTAATCCACAGCTGGATGCCTCACTTCCTCTGTTGCTAAACATAGAAACCATCCACAGTTCTTCAAGGGACGGTGATAGGAATTTCAAGTGGTTTGCCTTTTCATAAGAGAAAGCTGTCTGCTTCAGATTCAGGAGCTGCTACGTTCCAAAACCATTCCTGATCCTAGCATTGGGAGAAATGTACCTTGTACGTGCCTGAGCTCCAGCACAGGTCAAACTAGTTGGACAAATAACCTGCAGGCTGTAGGAGGTCTATGAAGACAAGCTGAGTTTCCTGTGAATCACGTAAGAAATATTGGGAGCTAGCAACAGTAGCTTACTAAATCAAAGCTAGGCTTTATTATTTGGACCAAAACCATTTGGGTTAGCATAGAATCAGTTGGAAAAGACCTCTAAGACCATCAAGTCCAACCACCAGTCCAACACCACCATGTCTACTAAACCATGTCCCAAAGTGCCACGTCTACACACTTTTTGAACCCCTCCATGGATGGAGCTCCCACCACTGCCCTGGGCAGACTCTACCAGGGCTTCACCAGTCTTTCTGGAAAGAAATTTTTTCCTAATATCCAATTAGGACTGTAGAGCTGTAAGAGGCAAGAACGTTAATAAGCTTAACTTGTTATGTTTGGTTTTCCTTCTTTTCCTCTCTCCTACACCTCAATTATAAAATTAACATCTGCCTATTCCCAGGTAGGTGGTTTCCAAGAGTCTCTGAACTACTAGAAGATTCCCTGAAAAGCTATTAGCTACTAAACTCTGTGGTTAAAACCTGCCAGCTGAGCCCATAAAAGAAAGGGAAAGATACCTCCTTGCTTGAGGGAGGCCGGGTCCCTGAGAGCATATATAGGAGGAGCGTGGGATGATTACAGCTTTACTTTATGAGATGGTATTTGGCCAAAATGACCTTTTTGAGTCATTTCTATGAATGACTGTCTCCAGCAGCGCCTTTCTGGGAAGCTCTTTCCCCAGTGGGGATACGCGCATCAGCCAACTGATCTGTTACAGATGAACAAGCTCTCAGTCAAACAGCTTGAGCTGAACTGTGAACTCCAATTGGAAAGTTACCAATAAAAAGAAAGGAGTAAAAAGTTCTTCTCTGGATTTTAGCCTAACTGATGTTTTTCTGTAAATTGCACTAAATGAGGGATTGATAACAAGATTCTGCAGCCTTAATGAAATTGCAGTGAGTGATTTATACATGTGTCTCCAAGCATAACAGCCAAGGTCGTCTCTGAAGTGGAGTGAGAAGGTGACTTGGCATCTTTTCAGACCGCAAGTTTATTTGTATTAAATGGTTAGCATGGGTCAGCAGCATGCATGCCGACTGTAATAACAACAGGAATAATAGGAAAAATTGCTTCTATTTTGAAGGAGAACTTCTGGGTAAATGTGTCCTTATTTCCAGTACCGTCTCCTGCACACTCATCTTTGTGTGCGGTGGGGACAGATGCGTGTTGCTCATCAGCTCAGTGAAACTCTTCCATCTCACTAACATCCCTCGAGCTGTTATAACAGCAGAGATGTTATTTCTGCAACTGATGTGTAGCATCCACAGTATAAAAGAAAAGAAAAGCTTTAGAAGAAAGAGATGAGAGAAAGAATCCAGCGTTTAACGTACTGGCTAGACTAGATTTATTGTGTTGACTGTGAGATACAGCCAGGAGTGCTGATGCCAACGGGCTTGAGAGTGAAACATTCCGCACTCGGCAGCTCTTCAACAGTAGCCTCAGACCAAGCTCGGAATGGGATTCAGGAGATGTAGAGGTACTGGGTTTTATTTTAAAGGTCAGTGACTTCTCTCTCCAAAGTTATTACCGGATTCACTCAGTTACTGTAAAATCACTACGGGGTCTGCATTTGCAAAGGGTTTGGTCTTACCTATCTGGAATCCAAGAATCATTTTATGGAATAAATGTTTTATAGAAAAGGCAAAAGCTCAGTGGATTCCCATAATCCTGGGCATGTAAATGTAGCCCTTGTGAACAGAGTCCATTCCCTTGCACTAAGGGTTTGCAGTCACTGGGCAGAGCTCTTGTAGGAATAAGACAAAATGAACTGTGATGCCCTTATAAACACACAGCTCCAGGACGCTAGTGGGGATTTTTTTTTTAAATGCAGACATGTGTTTGCTGGCAGGCACATCGTGACAGATGCCTGCTTTAACCTTTGGACCTCGGACACATGGAATCCTCTGTACCTACATTTATCAGGGTTTTTTTAAGTAGCCCTCTGCGCTGCCAGAATCCTAAGAGCATTAAGCCTCGCTAATGTGGTTCGGTTTGCTGAGTTGTCCTCATTTCTAGAAAAATTGGACCAGATCACAGGAGCAGAAATGATACCAGCAACAAAAAAACATCCCTCTTTTGCAGCAAGATCTAGGAACATAAATCCCTGGCATAAGCTTTGTTTGTAGTGCTGCTTTTAATTTTGATCCCAGAGAATGCTGAAGCCTGCAAATAAAAAGCAAGAGGGACCAAATTCTGTGCAGGGAGTTGCCAGAGACACAGATAAGCCGGGAGCCGGGGGTGTCCAGCTCTCCTGACAGCTCGTTGGCTTGGGAGGAAACCCTGGAGTCAACGGTCACGGTGCAGACGCACACAACATTTAAACGCTCCACAAAAATACAGCCCTCGTTTATTGTTGTAGTTATAATGGTTTGCCATTTAGATGGGCCTGTATAAAATTTATACCCGCTTAATATCTTTCACTATGCAGTTAATCACAAGGAATAATAAAAAGGGAGAGAGTCTGAAGGGCTCTATTTCATTTACTTAATAGACTGCTTGTAGTGGGGGAGCAAGAAGAGTTTGCTGATACTTTATTTTAGTAAGATGGCTTATATTTGAGGATTTCTGATGGTAAGAGTTTCTGAAGAACAGGGTTCTTCATGAATGAATTTCATTAACAAGGAAATACAGCTTATCTCAAATGCTTCCTTCCTTGGAAAGGGGTCATCCTGCTCATACAGGTCAACCTTGGGACCAGCGTTTTCCTTTCTTTGTGGTCTGCTTCTGCTCTTTGACACTAGTTTCATAGCCTGGAAAACGGATTTGATTTTTCACTTATTGTCCCTTCATTTGTTGCCACCTCCCTCAAGTCATCTTAAACCACCCAGAACATACATTGAAAACAGTTCATGTTTGTGCCACAGCTACATTATTGTCCTCAATCACTATCTGGAGCCCTCACTCACTCAACCTCCTTCAAGATGACCTGAAGAGCAAGGTCTCCAGCTCATTTCTTTTCTGAACTCCTAAGTGCATCAACACTTCAGTTACAAGAATTTGCAGACATGGTAAAGTAAAGTAAAATCATGAGACCATAACCGTCTTCTCTGCCTGCTTCACCCCATAAGACATTGCTGAGACTAAAAGGCAGGAAAAATTATTATATTTTAACCTCATCTTGGCCCCAGAGAGAAATGAAGAAAACCATATTGAGGGGGAACCTCAAACCCCATGCAAATAAGCTCTGAAAACAAAAAAGCATCAGCCTGTCTTTTGTTGGGTAGCGACAAACAAGTCCTGACTCAGGTTTTACACTTACACCTGTGATAAACGTGGCAATAACTTTTTATCATCTTCTTTATTTCAGCAAGGAGCTCCGCACAAGTGTCAATAAAAATAAAACACACATAAATCACCAAAACTGTGTGTTTGAGCAGACGCGCGTGGTGAGAAATAAGGAAGCATTTGCGACAGAAAGAAGAAAGCGCAGCATTTAATGCACTTAGCTCTCTAAAAGCATTTCTGGATTCTTTGAGCACAGCTTTGCCCATCTCATTTTAATTTGGTTCTGTGCCCAGATTTTTAATGCTGACATGGCCTCCACGACAAAATGAAGGAGCATCTACAGCGACTTGCACTTACACAGCCCTGTGTCAAAGCAAACGTTACCAATTTGGAGGCCAAACTTATGTACCCCAATATCTTAATTTCACCAAATTTTAAAATCACATTTCGAGCCACATTTAGCATCATCATTGCAGAAAACCCACCTTTAGGCTGTTCTTTTCAATCTTCAGACAGCAATAGGTACATGGTTTGCAATCACAGGCTTTAAGTCTCTATTCTAAAATACAATCACGTCCTCAGTGTTGCGTGCTATTTACCAGATTAATGCTCCTCTTTTCGAGAAATTCTAGGATTTATTTTCTTAACGGTGCTGCCAGTGCGAGAGCGGACAGGTGTTCTTACTCGTGGCCTCCACAGAACTTCCATCTCAGGAGAAAATGCTATTAATCTATATAGCTGGGGAGGGGCAAGGAGGTTCACCGTGCACCCAGAATGCCCTAAAGTACAATCTTAGTATCAAAATGGACAGGTAGAAAACTCCGGGAAGTACAAATGTTTCCATTTGAGAAAAAGGATGTTTAAATTTAGCAGAGGACTGGACTTGATGGAATAAAAAGCCCCTTCTGATTCTCTGTTGCTGTGATAGCAAAGTACAGAAGATGAAGGAAGAACTTATAAACTAAATGCCCAGAATATTCCATCAGGTGCTGATCACTCTTTCTTGTACCAGTACAGGTACTGGGTATCTCTTCCGAGTACAAACCAACCTGGAAGTACACTGCACTAACGATATGCACTTTACGCAGTCCCATCCGCTACTTTTTATATCAGAAACCTTTTTAACAAGGATTCCACGATAATGAAATTTTGCTTAAAGAAAATTGATTTTGCCCTTAAAAAGTTACTCTAAAGTAACTCGGATTTGAAACAGTAATAATTGTGAAAGAGCAAAGCAGAAAATAAAATGTGGTTGAATATAATCATACTATGGTTTTCTATTAAAATTTGAATTATGCGTTGAAAATAGTCACTTTGAAAGATGTATTTCCCAGTCCTCAACCTGGAAAGGACCATTGCCTTGGAGCATGATATTTAATGAGCTACCTTAAGGGCTTTGAATGCCTGTACTCATAAGCTGACCCCTGAAATCCAGGACACAACATCTCCCCAGTATGAATGCTAATAAAACTCTGAAGGATCCAAATCCTGCTAGGAAGGTGCAACCATCAGCCCAACAGCACCGTGCCCACTAAACCATGTCCCGACATGACATTTCTACACGCTTTTTAAACCCCTCCAGGGACGGACTCTCCCCTTTCACCCTGGGCAGCCTCTGCCAGGGCTTCACCACTCTTTTGGTAAAGAAATTTTCCTAATACCCAGTCTAAACCTCCCCCGGCACTACTTGAGGCCATTTCCTCTTGTCCTCTGGCTTGTTACCTGGGAGAAGAGCCCAGCATCCACCTCCCCACAACCTCCTCTCAGGAGCTACAGAGCCATGAGGCCTCTCCTCCGCCTCCTCTTCTCCAGGCTGAACAGCCCCAGGGCCCTCAGCTGCTCCTCATAACCCTTGTCACAAACATCACAAACCCAACACTGCCTTTTTCTCTTTTTTAAAGACAGATTCATGAACTATTTGCTTGCCTCACCCCATCAACTCCCTAACTGCCCAGCAAACCAGAGAGATAATAACATCACTTACTCTTGCTAATGTTAGCAGGAAAGATGTATTGTAGGCCAATAATAAATACTTTACATTTGCAAGTTTGCTTTTGCACACAGATTAATGCATTTTGAGTTTAAGTTACGTATTTCTAATATACCTTTCACCAAGTATATAAAAACGTTCTGAGGGAATAAATCTTTAGTGCTCCTACCGTTGTGTGTTAAGAAGCCGATGGATATCCCTTCCTTGCTGAATGCTTTACTCGGGTAGAACCATAGAATCACCAGGGTGGAAATGACCTCTTAGATTATCGAGCCCAAACATTCCCATCTGCCACTAAACCATGTCCCTGAGCACCTCGTCTACTTGTCTTCAAAAACCTCCAGGGATGAGGCCTCAACCACCTCCCCAGGCAGCCTGTTCCAGTGCCCGACGACTCTTTCTGTGAAAAGGTAGAGGGGGTTGGTTCTGCAGTTCAGATTCCACTCATCAAGCAGAAGTAATAAAGGATTAGAGCTTGTTTTGCACACGAAGCGTGCATCACCAGGCAGTTTCCTCCTACCCACCATTCTTTTCTGAAGGACAGCAGAGTGAAACTTCCACATGTACACCCCAAACACAACTATCACAAAAAAAATCCCAGTCTTTCTAACTACCGTGTCAATAACATATATTTCAGCTCCTCCCAATTCATCCTGGTCATTTTGATTTAGTCTTTCTGATGTATACCCCTCTCCCACCCACAAACACATCCCTTGATTCCAGAAATCGATGCTTTAAACTGGGAAGATGTCATTTATCTCGGCAGCATTGTGGCACATCCCTTGTAAAGAATACAATAGATCTGTAAGCCTCAGAGTTTAGTGGTATAGATGGCCACATAGCTGAAGTATTATCTTAGCAGAAACTGCTTCAGGAATATAGATGGATTTTCACGCAATGAAATTGTATGATCAATCATAGGATTCAGCCACAGAAAGCAAAGCCTTGTTGATGTATCTTTGCCATTAGATACACATTTTAAACAGTTGCTTTCTATCTTGAATGTCATGAGTCTGGAAATCCTGATGCAAACGCTTTCCTAGTTCAGTCAGACGGAGGCCGATGAGGGCTCATTCTGACGGGGGCACCATTTCCTTAGCTGGCGCAGGGTTCCCCGAGCAAATGCGCACAATACAGGAAAGCGTATATTCCATTAGAGTGAACTGGAATCTGCTGTTTGTGGGTAGAAGATGTAAGATCAGAAATTTGTCCAAAGGAAATAAAGTGCTTCAGTTTGAGTTCTCTCATTATGTTTCAGTTCCAGTGGCAGATGCGCCTCAAAATGGCTGATTTTTCCCTGTTCTTTCCACTCTCGGATGCTCAACTGCTATGAAGCCTTTGAAAGTTACAGCTTCTACTGATTGTGACAAGAATGTTCTTGTCTAAACCTCTTCAACTCCTTAGGAACATCAGTGACAAAAACTTACAGAAACCCACCCTGACTGGTGGGATAAAGGCATGTCCACATATTCTTGCACAGGCTGGGTTTGGTCCCTCTACTCTTAATTTCACTGCCTATCCATCTCTTTAAATGTCAATCTAAACCTCCCTGGCAGGCTGGAATCCCACAAGAAATCATAATCGGAGAAATGTGGAAGGTGTCAGGACTTAATACTTCAGTAAGTCCTCTCTTCCTAAGGCCAAAATTGCCACCTGAGCAGTGGAGAGCCGAGAACCAAGGGAGCGATGGTGGAACTTTGTAACGTAGCATCTACTTGAGAAAACATGTGAAAAACGTGCTAAAAAAAGCTTCGTTGTGATGACATATCCAGAGCAGCAAGATTAGAGGCAATCTAAAAGAAAATACCCTGCCATCTAGCACTGCCAGCCCAGAAAAAAATAACAGCTCTTCCTTCCTGTGACTGGCACTTGATTTTAATAGGCCCAGTGCACATAAAACTCCCACGGATGAGGCAGACGTATTTAAATCAGTCAAACAGAACACTTTCCCATCCCTTCCTCTGACCCTATAGGAGTACGTTTATGGCCTAATACATTATTGACGAGGCTGACTTTTATAAAAGTGCTCTGGCATAAGTGGTTATAAATGTGTATTGTCTGCTCTGCATAATCCATTAACTCATTAAAATAATTGTCTTAATTTGATTGTTAAAGTGATTAATAGGACAACTATTAAAGGAAATTAATACTCCAAATTGAAGCATAACTGCAGCCGAAAAATAACTCCACTGAATTTATGTGGTAACAGGTACGGGCTTGTGGTTAATGAGCCCTGTTAAATATAGAATGGTATGGGGAAGGCAGGGAGAAGACGATTCCTCTATGTAGTATGGCACGAATTGCTTGTGACCTGAACCTGGAGTCCTCTGTCCGGCTCAGACATTTGCCCAAGCACAAACCGACCCTGGAATCTGCTGCTTGTGCCCATAAGTCGTGACCACAGGGGAGGAAACACCAAGCCTGCTTTTATCTCCTCTTATGTGGAGGAGTCACAAGCTGGAAACTATCTAGGGAAACTTGACGTCTTCAGATGCGTGGGGATGGGTGGAAGGCTCCAAGGGTGCTGAGAAAAGGGGCTAACATGACAGTAAAGCTAAAGGAGAAGAGGAAGATGCAGTTTAGTAAGGTTTTTTTCACACTGTTTCTGCAGCATTTGTATTTAGAAGCTAAGGATGGACCTCATGAATGGGCTTTTAGGTGGGTGAAAAGCGTGCTGGCTCACCAAGCTTAAATGATCAATGACCAGTGTCTGGGACTGCATACAGGGGGTGTTCAACACCTCCACCAGTGACCTGGATGTCAAAGGACTATCCCTACAGCATTGCTCCTGGAACCAAACACTGAAGCTTGCAACAGGTTGCTTATAAAACCCCTCACATTTACTACTGACAGAAGATCTCCATCCCTTACAAGGTACCTTTCTTTTGCACGGGGTCTTCTATTGCTTTTAAATGTCATCTCTGATACAAGCACAGCATCTTATCAGGAAATAGAGGATCTCCCATATATCTGGTAATTTTAATCTTACCTCTCATTTCTGGTTTTTAATACATCTTTATATGGAAAAGAAGGTAAAATACAGAGTCAACTTGAAAAGCACTTCTCTCTCAGTAAATCATACACTTCTTTTGAAGCAAAGTCAAACATACTCTTCCAGAAAATTCTGCTCATTTTCACAGGCTACCAACAGCAGGGACTTCATACTCTATCTTTCTGTTTGAACCATGTAAAATGATAAAATATTAAATGCATGCTCTTTCAAAAATCCCCCCTAGATAACGGCCTGCCAATCAGTTCCTTCACCAAATCCATGACAGTGACAGAAATTAGTTCCCTGCATAAATGACTCTTCCACATGTATAAGATTTTGGAAGGATGTCACAGGCTCTCGCATTGAGTAACTGAGTTATACAGAGTGTATTGTAATATCAAACCATATATAGTAACACTGAAAAATGTCAAACAGGCATTTATTACTGAGATAATAGAAATCAGAGCTGTTTTTCTCCCTGTGCGAGGTACCCATTTACCGCTTACTCTCCTCCGCTGCCATTACACTCACATTTCCCTTTTCAACTAAGCAATCATTCATATTAAGGCTTATTATGCACCGTCTTTATTTGGAAATAGTTTATATTCAAGTGTAGAAAATAAGAGAACAGTTCAGCCATTGATGTAACAGGCACTGGAAACGTCTCTTTCAATGGCAAAAGCAAAATTTCAGCAGGGAGGGAATTACCAACAGAAGAAGCCAGATCAGGCCAGGTTGGATGGGGCTTGGAGCCCCTGATCCAGTGGGAGGTGTCCCTGCCCATGGCAGGGGTGGGACTGGATGGATTTGAGGTCCCTTCCAACCTTTTTCAAAGCTGTGAAAGACAGCACTTCCCTCCTTGGCCAGACTGTGGATTCACACTGAAAAGCCCCTTCTCATTTTTCATAGCAGAGCCA
The DNA here is from genome assembly GCF_032191515.1 of Phaenicophaeus curvirostris. Classification (NCBI taxonomy): domain Eukaryota; kingdom Metazoa; phylum Chordata; class Aves; order Cuculiformes; family Cuculidae; genus Phaenicophaeus; species Phaenicophaeus curvirostris. Next base: position 1,430,917 of record NC_091416.1, on the reverse strand, counting down.
ATTTTACATGGTAGTAGCAGTTTTGCAGCAACGTGAATACCAGCATTTGTGTCTGTGCAGCGAAACCCCATTGCTGGAATGCAAATCTTTTCACGTTTTCTGTCCTCAGTGAGGGTTTTTTTCTCTCTTAGTTGTTCTACTCCTCCGATACCACTTCCCACATTTCATCACCTAATCTAGAAATTGTCGTTCTGTTCATTCCTGCCCTGGTAGATCGGAAGGGGAGAAGAGGAAGGCTTAGTACCTGCTCTCGGTTACTTTTTAGGAGGCATGGAAATGAACAGACAAATGCCTATGGTTGAAAGGAGCACTAAATACTACCACAAGCAGTAAATTCTTAGGGAAGTAGGCATGAGCACTGATCACTGCAGCTGCAAGAAGTGAAGTTTCTGGAACAGAAAAGAAAGGCTCATTCTGGAGCTTCATGCAGTTTGCTTTCGACTCCATTTACAGTTATTTTTATAACCTGTTTTATTGAAATCCATTTTTCACTTCAGTGTCTTTTGACTTGGGGAGAGATTTTTTGCCTTGAGCACATGAATGAAACACCACACTGCGAAGTGCCAGTTGAAATTATCAATGCAAATACTGTAGCGATGGGTTTATGAGTCTCTCGGCATTTTTTCCACCAAGGGTTTCTGGGTTAAGAATATTTATTTTGCTTAGTTCAAACAGAACCTCGTGTCTTGTAATTTGATTAGTGTGTCAAAAGGCAGTTACTGGTTCTGCCCCTGTCTCAATGCCATTCTGCTGTTTACTCACTCCTCTCGTGAGCATAATTTCAGGGAGTTTTGTGATGGATTTACCCATCTTGGAGATTAAAATCCTCTACGTGACCCTTGGATGGGCTTTAAGGTCCCTTACAACCCAAACCGTTCTAAGATTCTTTGGTTTCCAGGTCTTGGGTAGAAAATACTGGCCAGGGGAGTGGGATTCTCCTCTGACTCTTTGAAAGACCTCTATCCGTTTTACTTTTAGCTGAAAAAACAATCAGAGGCGTTCATGAACTCATGCAATCCTTAAACTGAGTTATGCAAGTCTTGCTTAAAATAACAAGATCAGGAAGGGGATAATCCAGCACTGTAACTGCAAAAGAGCGTTGTCTGTCAGAAATAACATCAAACAACCGCACCAACTTCATTAATCTTGTGATTATTTCTGCAGTAGATGTGTCACACACAGCGTTACAGCTTTCAGCTGTGGTGGGTGCACAGCCTACAGCTGACAGCAATCCAGTTGCACTGCAGTGTCTTAAACCGGCCTCAGCCTAAATCCCCACATGTGCTTAAAACAACGCTCCAAATTGGCTTCGTTCCCCAGCGTTCGTGGTCTGCCATAAATCTACTGGTTACCTTGGCCCGCGCCACAGAGAGCCACGAGACCTCGAGGAATCAGAACGCTCTGGAAATGAAATAAGGGGGAAATCAACTTTGTGAGCATCTGATTTCTTGGAAGTTGGAGATAAAGACTGGAGAGGTAGCTGCTGACAGAGAGCAGCCGCTCTGGAACTGCTGTTTGTGTCTCGGGGAGGTGTGTGTCCGTGTGTCCACCTCTGGCGGTGTGTGCACACACACATGCACCTTGTAAAAGTCTTTATGTGAGCCCAGGAACCCTTTATGGAAGGAAAATCTTCCAAGTTTTCAGGTTGGTGGTAACAAAACTCATTCCAAAGAGAGTATTGCAAGTCCCAATGGCCTATGGAGCAGCAAAAGGGGAAGCAAATACAGCAGGGCTGCTAAAGCGGCTCCGCTAACATAGTTTAAAGCAACAGATACTTTTTTTCCAAAAATGGGAACTCCTCCTACCTATCTTAAGAGCAAAACCTCACTCTAATGAAAGGAGAAATGTCATCTTCTTCCAAGTATCACCCAGAGAGATAATAACACAGATAATAATCCAAGCCTGTTTTAAATTAGCCATCATACCCAACGCTCCTGTAGCTTTTTTTCCTGAAGCTAGCATTTTACTTGACATTTGGGTTTGGCTGTAACTGTCTGCTGCTGCAGGTACGAGCACTCTGTCATCGACTCGTTGCAGTTTAGCGAGGACTGGCTCTAATGACAGCAGTAACTCACAGCCAGCAGTGACTGATGGGAGGGAAGGGGCGGGGAGCTGGCAGGCACAGGTTGGCTGTAGATTATCCTCTTGCCAGGAATGATCTACATGACCAAGGACTGAGGAGAACTGCAGCTCGGGCTCTGCCTGGCAAACAGCGATCAGCTGCTTCACGTTCACTCAGGCTATAACAGAGTCATAATGCTGGTTACTGCACATAAATTATGCCTCAACAGTCTCAGTCTTGTGGCGCAACTTTGCTGCTGTCTCTGTAGAGGATTTGTTCTGGCAGAAAACATTTTCAACCAGAATGACAGAAAGGCCGTAGAATCATAGAATTGGGGAATCATTAGGGTTGGAAAAGACCTCTAAGCTCATCCAGTCCAGCCGTCAGCCCAAGCCCACTGTGCCTGTTAAACCACGTCCCAAGGTGCCACGACTACATGATTTTTAAGCCCTCCAGGGATGACGACTCAACCGTTGCCCTGGGCAGCCTCTCCCACTGCTTCATCACTCTACCAGTACAGAAATTTTTCCTAATATCCAGTCTAAACCACCCCTGGTTCAACTCTAAGAGCAGTTCAGCTGGTTACTGATTTCTGTCATGTGTTAACTACGACATTACACTCCACAGCTATCAGACCTCCCAAAGCCAACCTGAGTACAGGTGACAGGGGAGGAAACATGGACCAGGATCCAGCTTAGAAAGAAGGAGCTTATGAGCCGTGAACGTGTGCAAATTGTAACCCAAACCTACTTTGCTTTGGTGCTTGAAAGCCCGTGTGTCTGTGATGCGAGGTGATTGCTTTTTACAAACCCTAAAGGAAAGAAGGGAGCTAAATTTGTCTTTCTCTCACCCCAAGAAGCAATGTTACGTCAGTAATTATATCATGTAGCTTTCAAGCATAACTTGGTTAGAGCCTTATCTTCTCTGTAATGACTGCAGGACAGACTGCATTATGGGGAGATTTGATTAAGGGGTGATGTCAGTCCATTTTTAGGTATAACACGGACTGGGGGTGAAGACAAGAGGTTTTAAACCACCTGTGCTTGGCTGCAAGAATTAGATTTGCCAAAGCACAACTGCATCTGCGTCTCTGCATTTTCAGTTAATTGCACTGCACTCCCACCCTCCTTCCTTTGCCCCCTTTCCTAGGTGGGCGATACTTCTGAAGGGGAGCATTTTAACATTTGACAGTTTCTGCTGCTGCAGTTTTCCATATTCAGGGCTGGGCTGGCTAATGGGATGCTTCGGCACCCTGCGGTGGCAGAGGGAAGATCAAGCATGGATGATGGAGAGCTTTTACCTTGTGCACGATGCTCAAAGATTCAGGAGCGAAGCAGGATGTCAGCCAAGGGGTGCAGGGTAGGAAAATGAAGGTGCTGCCCATCAGTCACTACTGTTCGTGCTGCACGGACCAAAGTCAGCAGGCAGAGGCAGTGGAGTAATAAGACCTAACCATCTTTAAAAGCTATGAGTTTGAGGAGCAATACTAAAGAGCAGAAAACCAGCCTATACCCCAAAGACATTTTTAGACTTCTTTTAACTCTATTTAAAGTAAAATAAATTCATTTCGGTAAACCTATCAGGCAGACCCTAGTTATATGGGGACCCCAGGGAGAAGTCTTAATGTTCCCATGCACATGTTTATGCATGAGAGTGGGTTGGTATTCTGCCCGAGTGACAGCTCAGAATCATCTTTGAAGGCATCATCTCAACCTCAGCTGCAAAGCAGACGACTGATATGAACCACAGAAAACACACCAAGGATGCCACCTGGCTTTTAGTTTTGAAGGATTCATAGAATCATAGAAAGCTTTGGGTTGGGAGGGACCTTTACAGGTCACCCAGTCCAACCCCCTGCAGGAGCAGGGACAGATTTAACTCCATCACATTGCTCAGAGCCCCACCCGACCTGACCCTGAGTGTTCCTAGGGATGGGATTCATAAAGGTATTAGACCAGATCTTGGCCATCCTGTGGACATCTTGAGCAAACCCTTCCATCTTTCTCACTTTCCAGCTCTTTTCTTTCTCTATTAAGCTTGCAAATCACCTGTTAAACACATGAACAGAATCTCCAGGGTGAAGAAGCTTAACTTCACATCACTAAAGATACGCAGATACAGAAAATACACGCTAGCGGAAGAGAGCTTTGATCCTTGCAGGATGATGTGCCCTGGATGTTTACTTTTACAGTCAGAGCATGCACTGAGCTTACACTTTGGGCATTACAGTGTTGCCTTGTTAAAATACAAACGTCTGCGTGTTTTGCGCTAGGTAGCTGGATTAACTGAAAGCAATTACCAAAAGCAATCAACAACATTCCAAAACAGTTGTTCAGCTTCCCCACAGCTGCATTGCTTTTCCTACATAAAAAAACCCAATCCACACACACAAACCTCCTCCACAGTCTGCCCTTACCAGCAGCTACAGCCTTTAGGAAACACTGTTCCCGAAAAATCAGGCTAACAATCCAGTCTTGTCAATAGACGATAAAAACGAAACTCTTTCTACATTTGCTCTCCAGCAATTAATTAACAAACTACTGCTGCAAGCAATAAATTTCTTGGGGATTACTGTTTAATAAAAACATAACACAGTAGGGAAATGATCTACTGGAAGAAGTGTAAATTGCAAAAGATGCTGTAATACAATCTCTGTGTGCAGCTATGCTTAAAGTAAATAAAGGTAATTAAAGGAAATGGGGGAAGCTGAAATTTATTTTGTTTTGCAAGTTGTTGAAAATAAAACGAAATAAAAAGTTGCTTAATGTGACTCAGGCTCAATAGGAAATGCGGTTCTCTTAGCTCAGCCAAGTCCTCTCATCCTATAGCAAAATACTGGGATATCTCTATGAATTTCTGTGTTTGGTCACTCACGCACCTTTCCTTCATTTCAGTTACTGGTGCCACGGGAAAAGCTGTACTCAAGGGTTCTCCAGCCCCTGTCTGAGAGTCTGGGCAGAGCCCGGCTTCCTCATAGCACAGAAGTTTCTATTCGTGAGAAAGATCCAGAACTTACTGAACAAAGGCAGGATTCTCAGCAAATTGTTCAGAAGCAGAGTATGAGCAGAACTGGCACAACCAGGGGTTCTCACGTGCAGTTCTCTCATCCTCGAAGCCAGACCCTCTGCCTCCAGGCTTCTTCTGCCGTGACCTGTGCCCAGGAATGAGAAGGGGAAAACTGACTCTCAGAGGGTCAGACAGAGCAGTCCTGAATTACTGCATCATGGCCTGTATTCAGCAAGGCTGTGGTTAACGTGCTGAGAACACAAGCCCAAAAGAGCCTTCCTGAGAACTGCCCAACCTTTCTTTCTGTCTTAATCATCTCAGCACAGAAAACTGGGCTGAAATTTTTCTCTCCCTTTGTTTGTTGCTTCCCAACTACTTTAGCAGAAGTCAGCAAGCCATCGCTCGAGCTTCTGGTACCTAAGTCAATATGTTCTTTTACTTCCCACCTGCTGTTCTTCACGCTGAGAGGTTTTATCTGGTTTTCTGTACTAACAGCAGCCAAGGGAAGGGGGGAAGAAGCCTGACCACCAAACCACTTTTCTGGCTAAAGCATTACAGACTGACTTCCCGTTGAGTCGTCGTTCAGCTGTAACTTTCCACAGCCAGCCAAACCCTTCCAAAGAAGTCAGATCTTCCTCCTGCTGTATGACTTACTTCTATTTCCCTCTTTCACCTCTGTACTAAACTTCTCCTGAGCTTCAGCCCTTGCCCAGGTTGTGTGAGTAGTACTAAACAAAGCAGCCTTTCTGAATCCACCATTTTATCCCTGCAGCTCAGGGCTTTGCAGTTATCTGCCTTCGGCTTGCGGCTTAAAAACAAACAGAAAAAACAATTCCCCAAAAAAACAGAGAGATGACCTGGCTGGCTCCTACCTGACTTCAGCATGCAAACAACTTCCTTGTCAATATTATTTTCTATTAAATGGGACCTTATAATCTGTTTTAATGCAGGCAGAAGACAAGATGGTTTAATAAAGGAAACTTCTCCAAGAACTTTTTTCCTCTCCTGTTGCCTCTGGACCAAATTCAAGACTTCCTACCAGCACTGATGGATTTGGTTCCTTCTTCTTGTCTCACTTCTCCTTCCCTTGCAATGTCCTTGACGTAGTTGTGTCTTGATATGTTGGCTGGAGTTAGGGAGCTGTTACTCAACTTGGAGTGGGTTGATGGTGCGATAACTGGTGTCCAAACATGTTTTAAAATACAGCATTATAACAATTTAAGCAGAAAAGTACACGACAAGGTAGGAAACGGGAGGATTTCTTCTACTTTGGAACTGATAGTTGGAAAGGTTTCGACAAGTTGCATGGACTATCTGACTGAGAGGCAGGAGTTTGTACACTGGGGTCCCAAGCACTAGAGCAGCGCCATCAATCACAAAAGCATCTCCTTGCTCCACCTGGAACGCTTCTGGATTTTCAGACAGCTGAACGTTACTCCACTGCTGCCCAGCTGAGAGACGGACACGCACGAGGAGATGGGGCTGCTGAGCTAGGTGAAAAGAAAGGTTCCTCTTGTCTCAACTGCCAGCACTGCAAACTCGTATATAAAGTCTTCATGTGTAAGTCCCAGAAGGAATATGTTTTTCAGATATTTGGGAAGATAGGAAATACCTCTTGCCCATTATCAGGATTATTTTCACCCCCCCTTTTTGCTTTGAAAGCAATGTCTCAAATGGAGAAGAAAACCTAGAAAAGATGAAATTCCGGTGTAGTATAATTTGTGATGCTCTTCTGATCTGATACACTCATCAAAGTCATGCCTTTTCTATTTGCAGGCAACACGTAAGCTTTCAAATATCACTCCAAGAGCATTAGCTGCGCACTGTCCTCAGCCACCAAAAAAACCTGCGAACAGGACTGCCTCGGCAGAAAGCTGCTACGGGGCATGAAAAGAAGAGAGTCTTTTGCTTATTTTTGTTTCTACCTCCCTATGTTATTTATTATCAGTTGCTTCCAGGTGTATTTGCAGCCTCCCTAGGGGCCACTGCTGGAGCGACTTTAAATGAATTTACTGAGATGCTGCTGTCTGCGATGCACTCTAATTTTAGACTTTGTCTCCCTGGATCCAGTATTTGGATGCAAAGAAGCGACAAGCAATTCTCTCTCTTTTCTGTATAATCTACATTTAGAGGGTGGGAGCGCCTCAAGCTTTTGACAGAAATGGGAGGAAGACAGGGAAAAAAATGCATCCTAGGGTGACAGTTGTCAGCTCAGTCACCAGCAGCAGGGGCAGCTCTGGGCTGTCGGTGACGTGGGCTTTCAGCCTGAGCCTGTTTCCAGGTGCTAAATCAGGAAGCCAGCAGAGCTGCTCCCATTCACTCTAGGACACGAAGCCCCCAGCAGGCTGTTCCCAAGGCAGAAAATAATAAACAGAGGTATTATAAAAAGGCTGGGCACAGGAGGAGAGTGAAAACATGCTGGTGAGGGAAGATAAATGGAATAACAGCATGAATTGGTGTCAGGGGAAGAGCGAGGAGGGAGTGTGGATGGAGAAAGAACAGAGTGTGGGTGCGTTCAGGTGGCGTTGTGAGTTTTTGCTGAGGTACCGAGGCCCAGTTAAGATTCATCTCCATCAGCTACAGACGTGCCTTGACATCCCTCAACCTGTGTGGGCACAAATCATGCTCCTGAGGAACCTGCTGGAGCCCTTGGATCATCTTCGTGGTCTCCTCTGGACTCACTCCAACAGATCCGTGTCTTTCCTGTGTTAAGGACTGAACGCAGTACTACTTTGTCACTGTATATATAGTTTTTCCCCACGTTTCCTTCCAGAAGGCAGCATAAAGCTTGGGAAATAGCTAATATCGTTAGGAATAATTATACCAGGCACAAATTCCTATTAGCTTTATTGCAAAATAACCAGGTTGGACCCTATGTGAATTACAGCTGGGAAGCTGAGCCCTTTCCCCAGGTCTGTCTGTTCCACTTAATGTGTGTTTCCAATAATGTTATTCCATTACAGGAAACTAGAGTTAGAGCCCTTTTGTTTACTGTGTTATACAAATTCAATTTGTCATAGAGCTGGGTGTATAAATTAGAAATGAGGGATGTTAGCAAAATTAAATGATAAGGCCTTTGCCAGCTCCCTTTGCAGCAAAGATCAGTCTGATAAATTGGAGCCACCAAGCAATATTTGGTAAACTAAAATAAAGGCACCATTTAAATAAGTAAATAGGTCAATAACAGACAGTGTACAGATAGACATGAATATCTTGGATGTCCTTCTTCCCTGCCCTTCTGCTACAGAAAACCAGGAGGAAAGTACTGAGAAATGAGGATTTTAAATCCTTTGGTGTGAGCTGCGTCCAGCCTGAGCAGCTGAAACAACAGGCAGTAAAGCACCTCATCCACTGTCACCTTTAAGTCCTGCCTGCCCTCCAGGCAAAGTGAGAAGGTCTCAATCTGCCTGAAGAGATGCAAGGGCTGCTAGTGCCCCGTTTCCCACTTTGGGAGTCAGATCTTACTTGGTGGTTTTAAGATGGAGCTTGTTAAGCAAGGCGACAACTGTAGCTTCAGCCTGTGTTTTGGGGGCATGACGACACCTCATCACCCTCTTCTTTTCCAGGGGAACTTGGCTGAGCTCTGCAAGCCTGCATGTGTGGGCACAAGGGTTAATCTCCACCAGGGAAGGGCTGTTCAGAGTAGAGAATGCAAGGAAATAAACCAAGATCTCTAATACAAGAAGCCATGTAGAGTGAATTCCTTATAACGAGAGGGGGTGGGGAAGAACTTGCAAGCAGCATTTGGATCCTTGAAGCTCTCTGTCATGTACAGTAATGATTCCCAGACACACTCCATAATGCAAAGCAGCAGCTGCCTCATGGAGCTGCTATGCACGTTGCAGTTCTGTTCCAGGATAAGAGTTGAGCTAAAAATTCCAGTGGCAGGATTGTAATCTCTTTTTCCATAAAAAGATTTAGTCCTTCCCTTACCAAGATCTTGGACTGAATAGAGAGAAAAGAGCAACATTCTGCTTTGCTTTCTGTGACAGATGAACGGAAACTGCAGAAGCATTTACATGCTTCTCGTCGTATCCTGTATGGACTTGATCTTTCACAGGTCAGTGCTCTGCCAATCCTGAAATTTAGGAAGCTGGAGGTACCTGGCTCTTAGAGCATCATCCCTCATGCGAGTAAAATTTCTTGCTTCACATGGTTTCATCTTCCTTGGAAAATCTCACAATTTTTCTTGGTTTAGCTTTGTTCCCAACTGTTTTCATCAGAAAAAGGACAAAAACTTGTAGCACTGGGGTGGCAGAAGAGAAGGAAAACTGAATGAGAAAGAATTGTTACAAAAGACACACTGAATCATTCAGCTGCTGGGACATGATCAGAGGGGAAAGTGGAAGATTCCTTGCCTGACTGTGATTGAAAACTTCCTGTATGTCACTCTGCAGAGAACGCTATCAGAGGACAATTTCACACTTTCTAGAAGGAAAATAGCCGTGCAAATTCGTCCTGCTTCCTCCCGTTGACTTAGTCAAGTATCATATTTACTAAGAATGTCTGACACCCAAATCTGGCCCCAAAACAGAGCCCAGGTCTGTACGTGGGATGAGAAGATGCTAGGATAAATCAGTCCTCCTTTTCTCCTCTGCCTCTTACCTTCTCTACAAACCTCCACAGGCCCAATAGCTATTGCAGAGACTCTGGCAGACAGATGTTAAACAGGGAGGGGAAGAAGCAAAAAAAAACAGGGAAGAAGGAAAGAAAGAATCAACACTACCTGACAGGTCAAATTTAACAGCGCTGCTTCCAAAGGAGCTGTGAGCAATCTGAGAAGCTTCACAGGTACTGCACTGCATACTCTTCTTTTGATCTTAGTTACTCCGGGTAGCACTGCTCCATGACCTCATACACCCCAACAGCCACAGACAATTCTTGTTGCACATGGCAAACGTTAAAACACAATACACATCTCTGTTTAGATTATGCTTTTAGGTCTAGCTCCAGGAAAAGGCTTAAAGCAAGTTCCAAGGAGCAGCCCTCAAGGCAGGAGATTAAATAACCACCACCCTAAAAGTGGCTTCTCCCCTTTCCTTCTTGCCCCAACAAGGTGTAAAATGCTTAACAGCATCACTACCTTTCCACCTGCATTGTTCATGGATTGCTTTCCTAGAGCTTCCTCGAACCAAGTGACCTTCATGCAATCATAGGATGGTTTGGGTTGGAAGGGACCTTAAAAGATCATTCAGTTCCAGCACCCCTGTAGCTTCCCACCAGATCAGGGAGTAGAAAGTGCCCTTTGGGGACAAAACAGTTGTGGCATCCAAACAAGAGCTGTGACAACACCTCCAGTTAATGGCATATAGCCGTTTCTTTGAAAATTTTCTACCTCTTTCATTGTTTTGTTGTTTCAGTTTGTTTTTTAAGAAACTCTACATCATTGCCAGCAGGAAAAAATAGAAGATCCTGGAGTCTGCACTGCAGCTCATTTACAGCTCCTTTATTACACGCTTAGTTTCAAAGCAGTCTCTTCAAATCTCTTGAAGTCAGACCCACATTAAAACGCCTTTGCTGAGCTGAGGCCCTAATCACCTCAGGTTCCTTGGGTTCTCACAAGATAAGTGATGTAAATTTTACCTTGCTTGGGTGATGTTCGAATAAGCTCGTTAAATTAATAGATACAAAGTGCCATCTATCTCTCTGCAAATCATGGAAGTGCTTCAGAGGGGAACCTCCTCCAGATGAGCAGGTGGAGCCACACTCATTCAAAGGAATAAAGCACTTCTTCACATAATAGGCTAAATGTGCCACCTGCATAGCAAAGAGGGTTAGGGGAGCACTGGGACTTGTGAAGTGATGGGTTGGAATGGAACTGGAGAGGGCAGGACTCTGGTACGTGGATACAGTACTAATCTGGCAGCTCTGAAGGTTTTATTAATCAGTCTATTTTAAAAGTTATCTCCTTTTACCCCTCTCGCTGCACTCGGAGTTAAATGTGATTCAATTGGCACTGCGTTCTGAGATTAATATACTGACACCGTGTTTTCCCACAGAGCCAAAGACATAAGCAGAGTTCCTTAAGATGGAGTTTGTAACTCCTTAAAGACACTCAGACATTCCAGCCAAAGTTACCAAGGGCAAGCAGCCCTGGATTTTGCTGTGTGCTTATACTTCATGCCCTGGCAGTTGTCCCCATGGTATCTGTACCACAGCTGTGCTTTTTAGGGAACGGAGCAGCTCCATATTTTATTGTGCAGGCAAACTGAAAATAACCTTCTTTTAGAAGTTAGGACATCTAATATTTCTGTAATGTGTTTTATCCATAAGGATGCAAAACTGATGGAGATGTTCAAGGGCCAGGCTGGACGGGGCTTGGAGCCCCTGATGGAGCAGGAAGTGTCTCTGCCCATGGCAGAGGGAGTGGAACTGGATAAGCTTTAAGGTCCCTTCCAACCCAAACCATTCTATGATATATGCAATGCTGTAAGATTTGGGTCCTGCCAGTTATGTTCCACTGGTGTCTGGAGGCTGCCAAGCCACCAGCCGCTGCCTCGGGCTCAGTCCCTGGCCCCTCGGGAACTGCAGTTAGAGACATGGTCATACGTGCCTGTGGTTTTTAAAAGAAATGGGCAGATCGTATTTATTATTCAACATCCGCAGCCAGCAGTGGCCAGATGGCCAGGAAGCTGAGCATGTGCCCCTTCCAGAGAGGCCGCGGACGGAGTAGTATTTCATAAAGAATTAGAACTCCCCGCGGTGACATGAAGTGTGTCGCATTTAATTCTGGGTGTAGCTGCTGACCCGGCTTGAACTCCGTTAGGGAGCATAAACCGAATGAAGGATAGTGCAGGACTTGGAGAGCCAGGCCCACTGAATCACGGAGCGGCCCCAACAGCAGACAGGCAAGCGCAGAGCCTGGCGTTATTTGTGTCAGAGAACACGAGCAGGGAGAGCGCTAAGGCCACAACTGACAACAAGCAAGGGATTTAAGAACTGAAGAAAACCACGATGAGAACATGGTAAATCTTTCTCGGCCATCAGCTCTACCACCTCTCTCCTCCGTTTGCCTCTCTACCCAGAGTAATGGATAGAATCATAAAATGGTTGGAGTTGGAAGGGACCTTAAAGATCATCTGATTCCATGGGCAGGGACACCTCCGACTGCATCGGGGGCTCCAAGCCCCAACCAACCCATCAACACGCGTAGAGTCTGCGAGGCAGTTTTTATGGAAGTATCTTCAGAAGTACCTTCCGCCTCTGCAGTTCACTACACTTTTGTCTCTGTTTTTGAGGTGTATTTTCCTCTGAGTTTGTGCAGCTCCCCGTGCCGTGCACTCGCAAGTCAGAGCTGCCGGTGCCAGGTCCCTCTGCACAGAAAATCACTAAAGCCGCAAACAGAATGCTTTGCTCAACTGTGGTGTCTTCCATTCTTTCTAAATCTTGAGGACTGAAAGGTCTGTCTATCATCAGACTGTAAACAGCAATTTAGTCTAGGTAGAAATCCCTAGGAAAAAGTCTACTAAAAAAAATGTCTTGAAAAGCTTTTTTAACAACAAAACGCATTTCCCTGATCTAAAATGGAATAAAGTGCAGTGATATTCAGACTAGAGCAGAATAATTTTCATTTAGAGACTGACATCAAACAACCTGAACAATGCAGTTCCAGGCACATAATTAAAATTAAAATTAAAAACAAGGAATGTGCAGATCTAATTACATTTTTAAATAGAAAGACATTGAGAGGAAGGCAGCGAATAAATGATTTACAATTTCTTCTGGTGATGACTCTGCAAATTAAAGCAGAGAAAACCTCTGAGGATTCCTGAATCACTTAATATTCTGCCTTTTTTATTCATAGACTGCATTCTATTCTATTTTCATCTGTAGAGGGGTGTATGAATAAGAGTGAAGAGGACAGCAGATCCTGGACAAAACATCAAGTAAAAAAAAAAAAATTATCTATGTAATTCCAAAATTACACTAAGTAAAGGAACTATGTTACCCTCAGAAAACCAGGATAGGTTTGAATGGCTGCAGAGACAAGATACACTTGCTTATCTCTGCTCTTTAGGAAGAGGGGATCGCTGCTCTCTAGCAGGCACATGTTGGAGTGCGGGATTTTGATACGGCAGACAGAGGAACTAGGGTTATCCTGACAGATACAACAGCAGCTGATAAGGGAGGAGTCAGAGTGAACAGAAATTACATTAAAACAAGTAATATTCTTTATCAGGATTTGAACCCAGCCAAATGGGATGAAATGCAATATCTGCTCCCATTGGCGCTCGCTGAACCACGTGGGAGGACAGACTCCAGAAGCAAAAAAGGCCTCATTTAGGCACGAAAGCAGGCAGAGTGGGAACCTCATTCCAGATGTTTTCAGTTCCAAAGACAGATATAACCTAGCTAAGGCCAAATCCACGGTGCTGGCTCAGCTCGAGTAAGTGATTTCTGCCTCTTCACATGGTACCACAACAGCCCTGGGACACCTCTCCAAGTGCTATAGTAGCCACTAACCTATTGATGTCCAAAGCAGAAATGCCTTTTCTTATGTTCAAACCAGAGTCCACGAGCCTGTGATCTCCAGCAACGCACAACAAGAATAATTTCAGATCCTGATGGATCCAAAACCGAAGGGGCTTGCTGAAAAGTAGGAATGAAAGGAATTCAGTTCCCCAGTGAATTTGTTAGAAGAAAGTCCTCCATCGGTGCTTCCCGAGTTACTCAGCATAGCAAAAACCATTCTGTTTTATTTGTCTCATTTGTTTATGACTGTTAATTCTGGCTTGCCAGGGAATGCCTGACTGACAAATGCTGCCAGCAGAAAGATGTATTTTATCCTGAGAGCACACTGCAAGCTGCTTCCCTGCTTGGTGTCGCATTTCTCTGGGGCAGGAAGAAGCTGTGCTATTGCATTTGTTTTACACTCTGTTCAGTGGATTTCTCACTCACAGACCAAGAAGCAGGTCACAGTGGAGCTGGAAAAGGGCCTTTTTGTGCCAGCCAACACTTCAAGACAGCCGCTGTTCGTTTTCCACCCTTTCCATCCTGAAGCTCTGGAGATATTTCCCTAACAGAACTCAGCTGCTAAGAAGAAAGTGGCTTTGGTGCGTTTCGTGGTGATTTTCTCAGATACGAAAGCTTTCGGAAATTCAACAAACCATATTTCCATCACAAAGCTGAGGAACAAGCCTCGTCTTCAGGTACCTCTGCTGGAAGGTTCCTTCCAACCCAAACTATTCTATCACTCTACGCAAGAACAGGGCTGAAATTAACCTCCAGAAAAGGGAAGACTGCCATACTTCACAGGCACTCCAAGTATTGGCAGTGATGAGTGCCCTTTCCCTACTCAATACATTTCAACGCCTGTTCTGCCTGTATTAGCACTTAAAAGATTTTTCTGAGCCCTCCCCAGTGGTGCTCAGCATGGTCGGTGTCTGAGTTGCCAGGAGGAGCATCATGAGAAGCAAGTGTTGCTGTGTCTTGATAGCCTTAGGCATTATATAAAATAAATGCACGCACCCTGGGACCCAATGATGCCTGGGTGAGGGCTCTCCATTACTCTGCACGCATGCGCTCACGCGTGTGTGTGTGTAACAGGCGAGGCACAGCTGCATTTCAAAGGAGCTGCGTGCGCAGCGCTGAGCAGCAGTGTCTGAGGTGTCCGCGAGCCCTGCCACACGGCGCTGGCTGCTCCTCCACAGCGGCAGGTTGGCAGACGGCAGATAAATCTGCAGCGCACGTGCCCGCGCATAATGAACCCTGTCTTTATGCACTGCCTCTGCTCTGTAATCATCTATTAGTGCTAATTGCTAGAGCCTAGGGCTGAAGTGGCCTTTCACATTAAATAATATGATAATAAATAATATAGATAAAAGACAGAAAATGGCAGCTGTAAGAGAAGGCTCCTCCCTGACTTAAAATATTGCTCTTTATCCCAAGACAAGAGTTCTCTGCTGCACCTCCAGTACAAACAGACACTTGGTGAGGAGGAAGGAGGTAAGGAGGGCCACCCTACCGATAGCAGAGCCCAATGCTTCAGCATTTATCTCTCTTTCTTGTTTTACAATCTACGTCTGAATCTGCAGTTGAGTGTTTGCCAGGTATCCAAGCCCCTCCTTTTCCCTGGTGAAACACAATAATCCCAGCACAGGGCTGGCTGGTCCCTCTGCAGCCAGGCACTTAACAGGTATGAAGGATGGGAATCCTTCATAAACAGCTCTTAAACATACCTTGCGCTGTGGGATGTGATGCATTAAATGAGTATCACTCTGAGGTGTTTTATGAGGCTCTGATGAGGAAGGAGGAACCTTATCCAATTTATCACTGAGTGCTTAACCACGGTAATGCGACTGAAACATATCCAGATGCTAAATCTGCTGGAGGTGGCGGGTTTGGTGGCTCATGTTGTATTTTAGGAGCCATATCTGACCAGAGCTTAGTTGAAAGATTCTGACACCGTTCCCAAAACAACAGTTGCCTGGACCTCCTGTTAGCCCAGCAACCAGATGGCCCCAAACTTAGACCACTCCTGAGCAGGACAACCTGGGGTGGGGTTTGTAAGCTGGCTTTCTGTGAAAGCCTTGGGAAGAGAATTGAGAGATACACTGAATTCTTGCCAGGATAGGGGAGATTAGGTGCTGCTGCTCCCAGGTTTGATCTCATTTATTTCTCCTGTACATGAAGTATCTACTTTGCTCACCTCCAGTTAAAAGCTCCAGAATCAAAGATCTGGGTAGCTGGGAAAAGAACAGCTTTTGTAATCAAGATGTTGCAAAGCTGGCACAAAACAACCTCCCGACACCATCCTTGGACTCATTCCTGATACGGAAACAAGTGCGGATTCCAATTTAAGATGTTCATGAAAGCCAATAGGAGAAGGAAAAGGAAAAGCCCTGTGTAGATTTGTTTGGGGTGTCAGAATTCATCACAGTTCCTCCAGCAGAAGATCCTCCATTGCCACTGCAGAGACATCTGCTGCTGGAAAGACCATGTAGCTCTGCCAACCTTCATGATTAAACCAAGAGGTACCCAATTTATGCTTTTAATTTGACTTTTTCATGGCCTCAGTACTTTGTATGCAACTTGCTGGGGTTCTGCGTGCCCTTCACCACCTCGTTACAATCCCTTGTCAGTTGTGTGGTTTCCCTGGATGCCTGGTGGGAGCAGAGCAGGTTGTCAACAGCAGGCAGCTCCCCACATCTATTTACGGCTCTGGCTCACTTGCAAAGCAAAGACTGAATGCTATCTTGCTTCACAGTCTTCCCCAAAAGCTACGCAGGGCAACTACAATCATTTTATTCTGAGCTGCAGTAGCTCAGGCCAGAAAACTTTACCCGATGCTTTTTCCAGATGGGGTTAAGCGAAGCCATGGCGGTACTCCTGAGCAGGGACTCACGCTAACCCAGAGGTATGCAGTACCTTCCCTGCCTCCTGCTGACTTTCTCTTGCAAAGATTTGCATTGTCAGATTTGTTTTTCCCCTAGTGTGCGAGTTTGAGCACACGTCAAGGTCACCTCCCATCACAGAACAGCGAGGCTGTGCCCAGGGCACTCTCCCTCTCTCGATGTACTTAAAGCATTTACTGCCAGGGCTCTGCCAACTCAGCCCGTTTTGACCAGCGTGGGCTGCTGATCCCTTGGCAAAGGGACAGGAGAGAAGATAAGCAACAAGCCAGCACTTCAGGGAACATTGAGTTGCTGCAGCTGTTTGCAGGTTGCCTGGTTTCCTATGTCCTGAACTACAGTCATGGAAAGCGTGCGCGTTCCCTTCCAGCTTGCGCTAACTTACAAGGCCCACGCAGAGATCCTAGCTGGGACTTAGAGACTGAGCGAGAAGAGCTCCGGATTCAGGGGCAGAGCTGTAAGGCACAGCTACTCCTGTAACAATTAAGAGCTACCCTAATAGACATGACAAAAGCACTAGAGAGAGAAAAAATTACTCTTGTTCTCTTTCCCTCTTGGCTATTGTGCTTAAGAGCTCCTGCTCTGCCTGCTGCCCGCTTGATATGTCATTAGAGATTAGAATAAGGCTTTTTGAGCTGTGCTTGTGTCTTGTCCTTTCCTGTTAAGCACTTGATGGGGAAGGGAATGTTATTTACCAGGCCGAGGTTTCTCCCCCCTCCTTTTTTTGTCTGCGTGCACATTTTCAGCAAAGTTTAAACCCCGTAAGCTGACCCAGAGCAACGAGGTGTACACTAGAACTAAGAGGTCTCTTGTCCCCTGGGTCATCCAGTCCGTCCACTGACAGAGGAAATTAAATGGCTCTGAAAGGGCTTTTCATTGAGACTCTGGGAAAGGCCAGCATCTTGCTGCCCCGCACTAATTCCTCCCCACATTGTTTTTTTAACTTACTGAAGCTTCTGCTGAGCTGAGCCTCAGCGTTGTCCCGTATATGTGCCAGTTGCCATTCGTATTAGTATCCCAGGAACAGCAAGGGAGGTGGCACTGCAGCTAATAAGAGCTGACTCAAAGAGAAGGGAGGCCAAAATGGTTTAAATTTGATGACCAGGAGTGGACTAAACAACAGAGAGGTTAAAGGGATAAGAAAACTGTGTAAAAGGCAGTGGGAGAGAGATGCTGGCCACGGAGGGTGCTTTAGGCAGCTGTGCTACATCCTCCAAAAACCAAGTACCACAAGCAAGACCAAGGAAAAGCCTCAGAGCACCTACACATTTTAAATCATGTGAAACAAAAAGGGTTAAACCCCAGGTTTGCTCTTCACATGACAGTGCATCACACCTTGGCTGTCAGGCTCCCACTTTTATGGGCTAGGGTTTATAGATGTTTATCACATTTATATATATAGCTTTTCCTCTAAATTTAAAGACAAGGGTATTTTTCACAGCAGCCAGACTCCCATTTCTAGAATTTTTGCAGGAGCAGCAAGGAAGGAGAACCTTTAAATCACTAGGAAGCTCTGCCAATGCAGACCCTACTGTGCAAAATTGCTTTTAAAAAGCACTTACTTTTTATGGTCTAATTTAGGGCGACATTGAATGTTCTCAAGAATACCTTCCAGTTCCTCCAAGTGTTCTGACCTGTTAAAATGTCTGAAAGTCCTTTCCTGCATTAATTCCAAGCCAAATGTACTGTGTGCCTCTTGGAACCACACCAAAGAGCCGAATTTAAGTCATCATTTCTAGGATAAATTACCTCTCCATCAGGCTGGGTATGAAATGAATTCTGTAGGGACACGGGGACCAGGATTGCTTTTATTTCACATACATTAACGCTGCACTTATTGTTTGACCTGTAACTGCTACAGGAAGAGACGCTGTGGCAGGGGAATCGTAGGGAAGGGAAGTAAATGCTTTTAAGATCCCAAATCCAGCCAACAAGACACAACAGAGTCACTGGCTGACAATGTTTCCAGCAGCATTTTGACACAGAAGATGTTTGCGCAAACAGATTCTTATAGAATGACTTAAGCTGGAAAAGACCCTAAAGATCATCAAGTCCAATCGTAAATCCAACACTGCCATGTCCACCACTGTTTTCAAGTTATTCAGCTCTGACATAAGCTTGTACCGGCAGCTGCAGTGGCTTCAGTGGAACGGCTGAGCAGTCAGCTCTTGCGGAAGCGAGGACCAAACCTGCCCTGGACTCAATACGATGGGTGCTGAAGGCATCATCCTGTGAGCCTCATGAGCATCTGTCCTGGGAGCTTCCTTACCCTCTAAGAAGAGTAAGAAAATATCACCACACCAACATTCTTTCTCCCACAGAGCTGTAGTCAATCCCAGCACCTCAGACTGTGTGTGCAACCCAACAGCAGCAAACTGCCAACACCAGGCCAAGCGCTTGCACGGCGACGAGTAAGAGGAAGCAAGGAGGAACCAGAGTTAATTTTTCAATTTTTAAGAGAGTTTTATAAACTGTATTTGGGAATAAATTATTTGAAAACACAGGAAAAGTCCCTAGCTAGTGCCCCTGAACTTCTAGTCATGTTTTGCCTCTAAAGCATTTAGAAATGTATGAAAAGTGTTATTCAAATGAATAAATAATAGCTCTCAGACTGTTTCGCCTGAAGAACTGCATACACTTTGCATAAGCCCTTGCATTCACAGCCCTGTGTTCCAGCCCCTCCTCGGCAGGCGAGGGAGGGAGAGGGCTCATTAGCAATGCCTGGAGCCCGATGTCCAGATGGGATCTGAAGGTAAGCAATGTGGGAGACGTGGCTTAAGGTTCAGCCTGCATGAAGGGTGCACCTGGTTTTGTCTTGAAAGTATATCCTGACTTCACCTGCCAGCTATCTGCATCTCCAGCTAAACGAGCTTCCCTTTATTAAAGTGCAATGTATCCTAGATTTCAGTCCAAGTAAGGCTTCACGCAGGGAAGCAGACATCTGCTGAGCATTTGCACATGTGTTAAAAAGGGAAAACAGCACTTTTCTGCCCTCCAAAAGCAAACTCAGTGCTGCTGAAGGGTAAAGTACACAGCAAAATGGGAGGGAAGCAGCAGCACTGGGTAGTGGCAAGCAGGGATGTACATTTGCCATTAATACTGTTGCTCTAGGAAAGAAGCCGCATCTTTCTAGCACTGACAGCAATAAACCAGCTTAAGGAGGGAGGCTGCAGAAACTCCGTCCCTTTCTGTCCTGTAAATAACCTGCTTTGGTTCAACCCGATGCAGAGCTCTCCAAGACACAAAGTCCATTCGTGTTACACAGATGATCACGGTCATCACGAGTCCTTCCAGCATCAAAGTGGCTTCTCTCCCCAAATTTGCAGACTGTTTTGTTGGTCTCTCTATACAGTTGAAGTTAAAGTGGTTATTTACCACCACAACAAATGTGGTTACGTAAAGCTTAGAGTCTTTCCCCCCTATTTTCTCCTGCACATACAGCGACAGCACGTCGGTCCCTACACCACCTGGGTTTTGGGGTGCTGCATTTGCATATTTTACAAAGGTACAAAGCTGTCGTGCTACCTGGTACCTTATTCACCAAAAGGGACAGCCCAGCACAGCCCAAGCTCTTCCAGACAAAACTAAGAAAATTGTTTTTCCTTATCTGTAATATATAACATGTACAATGCATAATACAAGAGAATGCAAAATGTGTGATATGGCATCTACAGTAGAGCCCCCTGCAGAGGCTGAGATTGACTGCTGCAAGGACAGACTCTCATCTCTTTCTTTCCCAGACCCTCTCCACTTCAAACATTTGGTAACTATTTTCTAGAACACCCTTGCAGTCTCCCTGCAGGAGCAGGTCTTTCAAGCACCCGAGAATGAAGCATATAACACCTGACTGTATATGCAGTAAGACCCAACATCTGATTTCATTTACGCAAATGCCTGTATTTATTAGCATAACAGAAAGATCGTTCTACTGCCTGCAAAGAAATGAGCCCCCTTATTCAAATAAGTGTGTCAGTTCTGAGCAGTTAATAAGATGTCTTTATAATCTGTAGGTATGCACCATAAAATATGGATACTTGACATTTCTGTTGGCAGAGGAACTCAAAGGAATATTGGTAACAGGCAACTGAGTGCAACTGTTATTTAAGATCTCATCAGGGTAATTCCTGATAGTGGCAAGGGAACCCAAACATTCTCAAAATCTCATTCTGGTTTCAGCTGCCAACACTACTGACTGCAGGACCCAGCAGGACGGCGATGACCCCGCAAGGCATCCAGCCAAGGGCAACCCACCACACCAGATGGGATCCATAAGGTGATAAGGAGGGGAGAGCTTGGCAGAAGAGAAGGCACCATCATCATCATCTGCTGCCCAAGGAACAGAGCCTTGAGGACCTTTTAAGGCTAAATGCACCTGCCTTCTCAGTTTAAGAACCTGAGGGCAGTATAAACTTTGATAAAAGCCTCTCAAGGCTTTAGACTTATTGAACTTCATCCTTATCGGCTTGAGAGAGGACTAGGCTGGGCTGCTCTGAGACAAGGAAATCTCACTTGGATTTGCATTGAGGAGGGGAGAGAGCTGGGCAGTCCCTCAGCTTACCACGATTCACGACACCTAGTCTAAGGAGGAACCAGGAATACCAAAAATAGACTTTAACATGCCATAATTCACTGCTTTCCATCACGCTAGGAAAAGTGTCTAGGAACCTATGATGAGCACTAGAATTGCTGTTTTCATTTTTCCCTGACTACCTATGAAATTATGTTTGCAACCTGCTAAAATGCCACTTAGGCTGGTGGGTAGCAAACATTCGCCCAGCTGCCAAGAGGTTTTCCAGCCGACGTTTATCTAAATAGAGAAATCAAACTGCTATTCACATCTGATTAACAAACACAGACTCTAATGAGCTCATGTGAGTAATGCTCATTTGAGAGGTCACTCCAATACATACATAAAACCACCTCTCCTGTACCCAGTGGTGACGGGAAAAAAGAGCAACAATCCTACCTCACTGCAACTTGGCAAAGGAAAAGCATGAAGGTTTAAGTGCATGTTCAGAGCAAAGAGTCAAGTCGCAGCCCGGGTAACTCTACTGATAGTCCGTGTGAATATTCCCACCAAGGAATTTGCTGCAGAAGGGCTGTAGTACAGCCAGCCAGGGTTGGGGTGAGAGAAGTCACCGTGTCTTACTAGGACTGTCTGCCTGTGGAGATGGGACATAGACCTTGGATACCCAGTCTTAGGGGTCTAGATTTAATTCCCTGAGAGAATATAGTGAAGATTTAGAATCCTGCAGAGACACAGGATAGGCTGTGAAATTCCCATAATATAGCGAAGGCACTCACATTGAAACACAAGAAGGATATGGAGCTGTAGGAACGGGTCCACAGGAGGCTACAAGGATGATCAGGAACTGGATGGGCTTCAAGGTCCCTTCCAATCTAAACTAGTCTATGATTCAAAGCTGCTTAAATTTACCATGATAGAAACTACTTGTAACAGTACACTCTGGACCGTTTGGTACACTATGCAGCTCTCCTAGAAGACCCCAGTGCTGGGGAAAGCTGTTGCTTCAGCATTGCTAAATAACACATCATCTGTTGTTCATATGGTTTGATGCAACAATTACTACAATCAATTTGATTTGTAATGTGTCCTGCCTGATGAATCACTGAGTTATTAACCTTAACAATGTCAATGAGCTGCTAGTGTAATTGAGTCTCAGCAAATTAAGGTTTGGGGTAATTATTAAGAGCTGTTCTATACACAGGAATATATTAATATGTTATTAATGCCGAGCGATTTTCTCTTGCAATGAGAGAAGAATTCAGAGTGACTGTGGCAAAAGACAGAAAGCCAGTCTGAGCAGCCTCAAATGACAGCATGTATGCTGGCAAATTGATTACAATTAACTTAAAGCTCCCTTATCATGTTTATATAGCACTGGGCTATTTAACACAGTGATAAAGAATCTCCATCAAAACAAAAATTCTGAAATGGCTAAAAACCCATAAAAAAAAAAAGTCTTAGAAAAAAAGAGAAGACCTGAAACCCCCAACAAACAAACATGTAATATGACTGACAAATTTCATAAAGGCTCCTTCAAAAAACACAATCGCCTAGAAGGCTTTTTAGAACCCCACCTGTATCAACAGAGCGATCTGCTCTGTCAGTTGTGCGTCTGAAAATGTAAGTACCAAAAAGCCTGTCATTTCTTTTGTCTGCAAAGAATCACCCACAATCATCTAAGTTGTTTTCAAACTGAGCTAAAGGAAAAGAAAAATAAGGTGGAAAAATAAATGTTCTGGGGGAAAATGGAGTATTAGAGTTTACTGCATGAGTTGCTGCTTAATATTAATCTGAGTTTACTGTGTTGTGTTGCGCTCCTCTTGCATACGAGGTACCTGTCTTTCTGAGCCCATCACTCATTTCTGGTGGGAGAGATTTCTTCTCTGTACAACTCCACCCACCACGGTTAAGAATTGTGATAGTCAAACCAGCGATAGGAAAGTGAGAGGCAATTTTCACCTGCAGAATACGATTCTACTATCGCTATTTAGAGCAGAAAATCTCCCATTACCCTGGCTGTGCCTAGCATGCAAAACAGCTCATTTCATTTCCCGGGCAGGACTGGATTTGGGAAGATGTGATATCAGCTAGAAGTAAAATATTTATGTAAATATCTCTTCCCAGGGCAATCTGTATTTGTAAAGCTCCCTCTTCACCACAGCTATAACATCTGACTGCCAGCACTTAGCCCGCTGCCGGTCTTCCTAGAGGAGTCATCCTTGGCTAATGGTAAAGATTGTGTGTGTTGCTTCTAGGTCTTAAAGACACTTTTAAATCTGTTCGGTCTGTTGATGGTGATTATTCCTTTCCACAGGCTGGGCCCACAGGAACAAGAAAACTGGCTGTATCATCCTGGGGACGTTCTGTGGCGCAGGCTAAAAGAGAGAAGACACGAAGGGAAGGGAAAGCAAAACCAGGTATCTCGGTCACTGTTTTCTTTTGATAGCATCAACCTTTTCGCAGTTGCTCCTTTGCTGAGGGTCTCTGCAGCCTTCCTTGGGCCTACTAATCGTTACTGTCTCTGTGGTCTGTGAGGGAAGCAGATGTTGGCTAGGACATTCATCCCTTACTGGCGATCGTCCCAGCTCCTCAGTCTTCTCCCTTGCCCTGCTGCCATTAACAGAACTCCTGGTTCTTCTGAAGTTATAGTTGCAGTAAAAATTCCCTGTTGATGGGAGAAGGACGGCAAAGAAAAACCTGCCAAATGCACCAACCCTGTGTCTCTAGTACCAGGAAAACCTTTCCCCAGACAGCTGGAGGCAGCTCCCTCCCTCTCGCACAGCCCGTGCTTCAAGCCCAGGCTGAGGTGACCGGCAGGTCTGGCGTGTTTCACCGCGGGGGCTTCTTTCATGCAGGAGAGGTTATCCCCGGGCTAAAGTGTGCCCACAGCCAGCCCAGGCGAGGAATCTAATTATGAGGGAGGTGATTAGGATGAGCTCTCAATTAGATGATTATGTTTTCATCTGTCACAGGAACCGAGTCCTGATTTCCAACAAATCTATTTGCAAGTAAAGTGAGCGAGCACTGGGAATGGTGAAAACTGGAGTAAACAGAAAATTTGAAAAATATCCCTTTCCCTCTATTTTGACCCCACTGCAATTCTTCATCAGCTCTGCTAAGCACCACTGCTAAGAGTCTGTGTAAGAAACTTGAACTAATTTTGAAGAAAAACAGGCATTACCAACAAAATTCAGCAGCAGACACATTAATTCTCCCTCCCTGAGCAACATCACCTGGATGTTTGAGCACAGCACAGAGCAGAGGTAAGACTGTTTACAGACAATTTTGATGACAGATGCTTTCTTTTTCTTAGGATAGATATTAACCTTGCTACAGGCTGCTAGGGAAACAATTAATGCAAGTAAATAAGGTAACCAAAACCTGTCAAAATAGATTCCTGTTCTGCAAGTAATCAGTGCTGCAACCTCCTATGCTACTAGTCAAGATAAATTTTAATATATTGTTATAGGAATGCTTCCAAGGCGTAACTGAGATCACAGAATCACTAGGTTGGAAAAGACCCCCAGGATCATCAAGTCCAACCATTTCTATCAACCACTAAACCATGTCCCTCAGTGCCTCATCCACCCATCCCTTAAACACCTCCAGGGAAGATGACTCAACCCCCTCCCTGGGCAGCCTCTGCCAGTGTCCAAGGACCCTTTCTATGAAAATTTTTTTTCTGATGTCCAGTCTGAACCTTCCCTGGTGGAGCTTGAGGCCATTCCCTCTTGTCCTGCCCCCCATCCCATCTCCAAAGTGCTTACTGAGAGAGCACACAGAGGCACAAGAAGTCTGAGTTAACATAACAGGGTAGTGGTGGGTGCACTGGACCTGACAGACAGCGAGGATACTCTCACAGTCACTCTAAGAGCAGCAGAGGCTGCAGCCAGCTTCCCCATAAAACCAAGGCTTCCCTAAAGGGCTTGCCGAGAGCCAGCAAGTGTTTCGGACCAAACCTAGAGAAACGCCCAGTTACAGCAAGAGATGGTACTACTTTCTAATTAAGAAGAAAAAGAATTGTTTTCTCCTAGTTCCCTCTCTGATCTCATCCCTTGTGATGCAGTCAAAAATATCAGGGCACCCTCACTCGGAAAGGAGCACATTGTTCCTTGTGTGTCTTGGGGAAGGGGGAGGTGAGCAGCAGGTCAAGCATGAAACCACACTGTAATAACTCAGCAGGCTCCCCTGGGTGCAGAACATATCTATCCAAACATCCACCCAGCCCAGAGCCACCAACCCCAGGTGAATCCCAGCTTCTCTGCCCATCGGCTGAGACTTTCTCAGGCTCAGCCTCGGTCCTCTCTAGCAGTGAGGAAATACGCTGTCCCTAATAAGCGATGACATGGCAATTTTCTCCATCATGTCAGTTGTCAAGGGGGCCAGCAGATTCCCCTCACAACCCAGGACTTCACTGTGAGCCTCCATGAGCCACGCTGAGGAGAAATAAATCAATTACGGAGCCCAGCATCTGCGCGCTGCTTCACAGCAGCTGCTCCAAAGGGGTGACGGGCTCTTATCCATACACAGAGCTGCAGGCCGGGGTGGGGAGGGCTGCAAAGGGCAAGGGAAAGGTCTTGTGGAGTGATGTTAGTGATTACAAGGCCTTACGAACACTTCTGGCTCAGTGTTGACAGCCTCCCCTGGAATAAAAAGCGCCAGTGATGCATGGCTAAGCAATGCGGTGGTGTCATTCCACCACCAACGGCACTTGGTCCCCCGGCTGCCCCTCTCCCCGCTGAGCCTGAGCTGATTTGAGACGGGTTGCTGAACAAAGCCTGAAGTTTAGGGGTTGTCCACTGTCCAAGCCGATAGCTTCTACCCAGGCCAAGCACCTGGCTTCTAGCCGTTACAGAATGGACATAGAGAATACGTTCCTGTCTAATTAAAGAAGACAAAGCTGATAGAAAGCGGAAGGGAAAGGACACCGTGAGATAATCAACTTGGGCATTGAGTGATGCTCTGTTCTGAGCACATGGGCTAAATGATCCTACTCAGAAATCTGCTTTTAATTCTCTGAGGCCTTACTCATCACAACAGGTTTCCCCTCCTCCCGCTTCTCTTTGTATTCTTCACTCACATCTGTTGTTTTCAAGGGAAAAAAGGCTTGTACAAAAATTCCATGGTTTAGAAATCCCTCCTGAAATTATCCCCTGAGAGGACTTGAACCTCTGCTTTCTGGGGACAGGTACTTTGGCCAGATGCAGGGAGGCTGGTGCTGACGTCGTAAGAGTTGGTGTCTGCCATTGGAATTATGGGCTTTAATTTTCTTGGTTCCTCTTAGCATTCATTTACCGACACCGCTAGCCACTTGTACCTTTATTAGTGCAGTCAGTGGGCAGCTTTCCAAATCAATTAAGGTTATTGTTTCATTTCTTAGGGCTGTAAAATCACAAAATTTACAAGAAATACATAAGGCTGTGAAGTATGCCACAGAAATATGGCAGAGATGGAGAGCAATTAGATCAGCCAGAGCCACTGAAATCCCATCTGCTGAGCATGTTCCACTAAAACACTCCTCTCTTTGCTTCAAGAAATATTATTAGCTTAAATATCAAAGGGAGGATGGAGGAACACATGACAGATTTTCATATTAATTCTTCTCAGATACATTTGAAGGCTAAACTACAAACAGCTTTTCTGTACCAGGGCAGCTTTTCCCTGTTATCTTTATCCTAAGAGGGGCTTGGCACTGAGTGGGGGAAAGCAGACCTGTTGCAGCTAGTGGTCTTGGCATTGGTTTGGTGATCTTCTCCTTTGAAGAACAGCTTGAAGCAAAAGCCAGAGGGTACTGGCAGCCAAGGTTTGACTGGGTCCCTGGAACTCAGATCTCTTGTAAGCTGACGGCCAAGAGAGATCTGAGGGACCTGAAAGGCCTCCTGCTTGCGTCGGGATGGAGGAGCTGGGTTTGTCTCTAAGACCACCCAGAGACAGCAAGTGACAACATCGCTGTGCAGACACAGAGAGAAGACTTTCTGTGACCTGGAGGTTCTCTAGGCTAATGATACCCAGGATCATAGCCCAGTTTAGGCTGGATGGAATCTCTGGATATCTTTAGTCCAAGCCCTGGCTCAAAGAAGCACCAGCTACAGCATTAGAGGAGTTTGCTAAGCTTACACGATGAATAAAGAACGAGTAGAATAAAAGAGCAGAGCAGAATGGACTGGTGTCTGAATGCCCATTCTTATATCCAGTTGCTCGCCTACCCTCCATCCTCCATCAGTGGAGTCTCAAGAGCTAGAGCTGTTCGTACCTTTATTACACAGCAGCGAGAACAGCAGGGTGTGTTCTCAAGTTGTCACAGCCCCGACACACGTTGCTTCCATTCCTCTTTTATCCCCAAAGAATAAATAGCCTGAAGGGCCTATAATAATGGTTAAATTGTGCAATGTAAATTAAAAGCAAAAAGAAAGAGTAGAAGCCACTGAGACAGTAGAAAGCATCTCTCTGCAGGCAGGATTGAAATCAGCCATCCCAGAATCCTCCAGCTGAGCTCATCACTGCACTGGCTTTTAAAGGTCCTTTTGCATCAGCAAACTACTTTCTCATTGGTAAGCTGAAAGAATGAGGAATTCTTTCTCTGACCTTTAGTCTTGTTATCTAGACTATATTTTGCAATAGAAGTCTATGACACATTGCATTTGAAGTCTCCTCTTCCACGTGTGATCATCTATTAACACACAACCCTGGCTACTGGGTGCCACATTAGCCAGGCGCCCTCCCCGCGTGCCAGCACCTTGGGGTGTGTAAGCATTAGGTCAAGAGCCAGTACGCTTTCCCTCACCAATGAATTTGCTTTGCCCAGCACTTCAGTTTGACTGCAAGCTGAAAAACTCGTTCTCCTCTTCTAAAATTTTCTCTGATTTGAAAACTACTCTTGGTGATGCCGTGTCCTTCACGCCTGGGACAGCTGCACCCCATCGCACAGCAGAAACTCCTTGCTTTTGGGGGTGGCTGCCTCTCAGCTTGTGTTGATGTCCTCTCTGTAAATTCTGTATCTGACCAGGACTTACTCAGTCCTGAATATTTTTCCCACGACCACAAAAAAGCAAACCACTTAGGATTTATGTAAAATTGTTTTCTTACTCATCTCAATCCTGTGGGCCTCTTCCAACCTAGTGATTCTGTAATCATCTTTAATAATCGAATTTTGACTGCAGAGGCAGGCAGCAATTCAAGCATTATCAGAAGGAACAAAAAGGAGGTGTGGTGTGTTTAGCAGTTTTTATTGCTGCTTTCTATTTTTCTCCACCTTCAGCAGCAACATTGCTTTTTTTTTCTGAACCAGCTTGAGCAGTGGATAATTGGATCAAACACCAACAACTTCAGTTGCAGAGTTCATGACATCATTAAGGCTCGGGTTAGGGGGATTGTTACCAGCGGGTGATTTTAATTCACTGCCGCAGTCAGCAAAGGTAAAAATGATATCAAATATATTTGTAATCTTGTGTTGCTGCCTCAGTTATTTAATGCGTATGGAAAGAATAAATTGTGGAACAGACTCTTACAGTGTTAAAGGACAAAGATTAAGAAAAGAAATGCCTGGGATTTTCAGCCTAAGACGTTTCTATCTAAATGTTTAACATTTAAATTTAACAATAAAGTGATCCTTGAAGGAGTTTGGTGCCACACACCAGGTTCACCTGAGCTGAAGTGTTGGAGCTTAGCAGAGATTCAAAGACAGCTTTATGTGGGATTGCTAAGCAACCCCATCCTCAACTTTTTGCTTTGTTAGTATCACTTAGCCCCAGTTCAGAAGCACACTGCAAAAATGAAACTCCTGATTTAGAAAAGAGGATCAAGGAAGCATAAATGCTACTTTTGTGGTTTGTTGTCTGTTTTTAAAGAGGGGGTTACGAGTGGTAGCTGGTGGGATGGATTGGAAGTAACAGCCTTTTGCAGTTAGCAAGCTTTCTTCCTCAGCATTCAATGCCTGAAGCTTTTGGGATTGTCAGATTCCAATAAGAAATGGAAAGATTGATTTTAGTTACTAAGTGGAGAAGCTCAGCCTGCTCTTTCTGCTGGCGTGGGAGCCCAGTTTCTGAGCAGAGAATCTCATATGCATCAGCGCCGCTCCAGGCAGTATCACCCTTCCCTCCTGCAGTCCCTGCAGACCTCCACCTCTGCACCTGGCTTCTCCTGTGCTTCTTCCTGTACCGCTTGGGAGATCTGATAAGGAGACTGAATCTCAGACTAACCTGCAGTCAGATGGAGCCTTTGGGCTTTGCACCAGAGTGGTTCCAGGGTGCACAGAGCAAGAGAAGTGCTTAACATAGGAAGAAAGGAGGTGAGAAGGATCTGAGGGTGAAGAGCACACACGTGGTATCACTCACTACACACAAGCAACAGCAATTTCCCTTTCAGATCTCCAGGCCCATCCTGCACCTGTGGACACCACCCACCTCAGCTCCTTAGCCCCACCAGGACAGAAGCAATCAGTCTACCATGCTCCAAACACAGCGATACAGGACCAACGCCTTGCATACCTAAAAATCTTTGTACCAGTTTAGCTTAAATCAGTTCTCGTGCTGGTTCAAACTGCATCAGGGACAGAGGCCAGTTAGACCCACAGGATGGAAGTGCTGGAAGAGATAGGATACTCTTTGGTTGGTCTCTAAGAGGCATGAGTGTAACGTTATCAAGTGCAGAAAGGCTAAACTCCATTTGCCATGGTTATGGTTGTCTTTACAACAGGGCAACTAAGTTTAACGCTTCTCTTAAATCAACTCCCAACCGTCCCGGTTTGAGTTGAAGGTACAAAATGAAATAAGAGCACCAATGAAGCAACACTGTTTCAAAACTTCACCTTTAAATAAATCATAGAATAGAATAGAATCATAGAATAGTTTGGATTGGAAGGGACCTTAAGGCCCCTCCAGTTCCACCCCCTGCCATGGGCAGGAACACCTCCCACTGGACCAGGTTGTTTCAAGTCCCATCCAACCCGGCCTTGAACTTTCTGGCAGACAAAAAAAAAAAAAAACAACAAACCACTCAGGTAATCTTTCTTTCCCTCCACCTGGTACGATCCTTCTTATGGAACACCAAAGGGTTAAGGAGAGAGAAGCAGTGGTAAATAAGGAATTTGGGGTAACTCTTTGGTCTGGGTTAAGTCCAAAGAGGAAAAATCTGTCACTGTATATATGCATCGTGGGTTCTATTCTGGAAACTGAACTGCAGGTGTACCGGGGAATAATTTAGTTCTCAGGTAGCGTATTTTGGTTTAGAGAAAAACAAGGAGGAGAAAATGATGTGAACATTTTCCTTCTAACACTGTCAGACAACTATAGTAACCATGGCAACAGGAGGAGCAACATCTCAGAGCTTGTATGCCTGGTAAACATATTCTGTAGACTTCCACTTATTATGGTATTAAACAGTATGTTTATGCTAAGTCCTAGCACAATATAGTATTATGTTGTTATCACTGAGGGCCAAATCTACCAGTTAAACATTCAGCAGAGTTACTGGCCCTAAAGGCAGAAATAATAGCCAGTGCTCCAAAGACTCCTTGCGGGAAAACAAATATAGCAGCTTCCACATGTATTCCTGTCTCCCTAGGAGGCTTGTTAGGTGAGGCCTGCGCTTGCTTTGGTGTCCTGACCACAGGGAAGAGCCTGCCAGCCACTGGGGGCTGCTGCCCTCACTCCAGCAGGAAAAGCCAAAGCCCTTGGTGGGCAAGATTTAGGTCCAGCCCTTGCCCACACCTACCTGTGGCTGCACTGGTAAGAGCTGGTGCCTAACTTCTGAGCCGTAAGAACATTTTGATCCCTGCCGTTCACCTGTACAGGGACAGAAGACCTGCGCAGGGAAGAAACTTTCTGCCTCTCTGCTTATCCTGCCCTGGACGAGTTCACAGGAACAGAGCTGCCAGGAGCGTGGGCAAAGAGCCCTGGCTGAGCTGTCACCAAAGGCATGTGAGTACGCTGCTCTATGAGCTCCCTTTTTCTTTTTCGTATTTGTTTCTCTCATTTTCCAGTTTTCTCCATTAAATTTCAAACCTGTTTGTGACCTCAGGAAAGGTCGAAGTAGCAGGGAGATCCAACAATAATTTTTTCTTTCCTGAACCATTCCTTCTCTCTCCCTCTTTCGCTCTCTTCCCTCCCTAGAAACAAAGGGGTTTTCTCCTTCCTCGGACTTTTCCCAAGTCTTTCCAATTCCCAGCTGACTCTGAATCAGGACCACACCAAGATGCTTTACACGGTAAGCATTGACTCAGCATTCAATAGTAAACGTGTTCTGATTTTCTTCCCTTGCTTAATTTTGTTAGAGAGGTGATGAACTCCACCTCTGACCTCCCCTCCCTGCCCGTCAGTCGGCTTTCACTGATACAGGCAGCTTTTAAGCAACTCTAGTAACTCAATCATCCCTGCAGAGCCTTTTTGTGGCTGGGAATAGAACATCTTTTGTCCACAATGGGGAAGTGAGATTAATGACTCTGAGTGGCCCCAGTGATTTCAATATTCATGTTGTGGGTAGATGCGCTAATACTGATCAAAAGACCTTTAGTATCACCCTGCAACATCGCTAATTAACCTCACCTATGGCCCTTGACACCTATGCTGGATAAGCTCGACTATGCAGAAGGGGTAAAATTGCTTTGCTCTTTCTTTGCCCCCTCCCTTTCTCACAGATAATATCACTCTACTGTCCCAGTGGCCACAGCGATGCTCTTGACTACTGCTGCATTTTTGCAGTCTAAGTTCTGGAAGCATCACGCAATCCAACTGTTTGAGACCCAGCTCTCCTTTTTGGATGTCAGGCTTCACCTCCTCTCAAAGGCTAGTCCAAAGAGCAAGTACCTCTCAGCCTCAAGGTTCAAGCTTTGAGTGCTCTGAGGACAACGCTCATGACTGCATCGCCTCTCGAGGTGTGCTGTGCACCACCTGGAGGGTCAGACAAGAGCTCCTTGCAGAGAGGGAGCTGCGGGGGAACACAGCTCAGGCAGAGCACACTCTGCAACGCAGCCAAGTCCCCGTGGAGCAAAGCACAGAGAAGTGTCAGCAAGGCATGAGAGGCTGGGGCTGGCTACAAAGCAGTCACCTGCAGAGCTCTGATGAGCTGGCATAGGCAGACACATACCTCCTCACCTGCTGCTTAAGAAGCCCTAGGACGACCACCTTTCTGAGGTACTGAGGGCCAGAGGTACAAGACTGAGCTTCTCCCAAGTGGTAGGACAAGAGGAAATGACCTCAAGTTGCACTAGGGGAGCTTTAGCTTGGATAGTAGGAAAAACAGCTTTACTGACAGAGTGGTGACGCCCTGGCAGAGGCTGCCCAGGGCAGTGGTAGAATTCACCACCCCTGGAGGGGTTCAAAAACCGTGTAGACATGGCACTTGGGGACATGGTTTAGTAGTACTGTGCTGGGCTGACAGCTGGACTGGAAGATCTCAGAGATTTTTTTCCAACCTAAATGATTCTGTGATTCTATGATTTCAAGAAGACAAAGTATGACAGATTTTTACATCACTGCCACCTCTTTTTCCCCCATTACAGCAGATCCAGTCCCAGTCAGATGGGACCTCGTGCAAGACCTGTGTGTTGCAGAGGTCTCACTTAAACCCTGGATGAGTCGCCTCAGCTTTTTCCTAGCAATGTGGATTGTGGAGCATGGAGTTGAAGAATTTTTACTGGTTTTGACAGGCTTATGCTAGAAAATATTCAAGACAGCAAATATTTACAGATGAGACATTAATCAGCCTCTGCCTTTGTAAGAAGACTAAAGCGCTGGCCCAGAATTATTCATCAGAAAAGTGGTAACAAGGTGTGCCTGCACGTAAGATAGAGCACAGCAGACTGATGCCAACTGAGGTGTAAAAAGAGCAGCCCTCAGAAGCTTCCTCAAGGGAACAGACCAACAGAAAACACTTCTCAAAGCTTCCAGGCACTTGAAGTAGCAACGTTCACCTGAAATTCTGCCTGTAATAGTTATGGTTTGGCTATCTTATTCTATCACACTGGATTTGGTATATATTTATGACACAGCTACACACACACACCCCCCCCATGCTGCACTGTGGTCATTTAATGAGAAAAGGCTTGCATACAAACGTCTTCCTGGATTTGCCCTTGGAAATGAGTGTCGGAGGCGGGTTAGAGCACTCACTGCAGGGCTCATCAATGGTGTCCCTTGGGCAAGGGTGCAGACACCGTCGTGTAACTGGGAACTCCAATGTGAGAGGAAAGACTAAAACCCCGTGGCTCTTCCTTCAAGGATTACTGCTCAGAACACAGACATAACAGAGAACAAATACCTGATGTTTACTGTATCAAAAACCTCAGTGGGATCAGATTTATTTTGCTCCTCTGCAGATGTGGTGGTTATTAATAGGAACAGCCAGGGTGCTCTGGGAGCAGCTCTTGCAGAGATTATGCCTCTGACTTTAGCTGATTTTTAGTACTTCCTTAAGCCCTCACATTCTCTTGACAAGTTCTTCCCACCCGATCGCCTCCCTGAGCTGACACAACGCTGCCTCAGACTGGCGCCTCCTCTGGAAGCCGAGAGTATGAGGGGCCTTGGCAGAGAACACTCTGAAAGGCACAAGAACCTTTCTGCAGAGAAAATACTGCAGAGCCCAGTCCCTCCAGGTGCCGGTGCCCCAGCTATCCGCCCTGCAGTCATATTCCATTTACTGGGAGCTCTAACTGGATACAGGGAACAAAAGACTCTTCTCCTAGGGAGATCAAGGGCCACCAGGTGCTGCCGTGAGGAGTCTCAGGTCCTGCATTTCCCTCCCGAGCTCTCCACTACAGCAACGTTTCACTGTGAAATACAGGACTCGGAAAGCAGACGATTAAGGATGAAGAATTGGTACTTCCCACTTAGTTTTACAAGCACCTATCCCTAAAGACAACGTCCCCTCTGTGCTAGCCAGAAACAGTATTATTTAATAACGAAGCAGTAAATTACTTTTTCCTGGTTCTTTGGATGTTTTTCTCCCCATTCTTTAACACCTGAAGAAGTATTACACATCAGACGCAAACCCTTTCAATTTATTCTCATTCTGATTTAATCAGGACAGCTCTAGAGAAACTACAACGCGATCAAAGCTAAGGCACTGGGTGCTGTCCTAATTTATTTGCGGGGTTATTCATAAATATATATGCATGCAAAGCAAAACAGCCTTGCACAAATAGCAGGAAAGTGAAGAAACATGTAAGAAAAATCGTGTAGTCCTCAATGCTGACAATCAGCTGAAATCCACCCTGTCTTTGTGTACAGACCCATTTTGTACTGGAAAGGGCTAAGCAGAGCTGGTGAGCTACTGGGAGAGCATCTCTGTTCCAAGAAGCACTGGCCCCACAGCCGAGATGCAGTTTCCCCCATCACAAAGGTTTGAACGTTTCCTCGGATCTACTGAGGACAGGGAAATAAACTGCCTTTGCGTGATTGTGCGACTTTGATTCAGTTCCTAGACAGCTCTCACAGCAGCTTTTCCACAGGACATCAGTAAAACTTGTTTGTTAGAACACCAACGAAAAACCCTCTTGTCATGGCAGAGCACAAGCACCCAATTACCTTTGTGATGAATTGGAAACAGTAATATGGGCTTCCTATCAAGAAACTGTTCAGAATTCCTCCCCGCTCCCACCCTACTAAAGGTTCGACCAATTTTCAGCCTTCTTAAATTAGAACAGATACAGCGTGCTATCATACAAAAGGATTTCTAAACTTATTTTACTGAATGCGTCTGCCAGAGCAGAAGAGCTCCTGCAATAAACTTTAATTACTCATTAATTAAAACAACAGACACGTGCCTGGCAGGTGGAAACCAAAGTGCAGCTCACCTCCCATTCTGGAATCCAAGTTTCAGGAAGGAAAGTATAAGCATCAAGGATTTTGCAGCAAGATTTTATACAGTAGGATCAACCATCCAAAGAATGTAACCCAGTTACCAGACTTCACAAAGCAAAAAGAAAAAAAAAACCTGTCCAAATGTGCCTCCTAGCTCTATTGCACTTAAAGTTGCTATCACCACAGATTTTCAAGCTTGTTTTTTCTGGGTGTCACTCAGCGGTGTCCATGAGAGGGTACGCTATTTACCATCAAGGTTCGGAATGGGATTTTTCCATTTACATCCACAACTGAGAAAATTCAACAAACATTCAATTAATTCCTAGGAACTAGGGCACGGAGCAGTAAGAGCTTATCTGGTCTCTGTGCTGCCCCAAGGCAGGATCAGCCTTCCTCGAACCCTCCCTGAGAAAGTCTGTTACCTCACACGATAAAATCCTACCAATTCCTCAAACAATTTTTTCCTTGAACAGTCCTACGGCTAGAAACCTTGTCCTAAACGGAAACCTAACGCTGCCGAATTTGCTCACTGCAGTATTAAAA
Organism: Phaenicophaeus curvirostris; assembly: GCF_032191515.1. Classification (NCBI taxonomy): domain Eukaryota; kingdom Metazoa; phylum Chordata; class Aves; order Cuculiformes; family Cuculidae; genus Phaenicophaeus; species Phaenicophaeus curvirostris. The sequence continues at coordinate 1,395,631 of NC_091416.1, read as the reverse complement.
AAAGCAGCAGTCAAAAGCCTGACCAGCTTTGGGGCTTGTACAAAGCAGCAAGGGAAGAGAAATGTAAGCAAGGCTACTGGACAGACCTCCAAGCCACCCAGAAGAGGAGCAGATACATATAAATAAATACTTATGCAATTGTTTCAAGTCGCATCGGGCTTTGTTTCTGCCATTTCAGTTTTCAGCCTCTACCCACCACAAGGTTTTCCATAGATCACTTCAAATGTCACAGCAGACACTGCAGTAAATACCTGTCTCAAGCATTCAGATGTCATTGCTGCTTTAATGCTTTAATCTCCAACTCCCAGTCATGTTCTGTACCTGTGGGTATGAACAGGAAACTTATAGCTGGCAAAAGGAGATCAAGGCTCTACAGCTCAACTTCCTAGCTAAGAATCATAGAAAATCCTGAGTTGGAAAGGACACACAAGGATCATCAAGTCCAGCTCCTGTCCCTGCCCAGGACGCCCCAACATTCACACTGTGTGGCTGAGGGCACTGGACAAATCTTCCGGGATACTGTCAGGTTTGGAGCTGTCACAGCTTCCCTGGGAGCTGCTCCAGCAGTCAGAACCAGCAACGGCTTGAAGCACAGAAGGCACAATGAATTCAGTTGTTTTTGAAATCATCTCAGCCCACTGTGTTTTCCTGCACTTCCCACTGCAGAGTGCTCAGCGTTTTGCAGAGCTAAGAGGCTACCAGCAAAGATTCAAGGGCCTCAACAATTCACTCACATCAATAAAGATCTTCCCACTGACTTTAACAGGCTTTGGATCTCTCTTCTACAGACTCTCTCCCCTACAATCCTCCCCACTATAGCATCAGAGGTCCTTAAGAAATGCATTATGCTACGCAAGTGGGTTCCTCACTTCTCTCGCCTTTTCCTGCCAGAGGAATAATGCAGTTGATTATTTTTGCTGCTGTCTTGATTCACTTGATACTTTTTTTTTTTATTATTTCCTTTGTCAGGCACACGCAGCACTCTGCTTGAAATGGCAGCGATGCAGTTAAGAAGTGTGCTTCATACTAGGAGTGGAAAGCTGTGATGAGATTCCATTGTAGACTTCCATGTCATGGCCCTCTTGAGTTTAGAAACACCCATAGTAGGTGACAGGACAATCCCAGGTATTTAAATTATCTTTGCTATACTTTCAGATCACACAGTGCCCAGAGAATATGAACTGAGATGGTGATGAGCATTTCTAGTGGAAAGCCAGAGGTCTGACACGCTCGTGATGGGCTGAGCCTTCAGTAAGACTCAAACCCATTTTGTGACTCCATCAGTCATCGCAACAGAAGCGTTTTACATGAGCAGTCCCTCGTGTGGCTCAGCCCTTTCTCATGCTGTAAGCATCAATCAAAACAATTTTGCTTTAAGGATTTAAAATAAAAATATTCTAACCAAACAAAATAACTGAGACTTTATTAAATCAAATATTTATAACCAGGAGATATGCTTGTTTGAACTACGTAGCTCATGCGAAGCAGGGGAAGTTTTAAGAATTGACTTTTCAACCTAAAAATATCTTCTTAATTTTGCATACACCACTGAAATAACTGGCTTGATCTCCACCTGGCTTGGGGAGTGATCATGGTCAGCTTTTCCTTGCAAACTATTCCATCAGCTGAAACATTCTCAAAATCCTTCTGTACACATTCGCTCCCAGGGCAGTTGTAACTGAATACAGAAAGACATTCAGAGGGGTTAAGAGGTGAAGTCATTGCTTCCATCAAGTTATTCTTGAAGCACTTCAAAAAACCATAACTTTTCACTTAATTTTAACTGGCTATAGAATGTGACTGTATTTTATCACTATCTGGACTGCTTAGCTTAAATTTGGCTTAGACAGGAAGGCACAGCATCAAACGCAACTCAGGGTATTGGATATGTAAATTAAACATAGATGAGACCAATTATGCAAGTAAGGAACCCCAGACTGAATTCTCACTACCTGGTTGCATGAGCAGCTGGCACTAAATTAATCCCTGCCTGCACGAAGCTCTGGCTTAAGACTTGATTTGGAGATCAAGCACATGGTGAGCAGTTGTTTGCAAAGCAGAGGAAGACAGCTGAAACCAAGGTCTGAGGAGGCTTGCTTTGGGCATCATTAATTCTTCAAACTATTTGTAGGGACACAGTCTGCTACAGCCAGGAAAAAGTTCTCTGCCCTCCAGCAGAGTGAATCCGACAACGTGCATGAGGCACATGCATGGATGATCTCCAACTCTAGACGCCAGAGGTGGGTTGACTCTTGACAGGTCATGCTGGCCTTTCAGCAGGTGTGGGCATGTTCACAGAGATGCATGGCTCACCCCTGCCTCATCTGACCTGACACATCCACTTGAGTCAAAACCTGGCTAAAAACAACCATAACCTGTAGGTAGAATGGTGGCTTTGGGCATGAGCATCATCTGATACTTAAAAACAGATAATTCCTGGTCTCAGCATAGAAGATGTCATTACAACTTCTTTAATGTGGTCATAAAACACAGACAAGCTTTGAAGGCTCGTAATTCTTTCACAGAGATATTGTTTAAATATTTAATGCCCACATTAATGATATTCTAATCCTTTTGGAATATGTGAATTTGCACTCATTTGCATTAATTCTGACTTGCTAGCAGTTCCGTTAAATCTCATTATAAAAATGCTAGAGACAATGGCTTGTTGTCAATAGAGTGTTTGCTAATTCTTACCACAATGCCTACGCCAACAGCGCTGGCTCTTTAAAAGCAGCCTTTAGTGCAGTGAAATAAAGTCCATAAAAGAGGCTGACGTTGCTTTTTGAATAGGGAATTTCCTTTTTTTTTTTCATTTTAATTATAAAACACTGTTCAAGATCACCAGCCACATCAGCCTCTGGGTGCTTGGCTGATGGTAAAACAGAGCAAGAACTTCTGACTGAGGACAAAGCTGGGCTGGGTCTCTACTTCGAGTCCTCTCGGTCCCTTCCCAGGCTGGAACGGGCTGTGTTGTGCAGGCAGGAGGGATTTGCTCTCCAGCAGCACACCCACCCTGAAACACAGGGGTATCAATACCAGAGAAAATGTGGAATGCAATTTAGTGGAAATCTCTCAGGACTCTCTCTGTGTTGTGTTTCATTATTTTTTAATCGCATTTTCCAAACAGCAAATATATTTGGTCAAGACAGATCTAGTGCCTTTAAACTTGAGATACTAGATGCTCCAGAATTCCCAAAGCCCCAGAAAAATTAATGAGAGATAATTTTAAGGTGCTGTTTTCTACTCAGGAATACTGGTTCAAACAGCCTGGACTATCGCTACAAGGGACTGTGTGCACACACTGTGACTGTGTTCTCACTCTGAACCCTCTTCTTGAATCAAACAGGAGGTCCTGAGGCTCAGCAAATCTACCTTCTCCACTGCCATCATGCTCACACGTGGAACAGGATTTGCTGCCTCCGACCAAGACAAGTGATTTTAATCTGACATGTTAATTAGCAGCTTCTTGTGCTTTGAGGTTTTGGCAACTCAAGAGCAGTGAGTGCTGAAGTCTAATCCGTTCAGTGAGTGAGACTAGGAAAAGGCAAAGATATAGGGACAAAAATCCAGATTTATTCACTGCAGATTTGATTTAGTTTATGCTACTGGATGAGCAAGAAATACTCCTACACTTACACAGCTGGACAGATACAGTGGTTGCTTTGTTAGAAAGCACTGGGCAGAAGAACCATTCCCGGATTTTCCCACCTTTGGTTTTTTCAAAGCCCAGTTGATCTGCTTTTGGCTTCCAGGGCTTCTAGGCAAGGTGAACAGCTTTACTAAAAACCCTGACCTGCCATTAACACAAGTAACACCAGGGTGGTCAGCTGGATAACACGACTGACACTGGAAAGCACATTTCTTCAACCTGATGCTGCCCTAGGATCTGATAAAAAAAGCTGAGCTTTGTGTGCGTGAACTCTCCCTGTTCCATCACACAAGAGACGAGGGGAAAACGCCTGCTTAACCTTTGCAACGGCAGCAGTCCACTGCGTGCAAAGTGTATTCATTTGCTGTCAGATGTCATTATCCAGAAACAAAAGTGAAGGGAGGTTGGGGATGGACATTTTTTGGGTCTGACAAGTTATCCACAGAAAGCCAGAACAAGCAAAGGACTGTTCCCACAGCTCAGCGAGGGGCTGGGGCAGCACCACACCACCACCCAGTGCACGGAGATGCTGCCTCTGCTGTCGAGGAATTATGGGTTATAGTTTTACCAAATCTATTTCACCTCTAGATCTTGGGAAATCCCTAAGCCAGGGCATGTGGAGTATGTTCCATCCTTCAATCAACCCACTCCAATCACCATTATATTCTACTGCCTGCTCAGGCGCGATACTTGCTAGACAACTGAGTAACAGAAATATGTCACACTACAGACGCAGAAGGAGGTGCTCATCAGGGAGGAAATCTACTTGCATGTGTGCACAAATCTGTTGTTTGTCTCTAAATAACCTTGATTTCCTCTTCAGATTTCTCCTATAGATTTCCATATTAACTGTATTCCTCACCATGACAAATGCTTCTGCCTAGCTATTCAGTGGGACTTCTATCATCTGCAGTTATTCTTGTTCCATGGATACGTTCCAACTAACCAAGCATCAATGAATCAATAACTTTGCTTCTCAACTCCTCAAGCTTGGCTAGGAAACAGTCTGCTGGGTGTGATTAATGCACGGAGCCAGCTAGGGCAGAGACAGCATGATGCTTTTAGCAGGAGAAGGCTAGAGTCATACATTGTGATACAGTTTGTCCCATGGAGTCATTCTATGGAATCACAGAAAGGTTTTGGTTGGAAGGGACCTCAAAGCCCATTCAGTTTCACCCCCTGCCATGGAGCAGGGACACCTTCCACTGGATCAGGCTGCTCAGAGTCTCATCCAACCTGGCTTCGAACACCTCCATGGACAGGGCATCCTCGTGCCTCTGTCCTGTGCATTAAGAATGTCTCCTAAACGTCCCATCTCCACCTGCAGGACTAAAGGGACTTTATTCTCAGGTCTGTGTTGTGTTTGGCAGCTTTGCTCTGTCATTGTACAGTGGCTGCAACAGCCCTGCCCTGTGAGCACCTCCAGCCAGAGAAATCAGGGAAAAGGAACAGAGGACAAATTGTTTTTCCAGACAGGGCTAAGAAAGCAGAACGATCGTCTTCCCCAGCAAAAGGGAGGGGGGAAAAGGTTTCTTGAAATAGAAAAGACTGACAATATATGCACCAGAAATACCCTAGGGTTTTACTTTAGCAAGTAAGATCAATCAAAACAAAACCTCTGCTTCCTTAAAAGTGATTTGGAACATAATCCCACCTTGTGTTTATTGCCACCGCTCCAGAAAAATCACCTGACATGTATAAGTCAGTCATGCTCTCACCAGGGACGCTATGGGTAGCTCTTGCAAGGCAAGAGAGTCAAGTCCAAGGTCCAGATGGGGAGCACAGCCCAGAATAAAACACTTGGTAACAGAAGAATACGAGCTGTAACAGCTTGATTGCTAAAAGAGCAATATGTTACATGAATATATTAAAACTGAAAAATATTAAACCTTGCTCTGCAGCATCCTCCTTTCCTCTGCCCGTTCCCCAGCCTGGTGGGATCATTTGCAAAGCGGTTTCCTGTCAGAGGGATGAGATTTTATCCCTGCACAGCATGCCTGGAGGGCTCATCTGGGCCATCGGCAGCACATTCCCACATTGTCAAAGTCTCCAGCTGGATTCTGAGGTCTGGCATTACAGACACAGCCTCTACGAGGCTTTAGAACATCCACATATGTCTATTAGGTATAGAGGGCTTCACATTAAATCCCACGGGTGAGCCCTGGTTTGGCCTTGCAGTTAAAATTTGCCCAGAGCCCATCTTAGAGAAGCTTGAAACAAATTGCACAGGGTACCACAGGTTCTCAAACTCCCTCTAGGAGGGGGCAGCAATATGCTGCCCCTACCTGCTCACCCTTCTTCCCACTGCCCCAGCCAGCCACGCAGAGCCAGACCAGCCAGACCTCAGCCAGTTCTGCATCTTTAACGATGCTCTCCTGGCTAATGTCCCGTCTTTGTCCTTGCTCTGCTTTCCAATTAGACTTCCACACTCATACTTTTATATTCAGCCCTAATTTTCTCCTTTATCTCCCATGTAAACTTTACATTTGGATGCTCTCATAATGACCTTTGACGGACTCTGTGCCTTAATAACGTCAGTACATCTCTAACAATTGTCTCCTTCTACATGCAAGAACCTTCCAGCTCCGGACCTTAATCATGAATAGTAGGAACAATTTGTGGGACACGGTGATAGCAAGTTATGAATCTCACAGCATAAAGCAGACACGACTCTGCAAGATAAAGCCAATGAAAAGAGACAGATTGTTCATTTACTTATTTGTAAAGATTTGTTTGCTCTGAGGACACAAAAGCAATAAGCAAACTCCTCTTTTGGGGGACTAGCTCCGCCATCCCCTTATCTTCTCATTTTTACTATCTACTTGATAAGGTTTTTTACACTGCTTTAATCTGTTTATCAGGTTGAATTTACATTAACAAATAAATGTTTAACAGCGGGGTTGAAGAAGATTTGCTGCCAGGTAATTTAGTATCTAGCATAGCAAATCCAGGGTGTGAAGAATGTCAGTAGTGACAGAGAAAGGAGAGGAGGCAGGATAACAGAACCTCAGAAGGAAAAAAATGCACATTCTCAGCAGGCAAAACATACACAATGTAGCCACAATAAAACAAGTTCATCTAAATAATACAAGATATATATAAGATAACCTCCCATGCTTGGCCATATGCCTTCTTGCAAAATGCACAGAGATAGTTTTAAGTGTTTTGCTCAAACTGGTCTCATCCAGATAATTTTTTTCCTCTGTCTGTCTCTCTGCTCTCCCATGTCTCTCAGTCTCTGCTTGAAGTTACATGTCAGTTTAACTCCCTTTTCTCAGCTAAATCTCTGTCTCTTTTTCTGTCTCTCTATAGCTCGATGGCCACATCTCGGTGTCTGCTTGGTAGCAGGCTCCTTGCAGACCCATGACTGGCTGGTATCACAGCTGTAATTTAATAGTGCAGCACAACAGACCTCCAGAGACTGGTGCAGACACCAGAAAGCTGGTTTTATGAAGTCCTTTGCTTTGTAATTGAAGGGTATTTTTCTGGATATACCCCACACCTCTATTCTTGCTGAGGGAATTTCTATCTCCTCAGACAGGCACTTTAAAAATAAGAAAGAATATAAAATAGCCAAGCTCTGCCTAGTTCCCCTAATTCAATGATCAAATTTGGTGGCTGCTATCCAGCCTCTTCTCCTTGCAAATTGCTCAGAACAGTAGCAACTACCTTTAGGAAAATTAATTTCTCATCACTCCACTCTGCTATTTTCACTTGAAAATCAATGAAGTCAATAAGAAAGCTTGTGCTGATTTACGATTCAAGCCCCACTAAGGGTCACTTGCTATCCTAACATAAAGGAAATTGCAAAACAAGAAGCTTCAACATGTTCCTAAAACACAAATTTACATGGATCTCTGCTCTCTTCTAAGCCTACTGATGGCAACGAGGGCTGCAAAAAAAGCATAAAAGTCTGAGTGTGCGTGTGTGAACACTTTTTGGAAACTCCAAATCATTTGGGCTACCAAGAAACATCTCAAGGACATTATTTTTCTCTAATACAGAACACGGTAGGATCAGGAGCCCCATGTGCACCGGCACGAATCTGGAGATCTTGGCCAAGGACGGTGGCACAGACAAGATCCAGACTCAGCCTCCAAAGAGTCCACAAGGAGAAGATCCAGAATACTTTCTCAATCCCATATGCATTCTAGAGCTTTGCTAAGGTCTTTGAGATGCTTTCAAGATGACGACACCAGAGATGAACACTGATGTCACCACGGCAGATCTGGGGTTTTCAAACATTTGAATCACCAAGAAAGGAATCCCACTGAGATGCCTCCAAAGTCAAGATGTAGCTGGCTGAGTAATTAATCTGCTGTATAAGGCACCTAACACTTAAAGTTGGCCATAAAATGCTGCTGTTCAGTGAATCTGTTACAAAGAAAAGGCGTTCAGCGAGTCTCTTACCGATCCACCAAGAGACTCCAAAGCACGGTGTACAAGCAAAGCAATCAAGTCCAGCTTTGATACCAGACTGGCACAAGGCAGCCAAGACAAAGACTTTCCCACAGCAGCGATCAAACATTTCTTGTTCCCAAACAAAACAGAGTCTGTGCTACATTAGAGAGCTTTAAGTGTTTTTCTTTTAATAACTGCAAAACACACACAGAGCCCCTAAACTTTTTGCAAGTTCAGGAAAAAAGAATATGCACCTAAAGCTGTTTCTGGTTATTTGAGCTTTTTTTCTCTAACTTTTAGGTTAAATATTAATATTTCTTTTTACACATAAAGTGCTTTACATTTCCTGCTCTACTGGAAGGCACAAAAGCTTTGATAGAATGTACTGGCCTCAGCACAACTATTGTCTAATCAATGTCAGACAGCCCGTCTGGGAGACAGCTTCTTTCACCACTGAAAAAACAAACCCCTCTCAGCTAAGGTCCTTTAGCCGAGCACCAAAAGCTGCAGCCCTAGTTTTCTGTAGCACAGTAAGAGATAAAATCTTCAGCTGATATAAGTCAATAGATCCTGTCCCAGCTCTGCATCACACCGTTAACATCTAAACTGACTTGGCTCTTGTGGGGAAGGGTGGGAAATTTTCCACTTCTGTTTGGGGTCTGGAATGGAGCCACATCTGGGAGCTATTGACTGAGTTTGGGACAGCTAGAAGCTATCTTTCCTCATAGAAAGAAAAAAGGGGTTTTTTACTCCCGGTTTCCCAAAGACGGCTGGTTATTCCAAATGACGTCCAGAAGCCCTAAGTAAGAAGTAGGCTAGTTTAGAGATTAAGTGACATTCCTATGATAACACAGTTGAGTTTCCGACAGATCAGAAACGCAAACAGAGACATCGTTGTGAGAGGCTTACAGCCCTCCTTCCCATCATTAAACTTAGTCTTTTGGAGATGGGATTTCAGCGAGACCCCAAAGGCTCGCTACAAGTATGAAATATCTGCTAGGCTTACAGCCAGCACACCTGACTCTCAGCTTGCAAGATAAAAAGGAGAAGATGCCAGACAAGATTTTTAGTAAACCATACCTTCCTCAGTCCAGAGATCAGATCCCTTCGAAGAAATTCAGTTAAAAAATGTTTGTTTTTCAGAACTACAGAAAGAGAGTTTGGTCACCAAAGCAATACTGAAATACTGCAAGCTACTGAAACCCAAACGTCAAAGAATTAACTCCAGGCACAGCTTTGGACATAGCTCTGGACTTGTTACTTCTTTTTTCTCTTATTTCTACTAATTTATATTTATATACACAGAAAAATAGTAATGAACATTTCATATTGATTTCTACTTGCGTGCCAACAGATCCTACCTAAAGGCAATTGGTCACTTCTGCTAATATTAACCTTTCAGGTCAAAGCCTGCAATGTTGTTCACTGAATATATTTCATATTATGTGTAGCTGTGGCCTTGGGACAGTTGGACAAGGTTATGGTTTGATGCGGTACTAAAACATGATTCCTTTTCCTTTTGCAGTTGGAAAATTGTTGTGCCCCAGTCGCTGTGTTTGCATAGGTCAAACTGAGAAGCATTAATTGCCTTTGTAAACAAGAAGCAAAAAAGCCAAACGTGCTTCAGGACTCCTGAGAAACATTTTTTCCTATTTTATCACACTTAAATAATGTGGAAAAAATGGATATGTTCTAAATACAAAAAGTGCTGATTCCACTCACACTTCATCACTTGAGTGGGAAAACAAGATCTAAACTAACAGAAGAAAATGCTGAAAGACAGAAAGTTCATAACAAATAACTCAGCACAAGAAATAGTAATTAAACAATTTTAGAGTAACATTTGCTCCGGTTATTTTCTGTGAAGGAAAATTAGTTGTTGATGAAGACTGAAATACGTTATTTAATCACAGCAATTTCACATAACTTCTTTCTGTACAGAGGATCTCCAGTTGAATACACATTTAATGTCGCCTGCATTGCATTGCCCTGCTTCTTTGGGGAGACCTTAGAGCAGCTTCCAGCACTGAAAAGGGCTTCAGGAAAGCTGGAGAGGGGCTCTTGATCAGGGAGTGCAGGGAGAGGATGAGGGGGAAAGCTCAGCAGAGTCCCTCCGTTATCGTTGTATGTGCTGAAATCAATAGCGCATCCACCGTTTCTTCGTCTACATAGGAAACTATCTTACAGCACGCACACAAATGATCTCTGCTTAAGGTATGGCTCTTCTCAAGCTTCCTGCTCTTTCTGTGGAAGAAGAGAGAGCTGCATTTCTTTGGGTTTTTTTAATCTCTTTAGTGCTCATTCCCAGGAAAAGAAATCAGTTTGAAATACAGTTCTCAAACTTACATATAATCACCTCCAGTTTCTTACGCTTGTGACCAAGGTACAAATTTCTCTAAGCTGAGTTTCTAACATACATAAAACATTCGGTCCCATCAGGCTACTTCAGGCCTTTTAATTTCCTAGGCACAATAGACTGATAAGTATTAATAATAATACCTAACATTAGGGGAACAAGACGAGATTAGTTATTACGATTCTGTGACAGTAGGCTATTCTCTGTCTTTAAAGACGACAAAAAACGCAGAGAAAATTACTAAGCTTTTTCCAACAAAAGATTAAAACCCCTTCTGATAGATTAGATCAGCTGGTGGGGAGAGAAGAGTGTGCAGCTATTGTGAAAATACCTCCCTGACGCTGAAAAGATAATGGCACAGGAACACCTGGGAAGGAATGAACAAGCCCTGCTGTTCCTCGGTAATTCCAGAAGGGAAAGTCACAGCAGATGCAGCAAAGCAGAAAACGGCATTGGGAAAGAACTGGCCAGGCCAAAAAGCCTTCCTGAAAAATCAGGAAAGAACCTGAAAAGCTCTGTTTTTCTGTGCTGCTGTAAATTCATGGGTTTTTAAGGCAAGAAGGGATCATTCAGACCACTTGTTCTGAACTGCTGTAGAACTCAGGCTGCTCAAATCCATCCTGCAATTCCAGCATCAGTACCATAATTCCCAATGGAAAGAAAACACACCTTTCAGGCACTAGGTTTCTGGGTAATGATTTCCCCTAACTGAAAGTAATCATCATAGAGGATGAATTTGGATTTTGTCTCGTTAATACTGCAGCCTCTTCACACCTTTGCAAACATGAAGACCTTTCTGCTATTAGAAAGCTCCCTCCACAGGTGCTTAAGGACCATCTCCTCCTCCTCCCATCACTCTCCAAGGCTGACATTCAGGTCACAGTGCCTTGGGGAGGTTCAGCTGAGCTATGTGGGATTCTCCTTTAGGAAATTTGCATCAGAGATCATCCCCTACAGCAGAGCCAGGTGCAATGGAAAACTGAAAGTCAATTACGAACAGAGGACTGGGACTAACGCAGTGAACGCCGCAACACGTGCGGTTCAGAACATCCCATGGGCAAGGAGATCAGGTGACAGAAAAGCAGCAGAAGCCTGAAGCCGTGCAGGTGCAATGATGACTTTGGAGATCCAGCTCAACCTTTATCTTGGCAAAAGCCATACGAATGTGTTCCATGTACCAGAGATTGAACAGATGCCTGGTATCAAGGTCGGTGCCAAAGACAGAGAGAGGAATGACATGATAAATGTAAGCCTGTAAGGACCACAGAGGGTGGGCAAATAAGGCTCTCAAAGCTAAAGGAATAACAATCCCTTCGATTTTTTGAACAACATAGACTTTCTGGTTGTTCCCATCCACCATTTTCATTTGAAGAGGAGGCAAGAACAACTACTCCAAAAAATTAAGGACAAGGACCTCTCTGCAACAGCATCCAGACTATCTTGGTGCCCTGTCCCTTCTGCCGCCAGCCCAGATGCCTCATTGTAGCCCTCAGACCAGAACACAACCTTGAGTTTTCACATTTTTACCTTCTGATTCTTTCTTCCACCCCACTGGGGGGAAGTGAGCAAGTGCTAGCATCAGGTTCAGCTCCCTACTGGGGTTACACCAGGACAACACTCGAGCCACGTACTTCACGCATGAACACAGTAAAATAGGCTACTGTACATAACAGTGGGATATAGAAGCCTCCCTTCCTCCCAGCTTTTATCTTTCTTTCATATTTCTACTACCAGATTTTGGCTTGGTCACCTACTTATTGTATAAATAATTTGCGCAGAAACTTCAGTCTTGGAGGGTTAGGATTTTCTTTCAGACTATGCAATAATACAACTAGGCACAGTATTTATGTCATCCAGAAGAGGGTCTAGAATCCAATCATCCCGTATTCCAGCTACGTACCCTACATACACACCACTGGCTGTCCCAAGATCTCCCCTATTTAGAATCATAGAACAGTTTAGGTTAGAAAGGAGCTTAAAGATCATCCGGTTCCAACCCCCACTGCCACAGGCAGGGACACCTCCCACTAGATCAGGTTGCTCCAAACTCCATCCAGCCTGGCCTTGAAGACCTCCAGGGAGGGGGCAGCCACAATTCATTCCACCTCAGCACTTTTCCCCTCAAAACTGGGACTTTTCACATAAAATAACAGCTGAAAAAATGACAGCTACCCCAAGCGTCTGTGATTTGTCTCGTCTGATAAATATACTACAGAAGAAAGCATGATCTAGAGCTAGCCTTATGTTCAGCATGTCTACAGGTGTTTCAAAGCCTCATGTTCCTTTAGAAGGAACCAGCAGTCAGGGAGTTAATGCCAACAGGAAGAGTTCTCTGCAGACTCACTCACAATTGCATCGGAGAAAAGCACTCTAGGAATTACAGCCTGAGCTACATGAATTATGTCTGATTTCTAAACTGACACAAGTATTCTTGGCACGCAGGGAGCTGGCGTAAGGGCTCAGAACAATGCTCTAATACCATTAACTAGGAGCCAGCAGACTTCCCTCGGGAATCTTTGACTGCTGGATCTTTCTGCTTTTATCTTTTCTTTCCTGGCAACAGCACAACGTTACCAACCCAAACTGGGGAAGATGTTGGTAAGGAGTTAAACAGCCCAGGAACGGCTCTGAATTTATGTTGCAGCTCAAACACGTTTTCCCTGGACAACGAGGGAGCTGAGTGCATTTACAGAGTCAGGTTTGTTTAATGCTTTTTAGAGGAATCATAACCAGCTAAACACCCAGGGTATTACTGCTTTAAAAATGATTGAATATAAATACAACAGGAGATAAACTCCAGTTGGTCTCCAGGACTATGAAGTTGGAGGCTGTGGAGCCTCGTTGGAAAAGAACTACACAGATGTTCGCTGTGACAGCGCACACGGGGGGGATTAAAAAGTGTCATGTAATGGAATTTCATGGTCTAGATCCTGAAGAGGTGTACAGTGACCCAGATCAACTAAAGGCTGTAGTATTATATTAATTTATGGTATTTAGAGATTTCGTTCTCCATGAGAACGAACCCAGTTTACAGCCATTTTCCTGTAAAATTAAATTTTTCCCTAACAACCTTTCAGGACAGTAGAGAACAGATTTCTCAGATCTTCTGTTCTAAGAGACATAGACTATCTGCTAGCAATGAAACAAAACTCCCCATCCCTTGAAATCATCCCTTATTTTGCATTCTCACCTATATACATTTGCATTTCATCTATATACAGCAAAGGGAAAAAAAAAGAGCACGCATTGGTGGGAAGAATCCCCAGTCATTCCAATGACTGCACATCTGGCACAGACTGGACTTCTCTTTTCTATAGTCAAATCTCATTCAGACCTCTTCTACTAGACTCACACCAGAGCCACAGCATCATCCTTACCAGCCTCAGAAACCCATTTCTTTTTTGAACTCAGATGATTATTTTTTTTTAGAGGCTGTTAAACTCACAGCTTGGGCCACGATGCACCGGTAGTTTATGAATTTCTGATTAATTTTACGTTTCTGGTTGGCTTCAGAGCTGGTACCCTTTTAAGCAGTTCTCCTCAGCAGGTTTCTTCTTCTATTCTGAGTTTCTGTATAATCTGAGGCTGCACCGTAGCGACTCTCACAGCCCACAGGTCCCCCAAGCGCAAAGAAGGCCTCATCGGGCTCTACCGACACAGCAGAACCACACTTGTTTAATCCCTTGCTAGACCTACTTGAAGGACAAAAGGGATTTTTCTGACTTGCTGGATATTCTCTTGAACTGCAGCGTTGCATGACTGCAGCTCCAGCGAGCGAGCGGTTCATATGGCTGTAAGAGCAACAGGTAACATCCCACTCAGATTTCAATTCATTTCCTTGACACGGTTCCAACTGCACCAACACCCGTCTGCCCCGCTGGCATTCCTGAATCCCATTATTCTGTGATTTACCATTGCAAATGCTACTACAATGGAGAGAAGGAAGACATTTCCTTTTGCCAGATCCTGTTGTCCATAATTGCACAGGTTGCTCTCAGCCACACACAATTTGGACTCCTCCTCTAGATTCCGAGTCACTCATAGAAGTGATTGATTCACTATTTACTTACAGCAATTCCTCCTAATTACACAGAGCTCCAGAAAGGCCCTGAAAAGTGAAATAATCTTATAGTACCTAATTGCTTGTCCCTCCGAGGACTGATCTGCCTTTATTCTTCTTGGCCTGAACACAGACAGTTCTTGTTTACTACTTTATTACAACAAAGAATGCGGAAAAAGAGAGGCTGCAGATGAATACAGATTATTTCTACTTAGCCCAGCTTTATGCTTTAAAGCCAGTGATGGGTCCTTGGCACCCCACATGGAATCTGACAGTCCTGCTCTATCCTGCAAGTGTCTCAGGCTGACAGAACATGCGTTCGCCTTCTCATTTATCAGCTTAGAGCAGAGACATTGAAGAAGACATGAGTCCTCTTAAATACGCCTGCATTTGGCATCATTTGCTTTAATATTTCCACTTTGACTCTCTCTTTTCTCTGTTGTTTTTTTTTTGGGGGCGGGTAGAGTGTGGGCGGCTGTATTTTTCTGGGAAGCTGCTGGGTCCTGCCTTGCAGATGGCCCCTTCCCCTTATATCATACGCCCGCATATCATCTCCTTTTCAGTACCTATCGTGTTTTTGTGTTCTGTCCTACCCCTGACACACAATTTAACCAGCACCACTATCAAGACTTGTTGGCATCGTGTCCTGGCCACATTCACCTCCCCAATTCCCCCGACACCAAATGTTTAAATAGAAATGATTCAGCACAACTCGGCTGCGTTGCTGCCCTGTGACACGCACCAAAGCCACCATCACGAGAGGGACACGCCGAGCGTGCTTACGCGTAACCTGTGGATGCAGTAGCAGTGAGACTGCCATGGGAATCATAGAGGAGACATGACCTGTTCCCATTACAGCGCCGCAACAACTGGGAGCCAGTGTTCTGCCTTCATGGCACATTTCACCACATCAATGAGAATTCTTTACTTCTTTCCTTACAACCACTGGATGTTCACCGTCTGCCTTTCTGCTGGGGAAGCAGCAACACCAGATAGCTCTGTGGGCTCGTGTGATGGGATGGTTTAACTTAACTGAAACGAGCCTGTCTCCTTAACAGCACACTTGATTCTGGTGCGGTGTTAGAGCTGAAGCAAGTCCCTCTTGCAATGGAGAATGCATCCAGTTACCATAGGAACTACAGGAGGTTTCTCAGCCCAATTCAGTGTCTTCTGTGTTATGACAACAAGCGGTGTTCCGAAAGAACTGTAGGTGAAAGCCTCAAGTAAGGTGAGTGAAAGCTAGCAGAACCCTCAGAACCAAATGCACATGCATTTTACAGCACGTAGCTGCATTAGTGCATCCGTGGAGGATCTCCTCCATACATTTCCAAGTGTTTTGTCCATTTTGCCTTTGACTAAGCCCAGAACATCATCGCCTGTATTCAGTGGATGGAGGAGCCTGCACGCATCCAGCAACATTAATATAACTGGATGATGAGAGTGCGCTCCCAACCCCACTAGAGCCAGACTACACTAAAACCGTTAATAACAATGAAGCATAGCAAATTAGCACATTTGCAGGTGGTCTAACACTTCCCTGAGGGGTGAGAGGACATTGTGAAAAAGAATGAATTTGATGAGAAAAGTACCACCCTGCAGAAGCTGCTCTGTACCCTTTATTACAACGTGCCACTGCTTCCCACAGGGCTTTAAAATATGCATCAAACCTAGCAGATACCTAAATAGCAATGGGCAACTCAGCAAAATGCAATAGCTTGGGTTTTACAAGGGAGTGTAGACATCATTTCTCCTTTTCACAAATACCTCAATGAAGTAAAATGTGTTTAGAAATGCACATTACTTGCTTACAGCGCATCTTTACGAGCTCATTTGAAGCAGCTTGGGTCTAAAATCGAGGGAAAATAATCAAGTTTCATATGCAGGTAAAGCATCCTACCTGCTTTCGAAATTCAGTGTCTGACTAAGACCATTCCACAGAGCCCGTGTGAACGGTATCCTGTGAGAGTCTGCATTTTCAAGAATGTCTTAATGAATTTGATTTGTCCCTTGGTAGAAGGCAGAGCAGTAGCTCACATTGTAGGTGCTGCACCCAGCAGGTTCTCCTCATTGCACAGCGAGGAAGCCAGGGCCTTGCTATGGTCCCACTAACTACAGTTATCAGCACACAAAGCCTCATTTGGTCCTGCAAATCCACCTAACGTGCTGCAGGAATGGTGACATTTGGACTAATTAAATGGATTTTTAGCACTGCTTCGTTGTGGGTATTAAGTATTTATGTGCAGGGACTATGGGAAAAGAAGCCACACATGCTCAGATGCTGCGTAGGGAGAGCAGGTGACATCAGAGAGTTCAGATCTGTGCTTTCAACCACTGCTACAGCAATATGGTGAAATCCACCACTGCTTAGATGAGACAAGGAAACGCTGCTACGGAACATGCTGGAGAAGCATGTAGGTGGTACAGCACCGGAGAAGCTTAACAGAGACCAAAAGGAACAGCAAGAGAGGAGGGGTTTTCTTCATGTCCCTAATTGACCCTGAGAAAAAGTACTGCGCCAAGATAAAAGACTCACAGTACAGGAATATCCGTGCCATCTGCTTAGTCTGGGGACAGAATTCACCCGGCTGCTGCTCAGAAGCAGCACAACACGATACCTGGGAGGGTGCTGGGAGGGAGCTTTTCCGTAACGCCTCAGCCCCTGCTCGCTCACATCACCAAACGTGCCAAAAGCCAGCGAACAAATCTGACCTGATCCATTTTACATCCTGTTACACTGGACCAGTGACAAAGCATCATTTACAAAGCTGGGTGCTACTTGATTGAGCTAAATCCTCAGCTGAGGATGCGTTTTGATGCGTAATTCTCACCCCACTCAAAGGCCAAGATTTATCTGCTCTGGCCTTTGCATGCTGATTTTTATTGGTACCAATAAAGCCTCACAATTCTTTACAGTGTTCATCACTCAAGTCAAAATAAAATCGAGACCCTAATGAGCTGCTAAACTTGCCAAATGGAACAGAAGCTCAAAAGAGATATCACATAGTGAGCACAATTTTAAAACACAGTTTTTCGAATAAGTCTTAAAGGAAAAGAGGCCTCAGGTTTGGAAGGTCCTGGCTGGTACAATTTCTTCCAAACACCTTAACTTCCTATTCCCATTTGATTAAAGCCTTTATATATACTGATATTTAAGCACTAGTACAGCACAACAGAATCGTAAAGGTTGGAAAAGACCTGTAACATGTAAACCTCCCCTACCACTGCTCTATCCAGCCAGAGACCCCAGCAGAGGCTGTTCTGACGAGCAGAACATGCCACAGATTTTAAATGGTGCCCAGCTCTGGGCTCTTACCATGCGTTCTGCCTTTGGATCCTCCCTTATCCACTTTGCCAGGGGAAGCGGCTGCCAAACGCTTTGTTCTTCAAATTCCTTACTTGGCTCAGCAGCTCCCCAGCCCCAGAAGCTCGCAGCAGACCCAGCACAGAGGCACAAGCAGCAGCCCCCTGATGAAACGCACTGACAAGAAGTTAAGGGCATCGCACACCCAGCGTGGCACTGCCGGGATCTACCTGGTCAGCCCTGCACACCATCATGTCAAGCCAATTCCTCCAATTCATTGATTTAAGCATCCTGTGTACACAGAAGCTATAAACAACACCCACCTCTTTTTTCTTCATGTCCTGCACCATAACTATGTTAGAAACAAGCTGTAAAACCAGAACGGAACAATAGTAGGATTACTGAAATAAGTCCCCACTTCCTTATAATTAACAGATAACACTGGGACTTTAATTAAGTGTTTCTGGATTAATATACTATTCCAAAACTCAGCTAGAAAACAGAAAGGGAAGCCTGGACTGGCATGCCTAGAGCAAAGCTGAATTCAACATGCTAGGGTAAGGGGAAAGAATAGATATAATATGGAAAATGCCATTTAGCCCCCCTTTTTTCCGGAAACATCACACTAAGTGGTAGGCTGGCCCCCTGCCAACGCTTGATAAATCAAGGGTCACGGTGCCTTCAGAATGGCCATAATTTTTTTACGCTGAGCTTCCATAATTTGATTGTTAAAGTTTGTAGATTTACATCATCGCAGAGCAGGGGATGCTAAGCTGCTGACTTTCAATTTATAGGGCAGCACAGCGTTTCAATGTGCAGAGGAAACACTTTGAAGCGCCAGCTTGGAAGACTGAAGGTTTGCTTTTCCTTCTGGACCCAAAAACATTATGGGTCATGATTTACGGAGCGCAGGGACAGACACACCTGTGTGAAATATGACGTTTGTGGAGGACAAAGCATGAGGGATTGAGAGATTAAGTCTCTGGGAAGATCTGCAAAGCTATAGTTTCTGGCAGCTACAGGGCAAACAGTGATTTCCTCAAAAATGGAAGAGAATTTCTCTCTGACCATCCTGCCAGGCTCTCGGAGGGCCCCAGACCCCTATCACAGTTTGACTCTTTCCTCTGAAACAGCAGGGAGCTCCATTTTAAATACACTCTTTCCTAGTCTTGGACAACCATGCTTATGATTTACATGTCTGCACAACCCAATGTGGTTAACCAGAGCAGCAAAGAGCCAGAAGGGGACACACGGGGTAAAAGATGCTGCGTTTTCTCTCCATCACGGACACCACTGATCAGGTTAGCAGGAGCGTGCTACGGAGCACGCTACCCTCATGATAATTTAATTTGCTCAATTACTGCTCCTAACAGGCAACCAGAAAGGTCCTCGAAGGTCCCCGACTTGTGTAGCTCTTTGGTTAAACAGCTAACGATGCCATTGCATGCGCTAATTGGCGTTTGGGCATCCTTCACGAGAGCTCCACACGAATTCTGAGTTTGGATCTCCAGCATTGTTTCAAAGAACACTGCTCTCTCCAGCAAGCTAGCCGCTCCCATACTCCTTTTGTCATTTGGATGCAGTTTTTCCTCCAGATTTATTGTTAACATGTTGTATTTGCATACATACATTTCTCCTTCCCCCCTCTGCCTTTCCTGTTTTATCCCTTCAGCTTCTCTAGTCTTGGAAGCAACTGGCAATTTCACACATGGACCCTTGAAGGGTATATGTGATTCTGACTGAAGATGCTTAAAATCAAGATTTAGAAGCACCATAAAGGCTGAGAAAGAGCTTGGGAGGTCCGCTAACTCCTTGCTTCTCTTGTTAATCAAAATGGCACAAAACTCTTTACAAATAAGATAAATAAAACCTCAGGACCAGTTAATATTGTTAGGAAAAAAAAAAAACACCACAGCCCATCTTACACTGTTTTCTCCTACATTTGTCCATGCATGCAGCTTGTTAGTTCTGCAAGCATTTTGGAGAGACTTTCCAGGTGTTTTATGACCCCTAGCAGATAAGACCATGCTGAGAAATTCCATTCCCATCCGTTATCATCAGCAGCATCCAAACCATTTCTGAAAGTGTTCTGTCTACAGTTTACTTAACAAATCCTCAGGGGTGGAGATTTTGACATCTCAAGCATTTGTTGGCCTCAATCAAAGCAGAAAGTATTAAAGAATGGCCAAATTAAGAAAAAAAACCAAACATGTTGTGATCAAACATAACTGATCCAGGTTGATCTAAAACATTTTCTTTTTCATTTTTTTTAAACTGCTTTTCAGCTTCATCAAAGCCTAAAATTTTGCCTTCTTTTTGGGGAGAATAATATGAGTTTTTAAAATATTGCTCCCTAGGGAAGAGCAAGCTTGCCTACCCATAGGAATTGACTTCTAGCAAAAACCCATTCAGGAAATCCCCATGACTGCAGGAGTTGCTTCTAAGCTCCTCTTTGGGGATACAAGCTAATAATTTGGTTCTTGGAGTTCTGCGCCTTTCCTGGTGCTTTGAAGTACCTCCATGCCCTTCTCAGGGGTCCTAATGCTGCAGAGTGATAAACCTCGGCTGTTTGCTTCTTTCTGCCTTCAGTAAAACCTGGTTCTGCACAACAGCATGGAGCGCATTGCCTTAGCTGAGAGCAGCTCTCAGTTGTAGATGGTCAGAGAGATTTCCTCATTTCTGCTGGCTTTAACATTCAGTAGCTGGTTGCCTAGATCTTAAAAAGCAAAAGTTTCTCATGAAATTATTTCTTCTCTTGCCAGTGCTCGGCTTTGAGTCACAAAAGGCTCCTGGAGCTGGACCAAGGCGGCTGCTCGGCAGCAGTACGGGTGCATTGGGGTTGCTCTATCCCCTGCAGCTCTGTGAGCAGCACATTAAGTTTCAAGCTCCAACAGAGATGTTAATCCAGGTTTAAGCCACAGCTGTGGCCTAATTCTTTAATGTTTATGAAGCACCTTGTCAACTGAGCACCTTGGAGCACTTTTAGTGCCAGGTTCCTCCACATAAAAGTTGTTTCAGTGACAGAACTACTAAAGTCTCTTTATCTAAAATGCCTGCTAAGTGGATGAGGCTGGATAAGGATTACGCAAAGTGAACCCAGGCTTTGTCCTCAGAGACTCATACGGCAACTCCAAAGATGATGTAAACTTCGTTTAGATGCAGACTCACCAAGATATAGAGGCTCCTTGAGAAACTATTCTCTCCATTACTCCTCTCCAAAGGGAAAAGCATTGCGTCCATCGTTATCAAACCCCATTACTGCTTGCTGAGAACATCTTGTGCACTGTGACAACGCGACAATCTATTTGATGATTATGTAAACTGTTACTCCCCTGAAACACTATGTGAAGGATAGGTGTAAATCCACGCCTCTAAATGAGCCATGGGGAATACGTTCTATGAGAAATCACCATCTTCGAGCTTCTCCTAAGGACGAAGATGATTTTATAAAGCAACAGTATAAACTATAGAAACAGAAAAGGCTATGATACATGACCTTTATCACAAATGTTCTCTCTGCAACATGAACAACTGAAGAAATGCAGGAGGGGAACATACATCCAAAGCCACCCAAATACATACACTCCTGTATTTTCCCTTCTTCATTCATAACAAGGGCTGCCTGCTCCTTCTGGCCACTGTCCTTCCTACCACAAGCTCCCCCAAAATGAGAGCACATGCATCAACTTCTCCCTGTTCCGTGCGAATCTAACAAACACCACAAAATAATCCACTTGTCTTCCCCGTCTTTTAAATCAAAAGCTCTTCAGAGCAGACAGAACCTTTCTTCTTATCTTGCATATCACGAAGAGCACTGTGGGCACATAATAGACAATAATTGTACCCCTTCTTTTACCGGCATGGGAGAAGTGAGATGATTTTCCTGTAATATCTATTCCAAGCCTGCTTTACGTAACACCAGCCACGTAGCTGCCTCTCTTAGCCCCCCTTTCAAAAGTATCAAGGAACTCAGCTGTAGCAAGACAGGCAAGATAAACACCAGATTGTAGGACCTCTTTTCCTTCAGAGCTTGCCATTTGCTGCATGATTCCTTCCCCAGCTTCAGAGCTCTTTGCAGTCCATCTGTGTTGCCATACTGAGGAGTGAAAGTGCTTGTCCTAATGGAGAGGTGGGAGTGAATAAGCACGGAGCCAGCAGCGACTGGAACCACCCAAGGTTTCTCCACATCCACCAGCTGGACCTGGGCTGGGGCTTTGAGCAACCTGACCCAGTGGGAGGTGTCCCTGCCCATGGCAGGAAGGTTGGAACCGGATGAGCTTTTAAGGTCCCTTCCAACCCAAACCATTCCATGATTCTACAAAAGCCCTGTGGCCGTGCAATGCTGCATCTGACCATCCCGCTGCTCTGCTTTATTGAGTGCTTTCTACAGGCCGATAACCGATTTTCTACCACTTTAAGCTGAATTTCATTAAATTAAAAATACATAAAGCCTAAACCTTGTTTTCTTTCAATTTTAGCGTTCAGAGAAGTAGAAAGAATTGATACATCAGTAATAGCAGACTGACGAGAGAAGAATTTATGACTACAGAAGTGCTGAGGCACTGCAATAGAACGAAACATTTAAGCCTTTCTATTAAAGTAACTCATATTAAAAAGTAATAGAAGTTTTAAATTCTTCAAGGTTTTACTTATTTCATCAGAGTGATACCAATAAGTACCAGTTTGTCATAACCAGAGGGCTGAAACAATCATCCTGCCCTCAGCAAACGGCTCTGAACCAGCATGTAAATATGAACGTGGAGAGGGATGCAGCTGCTTTGTACAGAACACAGTGCTCCCTTCTGTCACCCTTCTGGGATTTCTTTCTGCCTCCCAACAGATACAAAAAGGTTGGGTTTAACCCCTCTGAGAGTGCATGGATGGGGTGAATCCAGGTGAAAGTCACAGAATCACACAGAATAACCAGGTTGGAAGAGACCCACCGGATCACCGAGTCCAACCGTTAAAGTCTGCCCAAGACCTCCCAGCACTAGAAAATGGAAGATCTCCGGTGTACAAGTACAGGAGGGCTGATTTTTATTAGACAAATTAAATCTTTCAGCACACCCAAGCATCAATGATGAAGAGGCAAGCCTGATAAATATGAATGACCTAGACACCAAAAAGTAGAGAAATGGACCAGGCTGAACAGGGGACTGAATTAAACTTGGAAAAACATTTGGAGCAGATGACACAGGAGCATGCTGATGAGCTACCTCGACACAGTGTGTTTGGTACTAAATCACAGACACGCAGATTATGCTCCAAGAGTCACATTTATGCTTATAGAAGTGCCCTGGCAAGCTTTCAGTGGACAGCAAATTAGGAATTACATAGCCTGAACCTCAGCCCGAGCTCAAGAAAAGTATTCGGAAAGCAAAATCGATCCCTCTCCTCAAATGAAATGTTGGGAAGAACAGCTATTGCCTGAGATGCTAGGGAAAGTTTACTGCAAACCCATCCTCAGGGGCATAAATAAATGGGCATAACAACCCTTTCAATTCTCATTTCTATGCTTCAGCCCCCTGCTGACCTGTTCCTGCCCCACCATAATAGCTTTCGTGCAAAAGAAGGAATACTGGAATGGAGCTTCCCTGTGACCACAGCTAATGCTTTCTAAAGAGACACAAGGCACTGACTCTTTGGATGCCTCAGCACATTAACATGGTGACCACATACCATCTTCCAAGAGAGGAACGAGCCTCAGATTCGGATGTATTAAAGGGATTCCAGGTACCTTCTTGTAGGAAGGATGGAAATAAGCAGTGCCATAAATTAAAGTCAGTTTTTCCAAATGGCTTATAAGTGGTCACATCTCAGCCAAAGCAATCCAGCAGCTCTTTCAGAAAGCTTTTGGAAGCCTCAGTACTCTCCAGCCCCGATGCATGCTAATAGACATCTTTTCCCTATTTTGCCTGTCCTATGTGATCGGTACATACAGGCAGCTCTGCAGATACAGCGTGAACGCTGAATGCTAACAAGCTGAGGACGTTCTACTTCATCCAAGGTCAAAAACACTGGAGAATTTTTCTTAATACTGAGACATTACCATTTGCCCTCCCGATGCACTTAAAGTTGGACTTGTCAGCTCTAATTGATTTGCAGTCCTTTTGGTCAAAGGGTGAGCTAAACTTAAATACCAGAGTGGAAAGGTTAGTTCAATACCTTTCTCTGTTATCGTGGCTGCTGTCTCACTGCTCTGACAGAAAGGTGCTTCCTCATCCTCTCTGCATGACATGACTTCGCCACTCCTAATGAGTTTGAGTCAGTTTTCACTTCATTTACTATATTTGTGGCAGAAAGAACATGCTTCTCATGACAATACGGGGATTACCAACCCCTGTTTGATGAATGGATGGGCAGAAGTAGACTAGTAACCCCTGAAACTGGCTTCTGAACAGACCAAACCTTCCCCTTGCCTATTTAACAGCTGGACATTCCTGATCCGTTCAGTTTATTGGCCTTTGCTCCTCTTGGTCCTTCTCACTCTCTTTATTCTACTGTTTGTTCAGTTTATTCTTACAGATGTCACCTCCTGCTTTCCTTGTTTTTACTCTTCAACCTCCCATTTTTTTTAGACAAGCAGTGTAACAGATACTGTTGTTGCCAGGTCAAGTCATTGCACGTGACTGTCTTTGGAGCTAACAATTGTAGGACTTGGAAGGACTTCAAGGTTCAGTTAGAGCAAGGCATGTTCTGCCCTACAAAACTCCTCCTAAGGAATGTCTATGCAACCTCTACTGAAACCCAACGCAAAGCCATCAGTAAAGAGGCCAGTCCATGCAAGAGCACGCAGCTCATCTGCTAAAGACTTTGTTACAGACTGCTGAGCCCTGGATACAGGGCATTTTCAGACTCAGTCCCCATAATATTCACCCTTCTCACTGAAAATAGCTTAGAAAAGTGGCCTTCCCCTGCCTGTGCAAGTAGGACAAGCCTCCAGAGAAGGTATTGCTCTCAGACAACCCCTGCAAATCTCCATCACTGCCGTGAAAACTGCACATCTATCTTGTCAAATGTTAATTGCTTTCTTAAAGCACTACTATGTTGCCACCCCCACAGCTTTACGCACTAAAAGCTCTTTTACGTGAAAATAAAATCTGGTTTTGCTTATGAGTGGTTTTTAACTGGGGGAAGAGGGAAAACACTGAATATTCCATACTCGGCACATCTTTCCCACCCCAGTTGCTAATAGGACTGAGTCTCCTGTGGTCACACAGAAAGTGCCACACAAGCAACTGCTGAAAACAGACCCAGCAGTCCTAAGAAAACAAATTTGCAGGATAGAAAGTGAACATCACTCAGACACTGAGCCCTGGAAACACCTCCTCTCAAACATCAGCCTTTCCACCCACTACATAAATGTAGCTGTCTTCCTTCTGCATATACCCAGCTTTTCTTCATATTGCCCCATCACTACAACTCTAACTTGCAGCCTTCTCATCTGTCACGTGGCTGTGCCTGGCACCAGTCATCAGCTTACATTTCAGTGGTCAGTTGTTCAGGAGAGAGTTGCTGAGAAGCTTTGCTTAACAAATACCATGTTTATGAGTGACAGCAGGGTACCCAGGAGGCCAGCAGCATCCTGTCTTGTATCAAAAACAAGGCCAGCAGGAGTAGGGAAGTGACCATCCCCTTGTACTCGGCGCGGCTGAGGCTGCCCAGGGCAGTGGGGGAGTCTCCACCCCTGGCTGTGTTCAGAAAACACGTGGCTGCAGCACCTTCAGGACACAGGTTAGCAGGCACAGTGGGGTTGAGCTGATGGTTGGACTGGATGAGCTTACAGTTCTTTGCTAACCTTAACGATTCTATGATTCTAACGCTCAATCTGAAAGCATCTTGCTCGATTCACATTTCTTAATCCTCAAAATATTACTGTTTTTTTTTTACTCTCGGCTGAGGTGATAATACATCATTGGTTTTTACAGTGAGTCAGCAACACCATTTTTCAAGGCAACACAACTTTCCCCTTTCCTAATCAGCCACATTAGATACTGCGTTTCTATCTGCCATTGTGGCATCCGGGGAATTTATTCTTTCCCTTTTTACTTTGAACAAAGCCTTGTGTCTGGAACTGTTTGTTTGAAAGACGTGGGCTCAGTAATGATGCAGGAGCAGTTTGCATTCTCTTCATCACTGCAGTTAACGACAAAGACTGTAAGAACAGTCAGAACTGGGCCCCTTTGTTTTCAAACAGATTTCTTTTCCTTTTGTATAGCAGAAGATCTAAATTAATCTTTCCTCTTTAAGAGCCAGAAATAGCTGCGATAGCCTTTCCCAGTTGTTGCCTCCTCCAAGTCTATCGGTTACCCTTTTCTTACGTGACCTGATTACAGCCTACCTCCATCTGGCTCTCCGGCAGGGGACAGGAGGTGTTGGTTCTGCTGGTAGGGCAAATCTTTACTCGTTAGCACTTCCCAGAGGCCAAAAAGGGGTAGTTTGCTTTAGGGAAATTATCCACGTAACAGCAGCCCTAACTGAAGCAAGTGGTATTTGAAAAGGAGTGATATTAGAGAGGAAAACAAAATAGAATTTGCTTGTCAGTTGTAGATTTGAAAATGGAACTGGATTTGCTTTTGGTAGCTTACTTGAAAAGAGGAAACACAAGAAAATGCCTTCACCTTGTACAATCAGCCCTGGTACGTTTTCTCTTGGACTCTGTCTTCTGGTCAGCTTATTACCTGTGGAGCCTATTACAACCTCATTAGCACAAGACAGCAAGATACTCTTAGCGTGCACAAAAAGGGTGAAGAGTCCTTGCTCAGGGAAACCACTATCATCTGTTTCCTAATTATTAGTAGGCAAGGCTAACAAGTCCATAAATAGTGATTTCTGTTGCAACACATGCCAGCCCATTACTAACCAGAAAGTTACTCCCCCAACCATTAGTTCCTCTTTCTTCTGAGCTCAAAACCAAGAATGGGACTTTCTAAGCACTTCAGCCACTGATTTCTTTTACTGAGAAATTAAAGGCAGATCCTGAAAGGTCCTCCTCAGAGCTCATGCACATCACGGGGCTGAGAGAGGAATATGAATAGGCTCCTCTCAGCTCCTCTCCACACTCTCTGGGTGGTCACACCCTTTCTACATTGCATTTGTCATGAGATTGAAGAGAGCTGAGAACACATAGGAAGGATGGTCTTGCTGACCAAATCTTTGAGGGGTTTTCACAGGAACTAAGAGAGGTTACTATAAACGGCAAAAAATAAAATCTACTCTAGCCTGGTAAAACACTGCAAACTCACATCACCGATAGTGCCAGTCCCCTCTGCTTTACAACCACAAATGTTTACACTGAACTGGAAGATTCAACTGAATTTTGAGCCTGGAATATCAGAACGTTCAGCCGACTGCAGAAATCAACAAGCAAACCAGGGAAGCAGGCTGCCAAACCCAGCATTAGTTCCAGGGATCAGGGGAGACAAAACCCACATTTAACATTTCCCTTTAATGGCTGCAGAAGCCAATCTTTCTGCCTTTAAGGAATATTTATACCCCTGAGTTATGGAATTGTTTGTTCTGGAAGAAGCACCAGAATGTTTTGAAGGGAGGAAATGAAAAGGCAACAAATAAATCCATTTGATTACAAAGCAGAACAGGGCTTGAGATTCTATGGAGACCAAAGGGCTTTAAAGGCACATGACTGGTCGCCTGCCAAAGGCTGAAGCCATCATCTAGCTGAGAGCACCATGTATAGCACAGCACTTCCAAAAGCACCACTGGAGAGCACTCTTATTTGTAAAAAAATCATTCATTTCTGGGACAACTTAAGTTTAAGTGTGACACCTGCCTTCAATAAACCCTTGCTCCAGTGTTAGACATCTGAGTCAGATACTTAAAGCCACAGGGATGTCTGTTGCACACTAAGAACCAACTGCAATTTAAGCTCAAGTACAAGCCCAATGCAGAGTGTTCAGAACTTGTTTCTGCCATTGCAATGGGCAATATTTAAACCATGCTCCCATGCCGTGGCGCCGGGAACAGGACTATGTGAGAATCACAGAAGTCAGAAAAAACCTCTAAGCTCATCCAGTACAACCATCAGCCCAAACCTCCTGTGCCCACTAAACCACATCCCCAAGTGCCACGTCTACATGCTTTCTGAACTCCTCCAGCAATGGAGACTCCACCATTTACCTAAGCAGTCTCCGCCAGGGCTTCACCACTCTTTCAGTAAAGAAATTTTACCTAAGAGTCGATCTAAATCTCCCCTGGTGCAAAGGAGGAAATCAAGAGCAGAGAGCAACAGCCATCCCCTCAGACTGCTGCTGTGCTGCACGCTGTGCATCCCCCTGGGCACTGAGGCACTGCTGCTTAGCCCTCAACATCTCTAGATGCATCCAGGTTTGTGAGGAATGACAAGTCCCAGCTCAACTTCATTCCTTGGCAGCTTCTGTGCAATTTTAGACATGCACAATAATTAAAAGTACATTTCTGGTATTGTCAAAAACATTTGGCTCTTTTGCTGCGCTGGCTCTGTTATGTTAATTGCTTCCCTCTCTACACTGTATTTTAAGGTGCACATTAATTGATTTCTAATTGTAATCGCAATTATAGTGTGTTATCCTAATTAATGGAGGGCTTGATTAACACATAAGAAAGCGCCACTGTTTTCATTTTGGGAAGAAGAGATGAAATATGCTTTTACGTCATGGCTGAAGCGATAATTTCACTGGAGAATGCAGTGCTAATGCAAGGCAATTAATCATCCATTTTGGCAATAAACTATTACTCATGACACAGAATGTGCTTCTGTAAATTAAACTTAAGGCTGTAGGACATACTTGGCTTTACCTACCACACAGTCTAGGTTTAGAATACTTTATACAGCACTTTGCATTCCTCATCTTTACGCTCCTGTGAAACAGAGAAGGCAAGAAGTGAGAAGCGTTACTCATTCAAGGCAACCGACGGAGTGAGGAAGGCAGAGGCACACACCTCAGCTCCAACAACAGTGCTCCTGCATGAAAATCTCTGGAGTTCTTTCTGCCACACAGAAAAGATAACCGGTATTTATTAAGGTCCTTTTGCTCCTGGATCTCCGGTTTGGCTTGTAGTTCAGCACCACAATGACAGAAACTATCAAACCACAGCAATGCTGAAATGATTTACAGTCCCTGCTGTTCCTGTGGGGGTTTTGCCAGTGACCTTGGAGATGGAAGGATCTAAATCTCTGTTCCTGATCCTCTCAGCTCTGTGGTCCGCAGCTGGGAGCGAGTTCGATAGTAACAGGGAAGCACAAACAAGCCTCAGTAACAAAGGTATTTAGCAAGTTTGATGCTGGGCAGAAAGGCATCTAACACTGAAGTCTCACTGCTATCTCAAAAAGCCACCAGGGGCCACAGGGCCAGCCAAAGGGTTGGATCTTTTTTCATTTTATACTATATGATAGAACCACAGTATATGGAGATTCATCATTATTTTTATTTATTTATAGTACTGCCCTTAGCTGAAATCAAGGCAGGGCCTTGGCAAGAGCCGCAGGACCACAGTCATTCTAAACCCAGCATTTTCTAAGGATACAATTTCAGACTCTATCTTGGAAGCATTCTTATTTATTTTCCCCCTGGTAAATGTGACTTCGGAGAGAGAAGAGAAAACCGCTCAAATTCTTAATTATAGGGCAGCTGATTTTCAGAGAGCTAAAATTAAAGCAACTCTACACACCCAAAAGCCATAGAACAGCGCCTGCTTTTGTCTCATACCTGGTTACTTCGTCCCCTAAACTAGGGGCAAGGGAACAGAGCAAAGGACATGCTTAGAGGCTGGTGTCCACTGACGCTGACAGACCTCATTTGCTAAATCTGCTCCAATTGTGGTCAATTAGAGAGATAAAAACTTTTTCTTTTATTCTAAATACTACAGCTAAGCCCCAAGTTCCCAGCCTGCAGTGTCCCCTGCGCACACCCAGCAGCAGTGGCTACCCCTGGAGTGGTCCAGCTTGCCGCGATGAGCGAATGACAGCACTGCTCTCGGAGTATCGCAGCTACCTGGGGGCCCACCCTCAGCCGCCTGGGCAGTTCAGGCTCTGTCCCAGCAGTCCTGAAAAACTATTCCTACTGTCAGCAACCGCATTCCCGAGCCAACGTCAGAAGAACCTTTCTGACACGCTGCCAGATGCAGAGCAGAGCAATAATGAGGATAAATTATCTTCTCCCTGCTGCCATCATTTCGTAGACAGCTTCATTAGCTCAGCTCACCAGGGCAGCCCCGACAGAGGAACTTAGTAGTGCCTGGTGATTTTTAGCTTTTCCACTACAGCAGCGTTTTGCAGCCAAGCCACAGCCCAGCCCTGCACGGTACATATTGCTAGGTAACTCCTTTCCCTTTCACAAGCAGTATTTCTGCCAAGTGAGGGAGGTCTAGGAGAATCAAAGCTGTTCACAAATTCAGCGCTATTTCATAAAGAAATAGAGTAACATCACCGTCCAGATCACCTCCAGCACATCTATCCCATAAATGATAAAGCTGCTCCATTTTCCCTTGTCTTACTTAGCGATTAAACCCACATCAAAGACACCACAGGAAAAACAGGTAGTGTAAATCATCACAGCTTGTGAAATAAGCAGAACCACATTGGGTTTTGTTACAGAATGACACAACCCTTCGTGTCTGAACTAGTTTTCTCCTTTACTCCTATTTGCGCAAAGCTGCAGAGACACACGACTGAGCCAGAGGGCCGAGGACAGGAATGCCTTCGACACAGGATTGTCCTGATGACTAAGTCATGACGTTCTGAGCCAGGAAAATAATCCCTGGAAAGGGGCTGATAAGGGTATGCACCATTGCCACATCAACTCTGAGACCTTTATTAGCTATGCTCCACTCAGAGTAACCATATATACTTGGAAAAGAATGGCAGCTAAGCACAACACTGGGCAGCTGCTAGGTACCAGAAGAGCAGATAGAATTGTTCTGGCTCCATTCTCTACCCCAAGAAAGGGCCGATCAATTCTTCCTAGGTGTTTGTCCCACATCTGCTGTGCCGTGCACGTTTGCATTGTGGCGATGGGCAATGGATATGCCTGAAAGGAAACAACAGGCAGGGAATAAACAAGAGAGATCTGATTCTACAATAGGCACATCTGCTGAATAGCAGCTTTGAAGCCAGCCTTCGTAATCACACTTCTATGGACTGGTACTACGAAAATAGGGTAGGGCCAGAGCAGCTTCTGTTCAGCTGTAATGCCTGTTATTATGCACAGCCCTGTCTTTTTTGAGCTAAAATCTCTTCACAACCAAACTCTTCCCAAGAGGAAAATAGGGGGGTGCTGAAATAGAAACATATAGTCTATTTGCAATTTCTGTGGAAAAATTTGGGAATCATTCAAATAAAAAAGTAATATTTGGCTTTGACCCGTTCCAGTTTCTCCATTTACTTTTCTACCCTTCTCACTTTCTTTGCAGACTTATTTTAAAATATTTTAAAGTATATTTACAGCTATTAAATAATACCTCTATGTTTGCTCCTTAATACGAAATGCTTCAACAGCATTTCAGTGCAGCGTTTCAAAAGGGAAGTAAGGGGCTTCAGCAGTGCAGAACCATTTGCACCTTTTCTATTCTGAATCCACAGAGAAAGGTTTTAAATTTCTATTTGCCATGGGAAACATCGCTCTGGTTTGTGCACAGCCCCGAGAGAAGCTGGGAAGTCAGTGCTGCAGGGGTTTGGGCAATCACAGCCCTGAAAATTTCATTCCCATCATCAAGCTGGACACGGCGGAGAGTCTACAGCCCAGCAGCAGGGCCAGGAGGTTTATAAAGCGTCACTGAAGCCCCACAATTTGGGGGGTTTCCCTCTTTCTGAAGGAGTGTGATTATGGATAGAGGGAAATCCCTGCACAGAGAAACACGGAAGGGCAGAATCAAAACAGATGAGCAGTAAAAGCAGCACTAAGGGTGGCCGAAAGTTATTATTTGTATTTTGGAGGTACCTGGACAGACATCTATGAGCCACAACCGAATCATGGCACCTGCTACAGGCACCAAAGAAAACAGGCCTTCCCTGAGGCTTTTGCAGTCTCTTCTCGGATTTCATTAACCCACAGCTATCTTCTAGAGGCCTGGGTTATGCAGATATCAAACACTAAAACGTGAGAAGAAACATCTTGAAAACAAGATTTGATGTAATATTCACTGATTTTTTTTTTAAAGAACAGCAAGTATGTGAATGGTTCTGCAATTCTGTAGCTCGCAAATTACACTTTTAATTCTTGTTTTTCAGCGTATTTAAAATATTTCCTCTGATATAACTCCTCAAAATGTAATTTACTGGTTTTAAGTGAAAACTAGGCATTTGAACTCTTCAAAGGCATTTGTAAGCCTGAGCTCAGGGGGACTGTTTACATCCCTCAGAACCAAATAAATATCAAAACCAGTCTGAAATAGAAGGCATTTTTAATGCCATCTTAACATCTTCCACGAGTTGAGCAGAAGTATCTGTTCCCAGTCAAACACACCCATTAAAAGTGCATTTCTTCCCCTCCTCCCCAAGAAATTAATATTGTTCAGGCTTTTTACGATGGCCAGCTGGGGCTCCGTCCATAGCACTCAGCCTCTCACTTGGACTATCTCCTGCTTGTTTGCTTAAGCTTATTCAGATGCTGCACAACTGGCCTAAAGGAGCACAGTAGATTATAATCAGAGTATTTGGAACATTGCACAGAATTAATAAGACTGGTAATGAGATGGCTGTGGTAAGGAACAGGCACGTTGCTTACTCCAGCAAGCATCATAGACTTTATCACAACATCACAATATAGAACATGAGAAGCTACAGCTTAAGACATCCCACTCCACGGGACAGTAAATACGATAAGCAACAGCTCATCCTTCATCCCTTCCTATCATTCTAAGTGAAAAGGCATTTTCTGTGTTCCTAAAACAGTCAGATTAAGAGAGCTGTGCAGGCACGAGCTCTCCAGATGAAACTGTTTTCCATTTGGGCCATAAAGCTGTCACTGGGCTGTATTTACTTGAGTATCTGTTGGAACCAAAGTGATGGACAACCCTCAGTCGCTCATTTCCATGCTTTCTTGTTTAGTAGCAGAGAAATCTTCTTGTGTATCTATGTATTTGCACATATTCTCCCTACACTCCAGCGTGAGCTATTCCTGAAAGACCACTGATGTCCAAGAGACAGGCTACTGTTATCGTCTCAACAATCTACACTCTGCATCCCCAGTCCTTTTGCTGCTTTCCCATGACGATCAAATCAGTGAGTTACAGACCTGCAGTGGCAGCAGAAGACACCTCTGTGCATCACAGGCCCATGGCCCCTTAGTAAGCGGCAGAAGAAATCACTTATTTTCTTGCCAGGGAACCTAGATACAAACAATATTTTTGCCCTGGCCACATCAGTGCAAAGCAAGTTAAATTCCTTATAGAAAAAGTAAGGTCACTTTGCTGGGAAAAAGGAAAGGAACTGCTGAAAACATTTCCAAATATTGCTATTCAATTCCAGCTGGTTCTGTGCACGCGTCTGCTGCTGCTGTGGGCTTTATGAACACAAGTCAGCAATTTTGAGAGGGGAAAAAAGGCTATCAGATCATTTAAGCTGACCTCCCATCTAGCCAGGCAAATAATTCCTTCTAGTTAGTCCTTTAGTGAGCCTGATAAACCGTGCTGGACCAGAGCAGCTCATCCTGCAAGGCATCTCCGGTCTCAAAGTGATGAGTTCAAGAGATCACTTTCCTCTGGCAGTTTTGTTTAAATCACTCATCATCCTTGCTAGTTGCGCTAATAACAAAACAAGTAATAAAACTTTATATCCTCATATTTCCTTCCTTTTGAAGGGCTCAGGGACCTTTGCAGACATGAATATATGAAGCATCAGTCTCCTCCTCATTGAGGCAGTAGATGCAAGTTCTCCCTGTTCATGACAACAAGAAGAGGTTGCAGTGGAAAAGCTGCCAGCGTTTGATGGGTGCTGGTGGCTGGAATCCTTCATGTGTATGAAACTATTATCAATTAGGCTTGAAGATAACACCCTGAAATACATAGTATTAAGAATTCACTAACAATATCACAGCATGTGCTTGTTAAACTCAACTGAATCCCGATTATGCAATTGTAAAGAGCAAGAGTGATTGCTCCAAAGATAAAAGCTTCCAAGGGGATGCAAAAAAAAAATTAACACCACACAGAACTGCTTTGCCTTTCATCTTCTTCCCTTTAAATTAGTTTGCTTTCTCTGTATCAAAGCATAGAAGCTTCACACTTCTGGCCTCTTCTCAAAGGCAACCGAGATGGAGAGAACAATACTAGAGTTTTCTATTCTAATTACTCTAACTTCCAGCAAAATGTCACTGGCTGGACCTGTTTGGTGTTTTTTTTTTTTTTCACTGCCAGCCCTGTTGGTACATCTACGTTCATCAGCCTGCATGAAAGCGGCTTGGATTATGATGTGTCAGGATGGGAGAGAGGTGTCAGTTTAAACTAACTCATCCAAGTGGGATGCCTGCTCAGCATTTTTTCATAGTCTTCCCCACACTACACAGAACCGACAGACAAGGGCTACGCTGCTGTGAGAACCACCACAGCAAGAAGCGTTTCACTCGTGATCTTAGTCCCCTGAAACTAGAGACAAAACCCACTTCACCTGCCAAGTGATTTTGTTTCCTGACACCCCTTACCCGCTACACATGTGTCATGAGCTGTTTTCTGCCAGTGAGGCTGTGGACCTGAATTTACCCTTCAATTCTGCACTGCCACTGCTGAGAAGTGTAACAGGGTAAAGCAGCAAACAGACTCATGTGTCACTGCATTAAACATCAGCCTGACTGGTGGACCAGCATCCATAGCCTGTGGCCGTACTTGTAAGCACAGGGAAGCCTAAAAGACAGAGGAAAAGGATTTTAAACGATATTAATCCTTAAAAAGCATTTACCATTTGTGTTGAGAGCTGCTGTCCCTCAAAGACTTAGCAGGGCAGAGCTCAGGTGGCCACATCTCTGCAGTCTCTCCAAGGTTCCCGTGCCAGCAGGAGCAAATTCAGACCAGTAAACCTTCCAGTGCTAGGCCAAGAGCCAACTCTTCCAATGGAAATGAGGCACAGGGCCAACACTTTGCCCCAGGACATTCCTACCCTTATTGAAAGATAAGTATGAGCCCATTAAAGAACCCCAAAGCCAATATACTCTCTGTGTAGGTTCCTCATTTAAGTGTCCGAAATCAGGCGGGTTGAGTGGATTCAGGCAGGAGTGCCTGAAACAGATTCATTAATCCTCTAATTTGTGCCAATTCCTTCACAAAATAATCCTACCAAGGGTTGTATCTCACACACACACACTGCTTCACTTCTCTTACTGCACTCCCAATGAAACGCATTTTAACACGCTGTCTATTTGCTAATAAACTCCATTAATTTACCTAATGATACATCTACAACATGGGCATGCTGTTAATTTTTAGTGATATGTTCTTGAACCATCCATCCATTCTGAGACACTAAATTCTTACAAGATCTGATTTCCTTTCATTATAGTTTATTGCTGTATTTCATCCCATATGTACGGTGCAAATTAGAAAACCTTTCTAACCTGCAAAGCTTTCTCATTACGAAAATAATTACTATCTGGTAGGCTAGAAAATAATCTGTGCTAATTGAAACTGTAAAATATCTGCTCCTCAGAATCAGCTTGTTCAATACCTTGACTAAAACACACAGCCCCCTGAATTCAGCTCTCATGCTCTGGATTATAAATTCTCCTCCTTTTCTACGCATAAAAACTAGAAGTGGTGGTATTAATTATTTCAAGATTTTTTTTTGGCAGTCATTTCCTCTAACAAAATTCTTTTCCCTTAGGGAATTACACATCAATTAATTCAACTTTTCATGTGTCTCTTTCATAAAATAAGACATTTCAGCCTGTACTCAAGCTGTCAATTCCCTCGCTGCTTTTGAAGGTCATATCAAAAGACAACAATCTTTCTCCCAAACTCACTCCTACCCAGCTCTATAAAAAAATCACCTCCTTATCCAGAGTTCAGAGCTCTCCTCTCCAGCATGGACAGATGATGCATATAAAGGGCAACGGAATATTTTATGATGACATCCTCAGGTCTGCAAGGAAGAGTAGATCATGCCAGTCCAGGTCTAGATGGGAAATTACTCCCATTCCTGCCTAAAGGAAAGCAACACACAGAAAATGTTGCAGCCTGGACTACTGGGGCTCAATGCTTCTCCCATCCTTCCAGCCTCCTTTGTCTTTGAGATGGCTTCATTACTTAGTGTTGTAGATCAGCTGGTGCAATGTACCCTCAGGTGCAGTACCACCTACAGGTTAATAATTTTCTAGGGAGATTTGGAGTTTTCTCCTTTTTCTCTGCTGGAGCAAAGCAAGCTGCTTCTCTAAATACTCACCTCTTACATTGTAATACAAGAGAGAGCTGAGCTGTGACCTGGAAAATGCGTAACCACTTCAAAGTGAAAGCAAGCAAATAGGCCTCCAGAAAGCTTATTAGCTTCTTTCACCACTTTCCAATAATCACAAGAGACAATGTGTTTTAAGTACTTCAAAACAAGTAGAAAGGATGACCTGGATGTGTTCAAACAGCACTCCAGATGGTGACATCCAGGGGGTCTATGCAAGCAGAGAACTACCTGGTTTTCAAGAGTGTTTTCCTGGTGTGATGAAACTCAATTGGAGCCAGGAGGAAAGCTATTGCTAGAACGTGGGATTCGGATTCATGAAATAAGAACTCCAACTCCCTCTTGTCACCTCCCTTATTCAGGGCTTCAGTCTCACTCCTTTCTCTCACCTCAGTATAAGATACAAATTGTGTGGGAAGGGTCTATTCCATGCTCTGTTTCTGCAGCCTTTTACATGACTGATTGTAGCAGCTACTATAAATGTTATTTAGAAGCTGGATTAAGAGAAGTGCCCTGTGCTTGAACTCCTAGAGGCATCTCCCAAGCATCCTCAGAGAGTTGTGGAATGTGCCAGGAGTGATGCCTAGAACCACATGAGCAACTACTTTGGCAGCCGCTTTTTTGTGAACATTAGTGCTCTATGCTAACCCCGAGCATATGCTGCCAAAGAGCAGTCTCTTAATTGCCAAGTTCCAAACTAAAAAGCAAAATGCGTGTTGCTGCACCAGTCTCGTACATCAGCGGCAGGAAAGGAGGAAGCTCCGAGTTCTCATCCCAAATGTTTACTTTTACATAAATATGGCCTTAATTACAGTATCAGCTTCAAAGTCCACAAGCCTTTATCTCCTGAGAATACTTGGAAACCATCTTGCTTTGAAAACAGACACATTCCATCAGAACAGCCAAAGCCATAAAGCATCATTCACATTTCTGGGTGGCTTTTGTTTAAAAACAAACTGTGTGGAGATGCTTGTATTGTTCTGAAAATGGTAGGGCACAGTTTATATACAGCACAAAGCTGTCCAACTTCTCCACAAATATTGTTCTTTTCATGGGACTGAAAGTATTTCCGGCTTCCCAAAATTGTTTACATTCGGTTCGGTCTTTCTCCTACACTACCTAAAAGGAGATACATGCCCTACCAGGCAGCAACGTCTTTGTTCTCAGCCTCAGCCACACAATCAGTTCATTTTTCACACGTTCTCTCAACTCTCCATCATAAGATGACATCTTGCATGGAAAGCTCCAAATCTTTGCATGCAAAACGCTTCGTCCTAGAACCGGTGATGCTGGTGGTCTCCATAACTTAATGGGCAAAAGTTGATGTTGTATCAAGAGATACACAGGAAAAAAACAAAAGCCAAAATGTTTATTTATGAGGAGCAGAAGAAAGTGCTGGAGAAAACAATCTAAGCTATAGCTTTCAAATTAACTTAGGTCTAAGGAGGCTGTGTAGAGAACACTGTGTCCACTGGCCCTGCCTCAGCCTCTCCATGCTGCCTTTGGCCAGGGCTTTGTTGCTAACCCTAATCAGCTCTTTCACATGCACTGAACCTATTGATCCCATTTTCCTGGGAGTGCTGGTTCCTTCCCATCTGAGCAGCAGCCTGTGTTTACACATGGCTTTTATTTGAGCACCGATAAAGTAAAGATTGGGTCAAGCAATGCAGCTGCCTGGGTGGGCTGAGACAGGGGATTACACACTCCAGCACTCTGAAACACATCTCTGAAAGGGAGCAGGACAAACATCTCCTGGCTTTACACACAGGGTTTCTTATAATGCTACATTTGCACTTTTAGTTCTAATTTCCCAATAGCGAAGCCATTACAGCCTTGAATATTGAAACAGAATTCTTTGACTTTAAGCCAGAGCCACATGATCCTCAATTCAAATGCAGTTGGGTACATTAGGAATGCTCCCTCCCTGCAGTACCACCTTTCACACACAAAACATGGTGCCTGAAACAAGATCAGTGACTCCTTATTTACACCCCAATTACCTAGTGCTCCTAATTACCAAGTAGGAAGAATTGCACTGCCCTCTCACCTCAGGCAGGTTTTGTCACTTTCAGTGTTTGAATAAGAAAGCTGATAATGCTTTAAAGCTTGGAACGTTCAGTCTCCCTTCAAGAGTTCCTGGAGACCCAGATACTCTGTGTTTGCAACTGAGATGCAGAGAGCTCAGATACCTCTGCACTGACACAGCTGAACTCCAGACCAGCTTCACTTTGGAAATATCCTGTTGATTTTGACATGAAAGGAATTTTATTCCTGAATTAAGTATCCTTTCCCTAACAGTCAATTCTTAAAGTCTTGAGACTCCAATGAAGAAAAGGAACTGTTACACAGCTGGACTGTTGAGAAGTGCTAAGCATCACTCAGAGATTTCAGCATCAGCTCAGGTGTAGCACAAGCACACTCAGAACACGGGTCCAGGCAAACATATATCCAGGTATCTCTGGTTTTCCCCTTTTTTCCCTTGGGCCTGTCAACCAAAAGTAACTCACACTGGAGAGCAGCTGCTTTTCCATTTGTTACTGCCCCTTGTGCACCGGGTTGGCATTCCCACCTTTTTCAAGGCA
Source organism: Phaenicophaeus curvirostris (assembly GCF_032191515.1). Classification (NCBI taxonomy): domain Eukaryota; kingdom Metazoa; phylum Chordata; class Aves; order Cuculiformes; family Cuculidae; genus Phaenicophaeus; species Phaenicophaeus curvirostris. The sequence goes on along the minus strand of NC_091416.1, from coordinate 1,356,906 downwards.
GAAACAGTTCATAGAATCATTTGGGTTGGAAGGGACCGTAAAGATCATCTAGTTCCAACCCCCTTGCCATGGGCAGGGACACGTCCCACTGGATCAGGCTGCCCAAGACATCTCATGATACGCTTGTCCCGCGCTACCATTCATCAAGGTGAACATCCACCATCCATCTGGGAAGCATCTGAGGCACGGTGGTAGCAGGGATTTGTTTCCTTTGGCATTTTTTTCAGGGCTCAGTGATGTGGGTCTGTTTGGCCCAGTCACCACACAGGAGCCTGTGCAAACTCACAGCGTGATGCTCTCCGTTATCTCTGACATGCACAAACAACTCCTGGGCTGACCTTTCAGAAGGAATCAACCCATGACAAGCAAGAATGACATACCTAATCTAATCCTCTGGAAACAATATTTGCTTGGCTTGAGCAGTTTTGATATGATGCAGGGGGGAGGGTGGGGACGTGGAGGGAAGAGAGCTGTCAGGGAAAGAACAGCACAATCTCCTCCTAGGGGCAAACTTTTCCTATCAAGGCAGTAGAACAATGAACCCAAGAAGAAAAAGAACTCAACCCGTTTCCATTTCTTTTACTTCTTTCCTTTCTTAAAACCAAAATAAATAAATGGCAGGCCAAAAGCTACATTTCTGCAAAATTAAGATGCAGTGTATGGAGGAGTTTCTACACTCCCATGGGATAATTCTTTGCACAGTATAAGCTCAACAGCTAGAAACATCTTGTAATTAGAACCTCCTCCTTCAGTGAGACAGAGCAGGAACCTAACACTGATGCTTGTGTGCCTCTCCTTTATAGACTATTGTCTCTCTCCCCCTATGTCTCTTGCCTTATTTTCTCTACTAGATTAGTGCAAGAATTTGGAGAGGTACTGAATCCACTCAAGAAAACATCTGTACCATCGAAGTCACTGAGCAACCTGCTGTTTGTGGAGCCAGGACTTCACCCAAGGAGCTACGTGGATTCTGCCCTGGCTGGAACAGCAACTCCTCAATCTAGCCCAGAGAGAATATACAGGTTTGCTTCTCTGGAGAGAACAACCAGCCACAGACATTCCTATTTCAAGTAAAACCAAACTGCGAAAGTAAGATAAAAAACCAAAAACAGAACAAAGAAAACAATCCCCAAGCTGTTTTCTAGCAGCAAATACAGGTAGATAGATGCTGCAGCCAGACTGAATTTGTCAGCCTAGAGCACTCCCTTTCAGCTTTGCACATGTTCTGGGGAGCGCACGGCAAACCATCCCTGCCCTATTTCAAGAGAAATGCATTTAAAATGGAAAGGACACCTTACTCTCCAAGAAGCAGTGCCCAATTCCCTTAAGAATCCTTTGATTTATCTTTTTTTTTTAACCACGAGACTCCAAAGGGCGTCATCTTCCTGCTAAGGCACAAAACACTCAATACCAGAATGCACACAATAGTTGAACTGGTATCTGAAGACACCTCCCTTCAGAGGCTTATACACCCAGAGACATCACCAGGCCAATCAAAATACAATGTTTTAATTAAACGCAACACTTGAAGACTTTTAAGACTGAGCCACAGTAACCTTGCTAGGAACAAAATCTTTGTTTGGGTTTCATGTCGGGTTAATTGCATAAGTAACAGTATTGAAAAGCTGCATTTTCTTCAGTAAATACTGCATCTCGGGGTCTGATTTGTGGCCAGCACCATGTGTTCCATCCATACTTCTAGACACATTGGCACAAACCCACCAGCTGTACAAATGGCTTAACTGACATACCCTAAAGCCCCTGTCCACAGCAGAGCACCACCCAACTCTAGTGGGCAGAGCTTGGCAGGGCCTCTTGATATTTATTATAACCATTATCCCCTCAATGGACTCTGCAAGAGCCACAGGAAAAACAAGATGGGTTTTTTTTCCTCTCCTCAGTGCAAAGTCTCTTTTAACATTGATAAATATTTAATTGATACTAAATGTGAAGGCAAAATAAACAATCCCTGGCCACTCAACAGTGCCAGAATTCAGAAGAGCAAAGCTGAGGCAGCAACACAGAGTCGGAGACAAGGAGGACAGATGGCAATGACAGAGAAAGACTTCCACTGCTTTCCAGTTGGTATCTGTTGGCAGACCAAGCTGTGCTTTGAGTCTGTCAGTCACCAAAACCAGCTCGCTCGCGGTAAGAAACTGGAGATGTGGGTGAGCCTCAACAGGCAGGTGGCACCTGGTCAGGCAGCAACGGGAAAGCACATTGGATGGAAGCAACTTACCAAGTGGGTTCAATCCAGTACTCCAGTTTAACACAACTGCTAGAATCCCCTTCCCCTGACTGCATCTGTAAGACAACATTTTCTGGTTACAGCTGTGACTGGGCCCTTATGTTTAGCTTTGGCACATCAGAATACACTGTCTTTATTGAAAGGGAATGACAGAGGCAGAACTTCTGGTCCATCATTGCCTCTTTCTCATGGCCTTTGGGAGGTCACTCGCCTTTCGTCTCCCTTTTTTCATCTGTAATGCTTCTTATTCCTTTTAAGCATGGCATGCATTACCTGACTGTACAGGAACACATCTTGGATAAGGGGCTTGGACAGACTTCAAATGTAACTTTATGAAAGCCTTCCCATCTTGTACTGCAATTTCTATATAATGTATTTTGTCTATCTGAGCTGGGAACAGCTCGAAGCTTAAGTCAGCTCTTTATGATTTTAAGGAGCACATTGTTAAGTGGAAAGGGTCTTCAAAGGCTCGGGAGAAGTTGGGATAGAGGGAATAAAACTGTTCAAAATCTTGGACCCAGGCACAAAGTAAAGAGGTGCTCTCGTACAGTACAGTCAACTAGCTGAACAAAGATATGAAGGTGGATGAAGGATCAAAGGACCTTCCGTATGATTCACGAAGGCTCCTGCCATGGGGAAGCTGTTATAGCCAAGTAGTAAAACTTCTTCCTACCCATTATCATCTTTAGGACTAAGTTACTTCCATTACTTCTGACAAAGAATAAGCCAGCACTATAACACGTAACACAGAAAAACGTCAGCCCTGGAGCACCAAGTGAAGCCAAGCACCTCACCTTGTCTCGATTCTCCCCACATACATCACCACCACCTCATGCTCTCCTCTCTATCTACCTCCTTTTCACTGTCAGCCTCTTATGCAATTGTAAGTGCAAGACAAGTGCCCTGCAGGGCTCAGCATCAGCAACTCCTTTGTGGTATCTGCAGCCAAATTAACTCAACACCGTGAGTATGGGGACTGAGAACATCCGGTCATTCTTGCAGAAACACATGTTCCCGAAGTCTGCTATAGGATGATGTGTGCATAAGCCATAAGTAACATACCTATCTTTCTCACCAGGTAATAACATCAAAATATACACCATTTCCAACTCAGTCTCAGTTCACAAAAAAAACTCAAGCTCCACACACTACAAGTTCCCTAGCCAAATCCTTCTGAAGACAGGTAATTGAGGAAATCGAAGTTTTTACCCCGGACATGCAGTTATAGGCACAGATATGGCACTACCAAGCTGTGAGGTGTGAGGACACAGTCACAGCAGAAAATCAGGTACAACCCCGTATCACAAGGAAGAAAGTAAACAATCAGACAATCACAAGGATGTGTTCAAGGGCAAGCTAACTGTATTTAAGTGCTCCCTCAATGAGGGGCATTCGGGTTTGGGCTTTCTTTCCCCTAAGATTTTTTTTTTTTTTTTCACTTAAAATCTCCTCTTCCCCTTCTTGATGCTTGATCTAACATCAGGAACCTGCTCTGCAATCTGAAGATGCAATATCTAGTTTTAACAGTTTCCTATTTTAAATAGTCGCATAAGAGGATAGCATTCACAGCCAATTCATTCAAAAGGCATAATTAACGCTAATAAGCTAAAAACGAGCCCAGAGTTGAATATTTGATAAACACGAAGCTAAGTAGCCACTGAATTGCTTTGCTCCTCAAAGAGAGAAGCTGCTTTTCAGCTAATGGGCCTTTGGAAGAAAGTCTGTGCATAAGAGTGTCACAGGCCAATGTTTTTAAGACTCTCAAGCTTCTGAAGGCAATCTACTTAAAGGCTTTCAGATGAAAGCAGCTCTGCTCAATAGTGCCTGGAAGCAGAAGTTGCCCACGTTATGGTCCACCAGACAGTCATCTAACAGGACATGGAGGCAGCAGCAGAGCTGATGGTGGGGCAGATGCACGGCCAAGGAGTACAGAATCCTCCACGTACCACTCCTGTCACAAAGGCCAATTAGTTTGAATGGCCCTCATAATTAATCTCTTCATTCATAGATGCTTTCAGTGTGAGTTGCCTTGTCCCCATCAGGACGGGGTGGCTCGTGTTGTCTTTTATTTCTAGTATAGTCTTTCCTATTCACCCCTTTCATTGAAAACAAGCCATCAATAAAATGTTCTCTCTCAGGTGATAACTAAAACAGATAGTGGGAGATTGAATCAACCTCGAAAATAACCCATTCCAAGAAACAATCACAAACAGCAGGTGTCCTTCAGAGTTATGCTGGGAACCTGGCTGCGCCAAGCCTTGACAAAGCTTCTCTCCTGCACATATTTCTATCTAGAATTGCCTCCACTTTAACGCAGAAACAGGAAAACATGCATGATGAATTTCTGTCAAGGTCAGATTAACTTTATTCATGACCTTCAAAACTGGTGGGGAATCTTCATTACATCAGACAAAAAAAAAAAAAAAAAAAGAGAGAAGCAAGAGTGAGATTTGAATAGAGTTAAATGCTATTTAGAGTTTTAAATGTAATTAAAATGGATGGGAGTATTAGAAGAGGCACACACAAGATCTGCACACCGTCAGAAAATGTCCTCTTGCTTTTCCGGCCTCAACATAGGAAAGTTAAATACAAAAATCTTCTAAAGGATAAATAACGTTAAAGATGACCCAACTCTAGAAACTCAAAACTGCATTGAAACCCTGATTTTTCAGCTTCTGACCCAAGTATAATGAGATGGGAAGATGAAATGGGAAGGGAAGAGAGATTCTGGGGTGCAGACTGCTGTTAGCTCTTCCTGTACGACCTACAGACTTTGTTCTAAATCACATTCACTGTCTTCTTTACTATTCCGTTGCAGCCACATGTTGAATATGTAACACAAAGAACATTTGTTATCATTTTAAGTCACTAACTACAAAGGGAACTGCTCTGAAAGAAAAGGAAGGGTTTAGAATTAAATAGAACCTTCCTGAAAAGCCCCATGCCCATGAATTGAGACAGCTTTTTGTGGGAGTGGTGCTTATTAGATACATGGAAAACATGCATATAGCACGTGCCTTGAAAATCCAGTGTATGGATTCCTTCTCCCTTTCTGGGAGCAACTCCTCAACATCCCTTCCATGTCACAGCCAGGGCAACAGGAGACACTGCACAGAGCTGTCCACTCTCAGACACACTGGGCTGGGGTGAGGGCTGCTGCTTTTCTTTCTTCATGTCAGGAATAATTAATTAAAACTGAGTGACCTACTTGTTGAATCCTTCCCTTATTCCAGCTGCATGAATTGTGTCCAGCTGGCTGACCTTGACTGACAATGATTTTTGAAGATAAGCAAAGAAACACAATCCTTCAATTTTACCATAATTCTTTACCAATGGGTGCTTGTGATAAAAAACATGCTAACAGTGACACACGGTCCACTGCTGAAGTTCATTGGAGATACTTGAAAAGCACAACAGGCAATAACAAAATTTAATTGGAAGGCATTTTATTTTTCCCTCAATCGTAATTCTTAACTTGGATGCGTAAATCCTGAACCTCGGTGCCTCATGTTACCCGAGAGAAAGATGCAAGGTTGTCTGAAGAAGTTAGGTCAAGTGCTTTTTTTCTCTCCATCAATTATGTACAGAGCCTAAAACCTAGCTAGAAAATAAACCCTGCGTTATGTGAAATCCCCCCATGAGTCAGGCATGCATCCAGCTAGACAAATCAGCACACCTTGAGTAAACCTCAGTGTCTATGTGCACCCCACTGGTCCATGGCATAGGAGAAATATAATTAAGCTTAAGTTAAACCTTTCTTTCTTACAAGCTAAATTCAGATTTGCTTGTGTTTGTCCAAACTTACAACCCATTAAATCACTGCATCTCATCTGACAGTTACTCATTAAGCGGCAACAGCTTTATCATGCACCTGCAGCCTTGACTCTTACACCTCTGTCATTGTTCAATACAGCATAAACAATAAAACCCTACAAAGGAAAAGATTTTGTTGCTAGTAGGCACAAAAGAGTCAAGAGCTAGCAGTTAGAGCCATGGAATTAAGACACAGGACTCCATGAACTGCTGCCTTCTTTCTTCCTTTTTCCCAAGGAAAAATCATTAATTCTGAGAGAGTCATGAGTTAATTACAGATAAATTGATAGCATTTGCACAGGAACTGGAGTTCAAGATTAATTAAATTTGAGTCATCTGGCTGAATAAACTCAAGCTGTTGTTGCATTTCTGTGGATGTGAGTGCAGGGCATTCAACATCCTCCTTCTACAAGGACCCCTAAAGCCCCTCTGCACCCAGCACCTGCTGGATGGGATCTGCTCAACACCTGTAGCCACCAACTTAATTTGAGCAAAGCCTCCTGGCCACCCAGCAATCCCATCTCCAAGGTCATCTTCATCATTTGATCCAATACCTCCTCTCAACAGCTGTTTCACTGGAGCAGAGGGTGCAGTTTGGCCAAGCAAAGCCATGTTTCAGGGCTTTCCACATTTATTATCACCAGATGAGGGTAGAGGATGTTTTGAGCAGGGCTGTGTACAACCAAGTCAGTATTTCAAGTCAAAGTTTGAAATCATGCTGAGTGTTTGCCAGGTGCAGAGCAGACTAGAAAGTGCTCCTGACAGGTGGATTTCACTGAAAAGAACTGAGAGGACACAGTTATGAGGAAAAGACAACTAAGGCATAGATGGAACAAACACCTGTGTTGTGAGAAAACAGATGGAGCAAGGCTCTGGAGAGCCTTGACTAGTAATAGGGGTTTCTGGCCTGATCAGAAGAGGGACATTAAAATCAGGAATAGAAACAATAGGGAAGATTTCATTTCTTCAACATCAGACTCTTGGCAGCAGAAAAAAGGACTGGAAGAGGGACTGACTCAGCCATGTCCATCTCATTGGTATATTTGTAAATACAGAATCACATCACAACTCAATCTTCATTCTGCTGTGAGAAGCAAATCCCCCTTTCTGGTCCCTGATTTTAAGACACAGCCTATTCTCTCAGCAGACCTTGCTTGCTTCCACTGCATCTGTCTCCATCAAAGCTGCTAGAGAGGCACAGCTCAGGGCACTGCAGTGGCTGGTGAACTCAAGTGCTATGAATGTTTCCCCTCAAACAAAATTAAGGCTTTTACATAATTTACAGAAAAGGTAAGTGCCTTTCTTTGTCAGTGATGCAGAACTGAAGTGACTCCACACTGTATTCCTTGATTTAGGTATGGAAAGAACAAACATCTTATTTCAACAGAACAACTTCATAACCTTTGTTTAAAAAGCCTCTCCTCCCTGGGGATAACGTAAAAGCCTCTCTGGAAGAAAGCAAGTTGGAGATGTCTGTGATCTCATTTGCTCATGCATGTGTTTCCACCTGTGTGGGCACATAGTTAACATCTCTGCTGAATACACACCACCCAGCAGTGCCAACAAGCACGGGTCTGGCAAGTTCACTCCATCGCTACCCTCCCCAAGCTCCTCTTCCTTCCCTCCACCTCCTTTCTGAGCAACAGGCTCCATAGAAGAATGAATGCGCACACACAAACAGGGCATCGCAAAACACAGCCATTACGTGGTTTCAATATGGAACAGCAGTGAGCAAAAATTCAAAAACAAAGCTGTCAAGCCTGCTTTGTATAATCAAATGATGTTCTGAACAAATGCTTTTAATCTCTAAAGGTCATGTGGAAGGTAGCATTCCCTAAACGCCTTCCTGTCATCCACCTTCTGACATATCTATCACCCCACCTCAAATCTCCTGGAGAGGTTTGCTAAGCCATCGTTAAGCTGAGCACTTGGTATGGAACAGGGGAAGTGGCTTGTTTTGATTTTAGTTTAAATATTTAGACACAATTTGCATCTAATTAACATGTTCTGCAGTTTGTTACAAAAACACACGCAGAGAGACTATAGTAGCTTTGTTAAAATGTCATATCCAAGACAACGCTGCTATGCTGTGACAGCTTACCTCCTCTCACCTTAAAATTAGCAATAATTCCACTCAAGGAGGATGTTTTTACCTGATGTGCAGATAATCATCACTGCCTCTCAGGGAAACAGAAAAGTTCCTCGGAAAATCCTCAAAGGGACCAAAGTGCTGAGATGGAGAAACATCCTAGGATAAGCTCACACCAAGGGAGTGCTGGACAGCACAAGCCCGCTGATAAACACTGCGAACACTAATGCGCAGGTTGAATACGTTTTGCCAGTATAGCCTAGAACATTTCAAGATATGAAGTGATCCGTACTGAAAAAAACGCTTCTACCCCAGTACATGTGTTATGCTGGAGTCCTTGCCAGACATAAGAGTCCCCAAACAGAAAACACACCCAAGCATTGCTTTTCCAGCTAGCAGGTATCCCAGCATATGAGCCAAGCTGTACATAGCTACAAGCTCTACACAGTAACTGACAATTGCAGATCATCATGATAAATCTGGTACGAGAAAAACCAATTATCTTAATCCTCCTGGAACACCACTGTACCTGGACAAGCATATAATTCTCGCTATACACAAGGATTTCAGCATCTCCTGGGTATCATTTTTATGACCTACTCTTTTTCCTTCCTTCCGGCCCTAAAATGTATACATGCAAAAAGGAATATATTTCAGATTAATTTAACATCAAACCCACAACTGGGACGGGGGCATAGTGGTAGTCAATAAAAAGTCTAAAGAGCATCAAAAGTACCTGCTTGTATCAGTAACACACTCTCTATGCCTTCAACTGCACTGTGCAAAGCCCACACCTGCTCAGAATGACTCACTCGAACTACAAAAGGAAGGAAGAGCCGAAACTAAAGTCTTCTGGGAGTCTTGTCTGCTTTCTAGCTCATCTTTCTTCAGTGATCCATCATTCTCTCTCTCTGGCCCTACTCATCTGTCCAGTTGACTTCAGGTGGAAACTGGGCTGGCTAGGGAAATTGAACAAAAATCAATATAAATATTTCAAAAAGCAGGAGACAAATGGACTTGTTATCTTCAAAACCATCTTTAAGGCTTGAAAAGGAAAAAAGAATATGTACAAAAGAGCTATGGGCAGCCAAAAAAGAAAAAAAAAAAAACTATGATTAAAAAGTATCCATTGAAGTGTGTCCAAATCAGAGAACAATCCTTTAAGCATCAGGAAGAGAGCCGAGGCCATGGTTCATCCCAGATACAAAACATTCCCACTCTCTGGCTCTCACAAAGGGCCTGAGAAGTAATAAGGCATTTTCTCAGTTTAGAGAATGGTTTCCAACACAATACACTTCTATAATAGATCAAAGATGTAGAGCTAATCAGATAGGACATATACATAGAAATCAAACCTGGGGAAGCTGCCACCTCAACAGAGTTCTCTATTGATAATTTCCTGAGCTCTTTTCTTGCAGAGGATTCTGCTCACTCACATTCCCAACTAACAGACCCCACTCTTGTTTCCAAGCATTTCACTGTATGAGTTCAGTGAGGCTAAAAGAAGCAGGGTGGGCAGAATGGGGAGAAATTTTGTTATGAAGCTGAAATCATTGGTCAGGGGGACAGTAAAGGAGCTTTCACAAGATCTAGGCAGTGAGCTATTTTTCTTGAGTTTTATTCTCTTTAAAGGAACCATCTTCCTTCAGGTGAATGATAATAAATCATATAAAACCAGGAGTTGATGCTCAGGAGCTTGCAGACCTGGATTATACTAATCAATATGTATTCAGGATGTCTTCATACAGCCAGATCCATAGCTAGTATAAATCAGCACAGCTCTGTACAAAGCTTATTCCAATATAGTTTGTTATTCTAGCTGCTATAATTAGAAAACACCAGCTCCAGAGAAGAGTCTGGCTGAATCTGCTCTCATTTTGACTTTCAGTCAGCTCCCCAGAAATCCTCCTCTTATTTGACAAGTGGCTGGAGAGGGAGACATGTCACCATGATGGAAGAGCAAGTCCAGAAAGAATGGATGGAGTCACATCCCAAAGCAGAAAGACCTACTAGAGACATGGATGATGCATTAGGAAGAGGCAGAGCAAGCTGAAGAACAGACTCTGTGCCATTAATCCTGAGGGACGAGGTTGATACCAACACTGACACCAACAAAACACATGCCATCCATCTTGTACACAGTGCAGCCTGTGAGCAACCTCACTCCCGACAGGAGCAGCCAGCGCAAGGAGCTCTGCAGAGCTTTCTCTATCCAGTATCCCGAGAGCAGAGATTAAGGTCCAAGTCAGAACCATTTGGTCAGTTATTTCATTTTTTAGGATAAGGTCAAAGCCCTTCAGAAGGTGAAGCATTTTGTATATAACAAACTGCATGGTTCTATTACAGCTCCATTTAGTGCACAGCACACCTAGGCTGTCCATGTCACCCTGATGAGGACTAGATGACTTTTTGGCCTAACCACCATGCAAAACTTGAAGGAACTATACTCGGCATTGAAAGTTGCTCCAACAGGAACTATTCAGTATTGTTTATTATATTTACTATTCAGAATTTTCAAAGTATTTCCTTTTTAGCCTTTGAATCAAAAGATTCTTAAACTCAGCATTTGTCACTGAGAGCAAAGTGCAAGAAAACAGCAGCTGTCTCAGCAGTCAAAGTTCCAGTGGTGTCAGTGCTGATATCAATCCAAGAGCCTTGGAGAGATGCAGTTTTGTCACATCACAAGTTCCAGAGAGGCAGACATTAGGGATATAAAGCCCATCCCTTGCCTCAAGCTGCCTGTCTGCATATCTAATTTCAATTTTTTTGGTGCTCTTCATCTTGGTTCAATAAGCTTAACTCACTGTTAATGGCATAGTTAATTGCCTTATTGTGAAAATAACTGCATCTATCTAGTAAACAGCATCCTTTATGGAAAAAAATCTTTGTCAGAATGAATGCTCCTACGCTCACACAGCGAGCACTAATTTGTTTTGTGTGAATAGGTGACTCGCTCCTTAAGTATCTGGGTATGCATTAGTATCTCACTTTTCTATACTACTGTTAACTTGGAGTGTTGAAGATGACAGATGTTTATTAGTCAACACAAACACAGCCCTCCCACTTCTACAGAGCAGGGCAGCTTTATCCTCATTTTATAGACCAGAAACAACAGCACTAGGAAGTTAAATAATTTGCATGAGATCCCACACAGCACCTGTGGCTGATCACACCTCCAGGGATGGGGCAGCCACCACTGCTCTGGGCAACCTGGGCCAGGGCCTTCCCACCCTCACAGCAAAACATTTCTTCCCAAGATCTCATCTCAATCTCCCCTCTTCCATCTGAAAAACATTCCCCCTCGTCCTGTCCCTGCAACTCCCTGATCAAGAGCCTCTCCCCAGCTTTCCTGGAGCCCCTTTCAGTGCTGGAAGCTGCTCTAACGTCTCTTCTCCAGGCTTAAGAAGTACATTGGAAGGATCCTAGTAGTAAGCAGGAAATCTTGAGCTCCGTAGGTGTGGGACACAGGCACTGAAGCTTGCTCCTCCCTCATACCAGTCTCCATCTCTCCCTGCCCTGTGCAGTGAGATACCTCCTGCTTCAGCCTCACAGATAATTTTGTATTTGCAGTGTCACCCTCAGAAAAGGGCTGATGCTCTGGCCTCTAGTAAAGGCACCAAACTCCAACTTTGTCTTGCTTCTGAGAAATGCCCTTTGCCTGTAGGCATCCAAGTACTTCACAGTGAACCGAGAATTTAGGACAGTCTTTCCCCATACCCTCCTCCCCTGGAGTTTCCAGCAGAAGTTCTGTAATGCCCCCCCTAAATAGAAATAACAGAGAAGGGCTTGTCAATCCTTGCTCCAAAGCTGCTACGCCTGGAACCCATCCTAGCAGGCACAGCTAATGTGAAGTAAATGCCCTATAAATAATCAAAGGGGAAGAATCATTAGCCAGCCATCTTGTAATAATAATTTTAAATGAATGTGTAATTTAGAGAGAATAATTATAAGACAAGGCCCCTTAACCATAATGAATGCACTCAGATAATAATTCCTGCAGGCTCAATCCTGCCTTGGGGAAGCCTGTGTTCTTTTCTTGGTACGACAAGCTTCCTGGGAAGCAACACAAATGCAATGGGACTGACTGCAAAGCCTTCGGGGGGGCATAGGTAGGAAATAGCTGCCTCTTCAGACCACAGGCTGCTAAGAATAGTCAGCCCTCGCCCTCACATGTACTCTGGTGCCAGGCGTGCCTGTCAAACAGGGAGCTGCAAGGACAAGAGCAGCCTCTAACAGAGAGCAGCACCCAAGCTGTGAAGCAAGGTAAGGCCCTTCATCTAGGAGAGTGAACTAAGCATCATCTGGCATTTATCCAGGTTCCCCAGAGACCGGCTTCCAAGGTCAAGCAGGGATTTTACCTTGTAGGCCACTAAGCTGAGCACTGAAGAGCAATCCCAGCCCCCAGCCTGCAATACCTAAAGCTACATGGCCCACATCTCGCAGGTGGTGCTTTTCTGGATGTGCCCCACAAGAGAAGCCAAATCACATTCACAGAATATGGTGTGCAGAGAAGAGAAAGCAGCAAGGGGTCCAGGAGCCTCTACCTCACTTCAGCATCTTTTACTTACGTACTTCAGAAGCAGGAGATTACAAACTTTCCCCATATGACATTGCTTTGCCCATCTGTACTCCGCTCCCAATAGCTTCTAGCTACAGCCAGAGCTATTTATCCAGGTGCAGCAGCAGCTCTTGCACCAATCCGAATCCCGGAGGGAGACTGTCTAATGAAATCTAATGGAGCAAGTGAAATAAGGAGCAGAGAACCTCTTTGTCCCATGCAGCAGCTGTCACATCGTGGCAGCCAGTCTGCAAGGCTTGCCCTAAAACTGGCAGGAGGAAAATAGTCCTCATGACTTATGTCTTTAAAGTGACTTCTATGAAATCAGGCTAATAATAACCCAAATCCCAGCTTTGCCAGAGTGGAGGACACTGCTTCTCTATAGCGCTGCAAGTCCCAGGAGGAAATGCCAACTAGAATTGGATCCTCAGCATCTAATCTGCCAGGAAGTTTGCCTTTTTTCCAGCCCCTCATCTTCTGTTGCACATTTCTTCCCCTTTTTCTCCCAGTGGAGAACTAAAGATAGCAAAGCTGAGGCCAAACATAACACCAGGCTTTCCCAGATAATAAACAGGTCTGCACAGTCTCAAAGAAGCAGGAATCAGCTCATCCCAGAGCCATCTGGGAACCGAATGTGTCAGAAATCAGCAGAGTTGCAATAACACCACAAAGTACTACCAGAGATCTCGTGCAACAGGGACTCCATGAACTTCGAACCAATTCCCACTTGTCTTACAGCTATGGCCAATGCAGAACTGAAACTGTTGTTCTGTTGCAGCAGCCACGTGACTGGAACTGGGAAGAAGAAAGAATACCTGTGCCTTACCACAGACTTTGCAGGCTTCAGACAAAGCCTCCTGAAGGAAACAGCTACAAAAGCTGCTTTTGAACTGCACTAGAGGTCAAATCTTGGAGCCCTGGGGCATCAGCTATGCAAGTCTACCCTTGGAGCAGAACTCTTGTGAAAGCCAGTCACTGCCTGCCTTTCATCAGCCATGAGTTTGTCTGCTCCGTGCCCAGAGCTGACACTAGCACGCAACCAGCACAGACAGTGAAGCAATACAGTTAGACCACAATCCTGAACTGCAAGTTAATGTGATAATGTAGATGTAACCATTATGTCTTATTTCTCCTCTGCATACAGCTCAGAAGTCACCGCAAAGAGCAGTCACGGACAACTTCATGTTAGAATCATTTCCACTGAGACTCTTTTGATGGTGCTCCTTCACAACATTGAGTGGTTGCACAGTGATGGTGTTTTAGTTTCCATCATGCTAACAAGTATCGATAATGATGCATCAAGCTAAACACACAGCACTTATCTGAGTACAGTTATTGCTCCACAGCTCAGCATGAGCTGTTTTATAGCACAGCAATATTAGTTTCCTCTTCAAGTTGAGACCCCAGGTCTGACAACATCCCTTGATATTTGCACTGCCAGGGCAAGAAGTTTGCCACCAAGGCCTCCATCAAAGTTTACAAGCAGTGCTTCCACTTGGGAGAGACTGCAACAGCTCCATTATAGTGGGTAGTACAGAACTGATGGCAGGGACAGGAGGCGAGAACCATAAGGGTAATACATTGGGAACAGGAGGGCACAACTGCTCACCTAACCCATCTCCTGCTGTGGCAGCAATTGTTCCTGCAAACTGGCTGCTCAAACTGAACAGACAGTTTCACTTTTGCAAGGTCTTAATGGGCTATAGTTGTCTCCCTACCATCCCAGTCACTTTTAAGACACCCCTTCGCAAGATACCCAAGCCCCTCATTCAGGATCCTGTTTCCTCAGGGTGCATTGGCACATCAGACTATACTGCACCAAAACTGATTGCAGCAGAAGGTGCAGGGCAGCATCATTCAGTGCCACGGGGCTCATGATAAGCACAAAAGAGAAAAGTCAAAAGTGAATGCTTAACAGCTTTTGGGCTAGAGATTCTAGCTGAGGTTTTCAAGGGTGACAAAATCTGGCTGCTGCTGGGCTACTAACAATTAATGACAGCAGTGGGTGCAAGGCTGACAGACAGCTCCTGTGAGAGCTGTGCAGCCCACAGCCAGCCACGCAGCTCTCCCTGGGTACAGTACAAGGCTTAGAGCTGAGCCAAGGATATGGAGCGGACAGCGCAGGGTCGCAGAGCCCAGAACGCTTTTGCTCACACTGCAGATAAAGCTGCACCCTTTTCTGAGACTGACTCTGTGGTAAGGACGGCCCTTTGGCCAGAACAGAAGCTAAGCCTCTCTTGCTGTGACAACCAGGTCTAGAGCAGTGCCTCTAAGCTACAGGCAAGCTTACTGCTGGTGTAAAGCCACAATTCAGAAAGGCAATATTCCAGATCTTGTAGCTCCCAGCTCATTGCTATTCCAGCTCCTGACCCTGCCCACCTCACCACTGTGTTCTTCTCAAAGCAATGACTGAGCATTCCTTAGCAACAAACTAAATTACTGGAAGCTTTTCCAGTTGCAGATGAAGAGGTACCAGAATATTGCTTTATTGCTGGCTACTCAAAAGCATGTACACAAAAAAATGGGAAGGAAGCACCTTTCCTTCCTCAGCCCAGCTCAGGTCCCCTCTGCACAAACACGCACCCACTGCTCAGCCCTGCTCTCGTTCTGACAGGCATCCCAGTAACCGTCCCACCCAGGAAACGCCCACAGGGCATGAGGATGCCACCAAGAGAACTGAGGGGTCTTGTATTTGTTTAATGAACTGAGCAATCCATATCGCTGGATTAAACAGTCTCTTTTCATGGTAAGCAGCTTTCCCCATCCCCTGTCCTTTGCCTGACCAGACTTTATTCATTGCTCTGTTTTTAAAGACATTCTGCAGCCCAGATTTAATTTATGAACGGAATCCACCATCTACTTGATTCCTTGTTTTTTTGCTTTAAAAGCTCCTTACTACAAGAGCCCAGCTAGCAGATTTACAGAAGCACTTAGTGTTGCTGCACATATTACACGCACCCGTCCATTACCATGTTGCTTCCCTTCCTGCTGCTGGAGATGGAATTTTGCTCTATTATAGTTCCTGCTATTCTCCTTCCAGCCTGACCTGTCAATGCCTGACAAAGTGATCTCGAACCCTCTCCCCGTCTGAAGGATTTAGCATATCTTAATGGGTGTGATGTTACTATTCATCTCAGTCTACTGAGGAAATAGCTAGACTGATGTACTGGCAGAGAAAACAAATAGAAACAGACCATAGATGAAACGTAGCTTCCCTTCTATTAGAAAGGACATGAACACAGCAATGACAGGGAGGGCTAACAGGACATAATAATTCCATTCATACAGCTTTCATGAAACAGCCAGAGGAACAAGGCTATATTAGTGCCCTACAGAGTGGGCTTTGCATTTTCCAGGATGGGCACAGATCATCTGTCCTTTATAGCAGCATTTTTACATACCTGAAGGCTGCTATCGCATTCATCTTCTCTAAACAACCACATTTTACTCACTCTTCTCTCACAGGTCACACTTCCCAGCCCTCTGCATGTTCCTGTAGCTCATCCCCGGCTCTGTCCTAAACCTCGGTGTCCAGATCCAGATGCAGTGCAGCAGCTGACACCCCAAAAATACTGACTAGAATGGAATTGCAATCTCATGTCTCCTACAGAACCCACCTCTGGCCAGCATCTGCCCCTTGTAACATCCCCACTGTTATGGTGTGTAAAGTCAGTAACTATCTCCTCTTCCTTTTCTAAAACATTGCAAGGAGCCTGCTTGAGCAGGAAGCAGGTTTTTGGCCCTTTTTTCTGTCTCTATTGTGACCTCCAAAGGCTCAGACCAGCCTCTAAGACCATTTTATGTGCAAGAACTACTCAAATATAAATAACCATCCCAATAATAAAAGTGTGAGCTGGTCTGAACTTAATACATTTGTTATCTTGCCTAGAAAAAGACTTCTGGAGGAAATGTGCCAGTAACGGGACTTTCAAGTTGTTGAAAACCTAAAAAAAAAAAAAAAAGCAAACCACACTGTTCTTTAATTTAGGGCCAGTGTGACCTGGCAATTAGTCATAGGACAAGGCTCCAGCTCAATTAAGATAAACAGCCCAGTATAATGAAAACGGTAATGTGACCAACAGGAGCAACCTGAGTTATGGTCTCAATTTTCTCCATGCCTGATGGATTTGAAATAAGTTCAAAGAAGGTCAAGTGGTTGGCTTTTCATTTGCTGATCTCACACAAAGTTTTTCTATCCACTTCTCTCTCCTTGTGAGCTATGAACTTATCATTGCTCCGTCTCCCAGGACTAAGCTCCCCCCGAGCTGTATCTGTGCTGTGAAGGAGGTCCAAAACCAAAACTTCACAAGGGTGAACTGCAAGCTTTCCAAGTGCAGTCCAAGGAAATGTGATTTCCCATTCTCTCTGCAGGTTATCTTCTGCCTGGTGTTCCTCAGGCTGGTCCCTTTCACATTAATCAGCTCAGACTTGAAAAGGGAGCAAAGAGCAAAGCCTAGCCTTGCTGACAGTCTTTGCAACTCTGTCATCTGACTACAGAGAGCAGCACCAAAGGGACCACAAAACAGTGTCTGAGGGCACCTCAGTACACCTAAGAAAGCAGGAGAGATTTGGGACGCGCCTGCATCCTTGATAAACCTTCCACAAGGCTCCCCCCACCTTGAGGGAGGCTGATCACACCTTTGTCAAATGTGGTTTGAGAAAACAGTACAGGCTCCCATTTCCTATAAATGTGCCCAAGCTGAAGGCTACACCTGCCATTCCTTGCTGGAAAACTCAGTTACATGGAATCATAGAAGGGTTTGGGTTGGAAGGGACCTCAAAGCCCATCCAGTTCCACCCCTGCCATGGGCAGGGACACCTCCCGCTAAATCAGGGGCTCCAAGCCCCATCCAGCCTGGCCTTGAACCCCTCCAGGGATGGGGCAGCCACCCCTGCTCTGGGCAGCCTGGGCCAGGGCCTTCCCACCCTCACAGAAAAATATTTCTCCCTAAGATCTCATCTCAATCTCCCCTCTTTCAGCTTATAACCATTGTCCCTTGTCCTGTTCCTATCCAGAGCCCCTCCCCAGCTTTCCTGGAGCCCCTTTCAGCACTGGAAGCTGCTCCAAGGTCTCCTCAGAGCCTTCTCTTCTCCAGGCTGTACAACCCCAACTCTCTCAGCCTGTCCTCATACGGAGGTGCTCAAGCCCTCAGAGCATCTCTGTGGCCTCCTCTGGACTAACAGACCCATGTCCTCCCATGACACACAATGCCTCCTTGCATTAATGACAGACAGAACCAGCCAAAGCAATACAGGAACCCAGCATCCATGCCCTTCGCAGCCTCCATCCATGGAAGCCTCCCTTTCCCACCTTCCCCAGCAAGGTGGCTCCTGCAGGATTTGTGCAGGGCAACGTCGCCACCCAGCGGCCACTAGCCCGGGGGCCAAGACCCACCCACCACCCTCACCTCCGGGACAGCTCAGCTCTGCCCTCCACCTGCTCCAAGTCAGGGATGGAACAGGGATGGCGATGGCAGCCCAGGGCTGCAAGGCTGAGTGTACAGTAGCCGAGCATCAGCACAGGCAGCTGCTACCCAACAGCACTGCCTCCTCCACCACCACTCGCTTTCCTTGCCCGCTCGGCATCCCTCAAGTTCCACAGCCGAATCATTAAACAATACAAAGGTATCTCTCACCATATGCAGTAGTACAGGAGGTGCTCCACCTCTTGGATCATCTTCGTGGCCTCCTCTAGACTCTCTCGAACAGATCTACATCCCTCTCGTGCCAAGGATTCCCGTTCAACTGCCCCAATTTTAGTTACAAAGCATGCTGGCCCACAAAGCTTCAAAAATTAAATAGTTAAGCATTCTACCTCAACAAGCTCTTGGCTAGGCACCAGCAGCCACCCTCCAAAGCAGGCAAAGAGTCAATTCACTCTGATGCACGCACAGAGCATCCTCACTAACAGGTAAGGAGGGTTTGTGGATTGTTTTGATCAAGGCAGCAATTTCTCATGATGCTGTTCAATTAGAATATAAAATCAGCCACATTAGGCTAAGAGTCTCAGAAGCTATTAATTCCTGAGAAAAAGATAATGAATCTAATAAAATTAGATTTTCCTGCTCCCAGAAGGCCACTGAGAGTTATATATAAGGTACAGACTGCCATGGTGCCATTTAATTGCATCAAGTCAGGCTGGGACTCATAGAAAGTACTTTGTCACAGGGATGTTAGCGGAAAATATTTAATTTAGTCATAAAACACTGGTTTTGAAGTAGCCACTGAGCAAGCATTTGTAATGATGATGCAATCACAAAGAAAGCAGTTCCCACGAGGGTCCCCAAGATGAACATTTAAGCTCAGCCATTTGCAGTCTCCAACTCCCATCTACCTGCTATCAAGGCATTTGGAAATGAGTTAAAGCTCACCAGTAGAGCTGAGCCTCTTACATGGGCAGGCCCAGTGCTGACAAGCCTGTGAACAACAACGCAGCGAGACTGCCAGGCTGCAGCCCTGCTCAAAGTACAACCAGCAGGAATGCTAGCACTGAGGAGCAGGCAGAGATTAAAGACCTGAGCTCTCTGTAGAGCTGTGGGGGCTGTCCCGACATCACACCCCTCTTGAATTTCATCTTGCTTCTCTTATCTGAAAAAGACAGGCCAAGAACCAGCAAGAAGGAATCATATGAGACAAGCATGTGGTACCAACCAGCTCCTGTCACTACTGGGTGCAGACAGAACTGCATTTCATCTGTCCCCCCCCACAAGGGCTGCAAAGGCTTAAAAGACCCAGAAGTGCACTGAATTCTGCAGCTGGGAGAGACAGGGGCACTGTCAAGGTGTTTAATTCTTCACAAATTCCTGCTTGTTTTGTCCTCAGCTGTTTTGTCAAAGCTCCCTCTTACTCTGGGAAAGAGGAGGAAAAACCCTTATGTCTGAGAAATTCCATTCAGGAGCTGCTTTTTTAACATTTCCTGCCAAAATCCCTCTACCTGATGGATTTTAGTGTCACAGATGATGCTGCATACTGAGCTCCCAAGGCTTTCTCTGTGAACCACTGAATATTTGTTTAAAAATGAAGACGTTCAAGTGCCCCACTTAAAGAAACAATTCAATGGGTGTCAGCACACGCATGCCATCTGATCTTTCCTGGAGGAGATTCTCCCCCTCCTACCAGACTTCCTCCACAGCCCCTCGTAGCCCAAAAGGTCCTTCGCTATTTAGATGCAGATAACAGCACTTCCTTGATGCAGAGCTAGGATTCTATCGGCTACCTGCTCATTCACTGATGTTTGTTGGGTTGAATAGAAATGACCATGGATGACAGACAGGGTGAAGCCCTTTCTGACTCCTGAGAAACTACACGAAATGAGTCCTTCCAACCCTTCTGCCCAGGGAATGACTGCTGCCAAGGTAAAGACCTGGAGGCTTACACGGTCCAGCCTACGTGCTGAGCATACGCAGAAAAGGGCCCAAAATATTTCCGCTTTCAAACACCAAACAGTGAAAATCCGAGCCTTACTTGTAATGACATTCTCCAAGAGTGAGGTTCTCTGCCAATTTTAAGATGTGAAAAGAAAGTCCCACTAAAAACACTCATTTTCATCTAGAAGTCAGTTTTTATCCCCAAAGTATCTCAGCAAAATGCCTTTTAACAGCATCACCCAGGGGTGAGAAACCCTCTGTACCTTTGCACTTTGCAATTTGGCTCTTCAAACACAATCTAGGCCTAGATATTGTTTCCCATCTGCTGCAAGCAGATGCTTGCTTGAAGGCTCGAGAATTTGTTTTTGGGAGAAATTCTCCCTCAAGGAAAAGGACTGAAGTCCCAGTTCCACTCTTATTTACCTCCTTATGCCATGTAAAGCCTGTGCCGCAGTACCACTCCATATGAAGTCTGCAAGAGATGCCCACACGCTCTCCAGGCTCCCCCCTGGACCACACACTGCTGATACTCTTCAAACTGGCTGTCAAGGGGGTGCTGTTAATATCAAATGCAACACAGCTGCTACACCGATTCACCCCAATTTCAAAAGAAAGCTGAGTCAACAAAGTTGTCACATAAAAGGTTTGCTTCTTAGTAACAATATGAGTGACTAATTAACAATCGATAATACCAATAAAAATTGAGACTGACATCCATAAGGGGCACTATGCCAATAGCTCATCATCTGTGATAATGAAGCAAGGAAGCCTTGCTGGGTGCAGACAAACACGTGAGTCAGTTCAGACTGAGATGATACAGCTTGAACAGTCGAAGACTGCGTGGAAACTCATCTGGGGCTTCCTTTACCTCTCATGTTTCAGAACACTTGGGGTTTCAAACACATTCACTCTCTGCTGACTTCATAAGCTCAAGGTACAGGTAGCAATGGAAAACTCCAGTCTGCACTTTATAGTTACCCTGAGCTCACGGTCCCTTCTGGACTTGGAAATGGAAGAGCATTAAGCCACCAGCACAAGCATGCGAGGCCCAAACAATGGTGCCCTGAGTCAGCTCAGCCATCATTCACATCCCAACTAATCCTGAGGACTGACCACAAGTTCTTGGAGACTGTGATTGTTATTTGGCTCAGTGTAACTCTTGGTACATCAGGGCCTCAGTACTCCTGCACTAAAAATAATAGCCATCATCATTTTCCATAAGCAGATCACTGCATCTTCCCAACTCTAGAAATGCAGCAATTATGGCAATGGCTCCCTTGGCTCAGTTTTAGCCTGGTCACTAATCTCTTTGCATCAAAGTGATGGACAGCCCAGCTCCTCACAGCAAGAATTATTTCTCAGAGCCTTCATTTAGCAACAGACATCAGATCTCACAGGATCTCAAAAGGCTCTGTTCTGCACTGCCTTCTCTGCTGCAAACTCAGAGCCACACTCCTCCCGTAGCTGAACCAGGACAGAGAGCATTTTTCCTGCCTGCCAACACCCTGAAGCTTGTGTTGAAATGCCATCCATTACAGCCTACAGCCAGAAATAAAGCCTGGCACAGCCCCGTGACCCTGGCTCCAGCTGTCTCTTGGTTTTAGAGCAAAGGTTTCAGAAAGGTCAGAATCAAACCCCAGCAGGAAGCATGGCCATGCCAAGAACTAGCTGGCAGTGTAAGCGGTGTAGTGGCTTCCTTCTCCCAGAGGAACAGACTGAAGGCATCTTCTATCAGGGCTACAGAAATGGAAAGGTTTACACTTCAACCTTTGCAGCCTGGAGCCTCAGTTTCCCCCCTTGCAACCAGCTCTGTTGGCAGCAGCCCCCCTTGAACCCTGACTTTGTACCCATCACGAGCCAGAGCTGGGGCTCTGGGCTGAGTTACACAGACAGGACCGAGGCAGTCACCGAGAGCCTGCACCACAGAACTCTTGAGCATCGTCAGCAGTGTAAAACACTGTTCTAGTGCAAGGAAACACAAATACTCATGCCTCCCACCAAAACTTCTAACATACCCTATCTAAATTTACAGTTTGAAGCAACCATCAAGTTCAGAGACTTTTTTTTTCCTCAGAGGTCTGTTAATTCCTTACATGGCATCTGTGTCAGGGAAGCCAGTAGTTATGGGATGGGAACTTGTTCCAGAGCAAAACAAATTTAAACAGAATGAGAAAAACCAGTAAAAAGGGTAAGCAGCTGGCTTCAGTTAGGGCCTTTCTCTAAAACATCTGCCAAGGGATTCAAAGGAGAATGGCAAGCTCCCTTGAGAACAAATGAGCCCAAGTGGAGACACTAGTTTGTTTTATTTAGAGATGTGGGATTTACCCACATGTCAGCACACACAGAGTACAGTTTGCCCCTCCTAGATGCTGCAGGCATAAAGCCATCTCAGATGCCTCTGTAGGATGAGCCCTTCATGGGTACTTGGCTGGCAGGATCTCAGACCCCCAGGAGAAAGGGCTGGGAGGGATTAGGTCAGCTAGAACACCATCATGCCCCCACACTAAAGAGCATGAGGTACGAATGGAAACAGGTACAAGAATTAGAAGTACCTGCAGTTCCTTTTGATACCATCTGTGCTTGGTTTCACTGGGCCTGAGCACTGAATATCCTGGGATTCCGGAGATGGGGAAACTCCTACGCACAACTCTTTTAACCAGGTTTTAGCCCAGCAGATTCTCCTGCCCTGGGATGACACCGCTGCAGCGTGGCTGCACATGGCACAGCTGACAGCTCATTTCAGCAGCTTTGAGATAGGAAGATGAAGGCTGGCGTGAGTGCAGCACGGCTGGGGGAGTCAGAAGCTCCAGAAAGCACAAGCAGCAGCGACAGCGCTCCGAGAGTGGCAGGTGTCAGTGGCACCTCGATTAAGCTGCCATGAGGATCCAGCATACATTCATGCAGCTTCTCAGGTCACCCACACTGGGGAACAAACCACCACCTAGAAGCTAAGGACACCCTGCACTCTGGGCTTTGAGAAGGCAATGCCATTATCCTCCCCATGCAGATGAGGAAACAGATACAATGAGTTAGGAAGTCTCCTCAATAACTTTGCCAGTGGGAGCTGGGAATAAAGCTCATTTCCCTGTTCTGGCAGCCATATCAGTTTTACCTACTTGCCCAGGCTGCTGCTCAGCCACAGCCCACACCTCTGCTGCAAGCCTGACAACTGGCTGCCCTGGAGCCCTGGTAGCATCCAACTGGAGAACATGCAAAACCACCAGAGAGACCTCCTTCCATCTATGGCAACTATGGCCTCTCTGCAAGATTCACACATCTGGAGAGACACTTGTCTGAGACCAGGGCAGAAAAGTACAAGGGAACAAGGGCACTGAGTGCACATTAAGCCCCTTTCCTCCTGCCTAGGGAGAGGGTGGGAGGGACAACAGCATCACAAAGGAAAATGACTCATTAAGAGGTATCAGGATTTATTTACACCAGCACATAAGACAGTGCGGCAATGAGGACTATATTTAACTCCACACTGTCTTGAGGTTAATGCCTCCATTTAAATGGAAATTGAGTGCCAAATTATTAGAACCTGTTTGCAAAAAAGGCCCCAAATTATAAGGAAAATTTGTCAGTGCAGTACAGTTCCAGTAAGTGTTCCTGTTACTCATCTCAACAGGCTAGACCTGACTGAAGGTCAGTGCCTGCTTTCCAACAAGCCAAACATCTCTGCATGAGCGGTGTCCTCAAGAGAGTTCACCTGGGCACAGAGGATAAACTGGGGGAGGGAGCCAATTCAGAGATGAGATCAGCCCCTGAGCTGGGCAGACAATAAGTCAGCCGAGAGAAATGGGTTATATGCAAGCAGGGACAAGTCAAACTGAAGAGAGTCTTAAAGCAGTTTAGTGGTGCCTAGAAGGAAAAAGGGTCTGAGCTGAGATTATTACAGTAAAAAGATTCTTACAAGTAAAGAGGCAGGTGAAAAATTGACAGTTTACACAGATTAAGTATTCAGCTACCTCCAGCGGAGCCATGCATCTAATATTGCAGGAGAGGTGGATTCCGGCTGGGCATTAAACTGCATCAGAGCCACTGACTATCCCCAGGCTGGACCCAGCCACCACTGCTCAAAATTAACTCAGCTGGCAAGGTCTGACTGCAGCCTGCCATTCTCAGTGGGTCTCTGATACTTTCCCACCTGCCAAACAGTGTAATCAAAGATAATATTGACCCAAAGCCTTCCTTCAAATTCTTTCGAAATAAACCTGGTTACAAAGTGGGAAGAA
Organism: Phaenicophaeus curvirostris; assembly: GCF_032191515.1. Taxonomy (NCBI): domain Eukaryota; kingdom Metazoa; phylum Chordata; class Aves; order Cuculiformes; family Cuculidae; genus Phaenicophaeus; species Phaenicophaeus curvirostris. Next base: position 1,332,596 of record NC_091416.1, on the reverse strand, counting down.
CCATAATCTCACATATAAACACTGATACTTGGTATTAAAGTAATGCAGGAGAAATAGGGGGTTTGATTTTCTGCTTTGACCTGGAATTCAGCAGTTGAATCTGATTAAAATCCAAAATCAATAATAGGACACAAGTATTTCTCACACAATACAGCCAATGGAAAACCCATTCACTAAAAACTCAGATAATGTATTTAGATTTAGCAATCATTTACACATAAAGGGAGATAATTTTACAGAGAGAAAACAAATAATTCAATATGCATTATAGCTAATGTTTCAACCAGTCTTTAAAACCTCCCCAAAATCTTCAGCAGGTAAATCAGAAGGGAGAATTATCCCACGCTAAACCTTAATCAACTGAGGCAAGATGTTCAAGGAATCGTGTAGAAGGTTGCAAGAACCATGTTTGACAGCAACTCAAAATCTTTCTCTAAGGAATGGTATAAAACCATCATTTAACAGTTTACTTTTAACAGTCATCTAAAATCAAGCTATTAAAGTATTTTTCTTTAAAGAACACCCTAAGGACACATAATTAATAGCTAATAAGTTCAAAGAAAGCATCCTTCTCAGTTACAAGCCAGGAATGTTAAGAAAGTACTGTCACTTGGGCTCTTGTTTGTTAGGGCCTGTTAAAACCACACTTGATCTGTTCTGCCAGGTGAGATCTTTGCCCAGCATTCAAGTTACTCATTGCAAGCAAATGACAACCCTGAATAAGTCATTTGCCTTTTCTTAAACTCACTTAAGACCTGCAAGATTCCTGCAAATACAATTCCTAAACTATTTTCCTTCTTATAACAAGAAATCTTTACACATTGCTTTGGATTTCTGGCCTTTCTCACTGCTCACAGGGAGCACCTCTGCTGCTCAGAGCCACAACGGCCACTGAAGTCCTGAAGCAGGGCTTAAACAACCTATATCTGTATCAACAGGAGCCGACACGAGAATTACTAGCGCACTGGACCTTTCAGCTGGAGGGAGAGAGCACTTGAGCAATTTTTTTCCAACTATCTCATGTACAAGAATGAACATCAGATCTAACCACATACACAGACCCCCAATGTGCAAACAGCTGGGAGTCTTCCTGACTCGGAGAGGAAATACAAGCCAAACTCCTAAGCTCTCTAGCCAGCTTCCATTCATCTTGCCTGTCACCTTCCCAGCAAGTCACTGGTTTGTGGTACAAATTTCTTCCTTGACTTTACAGCTAGAGCAGTCCAAAATAGAGACTGAAGGAAAGATTTTAACCACAGACTTACTTGTGATTTGCTTAAGCTTTAATAGGCATCCCTGGTGGTGAAACACGTGCTGTACAAGGTCACAGCTGGAGCTCAGTATCCAGCCACAGCTTCTTCACCACATCCTCCCCTGAGCCTCAGAGGCTAAGCCTTGTGCCACAGCCCAAGGCTATGCCACCTTCGGGAGCTATGGTCTCCCCACCCTCACAGCAAAACATTTCTCCCTAAGATCTCATCTCAATCTCCCCTCCTTCACCTGAAAATCATTCCCCTTGTCCTATCCCTGCACTCCCCAATCAAGAGCCCCTCAGCTTTCCCGTAGCCATGCAACTTCTCCATTGGCTCTGGCCTCAAGCCTCCCTCTTAAGCTGTTTTTGTCAAAATGCTGAGTGCAGGGGGAAATACCCTGGGTTTTGCCAACAGAAAGGACAAAAAAAAAACACATACCAGTGACTCCGTGAAAGAGGAATTCAGGTGAAGATGGAACCTTAAAAGGGAAACACTTGGAATTGCTACTGACTGGAGAAAAGTATAAAGGAATTAGATCATTTTAAAAACATTTACAGCTCCACTGCATTGCTGCAGAAAAAGCTCATGCTGCCATGTTTAATTTATTTCAGACTTGGAGGAATAAATCTCAGTAAGAGCTAGTGCTTTCTGTTCACAGGCAGAAAGCATGTGTTCACACTTAACATAATTGCAAACACCCATGGCTTTAAAAAATAAACTTCTATGCATCAGCATAGGCTCTGAATCCAAGCCTACAAGCAGCTCCAGTTTGAGCAGCCCTACAAGGATGCTGTTTAAGGCAGCGAGAGGGGCCCAGACTAAGCACGAACACCAAGTGTGTGTGTGGAGGCAATTCTCTTAAAGGGAGAAACAGATCCTTGTAAGAACGAGCACTACTCTGGAGCAGGAACTAGAGGACATTGTTCCCCACTTTGATACTGTCTGGCAAAAGCAGAACTACACATCGATCAGTGCCTGGGTGTCACACTCTTACATTCAGCTCCCACTCAGAGCCCTCCGAGTGCCTTAAAACTGTTGTACATCTACATCCCCACATCCTAGAAACACAAGCACTGCATAATCTTTTTCAAGATACTTCTTACCTGAAGCTAGGGTTAATCCTCTGCGGCTGCTAAAAAGGGAGCGTTAGATCAGGCCTGAAATTATTAGACTGACAGCTCTAAAGAGAAAGAAATCGTTGCATGTTCAGAGCACTGCATGCAGCACTGCTTCTCCCAAATCATCCACACACCCTCTTCACCCTGCTTGTCTGTCCCCATCCATTTTCCACAATGGACTCTGCAGGCATTCGCAAAGGGTCTCTGTGCTACATGTAAGCAGTGCTTGGCCAAAAGCATGCGTGGTTATTCCAGAGATTATTAGTAAGTCTAAAATAAGAGGAAAAAAATTAATGTATCCTGATCTGGAAATAAAATATGAATTTTAAAGGTGCCTGAGGAATCAGTTATTAATGAAAAAAATCACTTGGCAGTGTCCTTTCTGTAAGGCATGTTCCTTTTGATCAGTGAGCTTTTAGCTACCTTGCAGAAATAAAGTTACATAGAATTTTGAGACAAAGCCATTTGAAAATGGAAAGCTAAACTTTTCAATGGAATCTTGAAAGCAACTATTGCGTTTATTTAGATTAAACAAATTCTGACTAAAAACATATGGATATCACCCAGAATTACGTCCATACCAAACACACATCTCATAGGAAAAAAGGCGTTACCAGCTCCCTCAGCTGAGAAGGATCCCAGAGAACCCACAGTTCAGCATTATTCCCATTAGAGCTGCCTGCAGAGAGAGAGGGGGAAATGCCATGCCGGGAAGCAGCTGATTTAATAAAATGATCGCTTCTCTTTTGTCTGTGGGGCTTATATCTCACCTGCTTCTGTTCCCTGTAAGCATGGCAAGGTTATAAATTCATCCTAGGTTTTGTTCCACTCCTTTTGCTCTCTCAGCCTTCAAATTCCAAGTTTCTTTTCCCCAAATTACATAGAAAAAGATGCAAAGAGAGCCGGGTGCCAGGTAGCAAAGTCAATGCAGAGGCACTGCCTCTGATCTGTCACCCAAATGTGATTTTCCTCCTCCAGAGTTCAGAAAGACCCTTTGATCAAGTTTAATTCCTGCAGGGAGCTGACTTGCCACTGATTACAGAAGGAGGCAGTATGAAAAAACCATGGAGTTTGTAACAAGGGTTGTTTTTTCCCTCTTGAAGCACTTTGTAGCTCCCCTGTTTGGTCCGATTTGGGGATCTTCAGCACTTTAAAGCCATGAGAGAAAACATGTCAGTGAGAAACAACAGGAGAGCTAGAAAGAATGGGATATACCCAAAGCAGAGACGAGATGCACTGCTTTGCCAACACACTGCTGGCGTACTTCACACTCAAGGAACCCCATAGCAGAGGCTGCCACACGACAAATTTAATGGAGAAGCTCTTGCAGAGAACCTTTTAGAGACAAAGCTTTCTCAAAACTGCATCTACGTTTGCAACCCTGCTATCACTCAAGCTCCCTAAATCCCGTGACGTCTTTATTGAAGCAACATCATAGTACGAACATTTGCAACTGCCAGGGTGAGTTTTGTTTTTTTTTTGGTCCTCCAGAGATAAAAGCTAGAAATTGGGATCTGGCCTCCACTGCATCCCAGGCACTACTTTGTGTCCAAGTGCATCCCACCACTCCTGGTGCTCCTCCTGCTCCAGCCTTCACTACATCCCAGACCCCTCAGCCCTTTGCATGATGAAAGCAGCCCCAGCCATCCAAGAGATCTCTACTGCTATTTTGTGTCCAGCTGTTGCCACCAGCACAAGTTTGGGCTCCTTTTGCCATTCACAGGGCCATGTTCTCCTCCATACTCCTCTGTGAATGCTACTTTAAAAGTCTTGAACACTAAATTAAGCAGCAATTAAGTTTATTCTTCTTTTCTCATTACATCTCTTTCAAAAGAGTTACCAGTGCTGACTCACGAATGAGTATCCAAAACCACATCAGCTTTTGCCAGCAGCTCTCGTGGAGCACCTGATTCATCTCATAACCCAGTTGTGCAATTTCTGTACTCGGCAGGCAGCATGAAACACTTTGCACTCTAGATTACAAAAAGTAAAGGCTATAAATAGCAAATCTCCACTTCCCTATAGTAAGGATGACATTTGTCATTAGGTCAAACTCATTAATAAACAGGACTGAATTTGAGTAGGATGAGTAAACTGGATTAATGGCTTTATTTCACTTCAATACTGCAGCACCACAGTAGACTACATTATGTTGGGTGCCATACAGCGATAAATAGACAGTTCTTTCTCAAAAAATCAGTTACTAAGCATAATCTCACAGGAGAAACCAGACCTCCTACTGAAAACAACCCCAGACACCACAAACTTAATAATTCCGAGATGTGAGCCAGGACATCAAACCCCATTTAAAGAGTTCTGGCTACCAAAGTCATGAATCAAGCTCTTTGCCCAGCAGAAAAGCGACCTGCCTCCTTAACAGAAGTCCCTCACTTAAAAGAGGTCAGTCGCAGCTGCAGTTAATGCAGAACTGGTATAATTTGGCACACCCATGCTACTTTCAGTCTAGTTAATGTGAGTAACAGCAACAAAAAGTGTCACATGCTGTGTTAGCAACTCAAGCCTAACCGGTCCAGGGAGTGCCCCATGCAGCCTCGCTGCTCACCTATGCCTGGCCCTGGGCTGTTGCACCTCCACAGCCGGTATTTCCTCTGCTGGCTCCATTAAGTTCATGTTCTGAGGTATTTTCTTCCTCTGCACTAACATATCCACAGCGATCCCATCTCTGCCCTAAACTATATTGATGAAATGGAGCACAATATTAAGCAAAAGGCCACAAAGCACTCTTAAGTATGCTGACACTTCAGAGGCAGAGAAAACGCAACTTTATTTTAAGTGACCCCACACTGCTTTTTTTTTACTGCACATTCACTTCCGAGTTGAATATTTTACTTTTTAAACATGCAGTTCAAGCCGTGGAAGCATTATATTCTCTGTGACTGCAGCCAAGAAACCATACCCATTTCATGGGTCTATTCAAGGTTTCACTGCAGAAAAAGCCCCTGTCTACACATATAAATGGAAATGTCTCAGACCAACCGTCCAAGGCACAGTTGTCATCTTTACCAACAGAATGGGGGGAACAAAGAATGAGAAAGGAACTTTATACACACACAGAAGATATACATCACCTGAAAAGACGCAACTGAGAAGCTGATGTCTGCCTTGCTTTGAAGGGGGCTAACACACAGCATTCCCTGTGGCTCAAAAGGCCACTAAAATTATTATGTAAACTGCATCTTAATGGAGAGCGTCGCTATAAGGAGAAATTGCTCATGCAGTAATGGACTCTCTGCACACAGCTCTGGCAGCAAAGTTTACTAGGAATGTGTATCTGTGGTGCTAGGGGCAGGAGGGGGATAGGTTTCTTTTAAATATCCTCACTGCAAACCATTTACCACAGAAAACAGTAACTGGAACCAGAAGACATCCAGACACATCTGTATCGTGCTACCCTGTCAAAATGAAGAGTTTAGAAATGCCTTTTTCTGGTTTTATTTTAATTTCTGCGGTTGCTTCAGTCTAAGAGGAGCTGAGGAGACAATTTCCTGCCTTGGCAAGAGTCTGAGGAACCACTGCTTGAAGAGTCCTACTCCAACCTGGCACAGAACCACGTTGCACCAAGGCAATGAGGCCCCAGGCACTTAAATGTGGTTGGGTATTGATATCACTGACAGATAAACCAAGGTGCCAGCATAAATTACTCCATGCACATAGCTTGTGGGACCAAACGTGACAAGAAAATATTTCCATTACACTGCATTCAACAGCTTCATCCCCCATCTCCAAACACTTGACAAATTTGTGACTGATGAGCCCATTTCTATTTATCACTGCTTTAACTCTGTCTCCATTGGAACACTGAAGACAAAACACACGTCCCCTTTTACCCAGCAGCGAGCCTTAAGCTCATTTTTAATTTTTATTCTAATCTTGATAGATTAGCACACTGAGAAACATGGAAGCTACTCACCTTTATTTTGAGGTTCATGAAGAGTTGTAAGCTGGTTCTGTCCCCATGAAGAGTTGTAAGCTGGCTTTGTCCCCTTACTACCTGGCAGTTCACTCATATCGACACAAACATCAAAAGAGTGACTGAAAGCTCTTTTTCTTGTTCTGTGCTAAGCATTCAAGTGCTTGCAAAAGAGATAATTACAGGGAGTCAAAAGTGATGTCTTCAGGGTCTTGCTTTGTAGCCTTAACAGATCATCAAAACCAAGTAATTTCTAAGGAGAGAAGTCTCCACATGATGCCACCTTCCTGCTTCAGTGAGAAGTAAAGGTTCTTTGCTGCATCAAAGCAGCTGAACATATTTAATTGTAAAGCTCCAGAACGTGGACCTCCTGGAATTGCAACTGGCCACCATGCAGACTCAGTCTCCTGGCCACTGATGGTGCCTCAACATACATTTGCAACTTATTGAAACATCCCTGGAGAGGGGAGACCCACAGAAGACTCAGTTTACAGAGTGTGGCAAGGAGCTCAGCTGCACTGAGCCAGGTTGGAATTAAGCCACATCCTCTGCAATGGCAGCTGATGCCCCATTGCTTGTCAAGCCAAGGGAAGGTTCTACCTCAAGGCCACTCTTGTGGCTACCTCTTCATTCCTACACCAATAAGCCACAGCTAATTTCACAGCTAGCAACACAGTTTCACTCATGTGAAGGCAGCCTGAACCAGCATGGACACTTCCTGCATTCTCTTACTGCCTCTCTAGTTCCTAAGACAGGCTGCTCAAAAACATTCGATCTTGTTTTTTGCAACTGCAAAAAAACCCAAACAACTATCTGATGGCCACACAGGGATTTTTGGTTTCTATTCCTCCTGAGTTTGCTCTTTTAAGTACATCAAAGTTCTTAGAATATCTTCTTGTCGATTACTTCAGCACATGTGAAAGCATCTACACATTTTCCTTTCCTGCCTGCCTCTTCATAGATCTGTCTCTCCTGCACTATAGAAAAAGCAATTTGTGGTTTCCTTGACAAAAAATAAGAAAGCTGAATTTAACCAGCCACCTATTTCAAGCAAAATACCAGCCTGCACCACTACAAACTCAGGTTTCCCCAAGATGGTACCCACGATTACTGCAGAAGACTGCAGAACACAAAGCATTAAGGATAATTTTTTTCAATTTATTCTCCTCAAACAGGTAAACATGCAGCCAAAGCAGCAAACCACTGCTTGAAGGAACATCCATGCAGACAGAGAATGGGGTTATTGCCACCAAAGAACAGGCTAAAGCATGAAGTTTTTGCATTGTCTGTGCTCCAAGCCCCTCTGTGCTGCGCATTTTCTGGCAAGGTGGCACAAACCTACAGCTATTTAACACAGCAGCTGATTTATGAGAAGCTGCATTTGAGGAAGAGAAATATCCCTTCAATTTTCACTCAAGCAAACTACTTTTATTGTCCTCTAATGTCCCCGAGACATGAGGACAGAAAAAAGCCAGACCTGCACACCACACCCAGGTCAATTCATGGCAAGTTCAGTGACTACCACCCACCTCCAATGAATTTGGCCCTTTATTTCCAACAATCCTACAAGACCTTTCCAAAAGTCATTGCAAATCTTAGAAGTGACAACAGCAACTAAGTTATCTGCATTTCTCAAGGCACAGAACAAGCTTGATGCACAGCCTGTAATGCAGATCTCAGCTCTGGAAAGTGCTTGTACACAGCTATTTCCTCATACCAGCAACTAGAGGCTCTGCTGCTTTGGCAAAGGAACGTATCTCCACAGGCATGAATTTAAATATAAATGGAAAGCACAAGCAACTCCCCATCATGGAAAAACTCAGTGTGCTTAAACAGATGGATTTTACAGCTTGAATTATTGCATTTCATTGTCTTATGCTGGCAAAGTCCAAGCTTCAGCATGATAAATAACAACTGTGGGTTGCTGACAGGCTGGTTTTTTGCAAGAAAAAAGCAAGTGGGCAACCACAGTAAGGGGGCATCCTGCTCAGCCTGGAGGAACAGGCTCCAAGATCTGCCTGAGGCCCAGAGTAGTGGTCATGGTTTAGCCCCACCCAGCTAAACTTCAGCAGCTAAAACCCTAGAGTTGAGCTCCCAAATCCCACTCCACAAGGACAGGGGAGACGGAAATGAGGGGAAAAAAAGATTTGTGGGTTGGAAACTAATACTACATCTCTAATGAAATAACGATATTAATAAAATAATTAAAAAGTAATAAAATACGTATAAATATGAGATTCTGTTAATACCAAAGATGCCAGAAAATTAAGACTTGTTTTGGAGTTCTAGAAAACAAGCGTCCTTTCCCAGGCCTGGGCAACACAAGGGAGTGATCTCCATCAATCACATGGAACAAGACAAGAGCGGGGGACAGAAGGTATTTCCCACTAACACGCACATTCATAAACCTCCCCAGCAATCTTATGCATATTCTATTACTTTCTAAGGCCCAATTTTAACATTATTACCAAACTCTCCCTCGTCTGGAGCCGGCTCCAGCTCTCTACTTGACCTTGCCTTTGAGACATGAAAGGACTCCGAACAGATGTGATGACACAGGACACATCTGCCCAGCACAGATGATGCTTCACACAAGGCGTTATCACCTCCAGTGTCTGGAAAAACACCATTTTAAAGAAAACATGCTATCAGAATCATAGAATCACCAGGTTGGAAGAGACCCACCGGATCATCGAGTCCAACCATTCCTATCAAACACTAAACCATATCCCTCAGCACCTCTTCCACCTGTCCCTCAACCCCCTCCCTGGGCAGCCTCTGCCAGTGCCCAATGACCCTTCCTGTGAAGAATTTTTTCCTAATGTTCAGCCTAAACCTCCCCTGGTGGAGCTTGAGGCCATTCCCTCTCGTCCTGTCCCCTGTCCCTTGGGAGAAGAGCCCAGCTCCCTCCTCTCCACAACCTCCGCTCAGGCAGTTGTCGAGAGCAATGAGGTCTCCCCTCAGCCTCCTCTTCTCCAGGCTAAACACCCCCAGCTCTCTCAGCCGTTCCTCATAAGGGCTGTTCTCCAGCCCCCTCACCAGCTTTGTTGCTCTTCTCTGGACTCACTCCAGAGCCTCAACATCCTTCTTGTGGTGAGAGACATGGCTTAAGTTTCAAAGCACAGAATTACTGAGATTAAACTTCTCTCTAGTTTAAATAGAAAATACGCTACTCCTGGTAATAGCAACTCCTCCTAGTATGGCGCTCCCACCCCTCTGACCATACATCACCACAAACACAGCGGAGCAGACCCAGGGAGCGGGTCCACACGCAGCCAGGAGGGATCTGAGCTTAGGGACTGCATTCAGGGACAGCTCTGGGTCGAGGAGCCGCCACACAGACGAGGCCCTCACAGGACGTCCGCCATCTTAGAAGTGAGAGAGACCCTCGTGAGGCCGCCATTTTATACCCAGGGGGGCATGGCCGCTTTGATTGGTCAGTCTGGGGTCAGCTGCCCCCTCAGCCCCTCCCCGCAGGCTCCAGGGCCTTTTGCCAGCTCGGAATGGCCTCGCTTCACTCTAAGCACTGGCCTCTTTGCATCCCAATGTCCCGCTTTATCACCTTGAGAGAAGACCCTCTCAGAAAGGCGCCCTTGTCTTTCAGAGAACAAAGTTACTTACAGCAACCGAGTTAGTCGCAAAACTGACTCTAATTTAGCTCAAACTAGTCAAAATGTTACGTTCTGCCCACGGGAGAGGCAGTTAATGAAAAGCTGAACGTTTCCCACAGGAAAAAGAACTGAGAATAAACCAATCCTGGTTCTGAAAAGGAAGCATTGTCACCTGTTTCAGCTTCAGACAGTAGATCTATTGTATTTTAGCACCCTACTCCCTTCTCAATTCTTCAGTGCACGATTTTAGAGGACCTGGAACCATTCTTTTCTATTTTACTCTCTCTTCCACCATTAAAGTAGGGAAAAAAGTCCCATCAGCCTTTTTCTTATTTATTCGCCCTTTGCTCTCCGACACAGGGGTGCCTCATCTTTTCCTCCTGCAACCAACCCCGCATGGGAGAGCCAAGGGGGGTGACCTTGGCAAAAGCTCTCTGGACCAGCAGGAGGGAACCAAAACTCGTCATAAAAACTTATTTTTATGAGTTCAGGCAAAAAAATAACAAAACCCCCAACCAGAGAAGGGCTGAAGAGGGTGTAAAAGCAACTAGCTTGTAGTTTTTCTTCAGGTCAAGCTACAGGAGGCCCACGTCCTGACCTCTAGCTGCTTTTTCCACATCACAGAACGCTAAAGTTTTGTCAGCCAGGGTAGAGGCAGCCTGCAAGCCGCTTGTCCTCCCCTGTCAGCTCCATCTCCAGCACATCACCAAGCGCCGTTTGCCCCTTCCTCGCCACGGTACCACCAGGGTTCCTGGCAGCCAGCAGGCTCCTTCCAGCAGACACGCTCCCAGCCCGTGAACTGGCAGACATAAACACTGCTGTGCTGTGGCTGAGCACCAGAGCCAGGCTTTGGGGCAGCGCCAACGCTCCACACACTCCTTTTATTTATAGCTTCTGTGACAATCTGTCTTCCTAAAGCTGCCACTGTATTATATCTATTATTTAATGTTTTGTCTCAACGATGCTCTGTAATTTAAACCAGGCTTTAATAGCACATTAAAGCCTCGTGGTGTTATTTTCTTTACCGTTCCCTGGGGACATCTTACAGCATCATCCAGTATGGAAAGGGGCTCCAGGAAAGCTGGGGAAGGGCTCTGGATCAGGGATAGGAGAGGGGGGGGTGGTTTCAGCTGAAAGAGGGGAGATTGAGATTAGGTCTTATGAAGAAATGTTTTGCTGTGAGGGTGGGGAGGCCCTGGCCCAGGCTGCCCAGAGCAGGGGTGGCTGCCCCATCCCTGGAGGGGTTCAAGGCCAGGTTGGATGGGGCTTGGAGCCCCTGATCCAGTGGGAGGTGTCCCTGCCCGTGGCAGGGGTGGGACTGGTTGGGCTTTGAGGTCCCTTTCCACCCGAAGCATTCTACAATTCTGCTTTTTAAGAGCAGAAGTAGCAAATCCAGCCACAGCTATGGAGCATCCCTGGTATATCCAGCCTGGAATATTCACACTCCTGACAGTTAAAAGCAGCAATGCCCTGTAGCGGGCCCCGTGCCCTATTCTGTTATAGCTAGAGTGACACAAGTAGATTAATTTCTCTCCTTACAAACAAAGTTAAAAGCATAGGCAGCAGGCAGGCCCTCCATGAGTAGCAAATCACAGACTCCATAGCACCAGAATCTTTTACTCTCCTTTAAAATTGAGTCTTCCTGCTTTTCAAGCATTGGATACACCACTGACATTAGGATTTAGAAGCAAGCAGAAGCAATTGAAGCACAAAATCATTATTTTTTCCAAACTAAGAAGAAACAGTATCAAGAAATGGCAACTTCTTCATTGAATAAAACCTCTTGGCAACATTTGTTCCTATTAAAATGAAATAAAAAATGCTGATGTTCCTCTAAAGCCTGAGGGCTTGAAAACCTTCCAAACACCGATCAAGAAGATTACATAGTTCCCTTATCAAAATCCTCCAATAAAGACTTTTTTTTTTTCCCATAAGAGATGTCTTCACAGTTCTTTCTAATTTAACCATCACCTGGAAACCATCAGCCTTACCTGAAAACCCACTGAATTTCTTGATGCCCCTCCAAAATCCTTATAGTATCAGTACCTCGGAACTTCCGATAGTTAGAAACTGCCTTCTATTTTATAGACTGAGCATCTTCCTGGCCCGCTTCTCTCCCTTATTTCTTCCTTATTATCTCCTCCCATATTTGTTAGACACTACACAGAAGAATTCACAGGTACCTCTCTGTTACTGGAGCTTGATCTGCAGCTACAAACACAACATTCTGTTTTCCCCATACGCTGCACTAGAATTTATTTTTGGAAACTGTTTAGGATTTCTTTCCCCTCTGTCTTAGGCTCCATCCTCCTATGGGAAAACACATACTGCTGTGGTTCCGATACTAAATTTGGAGTTTATTAACCCAAAGCATAAATAAAGCCCAACACAAACATGCAAAGTCAGATGAGAGGGTTTCAACACGTTCAGCACAGCTCTGCCATAACAGGAGTAGCAATTGCTCCCACACTCCACTAGCAAACATCTGGAACCCAAAGAGATTCCCACATGCCAGTTTTCCCTGCAACACAAACATGAGATCCAACCCATTCCCCACAACCCCAGTCAATAAGTCCCTTCAGAACATCACATTATCCAGCACTCTGTTCTTCCCACACTTAACCATCTCCCATCTACAGGATCATAATGTATTCTCCAGCTTTGACACCACAACATATTCCACAGACACCCTCCTCTAAAAGCGAGGGGGGAGAAAGCAAGGCTGTTCTAGCCAGATGCCAGAGCAGAGATGCTGGGATCAGAGGAAGTTTGTCTAGTGTTTTCTCTCAAGTTCATTCTAATAAGGCTTACCTGTTCACCTGTGACCAATTACATCCATTCACATGTGCTTAAGCCCACAAGGAAAAAGGTAAGAGTAAGCCACAAAATACAAACTCCCTTCCTTCACAATAGCCTAGAACGGTCCCAAGACATGGGGTTGCCCGCTACAACCTCACTGAACAAATTGGGGCTAAACTGAGGGCAGTCAAAAAAGTACTGAAAAAGGGAAATTTCATTACTGAGTAACTTGAACTTTACAGCTCAAAAAAACATCTGCTTACAAACTAATAACGTAGCTCCTACCCCAGTCTAGTGGGTGGCAAATTCCTGACATACAGGAACACTATCTGTCAAGTCTGAAGACTGCAACAGATCAGGAGACTGAAATAAGAGCATAGTAGCACCTCTCCTAACAGCACGGACACATTTTATTAAGAAGAAGCCTTAATGATCCCAACCAATAACAGCACAAAACACTGGGATGCACTCCAGGCACCCCAGACACTCACCCAAAAAATCAAGGAGCGAGACATCAACAGCCAAATAGCCCCCAGAATGATGCAGCAAAACAAATCCTCTTGGGAGTGGTTCCTTATAAAGGTCACAGGAAGGCTAGACCCAATTACCTGTCCCTCTCCCACCTGCACCTCCCATCAGCCCCTCAGTTCTTTTCTGAAATGGTTCAAGTGCTTGACATAATGAGCTGTTAATTGTTAGCAGCTGTACACATTATCAGTTTAATTCCTAATTAATTGTTACAATTAATGTTGCCTTGCCTACCCTGTCTTAAGAAGTGTTTGTTCGGGAGGGAAATGTTACATGTTAATTAACTTGCTACCAAAATTTAGCATTTAATTAAATATTCTAAATCAGTTGCTATTTCCCCCTGTAAACAATTAAGGAGCCAGGGGTCAATTAAATGTGTGTTAACCTGTGTCCTAGTCTGCTGACGGGCTGAGACAGAGACCTTTATTACATCAGAAGGAATTCTGAAGTTGCTTCTCCTCCTCAAAAAGGTGCATGCAGCAAAAGTTCTACCAACACAGTTTAGACTAGCAGTGACTTATCATCCTTTCCTGTAATCCAGCACTGCCTGTAGCACACAAGCCCAATTCACTGCATTTGGAGTAATCAAGCAAGCAAGTCAGGAACAGGCAGGGACTCCTAGGTCACCTGGTGCTGGAAAAGCAGGCAGGATAAGACAGCTGAGGCTTCACAGGGATTTGCAGCACGCTGCCACATAACAAAGGGTCTGCTTCTTTTGAGGTTGGTGACGGAGCCTGTTCCTACACTGGCCACACAGAAAAGGTGTTTGTGCACCTCAGGGTGCTTCTTCAGTCTTATTTGGAAATGGATCTGGGAATTCACTTTGTCAAATAAAACAGGTGATCTAATGGGACGTGTCCCTGCCCACTGCAGGGGTGTTGGAACTATATGATCTTTAAGGTTCCTTCCAACCCAAACTATTCTATGACTCTAAGTGAGAGGTACCCACTTACTCTGATTCTCCCCACTTTTTTCTTCAGATCTTCAACTGTTATCCAAGTGGGAACACTGCCAAAGCATGGGGCTATGAATAAATCTGTTGCTGAGAGCTTTCATGGTGCCATTAGCCTGGAGAAGAGAAGCCCATCCAATTCCAACACCCCTGCCATGGGCAGGGACACCTCTCACCCACTTGTGTGGGAGGAAGCCCTTATTTGCAGGGACGCAGCCTCCAGGTGTGCACACATCCAGACTTGCCTATTTATGCAGGCGTGTGCGACCTATTTGAAGACTAACATGATTTGTTCTCTCTTCAAGTCTGTCCCTACACCAGGGCTGCTCTTTCTGAGCAGAGGGCTTCACTTCCAATGCAGGAAGACGCTGGTGATGAATATTAATTGCTTTAACATCTTGTTGTGATAAGGCCAAGCACATTTCCGTGCTTTGGCTCGTTGCTAGGGAACTGAGAATGGCAAGTCATGGATTTCATTTGCTTCAGGGCCCACTTGGGCTGCAAAACAGCATTAAGCCACAGAGCAGGATTCGCCTGTTAATTATTTAGAGTCTAATAAAAGAAAGGGGGGAAAAAAATCAGTGTTTTTTTTCTCTCTCTTCCCAATTTGGCTTTCAGACTACATAGGGTCATTAATCCCCAGGGCCAGACAGCTTCTTGGTCACACATGAAACTTTCCCCTAGAGCAGGACAAGAACGCCCCTGCTTGTTTAACGGAGCTCAGCTGAACTGCACCTTGCAGAGCACCACAGCAAATGACTATATTTAAATTTAATTGTCCGGAAATTGTAAGCATAATATTCTCTCATTTCACTTCTAATTTTAGATGTAAACAAGCTGGCAAGTCAACCTCGTCCTGTCACTTCCACCTGCAAGCAGCACTGCCGGCAAAGCTGCTTCCTGGGGCAGGGACTGTGCCTGCTGCGTGCGCTCCTCCTGCCACCGGCGTTGACACGCTGGAGGCCAGCGAGACACGAGTTTGAAGGGACCCTGCTGGGTCTGTGTTTGCGGCTTTTTCTCTACCAAACAGCACTTGGGCCACCCTAGCCCTGCAGCTTTAGGATTGCCGTCCTCGCGGTGGGGATGTCCCACCTGGGAATCCAAACACTCTCAGAGAGTGCAGCGGGTTTGGGCTCTGTCGGAGGAGCTGAGGTACTGGTATCTCTAGGCGTGCACGCATGCGCTGCCGTCTGCAAGGATGCCAGGGAAGCCGAGCTTCGCAAAGGACGGTGGTGTGTGCGGCACGGTGTTCACTTTCAGCCCTGCTGTCTCCTTCTCCTGTGTCTTTACATCCAGGCAGGATGTTAGTCAGGTTGTTGGCAATCGCAGTGTCTCGCGGGGCAGACACTAGTGACTAATTGACTGCCCCCCTACGAGTGCAAAGAGGAGGAGCAGCCCCAAAAGGCTTCCTTGCCTGGGGAGCACTAGCAAGAAGTGGCAGGCAAGCAATTAAAAGAAATATCACAAAGAGAAAGGAATTATCCATTTGTGAGCAGGAACCCAAATATAAAAGCTCCCCAGCATCACACCATGTTGAAATGTGTCCCTCCTGCTTTCCACTTGTCCTGCAGCATTCCTGCATTTTATCTGTTTGCTCCTTACTGGAGCCAAGCAAACGAGGAAGTTAACTTATTCATCAGATTATTTCTTTTAAAATCTGCTGAGAAATCCATCTGATTAACCGTTCCCCATCAGAACTCAACATTTTTCAGGACACCAGACTGTTCCACCTGCCCTGTGGCCACCCTCCTTCCTCAGACCACATAACTCCCATCTCTTACATGACTGCAAACGTACAGCAACTCCCATTGCCACAGCATCCTTGAAAAGCAAGACATCCAAGGTTTATTGTCCTTGCAGTTGACCCTCACCCATTTGAGGGGTGTTCTTTGGCTAAGTCTAGGCAGGGCCCCCCTCTGAAACACGACTCACCCTCAGCTAGGTTCATACCTTCCAAACATGACCTCTCATTATCAGGAAGTATTTCTACTTGTGTCATGCTCCTTTTTCCTTACATTAGACTGAAAACTTCCACCAATTCCTTAGCCAGGCTTTGCAGGAGGTTGTTTTTCCCAAGGGTTGGGAGGCAATCTAGGAGACAATCAGAGATAGTGGCTCAAGATCGCTGCCTCACAGCTCCTCTTGGAAATGGATGCTCCTCTCCTCCACACAGGTTGCCATGTGGTGTGAAGGTGACTCCCAAAGCAAAAACTTTAACCATGCAAGAACCATAGTTTGAATTAGTATCATTATTACCGAGAGGCAATGATAATGCATGGGAATGGAAGACAAGGGAAGGGGATTCTGTTTCCTTCCTCCCACCAAGGGGTTTGTGTACGAGGCCATTTGTCTCAACCTCTGCCTACGTGCTGATGAAATGGCTCTGCCTCTGCAAAACGTGATCTCCACAGCTAGAAAGATCTATGCAAATGCTAATTACTAGCACATTTTTTTTTGTTCTACTGGGTGTTGCTTTTATAGCTATGAAGCCGTTTTAATTGTGCTTTCCAAGCTTCCACAGGTGAAGGAAAATAACTATTGATCACAATAATACCTGTATTGCTCTGTGAGCTGTTGCACTGATCTGGCTCTGGTCTGAAAATCACGGCACGTGATGGGCATCTTGGCATCAGTAGCAGCTGTTTGAGATGCAGTTACATACTCAGGAATGAGCGTTGGTGGCCTCTGTGGGAGAAGAGCAAGTAGAAACTGCAGGCCTGAGTCCATATACGCATCTATTGTACCAATATCTGATTGTCACAACAAAGCAAGCCCAGGCAGGTAAAGCAGAAGAGCAGCAGAAGTGCATTTGAAACCCACAAAGGCACTTACGTAACGCCCTTAAAGGACACTAAAGGGTAAACTGCCTGCTTCCATAGCGTGCCATAAATATTAGGCAGATATCAGTAAAGGAGGAGAGAGGAATCCAGGATTACTCTACATGTTCCCTGTGGCTCCACCAACTGGAATACTTTCTCTGCTGCCTTCCCCTTTGCGCGCCAGCCATCAGTCACTGTCGGGGTTGGAGCAGGGGGCGAGAGTGCTTGCCGCGAGGAGAGCCTGCTGCAACTAGCTGTGCAATAGCAGGGAGGCAAAGTGCTGCCCTTGGGGACAGATGCCTAGAACTGGCAGCACTTTAATATGCAGTTTCATGTCTCTGGAGCCCCAAAACAGAAGGTCCATCGCCATCCTAACAAAGCTAGCAATGCATATTGCATCGTGCATCCAGGGGTGACAGAGGCAGGGGGAGGCTGGGCCTCATTTAAGCTTGCATCTCACTCTGCTTCTCAGCCCTAGAAAATTCAGGTTACATCCGTGTCCTGCTCTAGGCTGCGCCACGTCGAATCCACCCCAGGCTGCATCCCAGCACTGTCTGTTGATGCCGCAGTCCACACCACAGCCTTTAAAGGAGGATAAAAGGGCAAAGTATGTTCTTTCCCTCCCTCATCGTGCTGGAAGGGCACAGGAATGAGAGCAGGAATCCTTGCTAACAGCTGGCTGAGTGCTGTGTAAACAGGCACACCTGGCTCAGCAGCACTTCCATGGATCCCACACTCAGCCAGTGCCACAAATAACAGCGTTCTGTCAGCGAGGCGGCCGGCTGCTGCCAGCAGGAGCCTCAGAAATGCCAATTGTAATTACAGCTTTTATTCTGAAATACAGCCCAGACCTCATTCCCAATGCGATCTATCGCGCCACGAACCACGTGAGCCTCGCCCGAGCCAAGCGCAAGCACGCTTGACTTTGAAAAGCACAGGGTTGCCCAGACCTCCATCTGCAAGTGATCGCTCGCGTGCACCAGCGCAGGGCACACACATGCCACGCTACAGGCTCGGAATCAAGACTGGGAAAAGGTCAGAAATCTCACTAGTATTCAAAGAGCACATGAAGAAACAGGCTATTTCCCAAGTATTGATTGTCTCTTCTCTACTACTATTAGCTCAGACAGGGAAGGGGTCTCAGCAGAAAATCACAGCCCTAACAGAATTTCCAGCTGGCTGAAGGAAATGAAGCAGCAGCTCCCTCCCAGCAATAAGCAAACTTTGAGTTTCTGTATGCATCTGTTCACCTATATCTTAATGTTTTTCAGCTGAAAGAGGAGAGATTGAGATGAGATCTTGGGAAGAAATGTTTTGCTGTGAGGGTGGGGAGGCCCTGGCCCAGGCTGCCCAGAGCAGGGGTGGCTGCCCCATCCCTGGAGGGGTTCAAGGCCAGGTTGGATGCGGCTTGGAGCCCCTGATCCAGTGGGAGGTGTTTCCTGTAAATATAAACAGTATTTTAATATGTATGTAATGTGTCATTAGTCATTGTCATTCTGTGCCTTTCAAAACAGTATTTATCCTATTGACATAAGCTATTTTTCACCTACTTGCTGGGAATTGCTTTTACAGGAATCCTGTGCTTTGGTAATGAGTAGACTGATTATAGTTATTACTTTAATAGCTAGAAAAATGATTTTTTTAACAAATAGTGAGTTGGTGCTCCACGCTGATGTGCCACATACTTTCACTCACAGTCAGTAGACAGAACTGCCTTGAACCCCTGAAGGGATAAGGCATCCACAGCTTCTCTGGACAACGTGGGCCTCACCAGCCCTGCAGTAAGAAAATTCTTCCTAACGTCTCATTTAAATCTTCCCTCTTTCAGTTTAAAATGCCTGTCCCTCATCCTCTCCCTGCCCTCCCTGATCCAGAGCCCCTCCCCAGCTTTCCTGGAGCCCCTTTCAGTACTGGAAGGGCAAAAAGACAGAGCACAATTAGTGGTGAAGAGTCTGAGGGCGTCAAGCCTAATTCTCTGTTCTGCTACAGCCCCACCTCAGTGAAGACAATTTGTTTATAGACTAATTCTAATACCTGAGTCTTCTTTAAGATCCCTTCCAAACCAAACCATTCTATGACTGCTGTACCAAAAGGATGGTCCCTGCCAGATTCCTTGCAGAGAAACATCAGGCTAGTAAGAAACAAAGTAAGGAAGTCCAGCACCGCCTTCTATATCAGTACCAGGTGAGGAGAATATCCAGGATGAATTTTTAATGAACCATCCCCTTCTGTCACTTCTCCTTAGGAAACCACTTGTTTTATGCATATACAGACAGATAGGAAATATGCAACATTAGAATATTAGAAAGTGACACTAATTTAATTTAGCCATAGTTCATGATGAAAATGATTCACCTGCCAGACTACAATGTTCTCTTTCTGTGTTTCAAGGAACGAGTCAGAGGTGAGGTGGGACTTCACCAGACACGGGGTATGGGCAGATGTACTGAGCAGATACAGGTCCTTATTGCTGTGTATGAAAGGGAATTGCAGACTGGGACACTCGAAGTGAGCCAGTTAAATATCTGTGAACGGCACTCACACCAGTTCTACTGGAGTCTGCAGAAATAAAATGTTTAAAACCTTTCCTGAGGGCTCTGCTGCATCGCTCCCTTTTCCTCTCATCAATAATAGAAGAGCTGGGCAGCCTTTCCTGCTGAGCTCAGAAGGGGCAGATGATTTTTTTAGTGATGGCTTTTTCAAGTTATTTTTTTTCCAGAGCCATTACAAAATACACAACCAACAGAGCCATGTCTCACTGCAAGGTGAACTCACCACCCTGAAATCAAATTATCGTGGAAATGAAATGGCTGACCCAAAATCTCCAGGATGTTGGATGAGCTTGCACGATAAACAACTTTCAATGGCTCTACTGGCACCACTGAGTCTGTTAAACACTGCTGTTTTCCTAAACTATTTGGGGGGTGATTTATCCATATACTGCATTTTCCCCTTATTATTATTAGCGTCTGCAAAGTTGCCATCCTGGAAGCCACCATCTAGGGACTACAGATTGCTTTGGGCTTATTCTCCTCTCTGTTCACATCATCTGTTCTTCAATATCCAAGCAGAATTTTTGCCTGGGACAACGTTAAAGCGAGCTGCCTGTTGCATGGCAGGCTGAGCCAGCACAGATGCCACATCCCTCCTCTAGAAGGGCAGGGACATCCTCATGGAGACACATCTGCTGATCCCTGCTGACAAGCCTGATTATCGTCAACCCTAATCCGGATTTGTTTTCTAGTAACGTACATGTCACCAGCATCAACCACCTCTCCCTGCTTTCCTTTTGGGACTCCCTCTCTCTTTCTTTTAAGTCAACAGAATATTCACACTATCTTCATGCTTCTATCGCACAGCTCTGTATTTGGGGCGGTGAAAATAACTTGTATTGTGAGTAAAAGCAATAGAAGTAATGCCAGACTCGCTGCTTTGTTAAACCACATGTGCATAACCAAGCAGATGACCCAGCCCAGCACTATAGTCACTGCAACACAGCAACCCCTGCCTTGTTTGCTCTAAATGTCACGGAATAGATCTGTATAAACAGGTCTAAATACAATTAGGGAGCATTGAAAGTGAAAAGTTTGGGGCATTAGCATCCAGTTATTACTATTCTAGTGGAAGGTGTCCCTGCCCATTGCAGGGGGGTGGAACTAGATGATCTTTAAGGTTCCTTCCAACCCAAACCATTCTACGATTACCCTAGAGCACAGGCTGCTGTGCACAGGACTCAAGGATTCAAGCATTGACCAAAACAGCATTAATGCAGTTTCACTGGGTTTTGCTTTGTGCTTGACAGTTTTCCATAGTTAGAAATTATAGCTCTAACACTAACTGTGCCTTCCTGGATTCCTTCATGGGGTGCATCAACGGCCAGAAATGGCTTGTAGAACAAAAAGCGGTGTTGGAGTGCATCATATTCTAATCTTATTCCCATAGGAAAATGCTTGTGTTTCATTCGAGCATCTCTTGTTTAATCATCTAGGCTACATCTCCAGGATTTTGAAGAAAACTGGGTGCCTGGAATGGGAAAAGGCGAGAAGTTAGAAATTCTTGCCCTCAGTTCTGCCCTTCTCAGTTCTAAGCACTGGGAGATACCCAATGCTACAAATGCCTCATTTTTGCCTTTGATTACATCTAACTTTTCCAGGCACGAAAGGATTTGAATCAAGATGCAAAAGCAATGTAGGAAAGGTAGGAAACTCAGAGTGTGGACAGAACAAATGGCCAGTGGCAATTTATTCCTTTGGGTTCCAGAATATAGTCTTACCTTTGGCCTCGTGCTGCCTTTCTCAGCAAGGAAAATCACCCTTAAGATACAATCAGTCAAGAGATACCTGAAAGAGATTAGGGAATGCACAGAAAGCCAGTATTGCCAGGTCTTCCCATCACTCTCACTCCCTGCAGGAGCCCCCTCACCACTCTCGCCCACACCCGACATCCTTTGCGAGCCTCTCGCAGGAGCTGATCCAACGCTTTCCCAGCATTAATTCTTTGCAGGGGCAGCCCACGTGCTGTGCGGGCTCCTGCAGCCCCGTAGCACACGCGCTGTTCTCTTATCAGCAGGTAGAGCAGCTCAAATCCCCTTTCTGCGAGCCTCTGTTTTCACTTTGATGTTGCAAGTTTACATTGTGTCCTTGTCACAGATAATATAGTTTCTTCTGTTTCTTTCTCTGTCACTGTCTCCCTATCTGGCTCCTTTTTTTCCTTCTCAGTTTTCTTTCCTCTCTGTTGTGTGGATACAATAGCCCCTCTCTGTTCTCCACAGACTATGTTGTCCTGTAATTGCTCTCCTATCTCTAAGGAAGGGAATATTCACCTTGTTTTTCTCTGTATGAATGATAAACGCTTCCATTAATCCATCTGTTTTCAGCTGTGTATCTGGGGGAAGCATGAATAAAACTTCTCACGTGACAGCATGCCAGATTACAGATTTCCCTGTAACCTGTTCTCTTGGATGCTGTCACTGTTAACACACCTCCTTCCTTGATCTACTTAAACCAATTCTGATGCTGAGCCTTTGAGACCTCTCCCAGAGCAGGTCCATCAGCTGGAAACTGGAGCAGAAAGAGCAAAGCAGCTGCCGAGCCAACCACACTCCCCTGGGTCAAAACCTCCTTTGAAGTCGGGAGGGATTTTCCTAATGCTTCCTGAGAACGTGAGCTTTCAGCACAGGTGCAGTCAGTGCAAGAGCAGGGGAAGAAAACCCTTCCTGAAGGCCACAAGAGCGTCTGTCCCACCAGGAAGGGGCGATCACAAAGCTGAGCGGCAGCAGACAGCTCCGTTATCTCGTCCTGCTGTTTCGCTTTGCAGAGAGTTATCCAATGCTTCCCCAGCCACAATCCAGTCACAGTAAATTTCATAATAACAACATTTTTGCAGCAAAAATTGCATTACAATAGAATCATTGTCATTAGAGCTGTTATTATCCCACGATCACTACTGTGATAAAGCTGTGTTCATTACACAAGCAGTAAACTCAGTCTGGGGAGAGATTAGCACAAGAAGCCAAGACTCAATCTGCCCTTCGAGGACTGGAACGTCAGGTTCTTTCTCTCCTACTTGTTTTCCTTTTCTTTGTTAACAAGCCGAAAGAAGCCACTGTTGTTGCTTGTCCCCTTAGCCGGTATCAAAACCTGCAGAGCTTCACCAAGCTGTGCAGTTGAGTGGATGATAAACCAGACCATATCGGTGCACAGCAGCAGCCTGTGGAGCGGCTCGTCTGCCTCTGCAGAGAGGGTCTCAGTGTGGGGCAAATCACAGAATGGTTCAGGTTGGAAGGGACCTCAAAGCCCATCCAGTCCCACCCCTGCCCTGGGCAGGAACACCTCCCGCTGGATCAGGGGCTCCAAGCCCCATCCAACCTGGCCTTGAACCCCTCCAGGGATGGGGCAGCCACCCCTGCTATGGGCAGCCTGGGCCAGGGCCTCCCCACCCTCACAGGAAAACATTTCTCCCTAAGATCTCATCTCGATCTCCCACCCTTCAGCTGAAAACTGTTCCCCCTCATCCTACCCCAGCCCCTCCCCAGCTTCCCTGGAGCCCCTTTCAGTGCTGGAAGCCACTCTAAGGTCTCCCCAGAGCCAAATACAGGGTAAGACTTTGCCCTCCATTAGTTTATCTAGGCACTCTTTACACCCACATTTGCATCCCTTGGGGAGGACAGCGATGGTTCAGCACATGTCAAAGGGATGGTTTGGGATCCTGAGGAGAGAGGCTGAACACAGGTACCAGTGAGCAGCACAGCCCCACGGAGCCAGGCGCCCCCTCTGCTCCAGCGCCTGCCTCCACCGATTCCCATATAAAGCTAAAAGGGCAGCACAATTTCAACATCACAGATAAAACACTCTCAAGTTTTACAAGCAGAGAAAGTATTTTACTGGCACAGACTCTTTTTTACTAACCTGTCATAAAAGCTATCAAACTGTATAAATAAACCTGGGGAATTATTTTCTCCCTCTGCCAGGACCCTTACTGGGCCCGGAATGGATTCATTTAAAATGGGTTATAAATTTCTGATAAAGGATATTTCAACTCCAAATTGTGTATTTAACGATGCTTTTGCTGCAGTGCGCCTCCACCTCTGCTGAGCAAGACCATACAGTCAGAGGGGCTGAATCAGTGGCTTCTTGGGGCCTGTTAACCCCCCTGCGTGTCCCCTGTCCCCTCTGCATCGCAGCGAGGAGCTGTGGAGCCTTGGCGCTCTGCTAGGAGCACACAGTGCTCACTCGCCACACCTGCCCTGGGGAGAAACACCCTGTCGTATCTGTTCCTCGCCTGCCCTGCGTTAGGTCTGCGCAGTTGATTTAAACTGCAAGGTGCTTGGGAGCAGAACTAAACCCAGGCTTACGCCTGCAAACTGCTCTGGGGGGCTGAAACGCTGCTGAGCTGTGCTGGTCCCCAGGGAGCACAGCAGGGACAGCCACGAAGCATCTGCATCTTTCATCAGATAAGTGTCCAGGCTATCAGGTAAAGAGAAGGCTCCGAGGAGATCGTATAGTGACCTTCCAGTACCTGAAGGGGGCTACAAGAAAGCTGGGAGAGACTCTTCACAAAGGCTTGTAGTGATAGGATGAGGAGAAACAGGTATAAACTGGAGAGGGGCAGATTTAGGCTAGACATTAGGAAGAATTTGTTTACCACGAGAGTGGGGAGGCCCTGGCCCAGGTTGCCCAGGAAAGCTGTGGCTGCCCCATCCCTGGAGGGGTTCAAGGCCAGGCTGGATGGGGCTTGGATCCCCTGATCCAGCAGGAGGTGTCCCTGCCCATGGGAGGGGGATTGGAACTAGATAATCTTTAAGGTCTCTTCCAACCCAAACTAGTCTATGATTTCTATCCCTAGTCTGGGGACTTAGGAGACAGAATGCATCATTCCAAGGCACAGGTTGCTACTGTATTGGGCAGTTTTGAGTTCCCACCTGCACTTTCCCCGCTTAATTTAAATGTGACGCCTGGTGCAGGCACAGAAGCTTCTCACCCTTTGCCTAACAATATTTGTGACTCATGCAATACAACTGTTCTGTTGTTTAGCATCATTTAGCTTAAGAATTCAGACAGTGTTCACACGTTTATGGGAAATCTGAAAAAAAACCTACTACATTTCCTGCTGGACATAGCCTTAGTCCAGGGGGAATGTTTACAGCCAAGTTATTCAGGCTGGACCTAAAGATAACAAGAGAAAACCTGACAGCCCATTAAATACAGAAGTAGTGCTAGATAGGACTGAAACTCCAAAGTGCCTGCAGCAGTAAAAACAGGAGGTAATCTCCAACCACAGCGAAACAGCAGGTTTTGCCATAAAAAGATTGAAGAAAAAGGCTGAATTTCCCTCCCATTGCCTGTTTATTATTTTATGTAGCACCACGGGTGAAGTTAATAGTTAATAGACGTGTAAAAAGGCAGTCCTCACAATTAATAGGTAACACTAATAAGCTCTGACAGGTATCATGTAGCAAAGTTTTCTAGATAGTAATTCCTTTCAATGTTCATTTTGATGAGAGCAAATTGATACTACACGTTTGGAATTGAGTTGGATTCATTCCTCAGGTCAGGTCTGGCCCAAGTAATTTGAGCTGCATGGTCCAGTGTAGGACACTCATGGCCCAGCTATTTCAAGTCTCCCCCATTCGGATAAAAAGCAGTTTGTTAGCAATCTCCTTTTCTCCCCCATTTTATCTGGTTTGTGAGATCTTCAGGGCATGGCTGCCTGCTGGGGACTCAGCCTTTCAATCCCAAATCACCCTGGTCTCAGTTTAGGGCCCACAGTGTAAATAGTACTTATGTGTGGGTGTTGAAATAATCTTCATGTGATCATATAGAAGTCCTCAGGTGTCTCATTTTAAGTCTAGTGTAGTCTCTAGGAAAGGTGAAATGCTTTTATCCCATGTTACGTTAACCCCTTTGCCTTCTGCTACCCACCAGTCATTTAGTTCTGGAGTGATTGACAAATTATGGCAGGATGTAATCACCTTTTATGCACTTTGACAGCTGCCAGGCCAGGAGAGATGGATGGGGTCTTGTGGTCACAGCAGACATTTGTTTTCAGAAGGCAGAGCCCTCAGCTCAAAGAGCGGAAACCTGGATCAGGAGAAACGATGGTCTCATACTTGCCTCCTGCACATATGTTTTCTTTTTATTTTTTCTTCTTTTCCTCCACATGCCAGTTGCCCACATTCCCCAAGGAACATTCAATAACGAGCAGCGCCAAGATCATCCCGTTGTTTCAGCCCAGAAAGGAAATACTGTCACTCTCCAGAGAAATCCCACGTGCCTGGCCACGGGCTGGCAGCGATTGCAGCCAGGAGCTTCTGGCCGTGGTTAAGGCACCTACCTGGCACAGATGCTTCGGTCTTGGCTCTGCTGTGGAGCTGCTCTGCAAGCCTGGGGAAATGAAAAAAGACAAGTACTTAATTTCCATCTTACTATCTATATTCCTCATTCATTCCCCAGGGAAGACAAGACTCTAAATACCTTTGCAGGCAAACATACCTTTTCCTTTCACCATTTTCTTCTTGCCACTCCAAGTCAGTTGAGGCTGGCAGCTTCTTGAGACAAATCCTCTGCCCGATGCTAGGCCACATCCAGCTCAGGTTGTCCTCACACAGACCATAAATACAGTTTGTTATATTTAATGATTCCCCAAATCAAATCCTTCTCCAAAGCCTGAAACATCAGCCACCCCTTTAGGTTTCATTTGGTTGAGTCTTTAGTCCACTTGAGTCTTTACAGAAAGGTGTGAACCCACCGGGTTTGGAAGGATTTACTTTTAGAGAACTGAAGAACTCCTGGAACCTGAGCTCTTAGGGCCCATTTCTTTGCCTTCCACAGCTTTCTGCATCACTTGTCTGCCTCCATCAGATACAGAACCCATTTGCAAGGATGTACACAAGCCACAGGGTGGGCTCTGCTATCTGTTTTATTCTCCGCGCCCGGCCTCCCAAAGTAATTTAATGGAAAAGTGATTGATGGCCTCCTTTATCACTGCTTGAATTATTAGGAAAATAATGATGGCAGTACCCGAAGGTGTTGTGCGTGCTGCTGAGATTCTCCACCCCGCACTGCAGGCTCTCCGGGAACTGGCAGGTGACGCCGAGTCGGCTGAGGCTGCGGAGACAGACAAGGCTTTCTGGAATGGCCTCGAACCACAGCCCAGAAAACAGGGAGACTTGGAACATCCTAAACCAGGTTTCAACCCTTCTCAGGTGTTGCCACTGCACAGTTTAGGGATAAAATATTTTACCTTTGGCAGAACATGCCACCATGTGGTCACCACTGTAAGAATATGGATATGCCCTACATATATAAGCACACATATTTATCCTATGCATACTTTCATTAAGGTAAAGCTGCCTTTACACAGTCAAATTTCTATTGCTATGCTATGGAGGTCACAAACAGCTTAAACAGAGGCAACTCTTGTGTGCAAAACAGCCTTTAAATTCATTGCTCGTGTTCTCCCAAGGACCTGCTGAACAGCTCAGCATCTCCAGCCAGCTTTTGATTTTCCAACAAATGCCATTGATACTTAGGCATGGGAAGGAAATCTCTAGTTTTTCCAGAGTGTAGTGCTTCCACCACTACTCCATCATCCTTATTGACTGACTGTCTCCAAGAAGGACGGCTAAAGGCTCTGAAAAGTGGCCCAAGTGATTTGACAGGCTGGTATTTCTTTTCACCTCTCTTGCATTTTGCAGCAGTAGAACATGGGAATCAAAGCTTGCAGTCAAACTTCTGATAACAATAGATAAAAATAAAATATCCATCAGAATCATTACCCATACGTTCAGATATTGCAGTAGTGAGGAACACTTGAACATCTACAAACAAATCAGTTCAGGGCTTTTCATCTTCAGAGTTCCCCAAGTACATTGATACAAATTATTTTACTGTCAAGATAAGTAGCATGTGGTTTTGGTTCAGATCCGAGCTTCTTGTACTTTATACTGATTTTTAATTAGTCTGTGCTGCATGGGGAAGCAGAGCTACCTCCCTAGGAAAACAAAGCCGCCTCATTTCCCTGTCATCTTCAGACAGGTTTTTGCTTGCCTACAAACAGCCATTGTCGAGGATGGAGCCTGGAGTGAGCTCAGTAACCGCTGCCTCGCTGTTGCCTTTCTGCAGCTGAAGAGCAGCTTTTGAAAATGCCAAAAGAGCTGACAGAGACTGCAAGGCTGCCAGGCCTGGAGCCCCCATAGCAAAAACCACAAGAGAAAAGCCAAACCCAGATAAATTGCTTTTTAAAAATTCCAAGTTAAAGCCTATTGCTCAGTAACTCCCTCAGTCTGGATGCGAAATGCCTGAGAACATAAGGGTTGGTAGCAGGCAACAATCATTATCCACATTAGCTCATTAATTCCTCAATTTCCAAACTCGTTAAGGTCTCTGAGATTTCCAAGACAATAATTTACCCATGAGATGGTCCTGGAGTCAATATTTCCGAGGATAGAAGTCATTAAATACGCTGGATGGTTCCTCGTTTGTGAGCACAGAGGGTGATGTGGCACAGAGCCCCTCTGCCCTCGTCAGCAAGGAGCCCAGGACCCCTCCAGCACTGGCATCCAAAGTCCCACAGCCTGGAGCCCTCAGCACGGGAGGGATGTGGAGCTGTTGGAGCGAGTCCAGAGGAGGCCACGGAGATGATCCGAGGGCTGGAGCACCTCCCGTACGAGAACAGGCTGAGAGAGTTTGAGTTGCTCATCCTGGAGAAGAGAAGGCTCCAGGGAGACCTTAGAGCAGCTTCCAGTGCTGAAAGGGGCTCCAGGAAAGCTGAGGAGGGGCTGTTGATCACAGGGAGGGCAGGGAAAGGATGGGGGGGAACGGTTTTAAGCTGAAAGGAAGGAGATTGAGATGAGATCTTAGGTAGATATTCTTCCAAACAAATCAAGTGTAACAGACCTGGGAGGACCCACAGCCTTCAGGAAAGGGTCTTTGGTTGGCCCCTTGCTCCCAACTCAATAGTCGTTGCCCCAGAGGCCAGGGCTGAAACACCTCTCCCTGCCTCCCCACCCCCGACCTGGGAAAGCAAAATCACCAGAGCTGTTCATTTGACAGAGAGTTCGCTTGAAACCAAACAGCGTTTTGCAGTTAGGAATTAATGGTTTGGAACACAATATTATTGGATTGATTTTAAATAGATGTTTCCCTTCTCATTTGTAATAAAGTGAATGACGCTAAGAAAGCCAGAGGAAATGATATAAAACTCAGCCTGCCTATTCCTTTGGAAGCATCTTTAAAAATTTCCCTCCCACAGTCAGCGCTGGATTGTGAGTAGCAAATGACAGATAGGAGAGAGCAGATAAATATCTATTTATGCAGGAAAATGAAATGTATGAATAGTTATTTTGAAGACAAATGTATTTTGACAGGTATCTAATTTCATTCTGTTGATAAAATGCACTTTGTCAGGTACTTTCCTGCATTCTCATGTTGATGACTGTAGGGTTTTTTCCAGTTTCCAATCTTTCTGTAGGTAAAAAAAAAAAACACCTGAAAAATTACATTTGTCAAACATCACAAAGCAATTTAATTTATTGTCATCACAAATGTGGTTAAAAGGAAAAAAACTAAATCAAATATCCGGGCACTATTTACTCAGCACAAGGCCCAAAATTCACAGGGAGCTGTGGGAAGGCATAAAAACACAGGGAAGGACCCAACTGTAACCAGGCAATGAACAAGAGCCCACAAATCTCTTCACAACTTTGCGTTCAAAGCAAAAGAGAGAACTACAGATGCCGAGTGCTGCCGCCAGCCTCACGCAGAGGGAAAGCTGGAGTCGGTGCTCAGCTCTGCAGAGCCTGGTGTCTGTCCTCATCCCTGTTCTCCTTGCCCTGCTCTGCCTGTTGGGATGTAAAACCTCAGGTGCACTGACTGGATCCTTCCCTGCATCCCTCGCAGCACGGCACCCTCCACTAATGCAAACAACTCCAGAATGCAAACCACAGGGGCAGCTCAGCTACTGTTATAATCGTTTTTATTATTGTTGTGCTTCAACTAAGAACGTGTTTTTCTGACTGCATGGAACACTTTCTGTGTTTGTTTTCCTTTGAGAATTGTCTTCTCAGGATATCACACCTCCACACACACAAACATAAACTCACCTATATTTGGAAGGGGCACACTGCTTCTCATCGCTGAGCAATTATAACGTCTGAGAAACACCAACAACCTTCAGCAAGAGCAGAAAAGACACAGCTTCTGACCTCGCTTTTACTAATGAACAACAGAACAAAACAGCCGCGCAAACACACCGCGGTCTCCCCCGTGGGAAGGGAAGAGAGGAGGAAGAATCATAGAATGGTTTGGGTTGGAAGGGACCTTAAAGCCCCTCCAGCCCCATCCTGCCATGGGAAGGACACCTCCCACTGGATCAGGTTGCTCCAAGCTTCTTTTTAATGCAGAAACCTAAACACCAATGAAAAAAACCTGCTTCTTCTCTAACTTGTTCTGTCAGAGTTAAGCTGGCAGCCGTTCACCGCATGCTGCAAACCTCTTATTCCTCTGGTATCAATAACTGATTATCTTGATCCAAGCAACACAAATGTCCCAGGCTGAATTTTGATTTGTTTAATACGCCTCTTTACTGTGGTTATTTCACTGACAACGCACGCGAATTTATGGCTTTGCAAAAGCAGGACAAGGTAGCGTGGATGCATTTAGTTCCAGTGAAATACTGGCAGAAGGAAGTTTAATTTAGTGAGTGAGGCTGTGAGCTGCTGGTCTGGAACTTTGTGGAAGAATGATCCCCTGGGAAAGAGTTTTCCCTCCAAGTTAATTAAAAAATATGATTGCAATAAAAGTTAATGATTAAATATCATCTGTCATACAAAATGGCAGCAGCAGTGCTGGAAAACTCTGGTTTGAGGAAAGAAACTCAAAACTCACATCTAGCACAGCAGCGCTTCCAAGGAGAGACAGCACTGTGTCATGGATCAGCAAGAGACCCAGCATTTGGTCTTGGTTGGCATTTCTACGAATCTTCAGGTGGAGGAGCAAGGCACGGAAAGACAAATGAGCTGGCAGAAAAGGAAAGGGAGGGGGTGCATAAAAGGGAAAGAACTTGCTTGCAGGCAGGTAGCAGAAACAGCAGGACTCTGACTGTCCTAAGCTGCCTCCCGTCTAAAACTCCATTCTTATGACATAAAAGAGGTTGGAATTTTTTTTGCTCCAGTCCATCCTGTACAAGTCTGGGGCACTGTGGGGAGAGGTCAATGCCTCCCCAACTCCCTCCTTCAGAGCTGGCTTAGTGGGAACAGCATGATGCTCCCAACAGCAATGCAGCTCCCTGGCTTCTCCTGCTCAGGGGTTGGCAATTTTTATTCCCAGAGCTATTAGTACTGAACAGAAAGTCAGCGAAGGGAAGATAGACACCTGCTGTGACTCAATCCTTCCAGGTAACAAAGGGAAGGATGCCCCAGGAGGACAGTACCAGAGGGATGCTGCAGGGCAGTGCATTTGGGGCACGCATCTCACCATTCCCCCTCAACACCTGGGGATCCCTCAGAGATCCTGCTCCTCAGCCAGCACTGCCTGTGATGAACTGTGAGAGCCCTACTAACAGCTTTTATGGATTAGAAGGCATTTAATGAACTGTAAGTGAAGTTCATTGAGGAAGACAAAGGGGACTTCTTTCCAGACACTGTCTAAATTTATTCTAGTCTACCTAGAAAAAAAATAATAAAAAAAATCAATGTGTGCATTTCCTAGGCTCACCTCTAGCCAGCACCTTGCACCCAGCTCACACTCACAGCGCCTGCCCTGTTGCACCTCAGCAGCTTGTGCTCATCTCCCAGCTCAGCACCCACAAACCTCCCCAGCCCCAGAGCATTTTCCCTGCTCGGGGTTTCTCGAGGAGGCAGGAGCCACAGGGCTCAGCCGCCCACCCGTGAGCAGCAGCTCCTGCAAATTCCCTGTGGCCAGTGGGGAAGTTTGGCTGGGGAGAGAGGGAAGGCAGCTCCAGCAGGTGAGAGCATGGGATGGCTGATGCATGATAACAGCGTTGCTTGGCAACCTCTGCACCTGCAGTTCATTTAATTAGGATGTTTCTGAGCTTTTGACAAGGCTGAGCTTGAAAGGGCTTTTGCTGGCAGGGAGTGACCATGCAGTGGGTCCTGCTCAGGCATCAGCTCTACTCTATCAGCCTCAGGTTCCCTGGTCAGAGGTGAAGCAGCACAGGGACCAGCACACAGCTCTACTGCCCAAACCTGGGCTCACACAGAAGCAAAGCACCACGCCAGCACAGCTCGACAGCAGCCAAGCCACTGCCTCCTGTTCAGCTCCACATCTGGAGAACTGCTTCAGGCTTTTCTTTTCCTTGGAGGGCAATTACCGCTCTCAACTACAGACCTAACTTCCCACAACGACTTTTAAAGCAAACCAGAGTAAAATCTATGAGCTACTATAAACCTAGTCAGCAAGTCTGGCTGGTTAAACTACTCCTTTCAACCACTGTTCCTACCTTTCAACAGGGTCTGGGATACCCTTAGAGGCTACAGCTGGAGAATGCGCATCCTTGTTTCAGCAAGCTATCGGCACATCTGCACTACTGACAGAAACATGCTCACTGCACCCACATACCCATAAAACTCTCCAGATGGATCATCAGTCACTCCTACTCCTCAGGAATGATCCAGATTACTCTCCCCTTATGGGTTTAATGCTTAATCCCAAACATTTATCATATCCTACTCCAAGCCTCCTACTTCTGTGCATGTTCTTTCTTCCCAAAAGCTGCTTTTCCTTTAAAATCTTTTTAATTATCTCTTCCCCGGTAGTGTCTCCAGCTGGTACCTTCTGTTCTGTTGTCTTGTGCTTTCCTCCAAGTAAAAGCATTAGACCTCTGGAACAAGAGCTCTCCCTTTCCTGGTGCAGTGAGAATGGATAATTATGACATCCTCTAAAACACAACGTGCCTCAATCTGCATTCTGGCAGGTACCACATTTCAGAAAGATGCAAAGGAGACTTCTCCATTTCGAGTACGCAGGGAAGGTGGCTCAGCAACCCACCTCACACCCCAGCCAAGAGTGCAGCCTGGGGACCAGGAAAAGAAAGATCTGCTCAGACAGCAACTCAAGGCTTCGCATTTCGTGCTGGTTCAGGAAAACACCATTTTGACCTCATTCTCATCTCTGATTTGCCATCATTTTCCTTTCTTTCATTTGGAGTTTGCCTTTGGGGCCATTTCCCCAGGAGAAGCAATAAGAATCCAATACTGGTAAGATGAGGAGGTATTTATATCCGACAGTTTCAATCGCCCTGACCCTGCAGGAGCAGCTACAGTCTCAGGCAAGGACATACTTCTCTCTCCTTCACCAGGAATAGTAACACACAACAAATTTGCTATTTTGCTTACAGGACACCATAGCTCCATGCATCCACTGCCTGGTTGGGGTCAGAACAGTTTCATTGCTGTTCTGCCCCGGGCCCCCTAATGCAAAGGCTTCGAGTGTGAAAAGCAGTGAAATCCAACCCTTTTGTGAAGCAATAGCTGTAGAAAATAACCAGTTTTAGGAACACAAGCCGTAGAGGCAAGCCCAACAGCACACTGGAGCGGACTTGGGCTGCCAAGCCCATAGCTGCCCAGCTACAGAGAAGCACCCAGCCTTCCTAATGCATTTTCTTTCCAACCTGTATCAGAAGAAAAGGTCTGAACAAGGTGCTTCTCAGGGAGTTGCTACGGTTACAGCACAGTGTTGCCTAGCAACAAGCTAAGCTGAACATCACCCAGGCATCTTTCCTTTCTAAAATCCCTTCCCCTTGTGTATTCATCCAAATGAGTTAGATTTCTCTCCAGCCCCAGCATAAACACGCAGCAGGGAACATCTACCTATTGATTTGGTAGTCAGACCATCTCTAGGAACAGTGTGACAGAGCGAGGTGTGTGCTCCAGGCACCAGGCAAAGCACCGGGGCTGCTCCCCTGCTTGCGGTGGCACAGGACGGCGGGTGGGAGAGGCTGGCACAGCCCCAGGGGGGTCTCACAGGGACGGCCGTGCTCCCACAAACACAGACTGGAGATCCCACGTGCAGCACCGGGCTGCGACAGAGCCAGCTCCCAGCTGAAGAACCACGCTCACACCTCCAAAAGTATTTAGGAACCAGTTCTTGCAGCATTTCCCGAGGGCTCCAGGACTTGCTGGGCTTCCACAGCCTGGTGACACCCAGGCCACGGAGGCGATGCTATCAGCCCCAGCACAAACACCTCAACGCTCTTTACCTCAGACCCAGAACATTTTTCCTTATGCCTCTCAGGCTGCAGAGCTTTTCAGCATTACCATTTCTGGCAAGGAAAACATCCGTTCTTCCTCCTGGTCCAGGAGGCAACTGGCAAGGGTGGCTGACATTCTGCAGCGCAGTTATACTTGATGAGGGAGAAATTTGTTTTCTCTCTGAGATTTGTGTACACATCATTGCTTGTTCTAACACCCACGCACATCCACATCGCTGGCTGCAAATGTTTCAGCCTCTCAACACCTAATGCACCACCCAGTCCCACACTTCTTGCTCCTTCGTGTGTCCTCAAACACCCCCAGATCACCCAGCAGTGTAAGGGGATTCAGGTTTGCACTCCTGCAATCACAGGCACAAGCACGTATGCAGTCCTGCCTGCATTTATTCACGTGCACACGCACCTCCTGAGCCCCTGCAAGGCTGCTCTCAACCAGAGCTCCCTGCCCTCCCCAGGATGACGCAAATCCTCTGGAAGCTCGTTACAGAGGCACATCCCAGCTCAGTCACTTGTGATCTTAGTCAAGAAGCTGCTGTGGGAGGGATTTTTATTCCATTCTCCTGTTATTACTGCTTCTATGAGGGGCTGTCTAACCCAATATAACTCAAGAATAATGGCGAGTGTAGCATTTACAGAGATCATTTCCTTTCCCATCCAAGAACTCACCTCTGCTGACCTCCAGCCTGCTACCCTCAGCCAGCTTTATGCTCCATTTTCCCCACATTGTCCGTTTACTATATTGACTCTTTCCATCCGCCTTCCGTTCACTGAAAAAAAAGAGAATAAGCCTTTCTTCTGAAAGCCTGACATGGAAAATAGGCTGTTTTTCATCACGTTCTCTTGGTGTGAGGGGGCCACGTAGGGCCTGAAGTTCTGGGCTTCTCTTCTTTACATGACTCGGGTCCAAACAGAAGCCCCATCACCCTGGGGAGGCGCAAACCGCTTGCATGTGGTACTGCAGGACCTTACAAGGTCCCTGAACAGCCAAGCACAGGAGAAAAACAACAAAAACCCCACAAAGTTAAACAAGAAAGAGAAGTCCCCTTGCAGATTTACCTTCAGCTACAGAGCAGAAACTTTTTTTCCTGTTTCTTTTCTTATCAAATAGAGAAGTAAGGCAGAAAACAGCCTGAGTAGAAGTCTCTAAAGGAACTTTGGATGTCTCTTGCTCCTCTCTGGACCTCCATCTACCACTGCAAACCCAGGAAAGCTGCTCACAAGCCCACAAAAACCAGCAACGGCTGCCATCATCAGTTTCTCTGTGCTCAGAATTATTCAAATACTCAGATGAGTTGGGTTCCCTCTCATTACTGCTCCGTGGCTGACTCAGTGTGCCTCAGAGATCAGAGTCCGTGTGAGATGCTGTACAAACCCCCAGCCAAACAACAATCCCTCTGGAAGGGATGAGCAGAGCAAGGACTAGGTGACACTAAAGCAATTACCGAGAGCAGAATAAGCCGTGACTGCAAGCCTGTGTATGTATTTCACTAACGCTTCTGCAACGGGGGACAGGCAGTTTGGAAAATCCAGCCTGATTTTCCTTACAAAGCCCAAGGGGATCCTTGGCAGCATAACCTGCTGTTTGAGCAGTGGATAGAATTATTGCAATGTGAGCTGTGCTAATGCAGCGGGCATGGCTGTATCGGACCCAACATCCATTGCTCCTGGTGTTGTTTTTTAATGTATATTCACCACGCGTGTCCTTGTTGTGTGACAGCTCCTGACAGATCTGGTTTCTGTTGCACCAACCTAAGAGGCAGAAAAGGAATCGTATCTTGCTGGAAGTTGGCTGGAAGAACAGCTTAATGAATACAGTCATCAGGATTTGACTCTGTTGGGTGGCGAGCCAGCGCCAGTCGCAGCGTGTTCCCCCCTCTGTTATAGTGCAGTGTCACTACCACATCTCGGTGCTTTCCAAAGAGAAAAGAAGACATCGGGAGAGTTAAGCAATGTAGGGCTGCATCAGCGTCAGCTCTGTCTGTGCAGTGCACTTCCCATGCCTGCATCTGCCACTCAAGTTACACCACCATCAGCAGCTTGGAGATCATTCTGTCGCCGTCTGGGAGCTGTTGTAATAGTGTTGGCTCTGAACTTGCCTCTCGCAAGCAAGGCCAGCTACTTGCTGGCCCCTAGGATTTGAGGAGCCCAGTGGCTACTTTTGTGGCTCTGATGGCTGGAACAGGATCAGTTCTTTGCCATGAGATGGGCAGAGAAGAATGCCATGCCCACGCCGTCCCCTTGTGCGCTCCTTCCCTTGGCTTTTCATTGCTGAAGCTTAATAAAGACTCCAAGAAATCCCCTTTCACGCTAGCTGAGACGCTGTGACCACTGAAGCTAGAAACTAGTGCATTTCTATAACTCAGAATTTCCCAAGAGCCTCTGCTTTGGCATCACAAATCAATTTGAGCAAGGATGGGGCTATTGGGCTCCCAGCTGCCCCATCCCAAGCCCAGAGCTCATCCCAGAAAGCAGGCTGCACACTACCTCAAGTGTTTTAGCACTCAGGCTGGGAACAGACACCTTCCTGGAGGGGACCCGTGCTCACCCTCAGCCAGGATGCAGCCCCGTGACAAGCAGTCACAAAATCTCTCAGACTGGTCCATTTCTGATCAGGTCAGAAATCTCTGTAAATAACTGGGACAGACCTGGACAAAGCAGGCTCACCTTTATCATCTCCAAAAGCTGATCTCAATTATACACCTGATGAAGCACAGGGACAGGTCCAAACCAGAACAACATGGCTCAGGAGAATTTCACAAAGAAAGCTTTGCTCCAGCGTGCGAGCGCTCGGCTGTGTCTGCGCCTCCTCTCCTTGCAGTGGAGGTGTTACCGGGCTTTAAATGATGCTATTCATTTTTAAGCAGTGGAAGGACATAGCAACCAAACAAAAGTGGAAGGAAAACACCCAAACATTGAGCGAGTGGTGATCTTGCTTAGGGGTTCACTTAGATAACAGCAAAGACTTATTAGTGATAACTATTCTGACACATTCAAAACACAGACAAAAGTACCTAGAGCTGACCCTCCTCTTAGTAGGCGAGTCCTCGCTATCCTAAATTCCCTCCTTGATGAGGGAATTCAGTTGCTTCTGGCAGTGGTTTCTGGCAGCCTCAGGGCTCTGTGGAAAGATCACCCAAAGCACCAACCTCCTTGCTAAGCCCCTGGCACCTCCACTGCTGGAGAGATGCACTTCAAGCCATAACTTACACCTGAGACAGCAGCGTTCACACTGTGCTTCCTCCAGCAGATCACTTTCCATATTTAAAAAAACAAGGAAAATTGTTACAAGCCAACAGACAGGTGTCAAGGAAACAGCTTGCATTAAATATCAATTTGTGACTCAGCAAATCTCCTGGGATTAGGGCTATTCTTGCCAATATGAGAAGTTTATCTGTAATTTTCCATCCTCCCAGGGAGTGAGCTGCATTAAGATAGAACCACAGCTATTGTTTAGAGCTTCCAGTCCCCCATCTCCACATTAAACCACAACCTCTGGAAATCAGTAGTGCCTGTCTCTCACGATGACACAGATTAGTTGAGATTTGAGCAATGCACAAAGCTCTGTGATTATAGTGGAGCCCTCGGATGTGCCTGGATCCAGTGGGCTATCACGCAGCTCCTGCCAAGCAGAACCACTTGAGTGAAGCAAACAAACCACCACGCAGTTCAATTCTAGCGGATTGCACAGGCAGCAGGAAAGGGGAAGCAAAGAACAACAGAAACCAAGCTGTCATTTTCTGAGGACTGTGGTAAAACCGCAGTCTGAGTAGCCAGGCACAATCTTAAGTGAGTCACCACTAGTTGAACTTCGAGGGGAGTTCAGAGAGTTCATTTTTAAGGGACTGCCTTGGATGCTCACTGCAGGGGAGCACATCTCTAGCCTGAAGAATAAGATACTGTCACTCACAGAGTCAGTCCTCCCTCGGGAAGCAGTGCAAATGAGTCTGTTAGGGAGCTGTCACGTTGCCTTCCTGAAGAGATGGGGCTGGGGAAGGAGGCAGAGGGGTGAAAGCAAGAATCATCCTTACCTGCTCACCTCCTCCCCAGCAAGACCTGTGCAGTGACAACTACCTTCCCTCCAAATGCCAGCTACCTCCTCTTTGGGTAAGATCAACGACCGACCCAAGGTGGCAGACCTGGTGCCACAAGGTCAAACACACCCCCTGCCCAAGTCCCACAGGCTTCTGTTCACATTCCAGTTGAGAATGTGAGAGCAGAGAAATCCAGGAAGAATTATTTCCTGGGGCAGTGCAGGTCTCTGCACTCATCTCTGATAACAAGCCTGCGCGCTTTAGTGTTTGTCCCCAAAATGGAGTCATTCAGGAAAAGTAAATATGTCAATTAAATTGCTAAACATGTTGAATATCCATTGTCTTTTTAAGTTCAGGTTTCACAACTGATATAAAACATGATGCATAATCCCCAGAGCTGAGCAGTGTTTGTGAGACTGTGGAATGCCACATTAAACTCAAAGCTCCTGGGCCAACGATCGCGAGTCCATTTTGCAGTAATGAATTGTTTGTTATAGAACACGTCATAGAGCAGATGTCTCATCAGTCACTGCGCCAAAGACTACAGCACTCGGAGGCTCAAAACTCATTCCTGGATTAATGTACAAAATTATGATGAGAGATGCGAGCGTTCAATCTCAATAAGAGCAACGCTTCTGAGCCGCTCCACACGTTAACAGGCAGGGCTGATCCAGGCAGCAATTGGCACAGCTCTCGCTGCCTTGTGTATTGGACTACAAGCACTTTAACCTAAGGTTTTGTTAAGTCAGAGCTCAAGGATCAGCCCCAGGGCTCAGAGAGAGGAGAGAAGGGTGTTGGCTGAAGACCGTGCTCTCCTGGCCTTGGTCACATCAGCACTCTGGGCTCCCTCAGTGCCACAAGGACGGGCTGAGGCAGGTAGCAAGTGACAAAGCATTTGTGTAGGAGCTGGCAGCCAAGATGCAACCAAGTAAACAGATGCAAAAGAGCTGGTGACGTTTCCTTGCAAACTCACACGCTCCAGCTCCTGAATAACGTCCCCAACCGCAGAAAGCTTACCTTAATTAACACACTAGAACAACCTAACAGTAACTGACACACGAGAATGAGCTGTCAGTAAATCCTCCCTAAACATTTTTTCAGGGATTGGAGTGTCTTTTGCTTATTATTCCCCCACCTCCATGGGGAGTCCTCAAGGACTCCTCTCCTGCAGACCTTCTCAGGAGCCTCCTTTACCTGCTCCAAGTTCCCAGTGCCACCTCCCCACAGACAAAGCAAAACTCTTCCCGTTTCAGCTTCTCCTGCATCTCAGCTTTTCTTCTCTTTCTGCAGACTGAAATTCAGCTCCTTTCCTCTGTCTCTGCTTTTAGGGGCAGAGCAAGTGTAGCTTCACAGAAACACTCGGACTACAGTAGGTGCAGCGATGCTCAAGTGGGACCAAACACAACACTTTACACCTACCACAGAGGGAACTGATACCCGAGTGAGGAGCAGTGGATTCACTGAGTCTCCCACATAACCCTAAGAGAGCAGTGATCATCCTAACACACCTAACCCACTGCCCAGTTTAATAAAAAGCAATTCAGAGCAGCCTTCTTGCAGCAGGGCAGCAATCATCTCTAGGGTCAGGGCGAGAAAGCCATTTGATCTCTTTTCTGGCATGCATGTGGCTCTGGTATTAAGACGTATCCCCAGCTCTGCTTTAGGAGCATTATGGGCTTGGCCGAGCAGGGAAGGGAATCAGGAGTCTAATATCCAGCTAAACAAGAACCAGAAAAAGGAGCCCGGAATTGTCTGCTATTCTCCATGTAATGTCTGGTTATTTACTTCAATCAAGGAAGAATTTTGCAGGTTTTTTTTTTCTTTAAAAATAATTTGTTATGAAGTTCATCGTATCAGCAAATGGAGAACATGACATCAAAACCAAAGCCAAATAAGCCTGGATAATGGTCCTCCTAGGCCTGATGAGCCAGTGGGTCCTCCAGGAATTCAGTTCTGCAATGAAGTGAACAAACGCACGCACCAGTGGTGTGCTCGTACCCAGGGATTCCTCTCCCCGCTACCATAATTGTCCTGGTTGGTTTCTCTACTCTATTTTTAGTCTCTCTCCCTTCTTCCCCTGGGTAAATTAAAGACAGCTTTTCTCAGCCTCCTCCCATTAGAGAGGACACCCCGCTCTGACACACGAACTTACGCCACTCTGCAGGAAGGGATGTGATTAGAGTGAGATGCAGCACTTCCCCACAGCCACCTCCCCGCTACCTCCCGTCAGATACGCAGCGCAAATCCCAGGTCTCTGGCACCACACTCACAGTGCCTTTCACTTGGGCTGCTTTTGGTAATGGCAGATAGGACCCGTGGCAGCAGCACCAACTTCTCCTGCAGCACAAACTGATCTGCTTGCAGCTGCAGCGCCCTACAAGCAGGACCTCTAAGGCTATTTCATAGAGCTGAATCATAGAATCGCTGAATGGCTTGGGTTGGAAGGGACCTCAAAGCCCAGATACTAAGATCTCATCTCAATCTCCCCTCTTTCAGCTGAAAACCATTCCTCCTCGTCCTCTCCCTGCACCCTCAGATCAAGAACCCCTCTGAGCTTTCCTGGAGCTCCTTTTAGTCCTGGAAGATGCTCTAAGTTCTCCCAGAGCCTTCTCTACCCACGCTGAACAGCCCCAACTCTCTCAGCCTTTTTTTATTGTAAACATTCATACATACCTATCAAAAAGTATTTCCAAATGAAGGACCTTCATTTAGTTTGCTTTAACCTTGCTCCCATTATTGGTCATCTGCAAAAAATCTCCTTGATTTCAGCGCTGCAGGACAAGATTTCAAACAATCCTAGGAACCTCTCGTTAAAATGGGATCGGCCCCTTCAGCACAAGTATCGCTGCATCCAGGCAAGAAGGCAAAACAAAACACAGCTACAAGGACAGATCAGCCAAGACCAAAGGTTTTTGGCAGGTAGTGAGCAAGAAAATACAGGCAGCCACTATGTACCTGACTGGAAAAACCTTTATACTTTGTAGTGAACCTTATTCCGGAGCAACGCAGGGATTCTTGAGGGAAGCTACATGATTGCTGACAAAGAAAAGCTTAGCCTATGTAGCACCTTCTAGATGGCTTGTTACCAACACTGCCAAACGCATCTGAATTCTTATAACTCCTCAGTTTATCATGTTATTAGGATCGTGGGCAATTTCTTGGTTGGTTAGTTTCCATTTTTGATTACTGGTGGTGAAAAGCAAAGAAATAGAGTACATCCAGTGACAGGTTCCACCACGGGACAACACGACAACACGAGAAAACTGATTAATCAGGTTGTTAGAGTAAGACAAATTACTGCTACGTAAACATGTTAAAGATTACTGGAGCGTTTGGTCAATTCTTTCATTTTTATCAACAGCAGTTTCTCTTCCCTTCAAAATCTCTTATGGCAGTTTACCCTCATGGAAACACTTAATACTCCACCTCATTGCACGCCTTTCCCACACACTTACTCATCCTCCATCAGCCTCAATGGAGTTTGTTAACTATTCTTTGCGTCTAGGAGGCACAAAACCCCAGAAGGGAAAACCGTACAGTTTCACTCCACACAGTTTCTTGGATATCTTAACACTGTTCCCCCTTTCCAGTCACTGCACGCTTTGTGCATATAGCACCCACCCTGCCCTGAGCAGGACTGTGCTCTGTTAAATGTCCATAAAGTAACTCCACAACCAAACTCCTGATCATCTCAGACATGACTTTGGACATACCTGCAGTGGCACCAATAATCAAGCTGGTGAACGAGGCTTTGGAGAACAAGCAGCAATAGAAAGATTTAGGACTAGACATAAGGAAGAATTTCTTCACAATGAGAGCGTTGAGGCACTGGAACAGGTTGCTCATGGAAGTTGTGGCTGCCCCGTCCCTGGAGGTGTTCAAGGCCAGGCTGGATGTGGCTTTGGGCAGCCTGATCTAGTGTGACGTGTCTCTGTCCATCACAAGGGGGATTTGAACTAGATGATCTTTAAGGTCCCTTCCAACCAAACTATTCTATGATTCTACAAAAAAGGGTGTAGCTCTTTC
Organism: Phaenicophaeus curvirostris; assembly: GCF_032191515.1. NCBI lineage: Eukaryota > Metazoa > Chordata > Aves > Cuculiformes > Cuculidae > Phaenicophaeus > Phaenicophaeus curvirostris. The sequence continues at coordinate 1,290,800 of NC_091416.1, read as the reverse complement.
AGAACAAATTGACTCGGATTTGTAATTCACCACACTATTAAGAGGGTCCCCATCTGCCTTGTGGAAGTTCAGCAACACAGAAAGAAATCAGCTCTTTGGGCCAGCTTAGCTCTTATTGACCGAGTGTTGACCTCGTGTACCACCCTCACCCCTCCACACCTACCCCTAGAGACCCTCCTGGGGAGCCAGACCAGGCTGGTCCATCTCCAGGAGGCAGGAGGGTCCTCTGCTCGCACGCTGCAGGAGAGAAGCAGCCCTGGGCTGCGATCCAGGTCTGCTGTGCAAACACCAACCCATTTTGTTCTAGAACAAGTTGGAAACGCTGGAGACTGTCATCAGAGATGGCGCTAATATGACATTTATGCTTCATATTCTTGTTATTTACACAGAGATATCACTCAAGCAAACACATATTTCTGTTTCAAATCCTTTTTTGCTCATCAGACCGAGGGGAGCTGAGCTTCATCCAGGCTTAGCAGGGACAAGAGGAAAAACACCACTTACTGCACTTGCTTGATTTATTCCTCTCTCATGCTCCCCACATTCCCAGGTCCCACAGTCACCCACATTGACAGGAGGGCAAAGGGGATATTGCATTCCAGAATTCCCAACGCCTGATTTGCTGACTGCAGCATCACAGAGCAGCTCCCCATCCCAGGTGCTATAGACAGAGCATCCTACAGTGCTAACTCCCCCATGCAGTTAACTCTTCCTTTGCTCCTCTGCAGAGCTCAGCTCCTCGCTCTGCTCCAGCTGTTTGCTTTCCCTTGGCTAAGCCAGAAGCAGGATAACAGCTGGGGTCCTCCACCCCTCATCTATTCTGGGTGTTTCTGTGGCATCTACTGCTGTGGCACAACAGCTGCTCCACTGCAAGTGTCAACCTGGGATATTTTTAGCTATCGTACAGTGAAAGCAAGCTTAAAGGAGGCAACTGCCTTCATTACAGGCTCAAGTGCAATTCCCAGACATCAAACATTGTCTACACAAATTCTTTTATTAATTTGAGTGTGGTATTCAGAGCAGGGAATGCATATACACGCATTCTTAGGCTTCCTGCTATCCTCAGCTTAGCTAGATCCATTTAACTACCTCCATTAATAAGCAATAAGGCTCTTAAGAGTAACAATTAACTTTTGCTGATCATTTCTCAGGCTCCAAGAGAGCCAATTCTGTCTTTTAACTGACACGACTGAGGGGGTAACAAAGCTTTCCAAAGCTGCAGATCACGGAGGAAATCGCAAGCAGCTTAAATGACTAGGATATTGTTTTAATGCAAATTCTGATGTATTTTGCTACTTTAATTGCACTGGTTACTTAGAATAAATTTACATAACCAAACTTACAACCTATTACGGCAGGCAAACCGCAACGAAGGATGACCATCAACACCAGAGCACAGGCATTAATGACAGGAATCCATCTCAACTGGGGACAGAGGAGAAAAATTTTGGAGATGGAGTGTGCGGGACTGACAGTGAAGTCTCCCCAAAGTACAGGTCAGCGTAGGCAGCAGTTTCTTCCTGCACTGATTTAAAGAATGAATAACTCTGAAAAGCCCTGTCAAATATATCTCAAACAGGAAAGAAAATGTAGCTTTACAGGGATGCAATCAAGTACTTTTCATCTCTTAGATGTGCTCAATTTTTGAGCTTTTTGATTCTGTGATTTCATTTTTGTTTGCCTTTTCTTAAGTAGAATTACATGCTGATAAATAGTACCTGCCTGTTTGACACCCTGACTGATGAGCGAAGGCCTCCATGCAGACACAAAAACATAAAACCATCCACTCACCCTCCCCTCTGGGCTGCGTACAAGGGAGGATCCAGGCACTTGTGGAACCCACAGTCAGGTTCCCCAAACAAAGCCAGGACACTTGCTCCCTAGCAATAAATGCAGATGCTGATCACTCCCAGCTGAGGTGAGGGTTGATGACAAAGGATTTCAGCTGTGTTGAGGTCACTATTAGACACTGATTTAAAAAAAAAAAAAAAAAAAGAGAAGCCTTCCCACAAAAAGGAAGGCTTGGGGATTTTCAAGCTTCATGCTAAGTGAGCTCTCAGGCTGACTTGTACCTGTATTCTGAGACACAGATGTGTTGGTGAGAGGGCTTTGCATGGTGCTGAGCTGGAGAAATGCACATCAAATACTGGGAGCAGGTGCCTTGCTAAAGCTGACTTTCCTCCTGGCTGCTCAGATGTGTCTAAGGCCCTAAAGTCATACCTGTTGCAGAACCACTGACAGTATTTGCAGGTTTCCCACTTTTCCCTTTTTGCTTGCACTGGTTCCTGTTGTAGACACCTGCACACTCTCCTTCCAGACTATGTGGATGAGGTCTTAGTGCCTTTGCTATTCTTCTGCCTCCTGTTAAAAAAAAAAAAAAAAAATCAAATCACACTTCAGCTCTTCCATGCAGGGTGAGCAAAGTCTGACTCCAATGTCTGGCACGCAAACCATAATAATACCTCAGGAGATTTTATCCACAGAACTAAAACCAGAGGAATGAGATGCAAAACACCACTGAGAATGCTCTGTAAGAGAATTTTGGCAAAGCAAAAACCCCATCCTGCTAGTCCAAACCTGGAGAGAGAAGCCCTTAGAGGAATCTCATCAGAAGGAAGTTATCCAAAACATGTGCAATTATACATTATCTACTGGCTTTTAAATGATAATGGTGCCAGAACTGGTTGCTCCACAGCCTGAACATTCGCTGGAAAATGCTTTTAATGTAACAAGACAAGACATGTTTTGAGATGTGAGTGTAAAATTCATGAGTGTTTTTGAGGCACAGGCTAAGCAAAAATTAAAATAGCCCAATGGCTTTTAAGTCAATTAAAAAATACGCTGCTTTTCATAGCAAGAAAAGAGTTCCTGGCACGGAATCTGCAGCAAAGACTCACTCTGTGATGGAGGCTGTTTTAAACAGGACAATAGAAACCCGGGTAAGCCAGGACTGAAAACACTCATGTAAGAAAAGGGCACAACTCATCCCTTTTCTGAAAAACACAAACCCAGGCCCACATGTGAGTCAGCAAAACCAGAGTGGCTGCCAGGAAAAGGAAGCCCCACTCTGCTTCAAGTAAGATTTTCAGAAACAAAATAATTGCAAGACTGAGGGCTTTGTACCCCTTGCAATGAACACCATGGGAAAACGCTTGCGGATCATGCTAGTCAGAAAAATTCACGCTCAGCTGCAGAGTTCATCAAAAGCCACTGAAGCAATTGCTCCCTGATTTGTTGCCCTATGTTTTCATTTAGTTTTCCCAATGACAGCAGCACTGAATATCAGAGGCACTGGCCCATGAAGAAATACCAAACAGCAAGGAAGAGAAGCAGAGCATATTCCCCCATCTCGTGGAGCTACTGAACGGAGGAACCCAGGCTGTGGAAGGTAAATGAGGGTGAGCGTACAAAAGGATCTGCGCTAATCACCAACATCGCTGAGCAAGCCCATCTTTGCCTCTTTGCATCCCACCTGAACTGCCACTTCAGAAGCTCTCCCGCCGTTGGCCGTAGCTGCTGTTGGTATGGAAGCCACGGCAGTTCCAGACAGAATTCCTTAGCGCAGGGTCCTCCAAGCAGGCAGGGGCTGTACCTCTGCCCTGCAGCAGAGAACCGAGGCCAGCAAAGGCTGAATGATTCGACCGAGTTCATGCAGAAAGTCTGAGTCAGGGTGAGGAACTGAGGCAACAGTCCCAAACTAGCACATCCCCATCGTACCAGCAACCCCCTTTTTCTTGACTTGATGGCTGGACCGCATGATCATAGAGTCATAGAACCACCAGGTTGGAAGAGACCCACCGGATCATCGAGTCCAACCATTCCCATCAATCACTAACCCATGTCCCTCAGCACCTCGTCCACCCGTCCCTTAAACCCCTCCAGGGAAGGGGACTCAACCACATCCCTGGGCAGTCTGGATCTTGGAGGTCTTTTCCAACCTTAATGATTCTATGATTCCACGAGTCTATGCTCCTTCCCCCAGTGCTGAATTATACGTTGGAAGTTTGCTCAAACATCTGCAGACAACCCGTCACACTATTTTCCTTTTTGCATCTTATTAATCTCAGTTCTGTCCCTTTAAAGCTCCTGCCCAAAGCACATGAGAAGAGTAAAAAATAACAGCATTTCTTCCCTTCATATTAATGTTTCAAAGCCAAGCGAGTTAGAATCACTGCAGCGAAGCTGTAAATTATGCATGACAGACAGCCCTTGCAGCCCACCCCGCTCCGAGCAGGAGGCAGGGGAAGATGCCTTTGCAGTCCTGCCCGCCTGCTTCTGCAGGGCACAGCCACACAAAAACCCATCCCATGTATCTCTCAGAACCCCCTCTTTCCAATCTCCTCCTCATTCCTTGGGACCCTCAAAATCCTTTGTCTAGGAGCCACTAGATGCTCCAGCTGTTGGACCTGTAACTCTTTATTTAACAAATTAAGAAAATCACCTACAGTCCCTGCACGCCCTGATCCAGAGCCCCTCCCCAGCTTTCCTGGAGCCCCTTTCAGTCCTGGAAGCTGCTCCAAGGCCTCTTTGGAGCCTTCTCTTCTCCAGGCTGAACAACCCCAGCTCTCCTAGCCTGTCCTCGTATGGGAGGTGCTCAAGCCCTCAGATCATCTTTGTGGCCTCCTCTGGAGCAGCTCCAACACATCCATGATTTAAGGGGACTCTTAGTCCACGGGGTGACTGTGCTTCCTTCGGTAGGAGAAACTGGAGGATCCTGAGCTCATACAGAATCAAACCCACCCACAATAGCTGGGGGAGAAATGCAACCAGTTTTCCTTTCCATCAGTAGACCCCAAAGCATTGGGATATATGAGGGAGCTGGGTTCATCTCTGTTTTACAGACGAGGAAACGTGCCCCAAGAGAGGCACATTGCTCAGCTGGCTGGTCAGGGTGATCTTGGGTCTGCTCCCAGCTCATATCATAGCACCGAGTCCTCCTCCTCTGAGCCTCTCTGGGCTCCTCGCCCTGCGAACCATCAGCCAAGAGGGCAGAGAACAGCCTGTGCTGCCTCCAGGCCCAGAGCTCTGTGAACCATCAGCCTGAGGAAACACTGAATGTGCATGTTCACCCTGGTGAGCAGGTTGCCATGGTGATGCTTTGGCGATGCGGCACAGATACAGAGGAGCAGGGAAAATGACTGTAATTAATTTAAGGTATTAAGAACAATTAGCGTTTATTAAACCAAGTTTATTGAAAGAAGCACAAAGCAAACAAATTGGATTTTTAACCCATAAAATAATGAAATCTCTTCCTTCCCAATGCAGATAATGCTCGGTGGGGAAAATAGTCCACAGGAAGGTTAAACTGTATTACAAACCATATACAAACAGCAAATCTCATCCCTCAGCATAACAATTTATCGGCTGTTCATCTGCAATGACAACCATAACCCGTTAATCCAGTTCATCCAGAACAAGAACTCCTGGCGATTAAGAGGTTCTGAGGAATAAGTTAGTTGCAGATAAAATGCCTCGGTTCATGGCCATAAGCAAAGATCACTGTGGTCAGGATTGATAACGCGTTACCAAGGAGCAGGAAATATATCTGTCATTCTATCAGTTGTCACTAACTATTAAAGGCGATGCTCTAGAGGTGCCCTCCAGCGCAGGAAGTTCTTAAGACACTGACAGTCTGACAGCAGCACTACGAATAGTCTCTGCTCTGCATTCATCTCTAATAGTCACTCCTGCCACTGCCAAAAACAGGGCTTGAGACCCAGTACAGGACTTCAAAGCACTGTCTATCCACCTCCCCATCTTTATGCTGGGTTTAACAGCATCATTTCCGTGCATAAGCTGTGATAACGAAGCACGTGTCACGCTCGCTTTCAGTGGGTCACCTCAAAGAGATGAGCAGCCTCCTCATGCTGCAAGCGCTCGGAACGGCTCCTGCTCAAACACACTATTGATCCGTGCAAAGAGAAGGTCCAGCAGCCAGACCTGCTCTGCAGGGATCATCGTATGATTGTCCACACAACCCTTCAACCCCAAACGAGAGCTAGAACAGCTCATCTTCATTGAGCTGCGTAACTGTGATGCCTATAAAATCCACAGCCCCTGGCGAGCCAGAGGGAGAGGCAGGAGAGGGCTGCGCTTCACCCTGCAGCGTTGGGTGTGCTCAGCTGAACAGCAGCTCTGCTTTGGAACAGCACATGTGTTTCTGCAGCTCTGTCTTGCCAGCAAAGAGCCTTGAGCATACAGTGGGCAGCAAACAAACCCTGCAACAGTTTTGAAATGGTTTGTCCTGCTTTATTCCCCAAATCTTCTTTTTAGGGCCTCCCAAAGGTCACTGACAAGCATACAGATATTTCCCCACCACTATGAAACTACAAAAGCAGAATCATAGAATAGGATTGGAAAGGGCCTTAAATATCATCTAGCTCCAAGCCCCAAATCCGAGTGACCAGTCCCATCATGAGGTGGTATAAACTGGGATTTAATTAGGTCACTCCCTGGATGCATTAAACACAGATGCTCACATTCAGGAGACTATAGATTTATTGGGCATTGATTAAATGAAAAATCAAATAAGAGCAAGGAGGGTCACAGCTGACTGATGTAGTCATTTGCCAGCTCCCCCTGAGGGCATCCGAGGCAAGCTATAATTAATATTACGCAGTCCTGACATGCAAGATAAGAGTTCTGGCCAGACCAGGATGTAATTTAGCATCTATTTATTCTCCAGTATCATTTATTAACTTGAACAAACATAGCGTGGGCAGATTTGTAGCTAATATGTTACGATGTCTCTGTAAAGAGTGTCAGGAGCACATTACGCTCGCCGTTGCTCTCTCCCCCCAGACACGGCAGAAAGCTCCACTGCAAACAAACAGAGCCTCCAGCTGAAAATCCAAATCCAAAGAGAACTTTACAAACAGAGCTGCCAATTATCCTCTGTGGGTCCTCTGTGGCCACTGCCATCTCATCCGTCCTTGGGAAGCTACACCAGCACCCAACACACTCCTGCAGCAGCCAACCTGGACCATGCTGCTAAAACAAATGCTTTAGCAAACCCCTGCCTTCAAGCCCTTGGATTAGTGCCTGCTTTTAACTCTGTTAGCGACAGGAAATTCTGGCTCCAATTAAATCAATGGCAAATGTCCCATCAGCTCCAATGAGCCAGAATTTCAGCCTGGTTCCCATAACCTGGTGCTGCAGCGTATATAGCTCTGTCCAAAAACAGTTTAGTTGATCTTGGTACAGCCTTTGTGAAGCACTATCCACAATGAATACGGGTTTGGGAGGCTGGTCTTTCAGAAAGCTGGTCTAAATAACTAGAAATACATAGGCAGAGCCGCACGGGAAGAAGGCAGCAACTCCCAGCTGGCTTTTTAGAGAAAAGGAGGCTGAGGGGAGACCTTATCACTGCCTACAACTGCCTGAAAGGAGGTTGCGTTGAGGTGGGTGCTGGTCACTTCTCCCAAGGAACAGGTGATAGGATGAGAGGAAATAGCTTCAAGTTGCGCCAGGGTAGGGTTAGATTAGATATCAAGAAAAATGTCTTCACCAAAAGGGTTGTTGAGCATTGAAAGAGGCGAGTCCTGCATCGACTGTCAAGTGCTTTTTAAAAAAAGAGAATTTAGCAATGCATCTCCCTTGGGATCCCTGGCTGCAGAGTTCTGTTTGGTTGATATTTCCTCCTGAAGGCAGGCAGGTGCAGCTTTACCAGAGGAGATTGAGGTTTTTCTGTTTCAAGCAGGCCTGGTTCCTTCTCCTTGCCCCAAAGACATTACCAAAAATGGAGATAGCTGTGGAGGGAGCTGTAAGGAGGGGATTAAATTAGCAAAAAAACATGAAAAAATTAGGACCGGCATTGCCTGTGCTGGCCCGACACTCTGTCTGCAATGGTCAAACAATATTCCAGTAGCAGCATCTGCTGTACAGCAGGGCTCTGCTAATGTGGTTAATGGAGATGAAGCACCTCCAGACTAGCAAGAGGCCAATGAGCAATGCTTCTGATTGATTGGTATCATATGAGTGAGCCGTAAGTCACAGGACACCAAAAGCCTGGGGCTGGCAGCAGCTCTCTTGTCTTGGATAAAGCAGATTGAAAAATCCTGAAGTAGTTCTCCCCAAAAAAGAGGAGAGATTGAGAGGTGAAAACGTCCACTGTGTTATTGCCAAAAACCAGCATCTCCCCTTTCTTTACAGCAGAAAGATCAGTCACAAAAATCAAATTCTTCCAGCAAGAAGCATACAGTTAATTGGGAAAAAAAAAATAGCTCAAATGTTTGCTTTGCTCTTATTTTCTTAAAACAAGGCCTCACCCCCTTCCTCTGCCTCAACAAAAACACCCTCTCCTTTCAGTCTTGACTGACGCCCAGACTGCAGGCAGCCCCTGCCCCGGGTTTATCGGGTGGCTTGTTCCCATTCTCACTGACAAGACTGTTTATAATCCCATTAATCACGCTGTGGGCCATGCCAGGAGACACAGCGACGCTGTTTGTTACTGCGGCTGTGGAGAGGTAACACCAGAGAATATGATCCTGAGGAGCTTCTAATCTCAGGGCTGAAATGACTGCTCAAAGCTAAGCCTCTGTTGAGTAGAGTGAAGGCAAACTTCTGAGCACTGAGCAGTGCCCTGACAGCTAACCACAGAACCATGGGATGGTTTGGGTTGGAAGGGACCTCAAAGCTCATCCAGCTCCACCCCTGCCACGGTGGGGGTGACTCTAAGGTCTCCCCAGAGCCTCCTGTTCTCCAGGCTGATCAACCCCAACTCTCTCAGCCTGCCCTCACATCATCAGTTATTGAACCTAGAGCCCAAAACTGAATGTGGTTTGTGGTGAGAGATGAGCAGCAAGAAAAAGAACAGCAGTGGGCCTAGAGAAGATGCCAGCCCAGCAGTGTTCCATCAGCCTGGGGTTCTGCAGGTCATGGTTTTGCTGTTAGTTCCCCACCCAGACAATCCCTGAAGTCTGTTAGTCTGCACACCGCAATTCCTTTTCCTCTGCAGCTTGAAGAGAAGTTAAAGAAAGCTCCCTTTGGCTGGAAGATCCTGAAGGCAAGTTCCATGTCTTGCCTTGTGGCTCCTCATCACAGCAAACAGGCATCCAGAGACATTTTGCTCAGCAAGAATTGACCCTGAGCTACCACACTTTGCTACTCCATCACGGGACTATGCAGATGGAAAATAGAACCACAAAACAATTCCTTATCATGCTCCATTTAGGAGAGCGACTTCCCCTCCATTATAAAAAATAATTGTCTGCCATCCGAGCAACACACGGTGCGGTTCCAGCTGCATCTTGCAGAGAGGGCTTGAAAAGCAAGTTCATATGGGATGCTCACTCATCCATCATTTCTGAAAGACACGATTTTCTGCAGCAAAGGTACATGGAAGCCGGTGCCGTTGAATCCTCTCATTCGCATGGTCTTTTCTTTATATGTCCCTTTCCCTGTCTCTGCACCAATCATGCTTTCCACAATATGAAGCTGCCCTTAAAGAAGCCTGATCCCACATCTTAAAAATCTAATTATCGAACACATCCCAGGCCAGGACCTGTGTCTTAGTGGCAGTGTCTCGTCGATCTGCTGCAGGTGAAGACCCCTCTAGCATCCTGGGGACTGCAGCGCAATATAGCCTCATGAAAGTCCTTGGGTTTACTATTAGACAGAGCTGTAGATCACAGCTGGACAGTTATTGGCTTTGCACTTCCTGCTGTTGTTGCTTATCCAGTCCATTAACCATTTTCCTGAAAACACAATTATCTCCAGCAAAACTTTAATTGCTTTAAGGCAAAAAAACCCAAGAAACCACTATAAAAACCTTTGCTGTGGAAGAAGTTCTGAGTTTTTTCTTCCGTTGTTTGCTTGATTACACTACATACATATCTATTCCCACGCCCCATGAGTTTTGTGATGCCTGAAATCTGGGTCAGTCGCTTGCAGGTTTTTCCTACTGATGTGTAAAGTCTTTGGAACTGGAGTCTACATTTGCATTGAATCCTTCCTCCAGTTTTTCTTTGATCTCATCTATTATTTTATCTTCAGTGTTTTCATCAAGATCATCTGTATCCCTCACCATCACTCATGCCAGACTGTAGTTTCTTGCTCATCAGGGCTTAATTCCTTCATTCAAGGCAGTGAGATAAAAAAAGATGTGCAATAACCAAATCGGTGGCTGCTGACCCTGCCCACTGGTACAGTAGTCACAGGAGAACATTCCCTGTGCCAAAAGGTTCCTTAGAAAAGTAACTCTCTATTAAAAAATAAAGGCACACATAGGTCATCAGAAGCTTCAGCTATTTTGACTCATTTGTCCTCTTAATGCTCTGCAATTAGCCATTTGTCCTCTTCATATTCTGTAATTACAAGAAAAGCCCCCACTATTGACATTGTAATACTTAACCTACATTAAAATGGCATCTTCTCTCCTCTGCTCATTACTCCAGCCTGAAATAATCATCAGTGTGCTAAAATGGGAAAAGCCATGTGTGACGAGCAAAGCTTTGAAAGGCGCTAATTAACAGTCTTCAAAAGCGTAGAAACACAACCAAAAACTATGACGGCAGCAGAGGAAAATAAACAAAAAAAACCCTTGTGACCTTTGAGCATGACAGGGACAAGAAAGAGCTGGTCTCATTTCTGCTGAAAGCTCCTAGGATGACCTTGGTCATGTCACCTAATCTTTTCTATCCCGTTTCTCCTTCTAACTTTAGACTCCTAACCAAGGTGAGCAGGGTCAATGCCAGAAATAGCTTTCCATGGGCATAACCGACTCCACTGAAGATCCAGGAAAACCATCTCTTATCAATGAAGAAATATGAAAAACAGTGCTCTTGAGGAGAGTGGAGAGAGATGAAAATGGCCCAAGCTTCCTCTTTGTAAAATGAGGATAAAAGCATCTCGTTTCCAGGTTTTGATTTAGTGTTCTCCTTCAGTACAATCTTTGCTCCCAACTTCTAAGGCAGTTTGTGACCATAATCATTAGCCCAAGGCCACTGCTGGGTTCAGGGGCAAACAGGGAAGGAGAAGAGGGAGCTGAGAGATAAACCAACAAGATAAGGGACTAAGGACAGAGATACTGAAGTAACCCCAGTCCTTAAGGAGTTAAACTGAAGGACGCATTTGCAGCATTGTACAGAAGGACACACCTCAGAGCAAGGATGGTTGGAACAGGACTGAAATGCCCCAGGGAGGTTGCAGGGGGAAAAAAGGTACCTCTGAGTTGTGAGAAAAATCCATATATGGCCACTGGTGGAAGGTCAGGAATCTCCTAAACCTGGTGGAGCAGCACTAAAGGTTAAAAGATAGATGCTGATGCTCACAGGGGCCCAGGGAAGAGGAGACTGGTTATAGTGCTGCTGCCCCTGTCCCTGCGGTTCACACGTCCTTCCCCAAGTCCAGGCTCAGCGCTCCGCACTCGCAGCCAGACTTCAGAAATGGTTCAATGCCCAGAGCTTTTTTTAAAGCTTTGCAAGGACTCGGGTGCCGAGGAAGGAGCCTGAGCTGTTTGTTAAACCCTTTGTTGACAGGAGGAACTCAAAGCCTTTCTCATGTTCCTTCGCAGTGGAACAGTAGCCGCAACCCTCTGTTCTTTCCATCCCGTGTGCACACGGCAAGGACGTAGCCAATCGAGCGCGTCTTTCATCTCAGGAGCAGCCTCAGGCAAACACCCAATGGCCAAATACAAGTGTTTAATGATTACAGTGAAGCCAGGTTATGTTTTTACTGCTGAAATGTGACAGGTTTCGATACCACATGACAATTCCGCCTATCTCAAATAAATAATTTGTCTGAAACAACTGAACAGCCAAACTTGTGCTTTGTATAATCAGAGGATCTCAACATCGTTCTGTTGAAGCGCTAAGTCCACCTCTGGTGATTTCACAAGTTCTTCTGTCCTCAGAGCCACAGTCAGCCAGGAAAGACAAAGCACACCTGTCTCACAAGTATTCAGCACCTTTTTTTTTTTTACCTTTCTTACTGTGGTATTCCCTTAACCAAAGGTAAATATAATCTGCCCGAACATTTGTTTGTTCTTGGAAACATCACTAATCCCGAGAGTTCAAAACATCATGAGTCACATCAGGAGATAAAAAAAAAATACTTGATGAGTTTAAGTTAATTATATCTGAGTTTTGGCTTCCAATCCTGTAACTCATGTTCTGCTCCTCTCTACTGTCATAAGTGTTAGAAATCTTTCATTTAAACAAAAGCCCTGGATTTTCATCAATAATTTGACTTGGGAGGCAAGAGATACAACACACAAATACTGCGAGTCTTGAAAGAAAAACACGAGGTGTTGGCAAGCTGAGTGCCCGTGTGTGGAATACTGAAACAGCTCCAACAACAGCCACTTTCTATACACACACCTTTTCCACATCTGAAGAAGAAAGGGACATCTTTCTGCTAGGCACCAGTCTGAGCCTGTTTCACATTATTATGAGGAGGTTTACTGAAAACAGCCAAATGGTTTTGCATTTCTTTTCTCCTCAGTGAGAGCTGGGGGATCAGATACTGCTCAGGCAGGTGGATAACACCTCTTCCAGGAGATCAGACACAGACACGCAGGGGAATAAACGGCTCCTGCCTTGCTCAGGGTTCCAGACTGCCCGGCAACCCTGAAGCTGTGCAGCAGCCCATTCCCAGTGTCCCCAGTGCCTGGCACCAGCAGCTCTGCCACTCACTGGAATGATGACAGGCAAAGCAGCGTCAGCCCGTCCTCTCCAGGAAAGGCATCTCAAATAAAGAAGCACCATTATGTGATTAAATACACGCAAGTGGGTAAAGATAGACTCTGTTATCTGCAGAATTATCTGCTTAGCCACAGGCAGGACAGCAACAGCCCCTGCTCCCAGGAACTTATGCAAAATAGGGAACCTAGCAATGAGAAACCACTTTCACGGGGTAGCAGTGCTTTTTGCCGAGTTGGTTTGTGCTCACAGCCACCCGCTCCAGAAGCCGGGCAGCCTTCCCCACACCCTTTCCTTTGCCTGGTGCTGACGCTGCATCCAGCTCTGCAACAGGAGCTCAGCTCCACACAATGTAAATCATTACAGGGCGGAAAACCCACATCTCTTCACCCCTGGGCCTCCAACAATGGAACTGGACATTTGCTCACTTGTACTCCTTTTGTATATTCTTTTCCCTTTGCTGCTAGGTGTATCGTGATTAAATGCAGGCAAGACAGCTGATAGGTGACACGTACCATAATTAGGAACAAGCAAAGCTATGATTGTTAAATCAGGCTGATGCAAAAGCTGGAGAACTCTCCTGGCAAGTGGCAGGCAGACCCCTGTGTGGGATTCTCCAACCTGTTTCTGTAGCAGGTCATCTGCCGCAGAACAGTGGCCTCTTCTGGCACTGTCTGTGCTATCTCAAAGAGGAAGCAGTGGGAGGATTAAGCATATATTTACCCTGCTACAAATGCAACTTTCTGTGCTTCATACCAGACCAAAAGTCCTTACCATTCACTATCGCATTTTTCAGACCATCTACCTCAAACAGCAGTTCTAAGAATCAAAACGGCTGGTGAAACTCGTAACAGAGGCGATGGGCTGCAGCAAGCAGCTTCCAAGCATGGTTCTCCCCCAGCACAGACCTAAATTATCAGCTACCAGAGGCGACACCAGCACACTGGGGCTCTGCTGCAATGCACTAACAGGCATGCCAGGCTCGGCTTTGCTGCCTCGTCACTTCAGCTTCACGTCCTCTGGTTTCCCAACCCATGCCAAGCCATCATACATCACCCAACACCACCACCCCTTATCTACAAAGAAAGGGAAAACTGGCTCTGCGTTATGTTGCCTGAAAAGGTCTGGAGCGATGGAATGGAATTAGAGGTGAAAAATGATATGGATGTTGGTTTAAGGGCCTTATCTCCTGTAAAGCTGGGCTGAATGCTGCAAGAAACCAGGAAGCTCCATTATGTCCTACTAAGGAGAAAAATACCTCAATTTAGTGTTCCCGGTCTGAATATGCTCTTGCTAGAGTGAACATTTACTGTCTTATGTAAAAATTGGATGTGGGTGCAACCAGGAATAGAGGGAGCAAAGGAAAAGATCTAGAGCTCTGCTGCCATCCAACAGCTTTACAGAACAGTCAGCAAGAACAAACTGACTCCAGGCGCCACTTCTTAGTAGAACATGGAAAGGAAAAAAGAACAAATTTTGAAAGAAAGAGCACCGAGGCTTTCTCGCTCCCCCCTGAGAAAGGCAGGCTGTTATCATCCTCCCTTCAGCCGGAGGAGGTGGGGTGTCTCTCGAGTCAGGGCTGTCCAACTGTGAAATTGCCTCCTGCTGCCCATTTTGTGCAGATAGTTTTGCTCGTGGCAAGGTGGGAGAGGTTAAAGTCCAGTAATTGCTTAAAGGCCTTTCATGTCAAGGCAAGAGGGAGATATTGGGGGAGCTGTTGCCTGTTGCACAAAGCCCATGTTGCTGATGGAGAAGCACCAATCTGCCTGTGAGCCGTGCTGGCACCGAGATAACAAACCCTTCCTCCACATGACTCCGTTGGTCCATTCCCCAAACGGAATGGCTGCAGGAGAAGTGAGAGTTCACATTTAAAGAACTTGCTGGTAGAAAGGAATGATTACTTCCCCTAGAGCCTAGGGAAAACAGGATTATGCCCAGGCCTTGGGTTGTGCACAGAGACGACCAACAGCACAGCTGAGAGTATCTTCATGTATTCGTTGGCTTCTCTTTCAGTGGGGAATTAACTTCCAGGTTTCAGCAGCACGTGGCTCACCTGTCACATTCCTAAGCCACGCTCAGGCTAAGGCTATCTTAACATTATACATCTAGCTAGTTTTTGGGACAGGGACAATCCCTTGTCAGGGAAGAGAAGCATCCCACGAGATGCAATCACCCATACAACTGCTGGTCTGGGGTAGAAGACACTGCAATGCATGCACTCGAGAGTAAGTCACCGGCCCAATATGAATTAATGGAGCATGAGACAGGAAAATCTTCTAGCACATCAAATTAATATTGACCAATAGAAGGGTCAATTAGGGCTGAAAAATGCCCGGACTCCTCTCTGGTCTTTAAGCAGACGTCTCATAATGTTACTGTATAAAGTTACCACAGCAAAGATCAGGTTGAAGAAGGGATGTTTGTTTTGCCTTTGGAACAAAAAACATACGTTCAAGAGGTGCAACGAAAACATTCATCAGCAACCTCCTCACCTGAGAGGAGGGCAAATGTGTTTTCACATCACAGTAGTCAGTGAACACACAGACCGTGCCGCGCGTTTGACAGGATTACAAGGCACACAATTAGTCAGCGCAACCAAAGATTGTCCCCCATGCCATTAAGTCCTTTGTGAGCCGATGCGTGCCAAGCACCAACACAAAGGCTTGCGAAGACAGGACCAAATACGAGGTCTCTAATGAAATGGGCTCTTGCCAACATCCACTCCCTCAGGTTCTCATTCTGCTTCAAGTCGCATCTGGGCAGATGAATGGGGCTGCACAGCTCGAAAGGGACAGCGCTTAACAGCAATTTGCTCATTTCTAAATAATGTCATTTATGTCAGTGACAAATGCCTGATAATTTGCAGCAGCTGAAGCACATTCCACCATCCCTCACAACAGAAGCAGTCAAGCATCCCTGCACTGGAGCACCAGCAGTCGACTGGCACGACGAGAAACTCATCGCAGCAGCTCAGGCAAATCGGCGTGTGAACAGGCGCATGGATGGCTGGTGCGAGACGGAGCTTTTGGACAGTCCAAAAGCATCAGAGCATATTTGCCCCATGGCTTTGTCACTAGGAAGCTATGGTCAAGATGTTCATTATTGGATTTGAGTCCTCTTCCACTCATCTTTTCCACTGGGACCGCAAGGTCTCCAGGGCATAAAATTCCTCTTCTGATGAGTTTGTGCAGGAATAAAAAACTAAGCTGATACCTCCTTTCATGTACCAGGTCAAGAAAGGTATCTCAACTAATAACAGTTCCTGAATAAAGGTGGTGGTGCCGCACAAGAGGGGGAGGTCTGGCCCCAGGGACAACAGGGACCCAACAGAGCATCAGTGTCTTGAAACCCCCATGCTTCAGCCTTCCCACTGATCCTGGTTATACCAAGTGGTAGGAGCACTGTTGTGTCTTTGGATTATTCTGTGTCTGGGGAGCTTAACCGCCAATTACACGTGCTTCAGCGCTCTAGACCTGATAATAACAACAATAATTATTATCATTTATAGGGGGTTTTGCATTTTTTGAGCTCTTTGCAACCATTAACTAATTAACACCCTTGAAACCTCCAGCACACAACTGCTGACACAAGGTGTTTTGGAAAGTAGCTCTTTTGTTTTTTCAGTATGCATGCACATGTGTTCCCATGTTCTTCTCATTTTGGAAGAGAGAGAAAGGAGAAAAGTGGCAAAGAGGTTCAGATATAGCCGAGATGAGACCATTCACTGCCTTTGGATGTTTTCTTGGGGGCTCTTCTCCAGTGCTCCACGCTCACTGATAATTGAGGTTCTTTTAGAGTAAATCAATACCTTTGCTGAAGAAATCTCCCAAACAATTTGTCTTGAAGCTGTTCCAAGAAACAGGAGCTGAGCCAGGCTATTTTATGGGAATAGGAGTTGACTCACACCTCAGCACAAGTGCAGAAACACGCTGATTTCAGCAGTTTCCTGCAGTGGGAAAGAGTCTTGAGGCCATCCAAAAAAATATTTATATTCAAGCAGCAGCATCTTTGCACAGTGGCCCTCCATGCACAAGCTCTCCCCTTCAACACTTACAACAAAGAGACTACCAACAGTTTCATGCTTTCATCGTGGCCTTCAGCACACAGGAGATGTATGAGCAAAGGGAGCAGCTTGAAAATTAAGAGCTTTTTCAAGAAAGACACAGCCTGATCCAGTGGGAGGTGTCCCTGCCAATCATAGGGGGGGTGGAATTAGATGATCTTTGAGGTCCCTTCCAACCCAAACTATTCTATGATTCTATGCTGAAACACAGAGTCAATATTGTAAACCTCTACAAAAGGAGTAGCAGGAGATCAGGAGTCGGTTTACACGAGACGAGTATCATCTCCATTACAGGCCAGATGGGCCCACCGATGCTTGTTCAAATCCCAGAGCACTTCATCACATGCACCACTCCAACTCCATGCCTCGTTTTCCTCCTGGTCAGGCATCACGCCAGCTATTCCCTTCCACACACATTCTCCCCGCTCTCTGTCCTGCATGATTTATAGAGCATTTAAATAATAAATTGGATGGACATTGTGGAATTTATAGCCAAGTAGGTCATTAAATAAATCACTGCGTAATTCATATAAGTGAACCTGGATCTCGCAGTGGGAGGATTTCATCGGAAAAATCAGTCTGCAGACTTTATAAAATTGAAGGATTGTCAGGGATGGCAATATTTAAATACTATGTAAATTTAGAGTCAGAATATGAGAGTTATTTCTGTAGGAAAAAGCCTTGGTTTCCACTTACTCAGTGGGAAGTCTCTGGTTCTGTCTCCCAGCCTCACCTCTAAAGGATTCTCATCTGGGAAATTCATTGCCCTCTGATGGAAACAAAACCTTCCTCCCTAAATTTTTTCCAGGCTGAAAGGGGGGAGATTGAGATGAGCTCTTGGGAAGAAATGTTTTGCTGTGAGGGTGGGGAGGCCCTGGCCCAGGTTACCCAGAGCAGTGGTGGCTGCCCCATCCCTGGAGGGGTTCAAGGCCAGGTTGGATGGGGCTTGGAGCCCCTGATCCAGTGGGAGGTGTCCCTGCCCATGGCAGGGGTGGAACTGGATGGGCTTTGAGGTCCTTTCCAACCCAAACCATTCCATGATTCTATGAAGTCTGCGTCCAAACCTGGCACAAAGCAAACAACCCAGCATCCTCATGATTCAAGATCAGTTCCTTGTTCTCTACTTCTTTCTTTTCTCCCCTTCCCCCACTCTTGTCTATCCCAACATGGTTTAAACTCCATTTGAATGACACTTAATCACAATTGATGGAAGCTCCAGCTCATGTAGGGGCTCAGGACTGAAAGAGCAATTGTGCCTTGTAGGCACTGGAGGTATTTTTGCAACACTTTTTATTGCACCGTGCAAGCGTAATGCTGCAACCTTGCTTTGGAAATGTCACTGCCACTGGCTGTTCAAGCCTCTTCTGCATGAGACCATTTGTGAACAGGCACTTGTTATGAAACAGCTCCATTTTCTAAATAATTGGGTCACGTGCAAGGTGTTTATTCAGGACTATAGAAGAGTTTCCTGCAGTGCCTTTCAACAGCCTGCTGCCCAGTCCCAGCTCACGGCCCTTCTATGAGGCTCCTCCTGCCCACACCCCTGCCCAGTTCAGCCTGCACCAAGGTCACTGGGCTCCTGCTAGAAAACAGCCTGGAACCCCTCATTTCGCTGCCTCAGCTGGCACCAAGGGCATGCAAACCACCAGTCGTACAGAGTAGGAAGGGCTGTAAGCACTGATGTCCCTTCCCTGTGAGCAAAACTGTATCCCAGTCTATGGCTTCACCCATTCTGTTCTCTCTTTGTCAAGTGAGCAATTCCTCATCTGGTTTGGCTCTAGGTTTAGTGACATTTTCATTAATACCTGTCACACGCGTTACTAGACCTAGACTTGCACAGACTCCAGGTCTTGTCTCACAGTTTATCTATGCATCTGTAAGCCCTCATCTGGCCTTTTTGCTTCTTACATCTTTTTTAATATAAGCACAGGCAAGCCTCCAAGCCCAGGCCTGTCTATGGACTGATGAGTCTCAGTCATTTAAAAACCCATCTGGTTACATCAGAATAAATCAGCGGTGTCTCTATGATCACACAGACCACTGAACAACACACGCCTCGTAGGTACTTCTGCTGTCTCTGCTTCACCAGCTGTAAAGAGGGGAGACACTTACTCACTTCTTTATAAAGCACAAACTACAGATGAAAAGTATCACTGCAGTGCTGGATAACATTCTTATATAAATTAAGCTAATTAAGTGAGGATTAAGCTTAGTTAAGCATTGCTAACAAAGGCCAGCACTGAGGCAAGCCGCACCCTTTGCAGATGAAGCAGATCTCCATGTTTCTGTTCCCTCAGCTCGACTGCCCACACAGGGTCAGCCGAGACGTCCACCTGAGCCCCATTGTCTTTGGGACTCTAAAGGTCAGGACACCCTTGTGGGACAGGCGACTCCTCTCCTTGAGACCCACAAGAGCCCATCCCGCTGCACACAAAGAATCAGGCTGCTTGTGCCAGTCCACAGGGACCACAGCTCCTGCTGCTGCTAAGTATTCTGTCACTCACTAAACTAGATTGGCAGTGACTGTGCTTCCCCTTAGAGCCAGCCCTGACCTTGATGTTCTCCAGGGCCTGGGCAGATGTGTATATCCGTATCGCTACACATCTGTAAGCGTAATCTGCATCTAAATATGACCTCACCCACCTCTGAATCAGTTCTGTTGCATAGGAGCATATTTGCACCTAAACACAAACAGCCAGGCAGCCTGCAGGCCTGTGGGGAGGAGTGATGGAGGAGAAGGAGAAGCTAAGATGGAATAGCGATCTTCTAAGTGGGCTTTTGATGTATATTCTCATGTCAAGCAGCCTGGGAGCCTCGGAGCCCCTGGTGCATTGCAGAGATCAGGGTGCCTTTATTCCATCCATTTTGGAAAACATTCTGTTTGCAGTGCCAGCTCGCTTCCACAGCTGTGCCGCCTTCCCTGGGACCAAGGTCCCTGTCACTTTGAAGATCCCAGCTATTTGACTGCTTTGAATTCATTTGTTTAATGAACCTCAGGGGGCCGCTGCACTAAAGCATTCACAAACACGTTCAGAGCTTTGCAGTTTCTCCACTAATTAGGGAGTCCTTTGGGGCTAAACACAAGAGGTTCTACCGCTGTGTTTGAAGCCGGCAGTAAGCCAAAACGGTGCTAAATCTCCAACTCGAGTGAAGCATTTTTAATATTTTCCCTCCTCTATTTTCCCTTCTCCCCCATCAGTGCACAGTTACCAGCCACAAACACAAATGGTTCAGGTCAAGGTGCTCTGAGACAGAGGGAAGTGTTTTATCAACACATGAATAAAACACCAAGGTCTGCAGTGCGCTCCTCTGCATGTGTGCTTTCCTCAGCAGATGTCACACAGCCCTCTTTCTCTTCCACAAACCCTTTCCTGAGTGCTTGTTAACCTACTTACTCACTACTAAAGGCTCCTAGCAGCTACAACTGCAGCTCAGAGTACTAATTAGTCATTATGCAGTCACACCAACCTCAGTACCTGCAAGGAAATCACCAAATACCATTAGAAAGTTATGGTTAAACGTGTGCCACACCTTCTCGCCAGCCACTGGAGGAAGGATCTCCATCCAGCCACCACCTCCCAGGCCAGAGAGAGCAACCCTAGCAAGCTGCCAGGATGGATTGTAATCCTGACAGCTCTCACAAGAGGTCACTGCTGTCTCGTTAAAGCCACCAGCACAACCCTGCTGCTAAATCCAAGACTCCAAGCAGCCTCCCAGGCAGAGCCTGCAAGTCGTTGGAACAATCTTTGGTCCTGCCAGCTCCTGGATCCTGTAACATCTCCACACCAGGTCACTGGGGCCTCAGCCACCTCCAGCACGTTCTGACACTTTCTTAGCCCCTCCAGAAACAGCCTCTTTCAACAGAAAAATGCTGGATGAACACAGCTTCCCTTGCTGTCCCTGGACACCCTGCTCTTTGCTGCCCTCACCTGAAGTTGAGCACCAGGGAAGTTCATAAAGGTGGGGATGCACTGGGAGACAGGAAGGGACCAGAGAAACTAACAGAGATACCCTCCTCCCCAGCCCTCACAGACAAAACTGGTTATTGTCAGGAGACGGTGAGACAAATTCCAGCCTAAAATTGCAGTGCCCACCCCACCACAGCCACATCATCTTGTTGAAAGCCCCTCTCGCCTTCTCCCTCTCCCTTCAGACCACATTTCCCCCCTACCTTTGCCACAGCAAAGTAGGAAACAGCACTTGCAGCTTTTCTGCTGCCCCAGGGGTAGGAAGATCCCCCTCTGCCCCAGCCCCACTTATACCCTCAGCATCCTCACACCTGTGAAATGCAGCCTCAGCCCTCTTAACCCTTGCAGCCACAGCCCCCTTCTGAGTCTGTAATGAATATGAAATAGAAATCCCCCTTCCCTGCTCAGCACCCCAAGCATTTGGAAGTGTGGATATGGGTGATGTGAGGGCTGTGGGCTGCCCACACGAGGAGGAGAGCGTATGAGAAGCAGAACTGGCTGAAGAGACACCTTCTCTTTCCCCTTTGCTGCATCCCGAGGGTTGCTTGCACGCAGACGTGGCTGAGCTTGTCAGACAGAATCCCTGCCTCCTCCAGCCCGATGCCACCACCGCACCATGGGTGCCAGAGGTGAAAATGACTTTCCAGGAGGCAGAAGGCAGCGGGGCTGGATCAGAGCCATGGTACAACTTGGCACCCAGGTTCCTTGCGGCTTATCCTGCTCCCCACGCCCTGAGAGCACCCCACAGGACAGAGGGGAGCAGCCAGCGTGTGGAGGAAAACCTGGGGACTGGGAGGGTTTCCCCACCCCTCCTCTCACTAAGTGGCACCAGAGACTCGATGCTGGGGTTAGCGTTTGACTTATACACAGTGGGTTCCCACACAGCCCTCAAGGAAAGTTTCCTCAAGGAAACTCCCTCAAGGGAGTTTCCAGGAACAGCACCCACCTGGTTCCGCACAGGACAGCGTGCACACATCCCAGGTGTGCTGTGTCCAGCCGGGGTGGTTGCTGAGCACCTCTGCAGTGGGGCAGGCAGAGGGAGGACAGGTTTTTACCTCCCTTCTTCTTGCCACCCCCCACCAGAACCGGGACAGCAAACCCAGGCACAGCCAGTGGAAAGCTGCTGCCATCTCCTGGGCAGCCTGCCTCCACCCGGCACCCCTTTTAGCTGCTTTTCTCAAGGGCTATTGCTCCCTCTTGTCCCAAATCTCTACCCCTGGGGCTGCCTGCCTTCCCCTGCAGCCCCTGCACAGCACAGGAGCCTCTGACAGCAGCCTGTGCCCGTGGCACTGAGGCACAACCCATCACACAGGTGGGTACCCTCTGCATCGCGTGCTAACACTTCTGTGCAAACCTGTGTCCTTCCAAAGGCAAATAAATGGTGTGACACAGTTGCAGGGTGCCAGCTGAGCCCCTGCTATGCTCTGTTTGGATGCACAGAGCTCGGATCACACCTAGGCAAGCTCCCTTTCCCAGGAAGTTGTCACAAGGACTTGCACCCCAATGCTGATGTCTTTCCTCGCACCAGACCCACTAGAGATGGCACAAAAACAACTGGACAGATTCCTCTCCCTTTCCTTTCCCAGGGACAGAAAGGACTGTAGTGGAATCCCCAGAAAGCCACCCCAATGACGAAAGAAGAAGGAGTGTAATAGTGGCACCAGGACAGCCAACAAGATTTTGTTTCCAGAAAGGCTCAGCAGAGATAAAAATAGGACAGAAATTACTATGGACCAGGGGAGGCTCCATGCAACATCAGAGACCTCATCTTCATTTTGGAGAGAGACGATGTACAGAAGTAAACCCAGTCACCATTCTGTAAACCCTCAAGTCCTTGCAAAAGCAAACTCCTGGCTGCTGTTTCTCCTAGCTATTTGTCCTATCTCTTGTGATGAAGGACTGTTTGGAGACCAAACTTCTGGGCTGTTCACAGCACAAGAGGTTTGCGGTGACATCTGCGTAGCTGCCAGCAGAGTCCCTGCACCTGGGCTGTGTCACCTTTCTGCCTGAGGCAGGTTTGCATGAGCAAACTGTCCATTTGCATAAGGACGTGACAAACCTATTGCTCAGAGTGACCAGGCTCCATCTACCCAAGTGCTACACATACCATTCAGCAACAGGTCCTGCCTTCCAGCACTAGAGGATGCGATTCATGCACGTTTTATCTCATAGGTGAAGACACACTGAAGTTTGCCTGCTTCTCCCTCCCCAGGCAATCCCACCCCAGATCTCCTGCCAAAGGAAGCACCTCGTGGGTCCAGGTGGTGGAGCCCAGGTGAGGTGGCCAGGCTGGCATAAGCTGCACCTGAAAAACCCGCAGGAGGAGGGGACAAATGGTTAGATCTTTACATGAGAAAGTACAAAGAAGCTGGAAAAGCCCCTTGTTAAACTCTCGCTTTAGGGAAGTGCCCTTTTGCAAAATGTTTGTCCTCCAAACCAGATCCCTCCCTTGCAAACCTCCAAAGCAAACCTTCCCTCCCTCTCCCTGCAGCCCACAGCCCTGCTGATGCAGATAACAAGGAGACTTTTAGGACCTTATCACCCACAGGCAAATTCGGACAACAATCCACTTTTTCTTATTCAAGCCTGGATAAAGCTCCCTCAGAGGAACAGACTAGGATAAAGCACCTTAAAAGTGGAGCACCTTCCGATGTTTGTCTGTGGGGGATCCAATACCAGCACATCCTGAGAGCCCAGCTGGCCAAGGACCAGGACTGAGGTGTTTTCCTCCAGCAAACTTGGGAAATGTGGCAGGACTGGCAGCTTCCCAGCTCCTTCCTGATGCAAAATGCATTCCTCATCCAATCTGCAACTCCAGTGAGCCACAATGCTCTGTGAGCGCTACTTCCTTCCCTGTTTCTCTCTCCTCTCCTGTACAGAGGCAGGAGATGGTTTGTGACAGGGCTCTCCATCTTTCGGGAAGCTGCTGGTAGCTCCAAAGCCCCTGGAAAGACCAGGGGAATCCCAGCAGAGGTAACTCACTTCACACCATGAGTAGGACAAGGAGCCTTTCAAAGCCAGTTCAGCAGTCCAAGCAATTAAAAAAAAAAAATCCCACATTTACAAAACACAGTGTTTGCAAAACAGGCCAGTAAATCTCAACTGCCTCAAGCTCTCCACCCAGAGCAAACAGTCCAATAAACCCACACAGAGGAGCTCAGAGCAAACAGACCCCTCCTTGCCCTGAGCTGGGCATGGTTTCCTTCTGCCACCCAGGGCCAGCAGCCAGGTGGAGAGGATGCTCTCGTCCCAGCAGGGTGTGTTCTGCTGTGCCCAAGGCTGTGCTGCCCGTTTTACAAGGTAATAGCAGCATGGACCAGATTGTCCCATCCAGCGCTGGGACAGGGAGTAGCGAGGACACTGTCCTATCTCTGTTCCTCTTTCCTCAGCATCCAGCCCTGGCCTCAGCTTAGCATCTGCTTGACCCAAATGGCTTTGCTTGCGCAACCACAGTGCCAAAGACACAGCCTCATCCAGCAGAGCTGACTCACACTTCCACCCTCCAAAGGAGGTGGCTGCATGCAATTGTTTATTGATTGCAAGACTGCTGCAGTTTTGCCAAAAAGACATCTCCTCACTTGCCACCTCCTCCTACACGCACGTGGGAGGAGGTTTCGTTTTCCTGACTCCTGGTTTCCCCCAGACTATTAACTCTCAGCCAATATGCTGAAGGGTTTCACCTCTAGTACTGAACCCAAAGCGCTGCTGCTTGCCTGGGGACTCCAGGCCTTCACCCACAAAAAGGAAGATCCTTTAACTCTAGGGAAGACAAAAAGAAGAAAGATTTCCCCCAGGGAAAGGGAGCAGGGACCAGACACTCTCTGTGCCAGTCAGTAGTGCAATAGTGAAGTCCGTCTGAGCTGAGCCAAGCTGCAACACCTGCATTCCCGTGCCCAGCGATACTCAGCACCGTGATTGCTGCACTTAGGGACATAGTTTAGTGGTGAATTTGGCAGTGTTAGGTTAAGGGTTGGACTCAATGATCTTAAAGGTCTTTTCCAGCCTAAATGATTCTACGAGGACCCACGACTTGAAGTATCTGGCTTCCAGGAGCTGCTGGTCTGCAGAGATGGAGCCTTTTAAGAATCTCAAAGAGCTGCGTAGACATCCCCCAGGGACAAGCAGACCCAGAAGTGTGGTTCTGCATGGCAAGGAAGTGCCTGAGACACCTTCCTTCCAACTCCTAGGCACTAGAACAGCATCTCAAACCTCCAGGAAGCCCCTGGAAGATGGGCCATGGGGGCTACAGCTTCTGAGTTAGTTCTGGGTCACTCCCCTGGGGGATACAGAGAAATGTGATGCAGAGTCTGAGTCACCTGTGCTCATACTTGCTCCCTTGGCACAGGAGTACCGTAGCCTGAGGTTCTACTTGCTGCTCTTGATCACCTCCACCTCTCCCTGCATGGCACCGACCGGAAAACACAGGTCAGAGTGGAGCCTCCCCGCAGAAGTGAGGCAAAGGGCACTGCTCCCAAAGGGCAACTGTCTCTGCCAGTTCTGGGAGGCAGAAACAAGGAAGAGAGTGGCACAAGTTTCCTCAGAAATGGTCATGACTTGACCTTGAAAGAAGCTTGTGAAAATTACAGCTTCAGCTTAAGTTTTGACCCCGAGGACAGAAAAGGACAGGATAGGGAAGGAACGACATCACTTGTGCTAGCAGGAAGACAGACAGGAGGATACCTTCTGTCTGCTTGCCAAGAGGGAATAAACCCCAAGTCATTCTATACGGCATAACACCTGTAGTGTGGGTGGGAGACAGGGAACACCCCTAAATCATTTCCAAACCATCCCTGAGTTTACTGAGGAACCACGGATCAGATCTGTGGCTGGTTGGTTCCTTGGTACCCAGAGGCTGTATTTATTCCAACATCTGAAAACCTGACTTTGGAACTTCCAGCCCGGCAGGGGCCAGCTCCTGCTCTCCTCACCCAGGGTCTGCTTCTGTTCCTGCTGTCCCGGCAGGGTCCCGCAGCTCCTGGGGAGCATTTTTCCATGCTGCTCTGAGCACGGCTGCCAACTTCTGCTCCACCCACCTGACTGCTCTGTTCAAATATTTTGGGTACTTTGGAAGCCCAGATTCCTTATGGGTCCTGTGATTCAAACCCCTTGGGCTTATCCCTGGCTAAATTACTGACTATGAAGTCAACTTTCAAGCTAAAAATATTAATTTTATTGCTTCCCAGAACTTTCTGACTCCATCCACTCCCAAAGGCAGCCCTCAGCTCCCACCTTCCATGACAAGTTCACCATCTTCAAGCACTGGTGAGGAGCAAAACTGAAAAGCCCCATTGAATGTACATCATGTAATAAACATTGTCCCTTCCATCATCACTTATAAAGATCTCTTTTGCCCTGGCTAAGGTTTCATAGCAGTGTTCCGTGCTATATATGTGACACAATCCCTTTTCTCTTCCAAAGTTAACTCTCTCCGAGAGGCAAACATATCTAATTTCAACTCTGTTCGAGTGACAACATATCGAGTCATCCTCGCTGCCTGAACAATGGCTCAGAGTTTTGCAAGAAGACTTCAGATGAAACCGCCAAGGGCAAACAGCATCACAAGAGACAGCGTGCTTGCCAAATCCTCTGCTTCCATTTTGATTTGCTTTTTCCCCATTCTTGGCTCTCATTTTCCTGATGTACTTTCCGTGTTCCTTATGGTGCTTGTAGAAAAGGTTGTGAAACGAGTGCAGTTGTATTTAACAGCTCCTATTTCCAGGTGCCCGGCGGCACTGCAGTCCCTTTGGAGCACTCTTTCCTGCTTCTCCGCACTGGGGGAACGTGCAGGGCGTTTCTGAACTCAGCACTGACCCAGGGCATCGATGGAGCCACAGACACTGCCCAGAGAAGTGCCCAGTAGGGCGGAGGCAAGGAAGAAAACCACAACAAAATGAGGCCCTGCAGGAGTATTTGATTCTGGAAACTTAACAAGCTGGAAAAATCGCAGTTTCTTATTTTCTCCATACTCTCTGCATTAGGGTCAAGTTTATCTCTAACCAATGTAAGCATCACTGAACGTGTATCAGTTCTTCCAACACATCCTCTCTTTCTCTGGCCTTGTTCCTGCTGCTTTCCTTTTGTTCTGCTTGTCCTGAACTTTTTCTTGCCCTGGCCCTTTTTCTGTCACTTCTGTTCAACTTTTATTTGAAACATTTAAAACAACTTCTTTCTAAACCCACAGGCCACTGACAGGGTGGTCAGGTGCTTTGGGGCTGGAAAAAGGGAACATGAGCACAGAGAGGCAACTCCAGACCTCCCACTCATCTAGACTCATAGGTGACTCAGCAGAGCCTGGGTCAGAGCAGAGGCAGCGGTCCTGACAAAACTGCAGCACGAGGGCATCAAAGCGAGTTGAAGGAAGCAATCTCTCAAAGCACGAGTGAAACCTCCCATACGGGGTGTGTCCACACGGGCTGGATAGGGAGGAGGAAATATTTGCATTTACTGGAGTACAAATAGGCTGGAAAGCGTGAGGTGTTCCCAGTTCCCAGGTGCAGGTGTGTGAAGCAGAGACGTCGAAGTGGATCATGGCGACTTTCCTCTTCTTGGTGCAACTCCTCTTCATCGGGACACACATCATCCCAGCATCCGCACAGACAGAAACATGTAACTGGCTCCAGACTACAACTGAAAGCAACTTCACTATAAACGTGACATCCGACGTATACCAGGCAAACACAACCTACCTAGGTAAGCCAGCTCTCTCTAGAACTCAGAGTTTCCCCACTGCACAGAAATGCATCTCCTCTGCCCCTAACCCAGCCGGTGTCTTGGGTCATGTGGTGGTCTCAGATGTGTTTAAAATGTGGGAATTCTAAAACTCTTAGTTTCAGGCAGAAGATAGGGAAACTAGGGTAACCAGTCATTACCTCTTTGTCCCTATTTCATGTTCACATCTACAAGGTCAGTCCCAAATTCTCTTTCCTTCCTTGCAGTGCTTTTTTTCTCCCTTAATCTTTTAGCCTAAACTCGCATAGAAAGACTTGGATGCTCTTGAAAACACAGAATTTGGAGGCAAGTTGTTTTGTGACTTTGTTCCTTTTCCTTCTTGCTGAGCATTTGCCCGTCTTGGTGGCAATGGATATAAAGACAAAGCTGAAGAGGCTACTTTGATGCTGACAGGCACTGCATGTCAGTCGTAGAAAGTGGCTTTTCATACTACTGGTTGGACTCGATGATCCAGTGGGTCTCTTCCAACCTGGTTATTCTATGATTCTATACAAAGAATGTTGCTGCAGAGCAAATGGCAGTGTGACACTGCTTCACAGACCTGACAACAGGTCTCCGTTTGCCGCCAGGCTCAGCGAAACCTACATGCTGAGAAAACAGTGGAGGAGAGACACTGCGATCCAAGGGAGAAGGGGGCCTGCTGGTGTGAATTGGTGTAAATCTCACCCAAGCAGCATCCACTGCAACTGGTTCAGTTTTTTTAATGGAGAGTTGGTTGTTTGCTTGTTCACTGCTGTTATTTCAGTTTTTGAGCACAGAATTCAAGTTTGATGCTAGCTCCTGTCTCGCATCAGCTCCTGGAGCTTCTTGGCAGCTTTCATTTGAAACAGTCCTGACTCAAAGGGTGTCCAGCCCATAGCACCCACAGCGACCTGGGATGGGAAGCACTGCCGGGCAGTTGCTTGTTCCTGGCAAGCAGATCTTCTTGCTTCATTTGGTCATTGTTCAACTTCTGCTTGCAACAAAAGTGTGATACACAGCAGCACAGCAGCACGGCGCTGACTGGTCACAGCTGTGGAACAGCAACGCAGAGCAGACGTGGCACAAAAGGGGAGGGGCTGGCACTGGACTGCAGGCAGGAACTGGCTGCCCAAAGGCTTGGCCCCTTTAGCCTTTTTTTGCCTGGGATCCAGAAGAGATTTACTTACAAGAAGCTCAGGTTTCGATTAAAGCTACAGTACCCATGAGGGGCAGATAACAGGGTTCTTGTTCCTGCGGCTGGGGGAGGACTGTAGTGCATCACCTCCTCCTAGCAGGATCCTGGTGTGCTCGTGTCACAGAGAGCACAGAGTGAAAAAAGAATTCCTTGGCTGAAAACCCAAAAGGCATGAAGGTTGAAGATGTTTTACAGAACAGATAACTTACTTTGTCTAATTTGCCCTGTTTCCAGTTACAATAATTGACAACCTCCCTGAAGAGAATGTGACCAATTACCTACTGCAAGCCTTATCCCCACAAAAAGCCTCCCTGGGAAACTGGAGTGTGGAAGAGATTGAAAACTGCAGTTCTATCAACACAGCAGTACTAAAGAGCAACCAGAAAGCAGCAAATTGGACATCTCCAGAAAGTAACATAACTTCAGTGGAAATCAGGTAAGAATATAATCCAACTTTTAAGTATCCAGTTGGCTTCTCTGTCTAAGCTCTCGCCAACACCCGGAATCAAGAACCCACCTTCAGAGCAGGGGTTGAAACAAACCTTTTAAGCCTTCTCCAGATTTGCTCTTGAACAAGAAAACATTTTCTGCCATAGCCATATCTAGAGGTCACCCCACAGGCAGCCTCATAGTTTAAAGGCTTGCTCGCACGAGTAGGGAGGTAGATTAGTTCTTTGGAAATTAATGGGTTGAACACCTCTCTCGTTTCCATTAACCCTAATGGAGTTGCATCAGCGAGGAAATATTTGTCAAAGGAAACCATAGCCATTAGCCTGATCGGCCTTATCTGCAGGGAGGAAGAACACAAGAGCTCACGGCAATAGTGATTCTAATTACAAGGAACAGATGGTCGCAGTAAATTGCCACCCTGTTACAAGGCATTCCTCTCCGTCCAGAGAAGGGCAGTAAAGCAGCCAAAGCGTAATGAAGAAACACGTTTCAGCTGTTAAAAAAAAAAAAAATCTGGCTGGAGAGCAATATAAGTGAGCTGAGGATGGCTTCATAGCTCCTGCCTCTTCATCCAGTTTTAAAGTTCTCTTTACATCCCTACATGAGCCTACACGAGACATTCAGCTTCCCTGCTCTAAACTGTTTTGTCTCTCTCCTCCACAGGGCGTACATACGCCTCAAAGATAGTTCCACCCTGTTCTCGACTAAGACTCTGCGCAAAGGTAAATAAGCTCCAGCTGGGCCCCTCAAGTAGCAGGGTGAATGGCACACCAAGCAAGGGCTTCACTTGTGCTCTGGGATTTTGGGAGAGGGGAAGGATGGGCTTGGTTGTACCTCCAGCTGAGGAACATTTAATCTCTCCAACAGTCAGGTGACAAGGCAAAGACACTGGAGTACTAGAGCTAGCTAGATGTTTTTCAGGTTATAAAAATAAACTGAAAACCTTTCCAAGCTTCCTTTTTGCTTCAAGGGACATGAAACAGCTATAAATGAGAGGACGGGATTATTTATTTCTGCAGGTATTGCCACAGGCTTCCTCCTCCTATTCCATCATACAGATAGGTAGTGGAAATTGTGGTTTTGCCATCACAGATAACGTCTCCAACATTCCAGACAATCCCCTTCCATCCAGGAGCCCCAAGCCTACACTGCTGATGTTCTGTTGGTTCAGACATCCCGGTCCTCTACCGTGGGTTTGACCCCTCATTCCTGAGAAATCAGTTAAAAGCATTCTCTTGTAGTAGGTCTGTAGCT
This sequence comes from Phaenicophaeus curvirostris, assembly GCF_032191515.1. NCBI lineage: Eukaryota > Metazoa > Chordata > Aves > Cuculiformes > Cuculidae > Phaenicophaeus > Phaenicophaeus curvirostris. Next base: position 1,260,542 of record NC_091416.1, on the reverse strand, counting down.
CAGCTGGTCCTCTGAATTTCTAATCAAGCCTGGGGATTTCCTTCCATTTCAGAAGCCAAAACAACCACAGCACCATCAGCCACCACCCCCAACTCCGTCTCCATGGTTCAGAGCAGCTCCTTCTTCATAGCCGTCATTCAGCTGCCACTGCTCCTCATCACAAGCAAACTCCTCTCGTAGAAGGCAGGAAGAGAGGATGACCTGGCTGTGCTGCTCCCTCCCTCCATGCACACGGGAGAGCAGGCTGCTGATCAACTCAGGAAAACTATTCACTTCTTCTGTGTATTAGGATGATAACTGCACTTGTACATTAAATGATAAAGGTCTATTTGGCCACAGAGCTGATCCTCCCCTTACTCCCCTCACCCAGGGCCAGCAATCTCATCACGATTAAATGTTTTGTAGCAAGTCAGAGATCACTGTCCAAGCTTTTCAGCTCAAAAAGCACCACAGGGTCCAGAGCAGACCCCATCTAACACAGCAACACTGCAGGAATTAACTCCGTCCCCAACACCTGGGGTTCTGTGAAGCACAAAATAGCATGAAAATGCTGGAGAAGAAAAAGGCCCTCTTCTCACCAGGGTACTGGTATCTGCTGAGAAGCTCAGGGAGAGGTGTGCTGCTGGCCGTGCAGCCTGGGGCCTGCCCTCAACGCGTGCGTATACGTGTCTGCCCGCGTGTGGATGTGCCTCGCGGCACAGCTCCCCCCAGGACACCCACCAAAACTGTGGGAAGCAGAACAGAGACTGGGAGGGGAAACTATGGGTTCGAGATTCACACGCCTCAACCAATTTAGAACCTCCCGTGCAAGTACAGAGATAACAACTGCACCCACCACCTCTCCAGCTGGAGAGGAGAGCCCCTCACCGGGCAGGCTGGAGATCCTGCTGGGCAGGGATCCTCCACAGCAGCCCAGGCTTGGGAATTTACACCGTTAGTTGTTATTCAGGCCAGCATCCCCGAATCGTTGTTAGTTCAGTGGATGCCTTACAAAGTTCCTCTGGTTTTCTTCTGGCTTTCTGGAATGGCAGGCTGGGTAATTTTTACTCCCATTTTTTTAATCAACAGCTGATTTTGCTGTAGGGCAAGATCGTACGGGCCACTGAACGTTGTTATTGTTTGTATTTTTATACAGACAATGTTTATTTAGGAATTGTCAAACTTCTGGAAAGTAATTTTTTCTTAAACTAATCTAAATAAATAAAGGAATGAAAGTTGGCTCTTGCACCTAGCATTGCTTCCTTGTGGCAAGTGGTTTGAAATATTTGTCTTTGAGAAAATGATGAGTACATGAAGACACAAATAAAGGTGAGGTCTGTGCGTTGCAAGCCTGCACGGGGTGAGCCAGGAGGCTTTTTGGAGGGCAGAATCAGAAAGTCATACTTGCTACCCCTCATACCGTTAGGCTTCTCAGTGCAAGTGGGAACTTTCACTTCTTTCATACCGATTTCCACTTATTTTCCTACTTCCTCATGGGTTGCCAGGAGGTTTCTCTGGGAACTCAAGTCCCAGGCACAATTTCACAGATGAATTTTTAACCAGGTAGTGCCTGGAGTGATGCACTAATGGAATGCTTCTGCAGAATTCAGTAGAAATAAATTTTTAGAGGCCAGCTATTAAAATTGGCATCTGTTTCAAGGTAGAGTGATTAGCAAACATCTGAGTATGATCTATCTTCTGTACTGCAGCGCACAACACTCAATAAAATCCTAATTAGGGCTATGAACTACTGTTCAATTTTAATTTCACTGTTGATACGCCTATCTCAAAAGATTACAGCTCTTTGCCTCGGATAACACACATGAAATTCCTTTTAAATATCCTTGTGACAACTCCCATTTACCGTATTAGCTATGAGTACAGGGTATTCAGAATAACGCAGTTCATCTCTAGAGGAGTGAACTCCCGCTGGCTTTATCCCATTGAACAGCCTCGTAGCGGCATTCTCATTAACTTTTACACCATTCCGCAGCAAATACCGACACTTCCTTTTACACCTCAGTCTAATTTCCCTGGCAAAACTTATTTCACAGACATAATAAGGAAGGGTACTGCACTGTACCAGGGAATTTGAACCCAACACAGGAAAATCATCATTGAATCATGGAATGGTTTGGGTTGGGAGGGACATTAAGGTCCATCTAGTTCCACTCCTGCCATGGGCAGGGACACCTCCCATCCAACCTGGCCTTGAACCCCTCCAGGGATGGGTCAGCTACGATTTCTCTGGGCAACCTGGGCCAGGGCCTCACCTTTCTTAATCTCTCATGTTAGGAGCAACCCAGCCATCAGGATTAAGTGGTATTTCCTTCATTTACGTCATTCCAAACCCCACCGCTGCACAACATGATGCAATTTCAGCCCTGGGTCCCTCATTGGCTGCATCAATCCCTTTCTGGTGGAAATACAGCATTTACTCCCCCAGCAGCCCATGGGGACTGACGGGGACAACAGGAGAGTCAGGCGATTCCTTCAAATCCACAGCAGGATTGTTCAGTTCTCTGCCACATCCACAGACATTTCTACGTGACTTTTAGAGCAGCTGTTGGGTTTTCCAAACCAGTGCTTCAGCAGTGCCTGAATAAACAGATCCTACCCTGGTGCAGTAAAAGCCTACCTTCCCTCCCATCCTAATGACCCTGTCGTACTTAACGACACCCACACCCACACCAATAAAAAGAATATTGGAGCGGGCAAACCACGCGAACATCTGACAATGCCCAGCCTGGGACTTTGCCATAAAACAGCTCCCCTTGCACATCCGTGGAATGATTACACCTTCCTTCCCCCACACCCTGGCCTTGCTGAGCACACAGGACAAGAAATGTTCATTCATAGAATCACTGAATCATTCAGGTTAGAAAAGACCTTTAAGATAATTGAGTCCAACCCTTAATCCAGCACTGCCAAGTCCACCACTAAACCATGTCCCTAAGCATCACATCTCCCAAACCCCACCCAACCCTGGACACAGCAAAGCCACGTGCAGGGAATCTTCAATCCAGGATCGTGAGATGCTGCCAGTTGTCTGAACGTGGAAGAGCAGCTCCTGGTCGGAGCTCCACATCCCACACACAGCCCTTCATCAGAAGCGATGCCTGGATTATTTATTAACTCGGTCATTGTTGAGAACACAATAAGCTATAAATAACAGCCCAGGGAGTGGCACAGTCACACATAGAGTGTCAGAACTTGGCTCGATCCTAGAGGCTGTTTCTCGCTTTGTTGATCCTTTTGTAATGGTGTCCCCTCTGCCCTGTGCTGTTTCCTCATTTCAGACACCATGGGAAAAGATCAATTCCCACTCCCCACACGGCAAAAGCTGGGGCTGGGCCCACAGTCCTCCAGGCACTGAAAGAGAATAAGACATTTTCTCCTTGCAGTGAGGCAGAATCTGAAAAAAACTCCCTAGAAACAATTAATAAGAAAGAAGAGCTGCTGCTAATAGGCTTTCCTTTCAAACTGGGCAGACTCAAACTCTGCTTTGCTCCCAGCTGGCAGAACCAAACGGTCACATTAGCTGAAACACAACACGAGCGTAAGCGCAGCGCAACCAGCCAACGTGGCCAGCACAGGCTCCCCATTCACACTGCCCCGGCCCTGGCACTGCTCCTTCTTTACGTAACCTGGTGATTAATCTTTCCATGTGGCAGGACTGCAGAAGTGGGTCTTCCCCCTCAGTCTCTCCTAAGCAAAACACAGCACAATTCTGTTCTTGGGGTCATTTCACTACTATTTACATTTACATGTGCTATAGCTGGAATTCTTGCCCCACAGTAGCTCTCCTGGGATCAGCTTTGACTTTTTAACTGACCCCATCATCATCTGAACAGTTCCCCAAACAATTTCATCACTCAGTAACTAAGTTACAGCACAGAGGTGCTTAATGTTTAATCATGTGAGTTAATTCTCTCCTCATACAAACCTCTCACCCTAACCTGTGCATTTGGAGGCTGAAACTTCCCCACATGGAGCTCACACTCACCTGCAAAGATCAAGTCGCCTTTAGGTGGGAGAAGGGACAGAATATACTGAGATTTTTCAGGATACCGACAATTACAATTCCAGCTCTGATATCGCTGATCCCCCTCCCCCAATCCACTACCCCAACTACCCATTTATTTTCACCTCCCCAGATCTACTGCCTTTTAAAGTAGAAAGATCAGAATAAAGGCTAGAAATACATCTCCAGCACACAATACAGCAGTAAATATAAATGCCTGAGCTACCATGGGACTCCATCAGAGCTATGTTGCACTGCAGTAAAACATGAGGAATTTGGGCTAGTTCTTTTCTGGCCGAGCACCTGACTTCATGCTGATAATAGCAATCGGCTGCACTATAACCATGTAACCATTTCTTTACTTGTTTTTTGTCAACAGTGTCAACAGCTTAATTACTGCTCTGATAAAGAGAGCTCATGACATGTGCTGATTTCCATGACTCACTAAAGACACCAAACGCCTTGTGAAACAGCAGCTATCATCCAGTATCATTTATATCACTTTAGCAAACCAGAATGACGTACCACACTAGTACCACGCTAGGCAACTACAGACCAGCAGGAGCATTCAGATAAGCAGCAAGGCCAGAGACCACATCGAAAACCAGCTGACTGGATCCAGGGGAAAAAAAGAGGAAGGAGGAGCCGCAGCATCTCAACAGTGTGTTCCCTTCGTCTGATGCACTGAGCACTCTCTACCTGTGCAACACTTGAATGAACCTTCAGCTCTTTATTCACCAAAGGACTACCTTTAAGAGGAAAAAAACTCCAATGCTGAGTCTTCCGTGGCAGAGGCTGTGCTCTGCAAAGCCAGAAGGTTGGAATATCCCTCATCTCCAGCCTTGTTTGACTATTGCCCTTTAGGAGCTCATCCAGAAAGTCTGAGCAAAGATGGATCAAGGCAGAAGACAGCACAGAAACGCCCTCACATAAAACAGTTTAAAGAAAGTTCAAAAGAAAGAAAAGTCTTTTTTCATAACTGTAGAAACTATTTTCCAACAGAAATGGTCGCTGCAGGAGGATACTTTACCCCCTGCCTGGAGCACAGTGCAGCCAAGGGGAACTATTAGGCAAGCTTCATTAAGCCTTTCTAAACAGTGCTGTTTGCTACCATTACTCAGACACATAATTTCTTTGTAAGGCAAGGGAATTATTACCCTACACATCACTTTTTTTAATTATATGCATTAAGTTACTCTTCGTGGCTATATCTAACTACTCTTCAGGATGTTGCTCATACGATGATCACATGCAGCACTGTCACTTCTGCCTCTGGGCTCTTAACCACAGGAGCTGTACGGTAACTGATCCCAAACTGGTTTTACACACATTCCTCTTCCAGCACTTTCACACTATGCTTACAGTTTTGGGAGTCTTCAGAATAATTTGATTACTGTTCATTTAAACTCACCTTGTGGCTTCATCCTTGTGTGACAACCATTGCTGAGCAGTGCTCCATCTCCAAATCTACAAGCAACAGCAGGAACCAGCAGCTCTGATCGCTGATGCATACCAAGTGGTTCTGTCTACAAGGCATTCCCAACACGGGATTCTGATAATGAAAATACCAAGTAACCACTGATCATTGCAGCAGGAACAGGAGCCAACTGCTTTCTCCAGAAAGATGAGAAAGTTGAGTCCTGTTCCTATGGAACTCATTAAAACTTCCCTAAGGAAAATACACTTAGAATCATAGAAAGGCTTGGGTCAGAAAGGACCTTAAAGATCATCCAGTTCCACTTGATCTGGTGCTTGTGCCATGAAGCTTTCAGGGGGGTTCTCTCATGGGTGTGGACTCAAAAGTACTGCCAACTCCTCCCCTACCACTTCAGCTGTCTATGACCAGAGGCAGAATGGAGTCTCCCACAGCAGGGAGGACTCCTCAGCATGGTGAGGATTATGTCGCTGTGCCTGTACTTGCCCTGAGCTGACAGAGAATTGCAGGCTACCCAAGAAGTGAGTACCTGCACTACAGAGAGACAAAATCAGCCAGGATTTTCCAAAATGAAAAGCATTCTCTCAGCAGAACTTCAAAGTCTTGGGGATGCCACCCAGATAACCAGTATTGCAGGGTTTATTCTCACCTACTTGGACTTTCACCCACTCTGACACCATTGGGACTGCGATGTTCCAGCTTTACAGCTTCCTCAATTTACCATGCTGATTCTCCATAACATACTGTTCTCTCTAGCTCTGTAGCTTGGATCGGGAACTGCTTGGCAAACAACTATATTGCTCGCTACACCAATTCCTTATTGTAAGGTTCACGAGCCACAGGAAGGAACGAGCCTGTAGCATAGGGGGAAGAAACGAAACAAGAGAATCACGTCGTTGTCATTCTCTAGAACATTTCTCTATTTGATCAAGAAACAAAACACCACCAAAGCCCAGGTATTAAAATTCACAAATTAATCCAATGTTTAATTAGAGAAAAATCAAAGCCTCCTGTGACTGGCCAGGACATAGGTTTTGCCAGGCTACCTCCCCTCTAGAAATCTGCTTTATTTAACATAGCACAACTTCACATCAGCTCGATGGGTTGGGTTTGTGCAGTAGGAATGTCTTGAGAAAAAGCAGACAAATCAACGAATTCTGAGAACACAAATGGCTCAATTGCCGCAAGAACCCTTGCGAAACATCTCTGTTTGTCCTTATATAATACACAACCAAAGCTCAGGTGTAGGAAACAGTGAGCAGGGTTGAATTAATCCAACGGTCAGATTATGCAGTAGAGTTTCTAACCAATTCACCTGCAGCTCATTTCACTTCTCAGAGATTGTTTCTTCTCCTTTATAAACAACAATGTTCTGGTCCGTTTCATACACTTTGACTTTATAAAGAGTTCCTGTGGGCAGCAGCTTCTTGAGGTTTTCCCAGATGAATACCGCAACATTCTCCGTGGTGCTAAGAGTGAAAGATGAGCAGATTCAGAACTGACACAATTGATGCTTGAAGCTGTGCCCAGAATGGGCCAGGGCAGGGACACTGAAGGCCACAGGGAACCATGCGGGCAGCTTTCAGATGATGACACCCTGAATGTAAGTGGGGCTTGAACCATTGGAGTAAACATGCATGGAACGACATCTAATTAACAGGTCATATCTGTCTCCCAGAGCTGTCCACAGAGCAGGCTGTGACAAGTGTCAGTCTCAGAGGGCTCCTAGGGTGTGAGCGAGTGGTGCCTCTCTGGGCATGTGGGCCGTGTGGGCGAGAGGGCCAGAGGCAGGCAGGGCTTCCAGCCCCTGACCCGCACAGGCCTGCGTGTGATGCACGCAGGGGTCATGGATGATCTTTCAGGTGCAGGACTAAGCCTTGCAGGCTGTTCCTTGACCCTGCAACTGCAAGGAGTCCCCACCACCCACCTCACAACGTTAGCAAAGTATGGCACATCCTTATCCAGGTTTTTGTGGTCAAGTGGTCCCATGATTGCTTCCTGTGGAAAGAAAACAGTGACAAACTTGTCCTAGTTGTTCAGTGCAGTTGGGGTTCAAATTACCATGAAAATGGGATGAAGCCAGGCAACAGTATGTAAAGATAGGATAAGAGTCCTACATAGGTCAGAGAATGGTTTGGGTTGGGTAGGACCTTAAAGCCCATGCAGTTCCAATCCCCTGCCATGGGCAGGGACACCTCCCACTGGTTCAGGTTGCTCAAAGCCTCATCCAACCTGGCCTTGAACACCTCCAGGGATGGGCCCACCCATTAACTTTGTAACTGGAGACATGGCACTGTCTCACATCACAGTCCTAAAGCATTTCAGTCTTAAATTATTGCTTAATTTCTTCGTTATTTCCTACCATCATCAACCCACCATGTCTCCACCTTGGTACCAGACAAATTGCTAAGCCCTAATCAATTCTCCCAGGGGATATGTAGGAAAACAGTGCCATTACCTGCATATATTCTTTCAGGTCTGTCAGGTTTATGACCATTCCTGAGACTGGGTCAATCTGCAGGGAAAACAAAAGTGAGATTAGTAGCCTAGCTACACAACCTTATTACCGGGGCTCCCGTGGGCCTGTACAAATCAGGCTGTGAACGTCTGTGTGCTCAGGACATCTGGGCCACAAGAAAAATATCTTTCCACCCTCTCACACTACTCCTAGGATGTTCCCAAAGAGTAGACAGACCATACAAACAACTCTAGGAGTTCAAAGCTGACACCAGGGAAGGAAAACTCACTGAAAAAAACAGTCTTCAAGCAACAATCTGGCATGGCCATTAGTAGGAAAACAGACACTGAACTGCTGGGTTGAACAGCCAGGGAGAAAAGAAAGACCAGCCTGAGCTGAGGGCATCTTCCCATCTGAAGAAGGCACAGCCCCAGGGACAAGATCAGGTTGTACAGTTCACAAGATATTTGGGGAATGTAGAAGGAAGAGGCTTTACAATTTTAGTTTCAGATCTGAACAGAAACTGCCTTTTCCTTTGAACTGGAAATCCACAGAGTTCTTTGGAAAACAGCAAAACCAAAGTGTTATCTAAACAACTCTGTAGAACACATAGAGCAATGAGGGTGAAAAACAACTGCAAAAGCAGAATTTCCTTTTCTATTTGTAGCAAAATAACTTGAAACAGCAGAGGGCATCAGTTACTGAAGGGGCAAAGCCTCCCTGTGGCTCAGCAGCCACCCGGTGGCACCCCATGGATCTGACCAGAGCCTGCACGTTCTCAGGGAGGCTCTGACAAGGTTTTGTGCCCAGAGGATGATTACAAACCTTGGGTTTAATCATGGTCACCTGCAAATCCTTGTAAGAGGCAAGGTGAACAGGACAGTGATCACGGGAAACCTCCTATAGCGACGCGTACAGAGTTTCCACAAACACCCCATGAAACCAGCAGTTGAGCTAGAGCTGTGGAAAACAGGGATTCATCTACCCTGTCACCCTAAGGGATGTAAATAAAACGTGGATTGCACTTACCTCTCCTTGCACAGTGACTATAACTGAAAAGAAGAAAAGATCAGGTCACGATGACAACACGACACCATGAACCTAACAACAAAGTACACTGAGGACTGCGACAGACAACCCATCCCTCACTAATCCACAGGGGCTGGTGTGGGCTTCCCAGCACTTAAAATCAGCACGGTTCTACTAAACTCCATAAAGAATAAAGACTCCAGGTCACCCAGCAGTCATTCTCCAAGGTCTGATGGCCAGAGACCCACCACTACTCCAGGAGCACCCCTTGCAGGCAGAGGTAAGAGATGCCTCTCAAGTTCTGACTCCCTCCTTACCTTTATAGTTGTGCCCGTGGCCATGTGGATTATTGCACTTCCCAAACACCTTCAGGTTTTCTTCATCGCTCAGTGCTTTACTGTGACAAACACAGAGGCAGCACTTCAGACCCTTTACAGATTTCTATGGCTTCATTTCAAACGCAACATTTTCTATTCACTCCCAAACTTAACCAACCCACCAGATTTTTCAACTCAGGAGGCGCAAACAGAACCCGAGGAGCATCTGGCCCGCAAAATATGTTGTTGATAACGGGTGGTTTGGGGTTTTTTTGGGGTTGTGATGTTGTATTTTTATCTGACGGCTTGGTAAAAACTGCCTGACACCACTGGTGTACAAACACTAACGTGTAATGTGGAAAAATCGGCTGGGTTTGGAGGAACGGGGGGAAAATCCTGGCTGTGCTGAGGGGGAAAGAGGGTGGGAGGGGAACTGGGGACACTTGTGGCTGTGCTGAGGGAGGAAAGGGACTGGAAGGGGGTATGGGGAGCAAGCTCTGGCTGTGCTGAGGGGGAAAGGGGCAGGAGGGGGCCTGGGGGCACTTGTGGCTGTGCTGAGGGGAGAGAGGGACTGGAAGGGGGTACGGGGAGCAAGCTCTGGCTGTGCTGAGGGGGAAAGAGGGCGGGAGGGGGTCTGGGGGCACTTGTGGCTGTGCTGAGGGAGGAAAGGGACTGGAAGGGGGTATGGGGGGCAAGCTCTGGCTGTGCTGAGGGGGAAAGGGGGCGGGAAGGGAACTGGGGGCACTTGTGGCTGTGCTGAGGGAGGAAAGGGACTGGAAGGGGGTATGGGGGTCAAGCTCTGGCTGTGCTGAGGGGGAAAGGGGGCGGGAAAGGAACTGGGGGCACTTGTGGCTGTGCTGGGGAGGGAAGGGGCTGGTGGGAGGGCAACGGAGGCAGCTGTGTCCGCGCCGGGGGCTGCGGGCGCCTCCCCTGTGCGGGCCCCTCACCTGTGCAGGCGGTGGCAGGCGCTGAAGGTGACGCAGCGCGAGAGCCGCGCCCGGCGGGCAGCGCGCGCCGCCATGGCGGGCGGCAGCGGGGCGGGAACCGCGGCTGCGCGGGCGGCGCTGCCCCCTGCGCCATAGGGCCCTCCCCGCAGCCCTGAGGGGGTCACAGCTCCCTCCTTGTCCCCTCCCCATCTCCCACAGGCCCTTCTTGTCCCATCTCCATGTGCCTCAGCCCTAGAGGGGTCACAGACCCCGCGATATCCCCTTCCCCATGTGTCACAGCCCCTTCTTGTCCCTCCCCGTATATCACAGACACCTCCTTGTCCCTCCCCATGTGTCACAGCCCTAGAGGGGTCACAGCCCCCACGATACCCCCTCCCCATGTGCCACAGCCCTTTCTTGTCCCCTCCCCATGTGTCACAGCCCCCTCCTTGTCCCCTCCCCATGTGCCACAGCCCCTTCTTGTCCCCTCCCCATGTGCCACAGCCCCTTCTTGTCCCCTCCCCATGTGTCACAGCCCCCTCCTTGTCCCCTCCCCATGTGTCACAGCCTCCTCCTTGTCCCCTCCCCATGTGCCACAGCCCCTTCTTGTCCCCTCCCCATGTGTCACAGCCCCCTCCTTGTCCCCTCCCCATGTGTCACAGACCCCTCCTTGTCCCCTCCCCATGTGCCACAGCCCTAGAGGGGTCACAGCCCCCTCCCCGGCACCTGCCCCATTCCCCAGGATGCAGGGTTCAGCTCAAGATGCTCCCCTCGGACACTGTTCCAGGGTCCCCTCTCCCCACCCCTCCCTTGCTCTCACCTTGCCCTGACCCGCAAGCAGCCAAAACGCCTGCATTGAGCTGCTCCTCCTTGTCCCCAACTCACTTCTCCTCCACGCATTCTGCGCTCTTGAATGAGACAGGGATGCTCTGGGTGTGCTCGGACCTGGATGGGCTTTGAGGTCCCTTTCCAAACCAAACCGTTCCATGATTCTATGATTCACCCTGCAGAGCTAATGTCAGCAACGATTCGGGCTCCAAGCCAGCGGCTGCGCTTCCTTTTGTTCCCTTGTGTTATGACAATTGCAAGAAGCTTGTTTATAAATGAATCAGTGCACGGGGGGAGCCGGCTGAAGGGAAGGCTCTGAATGCACTTGTAAGGTGTTCGCAAAGCAATACTCACCTGCAGGGACTAAGGAAACAACATCAGGCACTGGATCAGGCTGCCTGGGGAGGTGGCTGAGGCCTCATCCCTGGAGGTGTTTAAAAGACGGGTAGACGAGGAGCTCAAGGACATGGTTTAGTGGCAGGTAGGAATGGTTAGACTCGATGATCTAAGAGGTCTTTTCCAACCTGGTGATTCTTTGATTCTATGGATCCAATTCCTACCCACCTAAAATAAACGAGCTCTGTCCATTCCACAGCACCGTGGTATCCGAGGAGATGTTAAACCTCTGACTGCCCCGCTCCCTGGGGATGTGCCTGATTTCAGATGGGTTGGACAAAGCGTACTCAGCAGTCCTTCCCCGCACCAGTCACAGGATGGTGCTGTTGATCCCTTTTCTATCCTGGCAAACTAGTTTGGGCTCCGAGATGGTTATGAACTTGACAGCCCTGAAGGAGCGCGCTGTGGTAATTACACTCATGGAGTTCAAGCAGAGGAATCCGTAAAGTATGGTGATTTTCAGAAAGCTTTGGGAGCGGGGGTGGAGCCTGCATTCCCCAGTGCTGCAAAAGAGTTTAAATTGAGATAACTGCATCAGCATTCTCCAGGCTTTTCACAATGAAGCAATATAAAATTCCCTAAGCCAGGAGGGAACCCATTCCCCTGGAAGAATTTACTTCTCACAGTGCCCTTAAAGGCAGAAGCTGCAAGTGCACTGCTATAGAGGGCTTCCCTCCACACACCTACCCACCTGCACCTCAGAGGTCAAGAACTGTAGGATCCTGGATGAGGAAAAAAAGCATAGGAGAAGGTGTTTGAGTTTGATCTGCTCGTTCAACGCCACAGTGGAGTTATACTGGTTGAATTAGGAGGAGGGCTGGAAATGTCAGCTGTCAGGGCTGGACCCAGCTATGCTGTTTAAGCAGGAGCTCAGTGGAAAAGCCTCATGCGTGTCTAGAAGATCAGATAACATAACCCAGTGTGTGTCAGGGTTGCAGCTGCTGCTTCTTCGGCACGGCACTAAGTTGGCCAAGGTTCTGGTGAGGGCAGAGAAAGAAAGGAAGACACTTCACGAGGTTTTATTTGAGGGCACTGTTAGCGTACAGAGAGATGCACTACAAGTACAACTTCTGTGAGTGTTTCCAGCTACTTTCTGGAGTTCACCGAAGGCAATCCTTATGCAGCGGGGGTGCAATTACATCCCTTCACTGAGTCTACCTGTTACTAGCTGGTTTTACTCCTCCCTCCTGCTTTACACATTTCAGCCAAAGTGACTGCCCAAAGCCCTGTTACTCTCTTCCCTTCAGAGTGTGTTGCTACCAAGCGAAGGCAACAGTTACCCAAGTTTCTGTTTTCTCCCTTGCAAGCCTTGCATGGGGCAGCCTTTATGGACTGCTGCTAACGGGTCTATCAAGATAGAAAATTAAGATAAAGCAGTGGGCTGTTTGAGTGAAGGGGCTTCTGCCTTCCTCAGCACCATCACTGTATGTTATTAGGAATCCAGCAGTAACTCAGAGGTGATGACAGAGAAAAAGCAGTTCCTGCACCCAGGGCATAATGCAAAGAAGGGAAGTAAAAGAAAGCGCAGGTTTCTTTCTGCGCCTGACCTGGCCCTGAGTTACAGGAGGTAACAAGGTCTTCAGTCAGTGGGAAGTAAAGACGCCGTGGAATCCATAAGGCATTTGCACTGCGACTTCTGCTCGCCCCAGTTCTGTGAAGGTCTCTGCATCCAAGACAAGCAGGAAAGCACTTTGGTTCTGCAGGATGCAAAGAAAGCCAGAATGAATGCCCATGCTGAACTTCATCCCACTGCCCAACCCACTATATCTGTCGCATGCAAGGGAGCCTCAATGTACATCCAGGTCACACTGTTGAGTACCAGCAGACCATACAGACTAAACCTGTCAGACAGATGGCTGGTCAGGAGCACCAACAGTCAGAGATGCCACTCAAGAAACATTGGCATTCCACACTACACTCCTACTTGAATTGTGCCTGGCTGTGCTGGGCAGTTGCAGAGGTGCCAGAGCTACCTGCCAGAGCACCTCAGTTTCGTGGTTCAGAAAGTACACCTGATACTATGTCACCTTGACAAACGAGTAGCAATAAGTTACCTCAGCGAGGGAGACCACAACAGACAAGATGACTCCGCTGTCTTCTGCTGTGGCATTGGGCATTGGCACAAACACAGGCTCTGATGGGTAGCATCCATCCTCCTGCCAAATCTAGCAAGCAGAGTAACATATGGATGTGTTTCATTTCATTAACACTTCTACTACAGTTATAGCAGAGTTGTGAGGTGGAGTGCTCCCCACAAAGATACACAGGCATACTCTGTGCTCCAGGAAACCTGTAGTTCAACCTTTTAATTAGTTCTTTTGATTCCAGTATAAGATGGTACCATGGTTGTGACAGCGTGGCATCATGTAAACAGGCAGTGAAAAGGGTTTGTATGAGTCATTTCATCCAACCATTTTGCCCTGTCACAGGGATAAGCTACATGCTCAGACAACACCACCATCCCAGCTGGAAAAGCCACCTACCCAACCCTGTGGTGCAAACTGTGTTGTGCCCAGGCAGCATGGAGAGAGAGAGGTGCCATGCCAGCAGGGAGGTGCTTCTGTTGCAGAGCCACAGCACCCAAAGCTGGGCTGAAGGAGGGCACTTTTGCTGCAAAATGAGTATCCAGAGCAGAAGGATTAAAATAGGCACCTCTTTCTGAGGATTCCTTACTCTACCCTCCAGGAAAGTCTCCAATTAACAAGCATTTAACGCTTTGGAGGTCATTATTCCCCGCTTAAGGAAGACACAGGAAAAGAAAACCAGCTTGTGTTTCCTGTTAGAAATATCCTAGACCTTGTTTATTGCCCAGTCATAAATTCTTTGGTTGTTTATCTTCAACTGCCTGTGTGCGCCACTTGAGCATGTTCTGTGCTGTTTCTGGGGCAAGAGGCGACTCTTTGCACTGAAAGACACATGCATACTTTATCCAACCCTTCCTGTTCCATCATCTGTCTAGGAACCTGCAGTGATATCCTCTCCTGTTTGGTAAGTGTGCCACATTCATAAGGTGCTAAGTGAGAGATGAAATGAGGAATCTCACCTCAGACCTATTTGAAATGAGACCCCTAAGGAGCAAAGTGCTTACAAAATGACACATTGTCAAGGTCAGTTCACTGGCATGACTCCCATTGCTTAAAAAATATGTCACTTCGCCTCACCTTGAAATTCTTGGTCTCCACATCAACCTTGATCAAGGAATCTCCAACCAAATGCCCAAAACCACATCCATAGAAATAGCGGTACCTCCTACCATTGTGCCGAGAGTAGTTGATCTGAGGGAACTCCAAGCCCCCAACCTTTTCAAAACCTTCAGGGTGAAGATTTTCATGTGTACAACAGACCTAAAAGAAGTAAGCATTACAGGAGAGTCAGTTTGACTCAGAAGAAGAATTAATATGTCCCACCAACCCACTGCAGATCCATTGTGGAGAAGAACTGTTTAAAGCTGAGCCTGGCATTGCACCGAGCCTCCAATTCCTTCTCCCTTATATGTGACTCATTCTCACAGATTTTGGAAACTTCAAGAATCAGTCTAGGGTAAAAAAACAGGAGCAAATTATGTGTTTCTGCACTGCTAGCTCAGACAGTTCCAGATCCAGCACTCAGCAATCTGACGGACTATACAAAGTACACACAGAGATGACTCCACTCATAGCAGACAATACGTGTTCTACATCACTAAATGCCACCGCAGGGCAGTTCAGAGCTGGAAGCAAAGAGCAGTTCTGCACCTAGAGGAAAGCACGAAGGATTTTGTCTATGAAGAAGCTGAAGTTTGCTGAATTATTGTAAAGTCTCATAATCCACTCAGGCATTTTTTGCTTTTGTCTTTCCCCTCTCACTGAAGGGATTGTGGCAGTCTTTGTGCTAAAACACTAGGTCCCATCTTGGTTATGACCAAACCCTGATTGCTTGGTGGACAAGATCTGAGAAGACAATAGCACAGGATGATAACTGTTGCAGGCAATCTCACCACAGCCATAAATGCAGGTATGTAAATCTTTAAACATACCTTGCCATCTGCATCCTTCACAGCCCTTGCCAATGTATAAGAGAGCGGGTTCAGATTCTTCCCCACAGGTGTGTCTGAATTCACATTCAGTGGGAGAACAAAGCGACGTGGGAAAGCTCGGGATATTGAGTCATAAACCTATTACAGAGACAGAAAGTTATGGTGATAGAGAGAGGAGAGTGACATCTCAGGATACTTGCCCTTTTTGTGAACAATTGTGAAGTTTTAGATATTCCTCCCACCCTTGAAATCTTCTTCTTTCTATGACAAGTTTTACCAAGTCCTGGTAAGGGCTCTGCTTGTTCCAGTACTTTACAGTAGAAAACAAAAAGACAACCAATTAAATGTGTCACCATTGCTTTCACAGCAATTAATGCAGAGCTGAATATGCAAATCACTCAGTTATCCTTCAAGTCCAGCATTGGAACATACACTGCCCTGTATTTTATTCAGTTAGAACCGAATCACAGTTTTACAGCCTGCTCACATGTGCCCCATGGACTGTGTGACCTCAGCCCTTCTTTCCCAGCCACAATCATGAGCTTACACAGGGATTATGGAAAATGGCATCTCGGTAGCACTGAGCAAGCAGAGGGGATGCCCCTGCTGGAAACTCACCCTCTACGGCCCCACCAGTGATCAGTGGCAGATCAGTGGCAGTCCCACTTTGGAAACCTGACACTGAACGAAACACTGAGGAATTTCCATATTATTTTAAATACTATGAACCATGCGTGGAAGAAGAACTTTATATGCATATAGGGAGCAGGAAGTTGCAAAATTTCAGTAAAACTGCTGAACTGTAGGCTGTCTCAGGTCTTTGTGAGATTATAGCATGATATGGACCACACTGCTTGCTGTTAGTCTTAGAGCATAAATGTTGGCTGTGAAATTCATGGAAGGAGGAGATTGTCCAGTAGATGACTAGAAGTACCTGACTAACTGCTCTGAAGGAGCCTCCTTCTCCCCTGCATGATGAGGCAAACAGGAGGAGACTGCTGTGCCTCCATTTAATGCCTGAAGTTAGCCTGCATGATTATCCTCTTCCGTTCTCCAGTACGGATTGACTTCATGTTTAAGAAGCCTAGGGCAGTAGTGGATTTGCTTGGGGACCAAAGGGGAGAGCAAAGTAGCAGCCCTCAGCGGGGCAGGCACTCACTGGTTCTCGTGAAAGGAATAATTCCACCATTTGTGCTAAAGTTCAGTTCAAGCCAATTTTAAAACCCATATTACTTCCAAATATGAAGTCTTCTAAATAAAACAGATACCAAGGACCCTGTTTTGGTGTTTTTCAGTTACTTCAATCCATAACTCACCAAATCAAAGTGAAACTTGACTTTAATCCTATGTGTTAATCTTGAAACCCAATTTTCAAAACTTTTATGGTTTATGTAGCCATAGTAAAGTCAGCAGTTGAGTGGCTCTACCAGACAAATATAGTTTAGTCAGCAAGTAAAAGCACTAAGCATGATTTGGGGAAAAAACACAAATCATGCTCAGGCAAGACTTAGTGCAGCCTAAATTTAAGATTCTGTTGTGAAATGTTGTGCGTGTACACAGTGTAATAACTCTACTACTTGTCAGTTAAAGAACGGGGGTGTTGGAAACACACGCCTGAAGTTCACAGGACACGTCCAGACAGGCCAAACTGTAGCTCCGTTGATCTCAGAGAAGGCTGAACAGAAGCCAGAAGAAAACGGTCCAATTAACACTGTGCTGCACCTTAATTAATGTTCATTGCATCTTTGCCAAAAAACAAGGACAGCAGAACAAAATGACCTGACGGGGATGCAAATAGTGCTTTTGAGATCAGAGCTGACTTGCTTCCAGACAGCTCAGAAGATAGACAGAGGAAGTTTAGATTTGTCTGAACATGTTGTAGAAATGCCTGCCCTTCACCCACACTAACGTTTCCAATAAACACATCTGTGGCACCAGAAATTGAAAGCACCTCTGCTTTTCCAGTGTCTGACCTATGCAAAATAATGCCTCTCAGATGGCTTTAAATGGTGCTTTTGACAGAGCTGGGCACAGTAACTGATTTACCAGTACGTGCTTTTGGGAGGTGAATGTGAGCAACAGAGTAGGGGTTTCAGCAATGTTTGTGTTTCTGTGATTTACATAATAAAGACTGGTTTTCTCAAGTGATGCATTTAAATAGTACCTTATTTAAAGTTTCTTTTTCTTTTGCCCATTAAGAATAATGCAAAAACGTATTTGGTGTACTTTCTAGGGGCGGAAATTTTTTTACAGGGGCATATGGAAAATAAGTATCATTAAAAACAAGATTTTAAGGCATTCTTTCAGGTTGATGGAGATCTGTGTCGCAAACCATTTTTTAAAGTTCCAAGGAAATGTTCCATGGAGATTTAAAGAGAGATTTTGGATCCTATGCAACACAAACACAGATATCTTACCTGATCGAGACCTTCCCCACTCTTCCGCAGATTCTGGAGTTTGTATGCAGCCAAAGTTGTTCCATCGTCCTGGCAACACAGGTCAAGGACCACACAGCCCTCATCTTCGAAGGCGTTGATTTGATGGAAAGTAGCGAAAGGCTTACTGTACCACTGCCCTGGCAGCACCTGCAGTGACCAGGAGAGGGGCTAAGTTTTCTCTCTAAAGATCTTAGCCACACATTAAAGAGTTTTCTCTTGTCTTCCCCATTTCATTCCCCACTCATTCCTTGGTATTTGTCTCATGCTGTTGTGAGACCACAAAATGGCTGCTTTGACCCAATAAGTAGGCAAAACCAGGTGATTCAAAAGCAAAATGCAAAGCAGCCCAGAACAGGCTTATTTGCTGTCATAACTCCATCCCTATTGCATCATTCCTAGGCTAGGACTTACTATTTTATACTCATAAAAAAGTATACTTGGGAACTACATTTCAGTCCCTGTGGTGCAGTCCCAGCAACCCAAAACTGGGTCTTTCTGCCTGTTCTTTTGGGGATGGCAAATAAATTAATCAATAGGGAGGAAAGCACATTAAATCATTCCATTTCTAATAAACCCCGACCCATGCTTATAAAGTCTACACTGCAGTAACTTCCAGAATGATTCACCTGTGACTGCTACCCAGCGTTCTTCTCTTGGGATCTAAGGTTCCAGCTACAGCTGCTGGAAAGGCCAAAGATCCACCTACCTCCCCAGTGTGCTTATTCACCACATGGAAATAAGTATTGTACTGAGGCTCCCAGCTTATCCCATCTAAAATGGCTTTCCCACGGAGTTTGGAAGTGATAATCTGCAACAGATTCAGCTTGATGGGTTGCTCGATGAATATGATGTAGTTTTCACTCATTCCTGAAAAAGGAAGCAAGGTGATACCATCAAAGTAAAAAACTCAGGGGACAGAGGGCAGTGAGCAGCTGGTTCTGACTCACAGTAGGTTCAGTCCACAGAGTTTAAGATAGAAAGTGTTCTTACCAAAGCTGTGATAGTAGGAGGGTTTCATCCTATCTGTTGGAGCAATGGAGCACAGCACTTTCACTCCCTCTAACTTGTCACTCCAGTGTGACTTTTGTGGAGGGACCCGAATGATATTATATCTAGACCCTGGAAAGAAGAAAGGACGTTCAAAACTACTTATATGTCCACATTCATGAAACCAAAGTCAGACTCTGTTCCTTTCTGTTTCCCTAGAATATTGGGAACCACAGTCACAGCTAAGTTGTGCACAAAACAAAAAGCCAGTTATCTAGTCAGTGAAACAGTTGACAGAGGATTATCTAGCAAAAAAAAAAAAAAGCTTGAAAGGCTGCCATCTAATCATACATGCATTCCTTCTGTTAGCCCAGAGCATCCTGTAATAACAGGATCAGGAAGAAAATTAAGGCCATAGCTTGTGCACAAAACAAAATGAAAACTTTGAGCTTTGGTGATGACTGATGGTCCTTTAATAAATCTGAGCATGCGGGCAGGAAAGCATGGCACATTTGAATAGCAAATCCTGTTTTGGCATCCAGATGAAAAGAGCATGTGCTGCAAAGCTAGAGATTGCTAAAGCCAAAAGGAAATGAAAAGAGCAAGAATGAAGAATTATCAAAACTGGGAAACTATTCAGTGAACTGGAACCAGCCTGAGACATCACAATAAAGGGCAGTGGCTGTTAGTGGCTGTTTTCTCAGGCCTCAGGCACATGGAAAAAGGCTAGCATACAACTAATGGTGAATGCTAGCTCTGAGCAGCCATGCCAATGTAATAGATCCCAACTAGATGTTATGCTTATCATTTCAGGAAGAAGGAAAATATCCCAGAGAATTCAGATTTTCTGTAAGATAGCCAGGTCACTGTAATAAATTCCACATCTCTCCTGTATAAACCCTTATGGTCCTTATATAAAACCAATTATTAGAAGTGGAAAATGCGTCTAATAGTTAAAATTCTTTGGATGAGGCTTCAACACTGGATTGGACTCCAGTAAAATCATTCTCCTGCTTTCCATTAAACTTTGGGAGAGGGGAACCTGTTGGATACTCACAGGCCATAGTCAGAAGCATCTGAAACCAGCTGCTGAGAGAAGCCATTTGCATGGGACAGACTGATGCTCTAAAGCAAGAACTAATATGATTTTGATACAACAAGAAACAGCGATTTCCAGGTCTCTTTAGACACTGAAGTTTCTTCACCTGCTCCTTGAAGAAGCCGCAAGAAGAGGTTGCATGCCCTGCCCACAAACCAAGCTTGGGCATGCTCACTCTTACCATGTTTCCCATAGGAATTTCCCATGTTGTACGTTGTCCCATCAGACTCATAATGAGGATGAGCAGTGGCCCCGTTCACTGCAACGTATTTGCTCCAGTCTACCTGAAATTGCAAAGGCTTGCAGTTAGAACATAGGTTTCCTGTTGCTCTGTGGCTTAACCACAGCCTTTCTAAGTGTTGGTTTTGTGAAAGTTCGAGGAAGAACAGCCTGGTGATTATAGCCCTAGCATGGGATCTGGGCTTAAGACTTCATTTTGCCTGCAATCTTCTTAAAATGCTTGAAAATTAATGATGTTTCTGCTAATCCTACCAGTAGAACGGGACGAACAGCACTGGACATTTCTCAGGGAGATGTGGAACATCACTGAGTGCTGACACAGTGGGAATATTGCCCACATGAACATTTTAGCCTGGAAATAACCACATGCAGATATGTGTGAAGAGACAGTCACTGCCACTAAAAGTCACCAAGTTTTTTGAGCCCCCATTGGCAGCTTACTCTCCTCACACAGAAAACACTTGAGCTTCATCGTATACAGACAGAAGGAACCATTCTGTGATTCTAAGTGTCCAACTTAAGAACCTCTGGGAGGCCCCGGGATAACATAGTGCTGCACCACTAAGGCTTAGAACCCCTTGTCCTTTTAAGGCATCTCAAATTGGAGAGTTTAAATGTGAAATCATCCCTTCCATCTCTTCACTTAGCCAAAAAATTCCAGTCTGCCTCTAAAAAACAGCTTAAGGGGATTTTTTTCTTAATGACAAGATGGCTCAACAGAGCTGAAAGTTCACACTAAAAATACCCACGCATCTTTTCAGCTCTGCATTATAGCTTACAATGCAGATCAAATCACAAATCATCAAACTCTCTATTTTGATACACAAATAGCACATCATACTTCATAAACAGATTTTCTTCATGACTCACAACTGATCCTGAAGGGAAGGAGTGACTCCTGGCATACCTCCCTTGAGATCTGAGGGTGTGCTGACCCTGGTATTTTGTGGTATTGAATAGTCCATGGCAACATAGGAGTCAATATTGCCTTAGGAATGGCAGAATCCTTCTCAAGTCCTTCTCATAGTTGACTAGCCCAGTAAACACCAAAATCCCTCCAAGGGAACAGGCAGGGGAACAGAGCTGTCATGTCACAAAGCGTGTTCTTCCCTTAACTACAGCCACATTCCTGTGAGATGATGCACAGAACACATGGGAAGACTTCTTACTCTGACTTTGTGTTTATTTGTTAGCAAGGGAGAAAACAAAGCAGAAGCTGAATTTTGGCTGGACTTCCCATTGACATCACCACTCATTTGCAAGAGTGGTTTGAGCCAAGACTTTGAAGGGCCAGTTTGGAGGGTTTCAAGCTGGGGGTGTAAGGAGATAAAGGGAGGAGAGAGGAAGAATGAAGAAACAGGGCAAGAATTCGGGTCTGAGATGAGTGATGTTAACCTCTTCCTGTATGCATTTTTATTCTTCACACACTGGTAGGTACAGACAAGTTCAGACATGCAGTGAGCGTGCTGGAAGGACGCCAGCTGTACCAAAAAGAAAATGAGTCTCTGTTTGTCTCTCCCCTCACCCGTTACCGTGGGCTGTGACTGAATCTCCACCCATGAGAGCTGCCTTATTGCTAAGGAGACTTTTCAGGGACACCATCAAGAGATACTTAAGTCTATGGCCCAGAGGTGCACTGATCATTTCTTTTAGAACTTGGGTTCTCCCTTTCAGCTCTTCGGAACAGCAAGGAGTGATTCTCCTGTACCGTAAGCTAAACCGCTTATCCCACCTGCCCGCACCTTTTCCTTCGTTTCAAGCGTTTCTGGGTCCACTTTGTACATGAAGATGTTCTCATTGCTGACATAATAGTCTCCTTTATACACAACGTAGTTCACATTGGCATTGTCACTTGGTTCTGAAACAAAATCCCGGAGTTGTACACAGCTCTGGTTAAGCTTGCATCACATTATAGCAAGTTAGACATGTTTAAACAAATAAACCCATTTGTAATGACACTAATCCCTGTGTGACTGATTAGAAATATCTCTCTAATCTACAGAAGCACTTAGGAATCTGAACAGGTGAGTCCAGGATAAAAGGACAAGCACCTGTTCTTCTGGAAATCACTGCAGTGAAGCCAAGATAATCTCTCTATTTCTTATGTCCTTTGTTTCTGACCCCTTATTTCTTCATATCCCTCTCCATTTCTTCCCTAGGCAAAGCCATCTCCTCTGACTTCCGTATGAAGAGGGTCATTTTTGATTCACAGCACTGAAAATAAGAGAAGCAAGACTCGAAAGCTACAACTTGGGCTGAGGGAATAGCAGAGACACAGTTTGTGTAACAGGGCTTGTACAGGGAATGCCTCTACTCCCCTAGTCTCTTTAAATCTGAATAAGGGAGATGCCTTATGAGAGTTACACACACACACACGCGTGCGCAACAGAGCTGTTCTTACTACTCCTAAGGGATCTTGGGCTCACTAGGTAGGTGGCTGAGAAGATCTGAGGAAAAAACAACTCCCCCAACTGAACACGCTGTGTGGTGAGCACAGAGCCTGAAGCTGGGACACAAAAAGCCCAGAGGACAGGATTTCTTGTAGTAAGGAGTAGCCTACATGTGTGTAAAGAGTCAAATAGGTAAGGGTGTACTGGAACAACCTGCTGGAGCTTGGGAAAGAAGATGGGGCACGTGAATAGTTCTGAAAGTTATTGGGAGAGCTAGGGTGGGGAATTAGGGAGCTAGATAGAATAGTGAGTGGAAGTATGAGAAGAGAAGATATGATCTAGCAGGACAGGATCCATCTCCTCAGAGAAGATAAGAAGCAGGAGATGGTCACACACACAAGCAACAAGTTGCAAACTTTAGGTCTGTTCTGGTTTTTGGTGGAAAGTACTTTGCTTGTATTTAAGCCTCTTTCTTTCCTGACGTACGCAGGATCCTATAGGTAAAGGTACTTCCATTCCTGTGCAATCCCATCTCTCACCCTACTCGTATCATCTCCTGCACCTTAGTACAGGAAGGGGAGGATTAGCCCACTTACCCTGCAAGCTTAGCAAGGCAAGGTGTTCTCAGGGCAAAGCTGTGTCCCTGGTACAATGGCAGCTTGTAATGCTCATTAGGAGGACTGCACAGGGTGTCCTTTGGGGAAAGATTTCTGTTGGAAATTTGCCACAGGCTCTGGAATCAAGTGAGCTGAAGTGGCACTGAAACATTAAACAGAATGTGCCTCTCCCAGCTAAGTCTGACACCATCTTGCATTTGTGTTGTTACTGCTCTGAGGGGTCATCTTCTAGGGAAAACACAGCTTCAGAAAGGGTCTAGCAGACTTTCTCATATCTCCATTTAAAGCTAACCACAATTTCCATATGAAAATCTCAGAACATATCTTATTTCTTAGAAACTTTCTTACGTGGCATCTCAAATCGTGACATGAAGCGCCCAAAGACACTCTTGCATGGGTCTGGCATGGCCAGCGTCCCAAACTCTGAGGCCACGATGCGGTTGTGCTGGCTGTTGGTCAGGTAGGAATTGCTCTGCAGGAACTTGCTCCGGTACGTCACCATGCCATTCTTCAACTGAAACTGATGCAACAGGGCCATGCCATCAAACCAATGGTTAAATCTTCAAGAGATAGATAAGAGAACAAGAATTAGGCACTAGGTCATGTTCTTCTGCATTGGTCCCTTTCACCATCAGGTTAATTACTGTTTGTAAAGAGCTAATGCCCAGATCTCATGCACTTAAGCATGCACAGCTCTGTGATGAGTCTGGGAAAACATTTGAGTTGGGTGAAACAAATCAAGCATATTTGCACCTGTAGGACCTAAAATTAGATGTCAGCTTTCAGTGAGATTTAGGCTCCCTACATTACTTTTGGAAGTGGAACTCAGGAACTTCTGGAAATGCTGTGTATAAGCTTTTAGGGGAAACAATCTCTACTGGTAAACCAATAACTTCACAGACTTCTGTGTATGGAACAACAATTGTACTTTACTGTACAATAAGAATAGAAACAATTTCTGAAATCCCAACACACAAGAAGTAGCTTTTACCTCTCAGCTCTTTGCAGGATACCGTTCTCTCTGAAATGAGAAATCTCTGAAACTTTGAGAAAACTTTACGGTCTGTCTCTGGAAATACAATAAGATGATCACCTTCAACCACTTGCTGATAGCAGCTTTGTTGAAGGAAGAGCTAGGTTTGTCAGTTGGCTACAACAGCAGATTCCAAGCCAGAGGCAGTGGCTACCTTCTTGAAATAGTTCAATATACTATTTTTAAAATTAGATGGATTTTCTTCTAAAGAAACTCACAAAATTCAGTGCAATCAACTTTACAAATCCTGCCCTGGATTTCAGACTGCTCGTGGGATGGACTTTTGTTAATGACAAAGGACTAGGAGTGTGGATGTTTTAATCCCCGGCTCTGTTCCCTCATTATAACATT